>NC_135862.1:14777080-15432080 GCF_031162955.1 Sander vitreus | reverse complement strand
AAATAAAATGTTTTTCCCTCTTAAAGCTCAGCACTGATGGGTGACAGACAGAGGAAAAGAAAACTCCAGGAAAGCCCAGCTCCAGATGGAAAGTTGTTGAAAGACAGTGTAAGTGGATGAAAATATTATGATTGATTTTTTTATTGATTTTTTTTAAATAAAAAAGGAAAATTGAATGTATATCTTTATGCATTTCTTCTTTCTGTCAGGATGGGGCGGCTTTAGGTGCTACAGGCCTGCGGAATTTAGGCAACACTTGCTTTATGAATGCAATTCTGCAATCCCTCAGGTAAGGCTCTGCACTGAAAATGAAGAATGTTGTTGATAAACTGGGTTTGCAGCATGATCAGTAGCTCTGCCCCTGTAGACCCAGGGCCCCACGACCAGTCACCCTTTATTAATACAGTCTTGGGCACAGTCAGGGGAATCACACAGGGTGCTTGGAAACAAGACACAGTCAAAGGATAGATTTCCCAGCCAACACACATTTCTTTCTGTTTCCCAAAGGACTGGTGTGTTTTCATATTAACCTTTTTTTATATCAAATACATTTTATAGTACTGCCAAAGCATGCCATAGATTTTTTTAAATAATCAGTTTTCCTAATTTCCAGGCAGCCATTGGTTTTCTGTCATAAAATCAATTTGCATGAACTTGAAACCTACCTTCTTATAAAGCTAACTCATGGCTGTGAATTTCTAGTTGTATAATAGTTGTATTTATATTATCCTTGCATGGCAACACTGGTTTCCCCATTAAAAAGTCAATAAGTAATTCAAAGAATCAGTAAATCTAAAAAGAACTGGCATGATTTGGATAAGGGACAGCAATAATGTAATATAGACTTGATTTAACTGCAATAAAAAGCCAAAACATCTTATATGTAAAGGGCTTTAATGTACTCCGTTCCTTTCTAACACAGTGTGCTTAGGCCACTCAGGGTTATTTACGGATGTTCCTGCCTGCTATATTTTTTGCTAATTTCAGGTGTCAAATCTGTTATTACAAAATCATTTTTCTTGACAGCAACATCGAGCAGTTCAGCTGTTATTTCAAGGAGTTGCCTGCAGTGGCTCTACGCAGTGGTAAGACGGCAGGAAGAAGGATGTACCACACCCGAAGCCAAGGGGACAACAGTGTGTAAGGTCCTCTTCTGTAGGAGGGAGGTTTTATGGGCTGAGTGCATTGATCTAAAAAAATATTTTCAGCAAATGAAAATTGTTATTTGTCAGTAATCATGGAAGATGACTGTTTCAGAAATATTTTCTTAGAGGCATTATCAGCACAATGTACCAAGGTTATTATAGTTTTGCATTTTTCATTAGTTTTTATTTTTATTTCGTTTTGACTTTTTGTTTTCAAATTCAGATTAGTTATAATTAGTTTTTAAAGCGGGTTTGCTAGTTTAGTTTTTATTTTTTGAAAATGCTTAGTTTTAGTATAGTTTTTATTAGTTTGTCTTTTTTTTGTAATATGGGTTATTTGTCGGAGGATTCAGAAAGGTCAGAAAAAGTATTGTGTAATAATAACTCAACAAAAACATCGTACAATTTTAGAAATATGTATTCACAATGTATTCAACAATAACACCAGTACATAAAATGTAGCCTACATATGAAGCTCAGCGCAAATTCTTTCAGGAAGATGCCGCAGTAAGTGCAAGATGTGTAAGTGAAAAAAACCTAAATAGCCAACAGACTAAAGAAGACTTACATGAACAGGTGTTTTGAAGTTTGGTTCGAGTGAAGTGTCGAACTTTTTGAAGTCAATTGACTCTCACAGTTGTGTAGACATCCCATTATCAATACACATATTAAACCACGCTTCCTCCCGCTTTTGGTGTTCCTGCGTATTTACAAATCAGCAGCTATCAGGTCGCCGGTGAAAGCCCTCCTATGTGTTCTCTGTCCTGCTGTTGTCTCTGTCATGCTGCCTGGCCCTGTACCCATACATCCATGCCTTGTACCGGAGTTAGCTTCTGTTTCGGGGAAAGGGGGTTTTGCGTTCTCCTTTACCTTGTTAACATAAGCTAGGGAAATGTCATGGTCGGAAAGATAACGTTATTTGCTCTATGAAAGACCTCGACAAAGACGAAAACTAAGGACATTTACTCGATAATTTTATTTTAGTTAGTTTTGCAAACAGACATTACAGTTTTAGTTTAGTTATCGTTTTTTTGTAATGCCTTGTTTTAATTTTTATTTCAGTTAACGACTTTTTTTCCACCTAGTTTTCGTTATTTCGTTCGTTTTTGTTAACGATTATAACCTTCTAATGTACTTTAAGGTGGAGATTTTCAACTCTTTTATAATGCTGGATAGTAAATGCATCACATTTTAATTTAATCTGCAACGTTGTCTGTCAGGTAAATGTTTTCTACTGAAGAACAAGTACACAGTAAGTCAGTAGTATAGCCCTACGGTTGCATATTAAGTGCTTTAGGGGCCTTCTGTAAGTCATTTCGGAGTACAATGGTTCTGGAGAAAGCTGTAAGCAGCAATACAGGAGGCCAAGCAATCAGCCCATTCCAAACAGGCCTGTTTTGAACAGGCACTGCACTACTACAATGAATGACCAGAAAAAACAACACTACATTGTAATGTAATCTGACAAGGTTGTTTATGTGTTTGTGTGTCAAGTATTTATAAGTCTTGGTGTCTTATGTAAACTTAGTTTTACCCATAGAGTATTAGACAGGCTTAAGATGTTGATTGTCCCCAGTTGTGCTGCAGGGTAACAGGGTTGCTTTATATTGAACAGGTCTTTGGTGGAGGAGTTCAGGAAAACCCTTTGTTCCCTGTGGCAAGGAAGCCAGACGGCCTTCAGTCCAGACTCCTTATTTTATGCTATATGGAAAATCATGCCAAGTTTCAGGTATGCCAACAGAGTATTTGCCAGAATTAAGCTCATTATGCTGGAGCAATAAACTGTTTACTTCTTAGTTCTGTTTTCTGTCAATTTGCTTAAAGGGATACTCGCCGATTTTAAACCAGCATACAATGCCCACACTAAGATGGCACAGAGCTGGATTTGAATCGAAATATCTCTTTAAGTGTAGCATATTATAGTCAAGATATTATCAAAGATGCATTAAGCATCACAGACTGAAACTATTGTGATTTATCACACTAATGCCATTTAAATCTGTGTTTTTGTGTCCAGGGGCTATCAGCAGCAGGATGCACATGAGTTCATGCGTTACCTGCTGGACCACCTCCACAGGGAGCTCCAGTACAGTCGCAACGGGGCTGCTCATTCACTCTCACCTCAGGATGGGGTCAGACTCTCCACTGCAGAAGGCAAATGCTGCATGTAAGCACATGCAACCTTACAATTGTTGTTGAATGTGTTTCTGCCGCATGCGCCAAACACTTTTCTGCAAGTAGCCAGACAGTGGGACATTGAACATAGACGGCACACTTATGGTGCACACGTGATTGCAGCAGCCAGGCAACTCCCGTTCCAGCATATGCCTTGCATTGCACATAGCCTTCACCAAGTCAGTTTATCTCACACTTTTGTTTCTTTTTTTTATTCATTTGTATCACCCTGCTTTGATCCCACTTAGTAGAAAGGGATGTTTTTGTGAGCCTTTATTTTCCCACATGTGAGGTGCATATTTGTTTGCCCCCATGTTGATAAGAGCATTAAAAACTTGAACAAATATCCCCTTTTTAAAGTACATTTAGAACAGATACAAAATGTGTGATTCATTTGTGATCAATTGTAAGTTAACTATGGACATTCATGCGATTAATTGCGATTCAATATTTTAATCGATTGACAGCCCTAATTAAAACTGCTTTATGTTGAACAGAAATGGGACTGCCAGTGTGGTCACATCCAATTTTGGTGGCATACTTCAGAATGAAGTCAACTGCCTGATATGTGGAACAGAATCTCGGAAGTTTGATCCATTTCTTGGTAAGACAACAACCTTTGTTAGTGAACAGCCAGATACAGCAAGTTGAAAAAAAGACTCAGTATTTTTTTCTCCTTTTTTAATGAAAAAGAAAGAATGCAAACAGTTACTAAAGGACATAAAATTAAAGCACTAACAGGTATGAGATCATTTATTTCCACTCTTTTTCACTCAGATCTGTCTTTGGACATTCCCAGCCAGTTCAGACAAAAGAGAAGTAAGGACCAGGAGCCAGGGCCGACCTGCACTTTACGTGGTAAGTTTTCCACTGTCAGAGGTAATGACTCTTTTTTTTTTTTTTTTCTTTTTTTTGGGTGGCAGTTTTAGTTTCTAATTCTGTACTCCTGAGATTAATGGCCCCATTTTCTATTACTTGGTTTTTGTGTTAGACTGTGTACGTAGCTTCACTGACCTGGAAGAACTTGATGAAACAGAGCTGTACTATTGCCATAAGTGTAAAAAGCGACAGAAATCCACAAAGAAGTTCTGGATCCAGAAGCTGCCAAAGGTAGAGACAGAAATTCTCAATCCTTTTTTATTTTAACAATTTACTCATTTGAAAGTTTATTGCATGCAAGTAAAGTAGTTGGGGAAAATGTTGTGTTTGGGTATAATTGGATTGGTTTTATTTCCTGTATTATTAGGTTTTGTGTCTGCACCTTAAAAGGTTTCACTGGACGGCCTTTTTGAGAAACAAGGTGGATACCTATGTGGAATTTCCACTGAAAGGCATGGACATGAGAGGCTACTTACTTGAGGTGAGCTCAAAACCGAAAAATCACAGAATTTCACAATGTAGTTTTTAAATTGTACATTTGAAATCAGTCTAAAAATTATGAAAAAACAAGAAATAATACATATGAATGTGGAAGTGCTGCAGTTTAGTCAGGAAACAATCCTGGCTCGTAGGCCACACTAGTGCCACAGTAAGAACCGTAACAAGTCGGAGGCTAGCTGTGCTCTTTCAAAATTAGCTGCAGTTTTGCAAAATAAATAAACATCCTCACAAAAACTTTTATCAATAAGCCATCCCTGCTTTTCTGTGTCTGATGATATTAAAATTCCAGAAGAGATACAAGTTTGGCGAAATGTTCATAGTTTACATTGCCTCAGTTATACTTATAGGCAACACCACAATACCACAAGAACTTAGAGTGCTTGTGCTAAATTCAAACCTTCGTAATGAAGAGGTATGGTTTGGTAACTGAAAAATGAATCAAGACACTAGTCACACCATGGAAAGATCTCAAGCGAAATGCTAGACAACTGACTTGGTAATGCATGTGAAATATGAACTAAAATGGCCGTATTGTAAATTGGGCACAAACAGAGGACCCGCAGACAGCATGAAGAAAAGACTTTTTAAAATATAGATATAGACGGTCTTTTTATATACATAAATTACAATTGCTCCTTTGCCAAACTGGTGATTTAGTTCAACTGAATTTTCCTCTTAGTCAGCTGATGATGGATTTATATCCACAGTTTTGCGAGTTGACAACCAGAGAGATCAATGTTGGCCTCTGCTGTCTGACCAGAGATACACTACTTCTAGAAAATAATAGGAATTGTCTTAAAATTCCATCATGGACGCAACATCTGTGACGTCACCCATTGGTTTGTGGACTGCTGTTTAGAAGCCTCGAGTTTCTTGGTTTGGTTGACGATTTTTGAGAGAGGGGAGTTGAAGAGGAAGAGGCGGCCAAGCCTATGTTGTTTAAGGTTGCAATGGTGTTGCATTAAGCTAATGCCAAAGGGGGAAAGTTGTAGATTTTCAACCCTTCTGGAGCGAGTCGTCCAGCAGAGATTTACCGGCGGGTGAACGCGGACCTCTGGGTACTGCCACAGAAAATCGGCAAACTTTCCCTTACATTAATAGCTAACGCTAGCAGTAGCTAGCTAACTTGGTTGGCATAACGCTGAACAAGACATTTGTAAGCGCCAAAATGTTCCAATTAACTTTCCAATTAACCCTACAACAAGGTCGAGGCTATTTTAATGTACACAGCCTACACACATTATGAAAATGTTTAATGAGGTAATAAATCAAGTGAGAAAAAGGGTTATTTTCCCATAGACTTCTATAGTAACAGACTTCTTTTTTGCCCATTAGTGGAGTCGCCCCAGTTTAGAATGCAGGTTTAAGGCACTTCCGAATTGGCTTCACTTTTCAGGCCCGGAAGCTTTGTCCATCATTTACCACAGTCTATGGTCTAAGGTCAGAGCGTTTACCCTCTGAAGTGTCTAAACTGATGCCTCCAGGGGGCAGTGTTCAACAGCATCTGTTAAACTCTGAGCGGGGTTGTAGTGTAAACTTGAGTTTCCTGTTTGTCATTCTTTAAGTTTTATCATTTTGGAGTTGGTGGAGCCTCTCGTCCTTGTATAAAACAGGTGTGAACCTCTGTCGTGCTGACTCTGTAACCACCAAGGTTTTGGGGAATTTAAGAATACCATAATTTTCATGTGAAACCTTTCTGACTTTTATGTTTGAGACCTCTGGCTTGCATACATGTCCAGCTGCTCCAAGTGTCTCCTTTTAAGTTGTAAATCTTTGAGGAATGATGTTTTGGTTGGAATTGAGAGCCCAGAAAAGAGGTATCTTATCTTGTCTTTTTTATTTTTGCAGCCAGATAATTCATTACCGGAAAGCTGCCTGTATGACCTTGTTGCTGTCGTAGTCCATCATGGATCTGGGTGAGTAGATGAAGTACCCCTATTTAAATACACAGACGAAGAAGTTGAAATTGTATATATATTATTTATATATAAATAAAAAAATAAATAAAAGCTTCATCTGTTTTAATGAACACAGAGTGCCGCAGCATCATTCTTGCATTTATCAGACTTGTTGGGAGTCGATAGGTGTTTTCCCCCTTCAGCTGACAGATGGTCATGTGTTCAGATGCATGCAAGATGTGCTTTTATCTCCATGGTAGCACAATTACCAGCTGGAGAAGGAAAAAAAGTTTACTATTCAACTGGGAATCTAAACATTGTCATCTGCCGACCAGCTCTGCCTACCAAAGTTGGCTGTCAGTCACCTAATTGCTGTATAAACAATTAAGATGCAATTTTGTAGAAAAGCCTTGTGGACAGCTGCAGTTTAACAATTCATGTAGCCACTAAACTCTGAAAGGTATTAACACGGAGAGTCCTTGAAAAATGCGTTAAGGTATGCCAATAACTGTTTATCAAACTGCTGCTGTTTGGCCTGTAGGTGGCAATGTTGCACTGCAGAGCTGACGGTGTCCCTCTCACTTCAGCAGCAATACATGCAGTCTTGTAAGAAGCCAGACAGCAGAAGGTGATATGTGTGTCTGTGTTCACAGGGTTGGATCAGGACATTATACAGCATATGGCAGCCACGAGGGTCGATGGTACCACTTCAACGACAGCACCGTGACTCTGACCAATGAGGACACTGTGAGGAAGGCCAAGGCCTACATCCTCTTCTACGTGGAGAGGACTGAACAGGGGGCCTCAGACAAGACGGCCAGGAACAAGCCTGCTGTGGACACAGCAGCCATGGACAGTGGTCCCTCAGAAGCAGATGCTCAGGACAAGGCTGCAGCAGCAGACACGGTTGCCACAGACATGGTTTTGATGGATGTGCCAGCCTCACACATGAATACCCAGGACGTGGCAGCCCCAGATAATGCTGCATTGGAAAATGTGGGTGAAGACATGGCTGAACTGCATAAAGCCGACACAGCTTCAGTGGAGGCTGCGACAGATAGGGATACCTCAGACAAGGCTGCAAGAGAGGAAGCCAGCCAAGCTATACAAGCCGTTGCACAATGATTCTGTCAGACTGCCTCAGACCAGCTCCTCACTCCATTTTGTCTTCACCTCAATCACATTTCTCACAGTGCTTGATTTGAAATAGTTAATTTCCACGTTTAATGTATGCAAGTGCAACTATTTAGTTGTTTATGACCTGCTTGACAGCATCATGTATAATTTGCTGCTTGAGTTTTGGTAATATGACTTTTTGTGTTTATTTCCTTGATGTTGTATCCCTGAGTTGAGGTAGACTTCTCTGTATGTAATAGATTCCAAAGGTTTAAGATAATTAACTAAAGCTGTAGCCTTGGAAAACCTCAGTTGGTGCAATGTTTAGCCTAGACTGAAGAGATTGATTGTGTCAAGACACTGTCATTGTAACAATATTTGGAGTTTCTATTGTTTTTAAAGTTTCTAATTTTGTAATTTCCACCTCTTGAGAACCTCATAGTTTTGTTTTCCCAGTTATTTGGGAAGATTTTAGGATATAGAATGCAATGCATTTATTGACTGACAAGTGATAATTAGGGCTTTAGAAAGTTGTTTTAACTTGTTGACCAGAACCAATGTGAAAGAAATGATCATTCTTAAATAGTTTTGTTTGTCTGTATTGATGCTGGAGTTTAATTCGTCATTTTACGTTGATCTGAAATGGGCTTAGAAACAGGCCGAGGAAATTCTCTTTTAAAAACATGTATCGGACAAAGTTAACATGACAAAATACAATGGATAATCTTTTTCAGATATTTGATTTATCCGTGGAAAAAAAAAAATTGCATTTTCTGATCCACTAGGTGCTAATGTCTGCTTTTAGTAATCTTTTAAGTGGCAGAAGCTCCCATTATTATTTAAATTACTAAAGTCAGAATAATAAGACAATAATGCCACCACATTGTCTCATAAGGAAAAGTCTCCCTTAAAGTCCAAGTGGAGTTTATTCATGATTCACCTTTGCATAGGATTCAAATTTGTGAACTATAAAAGTAATAACTAGAAAAATATTGAAACATTTATACAATTGATTAGTGTTCACTGATTTTAGTTTGCGGCTTGATCGATTAAACTGTTATTGTTAGTTATTGTAGAGCTGAAACAATAAGTAGGTCAACAGAAAATTGATATGCAACTATTTTGATAATCTACTAGGCATTGAAGTCATTCTTTAAGCAAAAATGCCAAACATTTAATGGTTCTTGGTTCTTAAATGTGAGCATTTACTGTGTACTTGTCTTGCTTATTATGCCTGGGTTTTAGACAGCTCTTCAGACAAAAAAAACTTGATTTGAAGACTTTTGGGGTCTAGGAAATTGTGATGGTGTATTTTTCACTACTTTTTGTTACCAAACATTTAATCAATTAGTCAGGAAAATAATTGGCAGATTCATTAATGATGAAAATCATAAGTTGCAGCTCTAAATTAAAGACAAACAAAACTCTAAAATGCACTTCTATGCCTATAATTCTCTCAGCATATATGCTGTTGCTTTCAACTTTGAAAGCCAATTTGAAATAAAAAAAAAACTATTTTACCATATTTGCACAATTTGATGTACATGTTAGTAACCGTACTTTCACATGTCAAGCTGAATACATGCACACCAGAAGGTACATTGTTTATCCCCAACACCCTTATGTCTTGTAATAGAAAACAGCATTTGATATGTCCAAGTACAACCTTGAAGCAGAGAGCAACATTTTTAGTAAGCCTTTTTTGTGTTGTTTTCCTCTTCCCTTTAGCGAACATTTCCACCCACACACACACACACACACACATAAAAGCTCCCCTCGGGACACGTGCCAGCCAGTCAGCCTCCTCTTTCAGGCAGGAACAAGCACTCCTGTATGATGATGAACAGCTGCTCTTCCTCTCCTGCTCACAGGTGGCTCTGGGCTCGCTACTCTGTCCCCATTAATGATACACGTGGCCTCTCCCCCCCCCTCATTTTCTTTTCCTCGTAGAGAGGCTAGATCACAGCTGCTAATAATAAGCTCACATTACTTTTTTTGTTTGTCAGATCAGATGTCTGGTTAAGAACATCATGACAGTCCTAGAGTGCAGACTGTAATCAGCCTCCCCAACAGTGGCATTTCCCAATGTCCTGTAGTTTTGTTTAGTGATTGGTGATAGCAATGGGAACAGGACATACCTGGTAATGTAGTGTTCAGTGATGCCATGGATTTAATGGTATTTTGCGGGGTTGTTTTGTCATCTCAGTATGTCCTCTGCACTCTAATGGAGCAATTTCAAACACAGTGAGTCATAGTTGACCGTGTTCCTTCAGGCAAACCTACGTAAGCTGTTTGTGCTTGTGACTTTCACTCACATGAAAGGTTTGCCAGGTTTAGGTTAGGCTATGATAAGGCTGTGTAATGTAATTACCTGGTATGTGATACAGGAAGGTCATAAAAGTGGGTTATTAAAGTTGTATTGTTATAGGCCTTCATTTAATCCTGTACAACAGGTTCAATACTCTAAATGTAAAACGTATGTTAATTGCTGTTGATGCTGTGCACAGAGGCTAACTCATTTGACTTTGTGATGGTCTTGTAGTGGATTGCATTATATTTAAATTTGATCTTCATATTATTTTCTCCTTCCTATATGGAGCATACACAATATTAGTATGATTCATTTGTTGCACCACCTCTATCTTTAAAATATTTTATCAGAATTGCATTGGCACACAAAAACAACTTAAAGATCCCCCCAGACATGTTTTAAGACATTTAAAAATAATCGGCTTCAAATAATAATTTGCGCCCGATATGGTTTCCCATACAAAAAGTTAAATTACCTATTTAAAGATTCTTAAAATGGCATCTACTCCTTCTCCTGCATTGAACAATACAAATGTGAAATCGTTCTGCACAGTTTTTTGTGTGGTGCCACTCAGTGTGTATGTATCTGAGAACTAGGCCAGGCCAGTGTAAACATCTGGCTCAGTCCAGCGCTTGCTGCCTGTTGAGAGCCATGACAGATGGAGAGGGAGTGTATGGCTCAGGCACTTCCATCTTTGACCGTGTACGCCAGTTGTCTTCCCAAAATAGCCAACACTCCCCGACCTTATATGTGCAGGCCTCCAGCGTGTGCCTGAGGAGGCATCATGTATCTGGGCCACACAATACAGGCTGCAGGCGCATTGTTGCTGCTTACCAGCAGGCCTATCGCCACCACAGGGACGAGGCCTCACTTTCTTTCTGTCTTGGGACGGCTCACCATGCATCTCACCCAGCTCGACCGTGAATGTCTCCTCCACCTTTTCTCCTTCCTTGACAAGGACAGCCGGAGGAGTTTGTCTCTTACCTGTCATCAGCTGCGCGAGGTCTTCCTGGACCCTAGCCTCTGGACTCTACTCCACTTTAGCTCCCCATGTCAGCTGACGAAGGACAACTTTGTGCTGGGACCCTCATTACGTTTCTTGACAGTTTGCTGGTACTCCAGCAGGGTCCTGCAAGTGTGCAACATTGAGGACTGGTTAAAAAGCTCGTTTCAGAAGGACATCTGCAGTAAACATGAGAGCCTGGTCAGCACTTTCCTGGCCCATGTCTGCCACATGTGAGTGTTTGTGTGTCCTTTTCCCTCCTGCTTTGCTGTATATTTTGTGATGAAATAGACCAACAGAGGGTGTACTAAACAACACTAGTACTTTACAGCAAACTATAATTTAATCTAAAGCAGTGGCTTTTTGGCTTATGACCCCTTAAACAAAACAATGTCTACTTGAGACCAGAGTCCTCAAGAGTTAAACTTATCCTGTAATTCACCCCCCAGTCTGAAAACATTAGCACTTGAGTATTACCATTGTGTGCAACTTTATACTTTATACCATTATAATGTACTAATATAGTACATTTAACTCCACTACATTTGTCTGACAGCCTAAGTTACTAGTTACTTTTTAAATTACAATGTTACATACCCTTCCTGCAGTGAAAAATATCTCCACATTTGACTTAAAGATTAAGTGTTCCTTCATAGTTTGAGAAAATGCTCCTACTTCTTAAACTAAATAAAACTTGGATTGTTTTTTTGAGCTTATAAAACGTTTACTTTTTACAGATCTGTGGTTCTCACCGGACAGCAGGGACCGTTTTACTTTCTTATTTTTTTACTTGAATGCAGGACTTTTACTTGTAGTGGAGTATTTTCACAGTGTGGTATTTTTACTTTTAATTAAGGATCTTGACAACAGTACAAACCACACCTTAAATTTGACCATAGTGCTGAATTAACAACACCTTCAATTAAAACTGAACATGGATGCAATGTATTTTAAGGTGTTTTGTCCACCCCTGTAGTTGCTTTTCACAAGAGCCTGAGATTTCACACATTTTTGTTACACATGAACATTCAAACTCTTACCTTAAATAGTTTTTTAGTTTTGGTCAGATGTGTCTTGAGGATGATCCCATAATCTCTGGGTTTCTCAGGGTCATTCACACCCACCACAGGGAACAAAATAGTTTTCATTTAGAGGCACATGGCTTACTGAACCTGCCATGTTTAGCTGTAGGAGGCAGGGAAGAAAATCATTAGAGACAGATGGTGTATCCGGAGCTGGCTATAGAGACAGAAAAGTGACACATCTGTGGGATATCAGACTGATTCTATTAACTAACATAACTGTGGTCAAATATCACATTTTATTTATTAATTGATGTGACAGTTGGATTCGATAGGTCACTGAAATGTAGCTGTGTTGGCCTTGTGTGTGTGGCTGGCTGCATGCAGGACTCAGCCTGGAGAGGAGTAATGAGGTCTCTGGATAATTTCTTCAAGGCAGCCAGTAATAACCGTTGATGTGAGGGAGCTTGGCCACCGCAGCTGGCCGGGACGAGAAGAGGGAAGAGCGGCTGGCTCATTGGCTCAGTGTATGACCCATTTGAGGATTTCCTGTATTGTGAAATTTGAAGCACAAGACACGAGAGCTGTGAGACCAGTCAAAACTAGAACCACCTACTTTGTCTGGGTGCTGTATCTCAACGCCCTTATGGCACACTCATTGCATACTGATAAACCCTCCCAAATTGTCTAAGGGAGTAGAGAGCAAATGCACGTGACAAAGTGGGAGGGGACGCAGAGAAGCTGTGGGGGTGATAAAGAATGATTTAGCTGCAGACCCTCCCAGTCAGCTGCAGACTGGAGGTTGCGCAGGCAGGTGGAGCCTACAATTGGCTCTTTGTTGCTGTCAGAGGAATGAACATGTGCGTCTTTCTCTGCCTGCCTCTTCCTGAATAAATAAGACTCCACGCAAACTCTGACGCCAAGCTCATGTCTGTCTTTTTTTCTTTTCTTTTTTATCTCCATGGGGAAAAACTATGAAACATTGCATGTCTTTGAGCCTCTTTATAGTGTAGTTTACAGTGTGATACTCCTCTTATGCCAGATGACTACATTAAAGAAGTCAGTTATTAGACTTTGATTATCTTGAGGTCATAGTATTAGAATTATACAACATGAAATAATGCTCAACATGCCATACAGTGTGGGTGGCACAAGAAGCTTTGGCAACAGTTGATTTCTTTTTTAATGTTAGTCCAGGCATTTTTACTTTCATGTTGTCAAACTACAATGTGAAGTTTAAAGCCCCGGAAAAGTTATATTTCTGAAACATTAACTGTTCACTCAAAGCTTGGAAAAAACATTCTAGGTTATTATATTTATTTAGAGTTTAACAATGAAATACACAAACAAAGACATAAAAAACCTGCACAGAGTGAGGGGAGGTGCCATGAGAGGGTGGATTATTTAACAAAGGTTGATGAAGTTTTTATTCCTGTCATGTGTACCTCCCTTCCCTCCCACCTCCTCATTTAGTTTTTTATTGGTTAATGTCAATACCGTGCAGTCACATCGGCTCATACAGCCCTACATTGGCCCCATGTAGCAATGTAACAGGGCACGTGGATTGTCTGTGCTATCCCAGTTTTCAGAGGTTACTGGGGCACCACACTTGCAGGCAACTGGGATATGTTTGGCTCACATGTGGTAAAGTGGTAAGATTATGTAAGTCTTTATGTAATCTGCATCAGTGAACGTGAATGACATCCTGGATCCGTTGCCATCAGAGTGTTTGTCTGCCAGCTCTGTACTGCCGGCCTGACAGTAGGTTGCAGTGCATTCCTGATACCCAAACATAATTGCATTTCACAGCAACAATTCACATTCATTTTTTAGAAGTAATTCCTGTAAAAGTAGGCAGGGGAAAATAATTTTTTGTCATGCTACAATTCATCAAACATCCTGTAATTGTTCTCCATATTTCATTTATTCACAAAAGCTTTGTAGAGGGTGGAAACACATGCCCAGTGGGACAGCATGTAAAGAAAAGATAGCTCGGTCTAGATATTAAACTACTCTATCATTAAACAGATCATGTTGCTGCCCTACAGTGGTGTTGTTTACATCTCATTCACACATGGCTCAGATCAGGTCCCCGATCTCTATGTTCTCCTCTGTTATCTGATTCTATTCAAATAGCATTGCTTACATAAGACCCCAATACACATGTCCTAAGGTGTGATGAGTAAAGATGACACAGAACAGGTGACATGACCTGTACTAGTTGTACTCCATCACGTTTGTGGAAACCTGTCATTGGTTAATGATGTAACTGACTGCTGTCTGTGCTACAGGTGTCCCAACCTGCTCTGGCTAACACTGTCTGGCTGTGGACACATCACTGACCAGGATGTGATCTCCGTGCTGCAGAGCTGCAGGAAGCTGCGCCGCCTCCACCTGGAGAACTGCGTACGCATCACTGACTGCAGCCTGGAGGGTGTGGTGGCTCATGGACACAGTCTGGAGGAGGTGAAGGTGGACTTTTGCAGGAACATCACTCAGTCAGGGCTGCAGGCTGTCGGAGAGAAGAGGCCGGGCATTCAGCTGAGTGCAGATAGGAGCGCTGATATGATCCCAGACAGCAAGCCTGACGAGGGGGTGCCACTCAGGAGGACACTGCAGAAAGTCCTGCAGTTCTCCTGAAGGTAATACTTAATCAAAACTTGACTATGATGTCTTTGTTCAGATTTGTATCTATATTTAATAGAAGTGTATTTGCAGCCTTTTTTTTAATACTTTTTTTATACAACCTGTTGAATATGAGTCTTCCTTATAAAGATGTGCTTTTAAGCTGTTTCTATTCCATGTATTCCTAATTCCTAACCAGGGAGAATTCAAGACACACCCCCATAAAGTCTCATAGTGTACAGTATACACATGTTGCCTTATTAGTAACTCATAATCAATAAACATTGAAATGGTACAATTAATAGTTTGTCACTTATGCTTATGCTTTCTTGCTAAGAGTTAGATTAGATGATCAATACCGCTATCACATCTACACGGTAAATATGAAGCTAAAGCCAGGCTGGCTGTTTCCCCGTTTTCAGTCTTTATGCTAAACTATGCTAACTGGCTGCTGGCTCCAGCTATATATTGACCGTTCAGCCTGGTAGGCTATAAATGGTATGGATAAGCATATTTCCCAGAATGTCAAACTATTCATTTAACAGCATTTGATAATTTGATTAGAAATATCACACACCATACCCCAGAGGAGTTATGCACACCTACACAGTAAAAAAGAACAGTGGCTGCACTGTGTGCTCCGTCTCTGTTATGACAAGACGTGTAAGAGCTGGAAGGAAAGGTTCTCCGAGGGCAAAGTAGCCCTGTGACTGTGATTCAAATCCTGTTATATAAGATTGTGAGACATGAAAGTAGGTGAGTGTGTCTGTCTTTAAATGCCATGTGACAAATTTATTGCATGCTGCTGCTGCAGCAGGGACCCTCCTCCACCGCGGCGCAATCGTCATGGGTTGTGCTAAACACCGGGAAAAGCTGCGGTGCCGCTGCAAAATGGCCTCTGGAAAGAACTTGTTTTGGTGGAACACGTGTACGTTCAAAAGTTGTTTTAGTCGTGCAACAGAAAACTCAGATTGGACGGATAGTCTAGCTAGCTGTCTGGATTTACCCTGCAGAGATCTGAGAAAAGGTTAACCATAGTCGTCATAAGTCCACTGGAGTTTGAAAATGCCAACACAAAGAAAGCCAAAGGCAACGGATGTCCGGCCTAAATGAGTGAAATCTGGCGGAATTTCCGTCGGCAACGGAGCAATCCCGGAAGTGGAACGTTGAGGATATAGACTAGGGTCAACTTAATGATAGTCTATATCTTTGACGTTCCACTTCCGGGATTGCTCCGTTGTGATCGGTTTAAAGAAATGCCAATAAACCAGAGCATGTTTTCCTCCCATCCCCAAATTCTATGTGGAGTAGCCAGACTCTCCTCCAGCGTGCCTTGGAGGAGGGTCTGGCAAAGTGAGACTAACTTAATGAAGAACAAGCTCATTTCCATCCCATCAGATATTGTACTAATGTAGCAAATTTCCATTTGAAACATCACAATACTGTGTTTTTCTATTGACTTTTGTTTTTTACTTAGCGAGTGTGTTTTTTTATTTATACTTATCTATTAAATGTTTGGGGCTTAAATGTTTAAATTTTTTCAGTTGCTTTGTGATGGACAATAAAGTTTTTCTAATCTCTATAATGATCATCATCATGCAAAATGTTTTGGCTAAATTGCATTCAGTGGCAGTATAATATATCTGGGTAAACAGTGTCCCATTGCTAGTTGATCTGATTTGTGATATGTAATGAAACAACATGAACATAGTTTGTGTTTGAAGTTTATTTGTTGGCCCTCCCAGCCCTGTGACAGGTTGGGTGCTTGGTTACATTAAACAGAATGAGCTGAGAAATGTGGTTAGAGCGGTTTTGGCTACAGGATCAATTTCAAAAATTCCATTTAGCTTTTAAGTCATTAGACAAGCATTGAGAATACATTCAAGAGTACTTGTATCTATCCAGTGAAACTGAATATTTGCATATTGAGTTGATAACAGTCAGAACACATTTGAATTAGATAGAATCACAATATGTGCACAATTTTCTCCTCATGATAGCTCTGTAGGCACACGGTATCCCTTTAATGCAATACACAATGGTGACATAAGAAAGCCCCCCTGGTTGGGTTAGGATACTATAGCATGTGCTTTTTTAATATAGTCTTCAGAGAAAGCCCCAAACAAACTAGATAAATATCTGCTGGTTCACAGAGAGACACAGGCTCACTGCTTAGAGGTCAGACAACAAATGCTGTATAATTAACTATGAAGAAATATGCCTTAATAGCAAAGTGCATGCCAGAATAGACCGTTAAGATTCATGAGTTCCAGGTGGGGAGACTAAGGTGCATCGGGCTGAATATGGGACTCAGCTCCAGACGTGTAATAACACAACTGTATCAAAGCGTAACTCCTCTGCTTCTTTACACTAGAAGCAAGTTTAAAATAAAAATATGACAATCTTGAAAGACCTGTTGCCCAGATGCGTGTCCTTAAAAACACTGCCTTTTACTGTGCAAGCTATTCAGTTTGAGGCAGGTGCAGCCTTTTTGTTACCTCACCAATATGCAAGTAACATTGTATGACTCCTCATTTATGCAGCTCCTTCAGTTTATTATTGAAAGTATTCAAGTCCAGCCTTCACTCTAATGGAATCCAGGGCAGTTTGTGTTGAATATCATCCTTTTATACTGTAAGAGAAAGTCATACACCTCTTTGTGTGTGTGTGTGTGTGTGTGTGTGTGTGTGTGTGTGTGTGTGTGTGTGTGTGTGTGTGTGTGTGTGTGTGTGTGTGTGTGTGTGATTTGATATTTAAATTATTGTGCAGCAAACTTAATTCACTGCTGTTCAGATGTCAAACATTTCATGAAATGCAAATGTTTTTTTTTATGTTTTCTTCTTCATCTCCACTGGCACATTCAGATAGATTGCATCTTATGTTGGTCCGTTTTATTTTACTATCCTCAGCAACGGTTGGTATGATTTTGCTGTACAAAGGATAGTTCATGAAAGAGCTGGTGTAATATAAATCCTCTAAGATCAAACATGGACGCCCACATGTGTCTGTCTCCACCATGGACTGCAAAGGGGCTTGAACTAATTTAAGCCTGAGGTGAAACAGACTGGGTTGGAGGGAGGGGGGGTGTCTTCAAACAGACCACACTTTATTATATCCTTCTTTTATGAGAACAGTCTGCTTGACGGTTCATGTTTTAAAAGTGCTTAAGTGGAATATTGTGCCAACCGATTTCTGGTTGAAGCAGATGAAACATTTTATCTTTATGATCGGCTTCAGAAGACATGTTAGGATAAAAAGACAGACTTGTTTGATTTGCCTGAGGGGTGTTTCAGTTGCAACACTGTTGGATGTGATATTGCCGGTTTTCTCCTTTTCGTTTTCTATTATGTTACTCCACCACTTCAGCCAAATAAGCCACCCAACAGGTTCAAGTGTTTGAAAGAGGTACATCATCAGTGCTGGAGTATTCGGATTTTTAAAAAAAACACTACAAAAAAACTATCACAATTTGGAGTAGGCTACTCAGAATGACCTCAGTCACTGTCATATATTGTATTACTATAAAAATATTATATCATTATATTATTGGATTATTATCACTGATGCAATAATTTATAAGCAGCATGTTGATGTTGCAGCTGATTGAGGTTCTTTTGTATATGTTTGGGAAGTATAATCTGTAACAAATGTATTGTATTTGATAAACATATGTTTTGTTCGTAAAACCTTAATTTGCAAAGTAACTGTGGATGTCAAATAAATATAGTGGAGTAAAAAGTACAAATGTCTGTGAAATGTAGTGAAGTAGGAGTATAAAGTAGAATAAAATGGAAGAGCTCATGTAAAGTAGCCTACAGGTACCTCATACCTAGTATCTAAATTGCACGTTAGTACACTACTTGAGTAAATGCCATTGTACTTCATGAGTGAAATCTCATAGCTAAATAAATGCTCAGCTTCAGATTACCTTCTGACCAAATGCATATCTTCAATAATAGAGGAGCATACTCTGAGCCTATGCTGGCACGTGGGTGGAAACATTTGAACTAAATGAACAGCAAGGTTTAAATTCTGTTCTCCAAAGAATTGGGTAAAGGGATTGATGAAATGTGTTACCCTTGCTCATTAGAATAACAAATTTCATTAAAAAATTTCAGCCAAGGGAAACTCTCTAACTTTCTAATCATTTTAATTAGCTGCCCTGCTCTCGACAAGTGGCTTCATGTGGAGAGATGAGAGTCTATGTGGCTTTTTTGCATTCAGATTGGAGGACCAAATATGAAGGTAAATATGGTGTAATATGTGAGAGCTTGTAGACTTGATGTAAGTACATGTAGAATACGATGTGAGAACTTGCAGAACAAAAATCTGAACTTGTATGTTAAAATTTGCACTTGTAAAAAATATTCACACACGTGTGAGCTGAATTTGAAGTCACGAAAAGAAAAGAAAACATGCAAGCTTGTTGAAAAAATCTGAATTTGTGCTCATAGAAAATGTTCACACACTTGTGTTCTGAATGTGAAGTCAGAAAAAATATCCACACGTGTAGAATTATATTTACATAAACACAATGACAGCTGCAAACTTGTAATGCAACATTTACTCATAATTTTGTTTTTTCTTGAGTCCCTTTTCACAACAACAATTACAACCTCTCGAATCTGTCTGCAACTTCACATATGTGCTCTCTTGCACCGCCTCGACTTTTGTAACACTTCTTGTGATACATTTGGTGCAAAACTAATTCTCTAATATATATATTATGAGTAAATGTTGCATTACAAGTTTGCAGCTGTCATTGTGTTTATGTAAATATCATTCTACACGTGTGGATATTTTTTCCTGTGACTTCACATTCAGAACATTTTTTACAAGTGCAAATTTTCAACTATTTTTGTTCCGCAAGTTCTCACATCGTATTCTACAAGTGCCCGCTAGCCCCAAGTGATGAGATGAGGAGCAGGATAAAGAGGTCTGGTAAGCTAATTTTTCTCTAACTCCACACCCCAAGTTCATTTTCATTTTCAAACTTGTAGTCTTTAGCCCCAACCAAAATACTTCATAGAACTTTTTCCACATATGCAGTAACGTTACTTCCCAAGACCTGTTAAAGGTGCAATATGTAATACTGACAGCTAGTGTTTAAAATACTGGAGAGAGTCGTCTCCCCCGCCCCCTCCTCCCCAGACTCGAAGTTCACGGAGGATATTGACAGTCATAGAAGCCCGTGCTCACACGGAGCTCTGTACCCAACTGACAGACACACTTTTCTGACTTAGAATTACAGTAGGAACCGCTAAAAACACAACAACTTTGCCGCCCTCTCCACCCGACGGACAATTCTAAGCTGTCTCATCTTTCAAATACATCTCCAATATTTACCCGGGGTTTGTAACGTCTCTGGTCACGCAACTGTTAGAAACATGCCGGGGTTTTTCAGGTCGGGTAGAATTTATCTCCGTTGATCCTGTTTGTTTGTTTGCTGCTTTAATGGCTGTACTAGTTAACGTTACAGCTGCAGCGCACTGGGTTTACGTTTTTACAGGTATATCTGGCAACCTGGCCTGGCTGTCAAACTGGGCAGTTGATAACAACACACAGGCCAAAACACAAACAGAAATTCCGACACAGAACAGAAATTTCAAAAGGAGAAAATACTGGCATTAGCATTGTTGTCAGAAAAGGTAGTATTTCAACTTAGCATGTTTCCTTAATATCTGATGATGCATTGGGGTCATTTTTGGATTTATTACAGTAAATATATTACATATTGGACCTTTAACTAAAAGACTGTGATTTGTAAATTCTCCTTTATTAAAACGTAGTTCCCCCTAATTTAAAATTGTACATCAGACCACAATAACTAATAAAAAAAAAGATAAAAATGTACAACTTATAGTCTGCATCCTGCCATTAGCAGAGCAGATTGATCCCCATATAATGCTTTCAGGATCACAGCAGGTAGAGAATCCTGCATGCTATCTTAAGGATTCATGCTGCGAGAAGGTGATGATTGCTGATCATTGGATATTGTACTATCTAACCTCCAGGAGAGCTTTAATGCCATTCAGCACTCTTTCCGAAACCAGCTACTTTTAAACTCTGGAAAAACTAAGTGCATGCTTTTCAATCGATCGCTGCCCACACCTGCTTGTCTGGCCAGCATCACTACGCTAGACGGGTTGAAATTAGAATATGTGGCAACTTCGGACCCAGATAAACCACCTCCAATCAAAAAATAGGTCTAAAATCGGTTTTCTATTCCGTAACAGGGCCTCATTCACTCATTCCACACTCACCAAATTTGTCATGGTGAAAATGGCTATTGTACTGATTTTAGATTTCAGTGATGTCATTTATAAAAATGCCCCAAACTTCCTCCTGAAAAAATTGGATGTGGTATATCACAGTGCCATTCTTTTTGTCACCAGAGCCTCATACAATACCCACCATTGCAACCTTTAAGCATTAGTCGGCTGGCCCTTGTTACATATCCAGCGATTATTTCACTGGTACCAACTAATTTACAAGTCCTCGCTAGGCAATGCCCCGCTGTACCTAAGATCACTGATCACCATAGCTCTACCTACCCGCAGCCTACACTCAAGCAGATACATCTCTTTAGTCACTCCTAGAGTTTGTGTAGAAATACTTCCCCATTGAGTTTCGTTTTAAATGACATTTCAAAGCTGTGCTTGTTGCATCCATGTACGTCAACGCCTGTATGTGTGCTATCTTGTCTGTCCTCGGGGCCAGTCTGCAGATGGAGAGACTATTTTGATAATGTAGAAGAGCTTTGAAGCCCCTCTCTTTCCTAGGATACTTTATTCTCCATATTTCCTGCTGGAGTAACTGAAACGCTTTTTGCTTAAGGGCTCAGTTGTAAATTATTGAGAGAGCTGTAGTCTTTCTAAATTATATATATATATAATCCTAGGTATGATGATTCAAATCCAGGATGCACACATGATTACATTTTTATTTTAATCCTTCAATGCTGGTTTCTTTACAGAAACCTGAGAGCTATGTGTCTCCTTCTCTGCACACACATACTGATATTGTGTAAGGTGTTAAAATGAGATGAGTCACGTAGTAGAAAAGGAGACACAGTAAAGAGGGATGATGCAGAGCAGCATCCTTGCAGGGGGAAGCAGAAGGCCAGCTCAAGGACCCATAGAGTCCAGGGAAGCAACAGTCAGTGTGCAGTTGTGCATGTAAACATACTGCACAGGAGCTGCATCACAGACGGAGGTTTGACTCAATTGTTGACAGTCTCTCACCTCCCACTTCCCCATGCTGTGAAACCACATTGAGATTGTGAGCTTGACTGAATGTACACTTTGTCCTAAAGTTAAATTTGAAACGTTTGCTAGTGAAAGAGTGAACTGAGAATGAAAATTCAAATGCAGATATTGTTTTTATTCCACATTGTGATGGCATTGTGCAGACTCAGTTTCCACGTATTGTTGTGCTGCTTCCTTCCTATCACCCAGAAAGCAAACCTGTCTGACTAAAAAGGGAGGTTAAGTAATCTGATCACCACACTAATGGCATCTAGAGATAAATGCCGGCTTTCATTTTCTCACAGACTATATTCAGAGCTAGTATGTCTCTCAATTTATTATGCTACAGATTAAAACAGACCACAGGTCATTGGAAGTTTCTTACAATAACCTGTGACGTAATAATAACCTGTGACAAATTAAACTGTTCCAGATTGGGTTATTGACAGACCACAGAAAGCTCCAGAAATCAACCTATTTTCATAACAATATGTATTTATGCACGCATTTCTCTTTCTCCCTCGATACTTTTGGTTTGAGCTAATCATTCCAAAATTGATTTCCCTGTGGTTCTTAGCTAACTTGTTTTGGCCCGAGGCACACGCAAAAAAGGAGGCAAGAGCACACAGAAGTGGGGCTACTGCTCCCCTGTGAGCCAGAGGATGGGTCTATTTGTGGAGCTATTTCTGTTTCCATCTGTCAGAGCATCCACAAAGGCTGCTGAGTGCTGGCCAGAGCGCATGTGAGGGAGTAACAGGAGCAATAAAGGGGAAGACAGTGAAGACACTGATGATGCTTATTGGCTGGGCTTCAGGCAAGGACAGAATCAATGCAGTGCAGGATGTGAAGGAGCACACTGAGCTGATATCGTACACCGTGTGCTGTTTTGCTTGTCCCCCATGTGGACTGTTAATTAGACAGGCAGTATGAGGGCCCTCTGTGTCTGCTGTCGATCATAGCCTCTACAGAGAGGTTGCATACTTGGACCAGGCTTCCTATCCAACTGGTCACACTCTGCAGGGGATGTAGGAGGACGAGCCTGCCTCCTCTGACATTAGCATGGATGGAGGACAGAGCAGCAGATGACATGTGCAGATAGGAGTGGGAGGCTGAATGAAGCACACTTGTGAGACACAGCATGGGCACATGCTACTTATAATGACAGGCTTTCAACTTGAGTTCATAATGCGTTTACTCTTTTGTTGTCAGCGCTCAAATTGCAGAGGGAACATGAATGGAAAGGATTAGAAACACAGAAAGCAGTAATGGGTTTCGAACCTCAGTGAACGCATCAGCATCAGGCTAATCTTTCACTTCACTGTCTCTAATATGTTCTATTAGAGGTCAGCGTTGAACATGTGTGCGCTCTGGTGTGTTGCAAAGGTCAATTACCCCCACTTTCTTTATTACAAGGCAGACTGTAGAAACAACCATCCAAATGCAAACATACTGTTTGACTCTATTAAAAAAGTTGTTTCTAAAGTAGAATGTGAAACTGTTCTAATCAAAACTATGTGAATGGAGCCTCAATGTGACATTAACCTGCCTCTCTGACATGGTACTGTCCAGACCTCTAAACTTGGATGTGAACTGATTAAATCTCTATTGGTCCAACAAGCATTGGTTTAGCCCTGTTCAAACAGATCATCAGACATTACCATTATCGTTCTAGTCGTCTTGAGGAGTGGAAGAAGTATTGAGATCCTTTACTGAGTGAAAGTACTAATATAACAATGCAATAAATAAATACTTATTATCAGTCAAATGTACTTAAGGTATACTATATAAAAATACTAAAGCTGAATGGCCCCTTTTGTGGTGTTATATATTATAGGATTATTATCAAGGATACATTATACATTATGGGTGAGTGGCATTTTTGTTGTCTTTAGTCAAGGTTGAGCTCATATGAACTACTTATAATGTGTGCATATATAAATTGTGCAGTTCAACCTGTAAAAACTTAAGCCATTATTTTGCAGAGCAGTAAGAATATTTCTGTTTTCAATTTAAATACCTTTTCTAGAAATGAGTGTCTGTATCTTAAACAATAAAGAATAAAACAGGTTGCAGCACCAGTTAATTCTAATTATTAAAAAAAAGTTGATTTAAAAAATAACACTTTATTGACTCACACTAAAATGACTGGATAAGAGGGACATTTGTCAATGAACAATGCATAATGTTTAAGAAGCTGATCACGTTTGGTATGATAATAATATGCAAAAAAAAAAAAAAATACATAGCCGGCAAGGAAAATGTTATAAATAGTAAATAGTACAATATTTCCCACTGAAATGTAGTGGAGTAGAAGTAAAAAGTAGCATTACATGGAAATACTCAAGTAAAGCACATCCTCAGTACAAGTACCTCAGAACTGTAAGCACAGTACTTGAGTGAATGTAGTTACTTTCCACTACTGGTCATCTTCACTGTACAACAAAGCAACCTGACACATCTCATGGTGAACCCTGGGACCTCTGAACTCATTCACATGAGTTCCTGCATGTTATGTGGTCAGCTGTGACATTTTAGCTGACTCTCCATGAATGTTCTCTGGCAAGTCAGGCTTCGACCTCACATTTCACATTGTATCTTGTTACATTCTATGTAAAAGGCGAAGCCAAAGGTCAGGTCAGGTGTTGTAGGAATAGCTAGGAGGTCTTTCTGGTCAATACCTTCCTGTAGAAGCTCAATGGAATGGAAAGGGACTTATGTATGCCACAAATTCAGTAGCTCCCTATTGTATTTCAATAATTGTTGGCCAATGACATGATGGGAAAAGAAGTAACATGCTTGAAAAAATGACTAGGCCTACATTTAAGGCACTTAAACGTTCCTTTTGGTTTGACTGAAATTGTAGAGACATTTGGTGTCAACATCCAAGAGTTTTTTTCTGGGATAGTATTACTCACTGAGTAAATTTAAGACACCAAGTTCAATAAACATATGTGTAGTCGTGCTGACAGTTTGTGTTCATAATTTGAGTTCACAGATTAATTTCTGACATGCCACTGAGTATTTACTCTTTCGCCAATGGAAGCTTTGCGGTCTTCACCGGTACAGAGTAAGTAGCTTAGTCCATCTACGTGTACTTTAAATGCAAAAGGCAGACCTCCTTTTCTTAGATTATTTTTGGGGGCATTTTGCCTTGATTCCTAAAAGTGTAAAGAGATGGACAAGAAATGTTGGGAGCAAAAGAGAGAGTGGGGTTGACATGCAGCAATTAGATGAGAAGATTGATACCATTTTCATATTTGTTCATTAACAGGCTACAGCCCCAGCCATTTAGCCTAGATTTGCACAAATACTGCAAACGGGGGCTCTGTCTGTCTCTTCTGCCTGGCTCTGTCCAAATGTAACAAAGTCCGCCTACCAGCAGCTCTAAAGCTCACTAATAAATGTGTTATATCTTGTTTGTTTAAACCGTACAAAAACTGAAGTGTAAAAATGTCAATTTGTCAGTTTGGGGACCGTTATGTGCTGGACTATGGCTGGGAGCAGTAACTCCATTGAGTCACTGCTGGTTGCCTGGCAACTGCTCCAGGCCAATAAATAGTCTGATGCATAATTTTAAAGCAGATTTTGTTGCCTTTGGACTGAGCCAGGCTAGTTGTTTCCACCTGTTTCCAGTCTTTATGCTAAGCTAAACTAACCGGCTTCTGGCAGTAGCTATACATATTTACCATGCGGACATGAGAGTGGTATCAATCTTCTAACTCCCGGTTTCCATAGAAAGTTGAATAATTCCTCTAAATACAATATATAGCCAACCTGGAAACTGTCAGTAAAATTCAATATGATGATTCTAGTAGATCCTTAAGAAAAACGTCATTCATCTCACAATCTTAATACCATTATATTTATTTACTCTTAAATGAATAGTACATTTAAACATGACAAACAGCAATATACACTGAATCAGCGCAAGTCCTCTACATGTATGTGGAGTGAGAGCTAAGTCACAGCAGGGGGAGGAAATGTCAGTCAATCCATAGGCAGCTCGGGCCAGAGCTCATGTTTTCGTAACACAACAGAAGAACAGAAAAGCTCCACTGAGGCCAAGGACAATGAGAGGTCACTGTGTGTTAAGCACCAGCAAGTGCACAATCACTTTACATCTCAAGTGTTTCCGTATCAGGTCCAAAAGACAAGTTAAGATACACAGCATCAGTTGTTATACAACTGGTGATTTCTGGCTGTGCTTCTTGCATTCCTCTTTGCTCATTACTCCTAAATTGGTTACTGTACACCTCCACTATCACATAAATCTGTAATTGAGATGCCTTTAAAATGAGGTGACGTCATTTCCGGTCCAGTCATTCGTCTTTGTAAAATGGAAGCACAAAATTCCATTCAGAAATACACACAAATCCAATTGGTTGCTCTTTAAAAGAAAAAAGGCTAATACAAACACACTAATGCACATTCGCTCCACACATAAACATAATTGTACACAAACTCATTGACCTGCTGACAGCCCCCCACCCCACCCACTCTCTATTTCTCTTAGCTAAGAAATACCAGCTCCTTGGGCTCAGCCATCTGTGACACTCTGAACCTGCTGACCTTGTGGAACAGCAAACCCGCAAATTAGGCTAAAACATTTGGCTGAAACCTGTCCTCCTGAGGATCAGATGTCGGACTCAATGTGCTGGGCTATGCTTTGAAGCTATTTCTACTTCGTTCACACCTCTTTACCGTCATAAGCATGTGTCTGAGAGGTACATTCCATTCCGTAAAAACCTCAATTTATGTTTCCATTACATCGTATATCCTCCTTACATAAATATGTGGTTTCCTCTACCTGCTCCTCAAATGTTAGAGCATTATTTTGATTTGCAACATGCTGCTGTTGTCCTTGCTGCAAAAAGTTACACACAATCTCAATTGCAGTTTTTTTTTTTTTTTTTTTATCTCAGAGTAAGTTGAGAAGCTGTATCTGGAAAAATAACACACAGTCCCGCTACATAGTCACGTTTTATTGACCAAGGATTGACTTAACTCGGGTGTTCTCCAACCAACACAGTACGAAATGAGCAGAAGTAGAGTCACATGCACGAATATGTATATAATGGCAATGTAGTGCTTTATTGGGACAGAAAACATGTCATTGAAAAGTCTTGGGGCTTACAGCAAAGGAAGATTTAGTGCAGGATAAATGGTTGTAATGTTGAGTGTCCTTGACTGGCTTAGTTTGTGGCTACACATAATTAGCTGAGTGACGATTAAATCGTTTAACCAGGATCCCGCTAAGCTGAGCTCCAACCAATGTTGGATACCCATACCAGAATACCCCTTCACCACCACCACCCTCCCCCCTGTCGCCACAACTCTTTCGGCTGTTGGCAGATTCATTTGTGATTGACCTAGTTAATCTGGAGAGATGGAGGTAAACACATGCAACTGTTCCTTAAAAAGGAGGATAAGGGGAACATGTTTGGCTTGTAATCTACTATAATGGAAAATAATGCACTATATAATGAATAGGGTGTCATTTCAGACAACAAGAAGACAAATGTTGCTTATAAAGGGAGTTCTGATTGCATTGTGTGTGTACTTCTTGTATTGCAATTTTATTGATCCTTTTTATCCATTGCCTAGCCCTACTGAGGTGTTGTGGGTGTGCACATGGCTAGTCTGGTCTCTTAAAACACCTATTTTCTCAGGCCACCAGACTTTTATCGCCTAAATATGGGGTCACAGGCCTGGAAATGTAGTCTAAATAAAGATAGCAGAAAAAGGTCTTCTTATTATCATGTTAACTACGATGAATCATCCAGCCCTTTCTTCTTCTTGACTGTGAGAAAAAAGCCCTGTGGCACACTGCTGCTCACGTCATATTCGTTCTCTTCTTCAGCCTTATGGTGTTTTTATTTAGGTAACAACAGAAGATTCACATTTTTCACAAATTTTTTTTTTTTAAACTAAGCTGTACAAAATGTAACCAAATATGCATCTAGCAAGAAATGCTGTGAATCATGCATTCCTGTGCATGCAGAATTTTCAAGTACGTATGAAGTGCTGAGAGCAGAGGCTTCTATGAAGTCATCATGCTAAAGATCATATGGATGCGGATGTTTGCACATGTGTTCACTTGTGGGCATGACAGGATGACAAGAGAATTAGATGATGGGGGGGGGGGAGTTCACTGAAGGAATTAGGAAAGGGAGTGTACGTGAGAATGGGTGGTGAGGGGGCCGGAACAGGATTAGTTCTGTATGTAGAGTGATAGAAGGTGTGTGTGTGTGTGTGTGTGTGTGTGTGTGTGTGTGTGTGTGTGTGTGTGTGTGTGTGTGTGTGTGTGTGTGTGTGTGTGTGTGTGTAAGAGAGACAAAGTTGGGGGCAGGGGAGTAAGAGTGTGTCACGTGTATGCCAGAAAAAGCACAGAGCTGCACAGGGGCGATCTCTGGACACAGCAGCAGCAGCAGCAGCAAGTCAGGAGCAGTCAAATTTGACTTGTTTGTGACACTGATCAAGTGAAGTAAAAGCATTTGAGGTTAACAATAGTCCTGATATAATGGTGTTTATCATTTAAAGTTGAGTGAGAGTGTGTCACGTGTAGGCTATGCCAGAACAAGCACAGAGATGCACAGGGGCGATCTCTGGACACAGTAGTAGCAGCAGTAGCAGCAGCAAGTCAGACCTCAGTCCCTCAGGTCCTTCATGCTCCTTCCACATGTACTTTCTGTAGCAACCACTCTTTGACACCTGTCCTCCCCCTCCGCTTATCTAACCTAACCCCCCATGTGTGATGGAACAGAAGCAACTCCTCTCTGTGGCATCATTGAATCTCAGCACTGCTCTTCTAAAAAAGACTGGAGAGATGCCAGGTACTTTTTTCACTTGAAAAGGTTGGGATGACATCCAAACAAAAGACCTATAGTCCTAATGTGGGCCTCACAATGTTATGCAAGTGTATGACTGCAGGAGCACATTAATAAAAAAAATGCATAAAGCCCACGTTGAAGCTTTTCTGTTCCAATTGGTGAGGAAAGCAGAAAGCTCACACCTGGGACAGGGCCAAGGACACGTGTTAGCCACAAACAACCCCCGCTATTAAAGATCTGTTCTACAGTAGATGGAAATTTCTGAGGTCGGACTCTTAACCGAACTGTAAAGTAACTCTAAATGGGTGACAAATTTATGTCTGCTGCTCTGCTACAGCAGTGAGGTGAGTCTATGTGAGGCATCTCAAAGTGGAACTGCACTCTGACATTCTGCCTCCTGGATAAACATGACAGTCGACATAACTCTAAACATTATTGGCTTCACTGGTGATTAAGAATATAATGTACAGATGAACATTTTTATTTTGAATGACAAGCTGATTCTTCAATTTGCCCTTTTTCAAAAACCCTGCAGCTTATCCTGCAGTTCTATTACAAGTAGAGTTGCAACGATTAGTCCATTAATTGATTACTTGACAGAAAATGTATCATTTTAAGCAAATATGCCAAACATTTGCTTCCGATGACCATTTTATACAGTTTTCTAATGTTTTATAGACTAAACAATTAATTGAAAAAATAAGCAGCAGATGAATTGATTGTGAGAAGAAACGTTAATTGCGGCCCAAGTTCAGAACTTGTTTATACCGCAATGCTCCTGTGTGTCTGTGTGTTTGTCATGCTTATTGCTATAAACTATAGAATAGTCTCTCTTATACAGACCTGTCTTTAATCTTCTTAAAAAAAGTTCAGTTATTTGCTAAAAAAAAATGCTAAAAATCTGGCATAAAATTACACAAAGTTCACAGAGCACAAGCTGGTATTGCATGATTTTGTGGTATTGTAATTTACGAGGCATACAGGTTCATTAAACCCAAATTTGACTTGCTTGTGACACTGATCAAGTGAAGTAACGTAGACAATAAAAAGATAGAACAAAAGGTATCTTAGGTTACCCATTTGAGGTTTACAATATGGAGTTTATCATTTAAACATCTCTTCAAACCTTTAAAAGTACACGTGTGATGCTGTCTGTCTGAGCATGCCTGTGATGAAGTTTCGGGTCAAAAACTCTGCTATGAAAGTGCTATGATCATCAGCTCCTCTCTAAGTGAGGTTGGATGGCTGCCTACTAAGAAATTATCAGCCCATATCGCATCACTTCTAGATAGGATATCACACTAAAACGGCCACGTAATGATCCCATAAAAGTGCTAGCAGAGGGAGCGTGGGTAGTTCTACATTGGACATAGATTTGGCAGCTAGCCTGTTGTCAGCAGCTCTCCACAGGGAGCTTCAAGTAAAGACTTGGTCAACCTATCAAGAAGTGTTTGTCTCATGTCTGCATGTAATGACTACCCAATTTTCTGCTTATGTCACGCCACGTGATCACAACCCTTAGATGAATAGATACAATGGCAGAATAGAGTCAGTGGAGCGCATGTGTGAGGTTCACTTTTTTTTTTTATCTCAGAAATCCCCTTATGTAACCCTAACCTTGACATTAAGATTATATTATACTGCTACTAGCTCAAAATGTTACATCGTCTGAAATCAATATTTTTTTTAAATATGTATTTCTTAAAAGGCCTTTTAAAAAAAAGAAAGAAGTGGAAACCAATACTGAAAAGCTGGTTTCTGTAATATGCACACTGGCCCCAAGTTCCAGCCGAGTAAAGGAATTATTCAATGTGCGAAGGTAATGCTCGTGGTGAGCTCACAGTCCTCTGCATCATGTGTAGCTCTCCTCATCTGTGCGTGGAGAGCGCAGGCTGGAGCACTTACATAACCCAGTTAAAATATACCCCAGTCACATGTAACATTCAGTCCTGCAGATAGATATCCCACTGTCGCTTGAGATGTTTGGCAGCCGTTCAGACATTAGAGAGCGTCGTATAAACACACACACACACACACACACACACACATGCACACACACATGTGAACTGTGTGGAAAATAGTCAGGGAGCTTTCTCTCTGAGTTAAGTGCATGTGACTGAGTAGAGCTGGACTGGGAAGAAGCCACAAAGGGAGAGAGAGGGTTAATGACGGGGTGCCGGAAGTCCAACCCTTTAAAGTCAGAAAAATGCGCCCAGTATCACTTCTCCTCTGACTACATAACCTCTAACACTAACTCTAAATGCTATTGGCTGCTCCTTGACACACACAACTGCCCCCCTCCCCCTCTCACACTGCTGCAGCATGCCCACACTACGTGCAGTCACATTTCTGGTGTGTGGGTGGGGTTAACTCGACTGAAGGAGCATTTACTGTAACAGGATGAAATATCTGGAGGAGTGAGCTACACTAGAGGGAAGTGGAAGACACGTTTTCTAACCAAGATTAACAAGAGTTACAGAGTCCAGACTCAGGGAAGCTTTGCCCATATTATGCAAGAAGCACACTTGTTTAGACTGTAAGAATCAGTCCATGACGATTTCAGCTTTTCTGTTACTGTAATGTGGAACAAAATGTGGAGATCATTACAAAATAAGGGCATTTGGAGTGTGCTGAAACCTTTGAGTCTGAGATTCCACTAGATTGATGTGCACAATAAGGTTTTAATCTATTGTAGAGGCAGACATGCTCAATTTATTTCAAGACTAGAGGTGACTCGAACAGCTGCTCCAAGGCCTTAAACTGTACAGGAAAAATGATGTCATCTTATCAAAGCTATGAATTGCTGCAAGGACTGAATACTCTGTCCCAACATCAATTGTGTCCAGGCAGTGCATGTGTCTTTAAGGTCTGATCCACACTGTCATGGCTCACGTTTGTGTGCCCTGCAGCACAGTTGTAATGTGAACAATGCTGTGGAAAAGCCCGCTGATTGGTGTCCCACTGTAGAGACGTACTGCACGGTGAATAGCCTGCACATACACTCAGACAGACTCACACGTCACTATCGGTCCAGATTTGGGTACAGGACAGCTTACGGCCCAAAGCCTGGGTCCACCCAGCTGAGTCATATGCACAGCTCATTGCATGGGACAGCTGTTAGTAAGATAAGACACACACAAACATGATCCCTGCCAGCAACACCCAAACACTCTCACATACTGTATAATACACCCGTATCCACTTGCAGCATACTTGCAGGTGTGGACACGTTCTCTCACTATATAGCATGCTGGGTCAACTGAGGCTATCAGCAAGTGCTCCACACTCCAGTGAACGTTTTCAGTGGCTAGCATTAAACAGCTTCTAAAAGGGTGGGTTAGGACAGATGTTCAGTGTATGTCCTATAATAAAGTGGGCGTTGGATTCTGATTTGGCTTTTATTTTTTATGAATGAACGCGAGAGACATCCAGTCTCTGTGGGATACAGGATCAGCCATCCTCTCTGACAACTTGAAAATCACAGTGCCAGTTTGTGTTGTGTGACTCATCCTGGATCCTAACAGGAGCATGCACAGATAAAAGAGTTCCCTTTGTGAGGAGATTGCAAATTGCTGCTGCTGTTGTTCTTTATGTGCATGACTAATTGCAGCACAACTGAATGGAGCCGGATTATTGGAAATACATAAACGTTCCCAGAGATCACAGAGAAGATTTAATGAAACATTTAGAACAATCTGCGGTTTTAACAGTGAAACCCACTTTTAACAAAAGACAATTGAGAAGCTGTGCTAATCTGTTAAATTAAATAAAGACACTGTTTTCTCTACATTGTACAATCTGTGCAGTTTAAAGTGCATTAAATATCTCTTTGATCCCAAAAAAATATAGATGTCTGTTTTCTTGGGCTTTGAAGTGGATGCGGCATACTCGACAGTGACATGGGAGCCTTGAAGACAAAAAAAGGAAATGAGTTTGTTGGGAATCTTTAGGAAGCTCTCGGTCGTCACAAAGTCTGGGGTCGCCGGAGGATCTGGGCCTGGGGAGCAGAACGACAGGATACTATTTATGGGATGTTTAATAGATTGCAGCAGCTTACAGGACAATTAAAATTCAGCATGAGTGGCTAACTGTGCCAGCAGGCGTGTCGCCTCAATCGGCTTTATGGGGGCTCTGATGTCTGTGGTGGTGCATTCTTCCCAGCAGGATGTGATTTAAGGCACAGCAGCAATGAGTAAACCCACTGTTAGGACATTGGGCTGCTGGTGCCCTTGGCCAGCCTGCTCTCCCTTTGACAGCAGCACATAAAACAAAAGTAGCCACATACGCTCTCCCATGATCATCTGGCCACAAAATGCTCTTAGAATATAATTACCATGGTGCAGGCACATTATAGAAAGCACAGAAGACAGTCCAAGACGTCCTTTTCCATTTTATGTCAAAAAGTTTTGCACCCAGTTGTTAAAACCGTGTTTGGCTCCGTAAACATCTCACAATGTGTTGTTTAAATTCTGCTTGTCCTCGTTGTCAAATGAGGGCGACGAAGAGAGGAGGCCGGTTATGCTTTTTTGTGGGTGGGTGTCTCCTAAACGCACGTGATCACGTTTACTGTTCGAGGCTTTGTGACTCACTGGCTCCAGGCTCAGGATCCTCGTCTGGTCTCTGAGTGCTCCTAATCACCCCCTCTCCACAGGCAGTCAAACAGAGGTCCTGTGAGTCACGCCTTTACCGTCACTGTGTCCAACAACAACAAAAAAGAAAAAAGAACAAAAGATGCAGATTGAACACACTCATGTCAATTGCGTCTTTAATTACAACCAGTTGTGCCATGATTTACTTATTAGTGTTTAAAGGCTGGAGCTTTTACAGATAAATAAAATGAAATAATGACTAATTAATTTGATCATAGTTCATGGTAATTTATCACATATTTAGTCACCATTTAGAAACCTCATGACTGTATTTGAGTGGTGGAAAGTAACTCGGCCTAAGTACATTAACTGTATTTAAGAACAAGTTTGAGGTACTTATACTTTCACAAGGAGTATTTCCTTGTTATGCTTACTCAGTACTTTGCATAGAGAAATTGTACTTTTTACTCCCCTATTTACCCCAAAGCTATTCAGATTAATATTGTACATACTAAACATATTAGTTTATACATTATGATGCATTGATATAGATTACTAAATAATATAAAGAAGTTAAAACTTGAATATGTAACATATATGGGATCATTCTGCAAAATACTTTGAGTAGGCTACATTGTTGAGTATTTATTTATAGTGTATTGCAACTTTAAATTATAACTCTATTAAATGGTCTAAATACTACCTCCACCACTAGTAAATGTATTCTAAATGTAGGAAAATGACTTTCTAGACCACACTGCTAGACAATCCGTTGTTCAAATATAGTCTGCTGAAGCGTCCTTGAGCAAAAGCTCTCATGAACTATAACAATTCCTGAAACTGCTGACTGCGCCTTTACCAGGCTTATCAGTTTACTAACATGCCACAAGTCAGGCATCATCATCATCCAGATGATATAATGAGGAAGAATGCCTGTAGAATGACCAAAACTAGCTCTACGTTGACTTTTCGCCCAGCTGCTGAATTGAAACCGATCCGCGTGTCCACGTGTTTGTGTCATTTCCATGTAATTTGCATATGTAAACCGGCCTCGCCTATCGCGCCGCAGCTGCACCGAAAGAAGAAGCCGATTTGTCAGTCGGGGCTTTTGAGGAGCAAATGGAAAGGCAGGTCCCCGCTAATCCCGCCCTCCCAGACACGTTGCCTTGGGAGAAGCAACACGGGCCGATTGCTGGATGTAACGTAACTGTCTCCGCACCATACAGTCTATGCTCCACACTCACATAGCGCACGTCCAACACATCAGCTGCTCTACTCTCGACCCGGCAGTCCTGCTGGATTTAACGCTGAACAACCAGCCGCTCCATCCTGGGAAGGTACGTACCCTCTCTGATCCACATCTCAGTCATCCGGACAAACATCGCTGATTATCTTTGTGTGTGTGGAGGTTAAATTTAATTAATAATAAAAAATAAAAAAAAATCCACAGAAATTTGGCCCATACATGCAAACATGTTATTACATACTAACGTGACAGATAAAGGTGTGACAATGATCATTAGTTCTGTTTCTTGTTTTTTTACAACCTAAAAGTGCCTGCTGCCAAATATACTATGAATGATGAGGAAGTCTATTGTGTCTGTTACCCAACTGATTCGAAACCTGCATTAGGCTATAGGCGGATACATCGGATCATTTATTTCATCATTTATTTTCTCTTAGGGAAAGATGGCGGTGTTTGATCTCTGGATGGGAATTATTCTCATATAATTAAGGTTCATCGCCGTTGTTTTAAACCAGAATGTAAATGTGTGTAGGTGCCCAACCTACACAGGTAGACAGAGAGATGGATATCATAAAGGATATCTGCTATCGGTGTATTTTATCAAAGGAATGTCTGTTCCATAAAAGCAAATTGAAGTAGAAGCTTTTATCAGTAAGCAATTAGAATTTTTGTCTGTTGGACTGCAGGACTGTGTGGTGTATGTGGTGACTATTTGAACAAGTGTGGTATGTGCATGCTGTTTAATGACAAAGTTCAATCAAACTAATAAGGAATCATATGGATGTGTACTGTAATATTTATTTTCTAAGAAACTGACAAGTGGTTGATCTTTCCCTGGTATTGTGTTGGTGTGGAGTCTTTTTATAGAAAAGTACAACATGTGACTGAGAAGATGATTGTATTATAAGATGTATGCAAGGATATATTAAGATATACTATGGGATATGTAATACACCGTCATATTCCACAAACGTTTAATTATGGACGTTTTGCACTTGCACAGATGAGTTTTAATTAGATAAACATGTTCTTTCTTGATCAAGATTAAGTTAAATATATTACGATTAGATTTAATTTAATATGCAGTAGAGTAATTATACATATATAGGCCTAGCATAGGGAGTTATGAATTTAGTTAGACATATTTTAACTTTGTGTGTTGTGTAGTGTTACAATTTTTAAAGAACCATCTGGAATTGAATATTAAAACAGAAGAAGTTACATATTAGTTTAATCAAATCTTTGATGCTCGACATCTTGATACGGTGTAATTCTAAGCTCTCTATATTTGGATATGAAATACACTCAACATTTTATTACAGCTGTTCCCCCTGTTGTGTGGTTGCAACTGTGGCCTCAAAGGAGCAATATTATAAGCTGCAATCGGAAACATCTGAATAGCTAGTAAATCTCTGCTCCACCCTCCTCTGTAACAATAAGATCAGAAGGTAGTCGTCCTGTGACAAAGACCTAGGGAGCAATTAACTCTCCTACCCTCAAATTTCACCGGAGACAGACATGCCAGGCGTTAACCACTCAAAACACCAAAAATAATCTCTGTGCTGAAAATGCTGTTTTATATATTAATCACTGAGGAAACATGTTAGAGAGATCTAAACCCATTTAACACGTGACAAGAGCATTTGATCAGAGGAGTTTTTATTCACGAGGCACTCTTCAACACAAACAAACATTGCCAGTCCCTCATTTTGTAAGACACTGGCCGTCATGGTGGAAGACCCTTGCCCCCCTTTGAATAAACAGGCAAACAATGTTTATGAATGATTGTGGTGGTAGCCGATAGGGCCTGAATGGGGAAAAATACTCAAGCTGGCGAATTGTTAAATGTATATTGTATGTATTTGTTCTTGTCTTGATGTGGAATTTATTTAAAAAAAATAAAAAATAATATTTGAGCGCCTGAGGGCTTCACAGAATCATTGTTGACACTAGAATTTTTGGTGTTTGCTTTTGATGGTGGCTAGTCTGTGTTTTACTAGCTCAGGTGTTGCATCTGTAAAACAAACAGGTCATTGTGGTCTCAACAACTGAGGTCTCACTGCCACCATCTGCTCAGAGTGCTCAAGCAGACATGAATAAAGGCACAGGCACACCTTTATTCATGTCTGCTTGGTTGGAGGTACAGGTTTTTGTTTTTTTTAATTATTCAGAATAACCTGCAGTGTTTACCCAAGGACGCTGCATATATTTAAGTTGTTACATGGCTTGAATTAGTCACTTTTTAGCTCCAGTTTTTCATCTTCATCACTGCTGCTTGTTATGCTTTTCTGTATTGTTGAAATTATAGTAACCATGACATTTCTGTCTGTCAGGTCAGTGATGGTCAGTGCTAGTTAGAGCCTGCAGCCGAGGATGTCTGCTACAGATTCGGACAACTCCATTGACTGGCTGGCTAGTGACAATGAGGACGATGAGTGCGAACAAGAGTTTGACTGTATCGGAAAGCACAGCCAGACAGAGGCTCCTTCTTCCCCCAGCAACCCACCACACCTGGGCACGTCTGACAGCAGCTGCCGCCAGAGCAGCGAGGTGAAATGGGGTGACAGTAACTGGAGCGAGGTCAGGGAGGCCTCCAGTCGGGGATTTCCCCATGGCTGCACTGAGACATGGGTCAGTGCCATTGGACTGTGTAAAACACAACAAGGAGACAAACCAAATGGCAAAAACACTCAGCAAGCACTGAAGAGGCCTCACAGCTCCACTGAGGAGATGTGCAAGGAACGGCAGCTCATTTCCAATGTGTCAGAGAAAAACCGAATTTTCAGCAGAAAGGTGAGCACCTCTGACTTATGTCTGTTTCCCACAAGAGGTGCTGACAATGTCAGCAAAACTAGAGCATGCACTATCACCTAGATTGACTCCCCTCCCCTGCTGGTTTTACAGTCTCATTTATCATATTATCCCTGTAAAGATGACCCTGTAACTGTAAGCAGAATAAGTCTTGCTTTTCTGAAGAACTAGAGTCATAATTCAAATTCAGTCAATCAGCAGAACAGTAGGGAGAGTTCAGGGATTATCTTAATCATGTTCAGCAACTTTTATATTAAAATGAACAGCAGTTTTTGGAGTCAGTTGATATCCCTTACAAATGAATCTATTTTTGTTTTCAGTGCATGGAGCTACAGTGCTACATTCATCCACTGTCATCTATCTTGAATGGCCTCCGTTCAGGCAGATACAGAGAACGTAAGTCGCTCATTTAATAATATCTTCTGTTTTTGTCTTTTGTCTTTTATCTTTTTCATTATGTCTCTGTCTGTCTGTCTCTGCTCCTGTCCTTGTTTCTCAGAGAAAACATAACAATAGACTGGATAGACAACACACCACTCTTTTTTGGAATATGTGTCCCTGAGATTTGAGAGTGAGATATCTGAAACATGCATTGTTGTAGGGTTATCAAGTAACCACAACTATTTCCTGTGTGCCCGTGTGTGTCTATCTTATATAATGGAGCTCATTTTGGATCAAGCTTCAACCTTTAAACACATTTAAGTGTTATTTTTTTGCCAGTTGAGAGCATTGTCACGCATCAGACCTCTTGTAAATTAGCTGTCTCCAGTAAGGCAGCTGCTGTTTGTGAGTTTTCTGATAGGCATTATAAGGGCTCTGGAAGATAGCGCAATTTTCAGACAGGCTCTGAAAACGGCTTCATTTTGGATCTTTGTGTGACCCAACACTTCCAGGCCACAGAGGCGGGGAGTCTGTTCCCCCACACACACATTTCACACAATCCATCTGCTCCACAGACTCAGTCCTGCTGTCAACACAGTTCATGTGGCTCATGGTACAACTTATTCTTTTCCAGGACTCAGCAGTTTCCAGGAGAGTGTGGCCATGGACAGGATTCAGAGGATCATGGGTGTCCTGCAGAACCCCTGCATGGGGTAAGTGTCCTCAGCGTGACCCACATACTGTTATGCATGAAACAATGAGCTCTATCATCTTATAATATTCAGTATATCTCTTGTATGTTTTTGTAGCTACAAACACATTTTGAGACATGTGCTTCATCTGTGCAAGTGTGTTACTTTTTCTGACATCTGACCAGAATCACAACTACAATACACTCAATCCAACATACTAGAAATGGTGCTTGCTGTCTGTCGGTCAAAGTGGTCCACAACATGTCTGTGACACATGGTTCACAGCAGGTTGCCCTGCGAGGAGCCGCTACCCCCACACATTCAGGATACATTTACTGCAGAGATGGCTGGCTCTCACTGTAGCTGGGCATCTTGTTAAAAATGTATCAGGCTCCACTGTCGGAGCAGCACACTTGTGTCTGCTTGATTAGCTCTCCACTGGCCAGACGGTATAATGGAGTATGTTATCACCTCTTTAACAGAGAGAGTCTTTGTCCCTCAATACGATCATTTGAAATGTTTTGATGTTTTACATTTGTTTTACATCATAAAATAGCAAATGATGGCCATTCTCACGCTCTTTAGCATCTGATTTTGTATACTTAAGCACAAGGTAATATTAAAATCAATATCTCCACATCAATAAGGATATATTCTGACTTTGCTTGACAGACAACTTTACATGTGTAAAGCACAACCTTCCATAACAAAGTTAGATATTTTATAATTTTAGTTTCCTTTTAAATAAATTATTTTGACTAGGCTTCACTATATAGCCTAACTATATTAATCTGTTGTTTAATTTCTCTGAATTTATTAATTTAGTCTAGAAAATCTCAGAAAGTAGTGAAAAGTCCAATGTGACATCTTAATTGCTTGCTTTGTTCCACCAACGAACAGGATTTAATTTACAATCATAAAAAACAGATTACATTTGAGAAATTTCTGTTTACCAAACAATAAAACAAGCATTTTAATTGGACAACAAAATGCTTCGGAATAATAGCACATTATGATAATTTCAACACGATATGATTACACTGGAATTATATAAATGAAATAGCAATATGATTTATAGACTGGAATTATATAAATGAAATAGCAGCGCCATGTACCACCTTCCTCTTATATATATATATATATATGTATATATATATATATATGTATATGTATATATATATATATATATATATATATATATATATATATATCCTCTTTCAATTTAAAGCAGCTCTGCTGGTACCTGTAAAGCATCAAGGTATACTGCTATAAGAATAATGTGCTGCTGAGTTTGGCACAGACTAATTGGAGAGCTCACCCACCAGCTGCTGTCCTCATATGGGAGACAAAGAGTGGGTGTGGCAGCCTCCCTGCAGACAGCTGGGACCGAGGCTGGATGGTGGACTAAACCCCTCCCTCCTTCCCGGGCCTGCTCTGTGTTGCCAGCTGGCAGCCCTTGCAGCAACACAATGGTAGATAGGATCAAAGTGACTTTTTTTAGCAGTTACTGTTGCGAATAATCTTTCACATAAATTGAACATGCCCTGAATGGAGTATAGCAGGAAGGTCCTGATCATATGACACTGGCTAATCCCAACCCACCATCTGGTTTTGACGGGTGGGAGTTAATAATGGGGCGCTGCGCTCTGCTGCCCACCTCCAACGCAAACTGCGTCACCACGATTAGTTTATTTTCACAATGACGCTGTTGGAAAGCGTTGTGGCTTTGGTGTTTTATATTTAGAGGCAAGTGGAGCCATTATACATCAGGCCACGTGTGAGCTCAGAACATGTGAGAAATGTACTTAAGACAATCCCCGCCCTCACGCACGCACGCACACACACACACACACACACACACACACACACACACACACACACACACACACACACACACACACACACACAGAGTACAGGCTTTGCTAAGTGAGTGAAGTGTTCATCCGCTGTTCAAGATTGCCTATTTCCTGTGTGAGCTTGATGGAGAGATACGATTTCAGAGAAGAAGTTGGCAAGATTATTGCTAGATTACTCAGAGTCATGCATGATTAAATAGTAAATATCTCTCCTGTTTCTTTCTCTCCTTCCTTCCTTTTTTCAGGGAGAAATACATTAATATCATTCTTAAAATGGAGGAAATGCTGAAGAGCTGGTTCCCTAATGTAAAACTCAGAGACCAACTCACTGTCACCCAGACAGAGGAAGCTGTTCCTTCCAAGAAACCGAAGGTAAAGTTGTACAAAAGCAGACATGTTGTGTAAGAGCTTTGGTTAGAGAAGGCTTGCTGCCAAGAACATATGGTGACGATGCAGTAAAAGAGGGACAAACATATCTATTACTATTTAATCACAGCTATTTTTACTGAGGTATTACTGCAGTCTCAGGTTCGCTAAAAACAATGACAGAGGAGAAAAGGTAATTTTGGAGGAGTGTTCCTAAGGGGATAAGAACGGTCAGAATACTCTGGAACATTTCTTTGCATTTAATTGGTTAGGATTTATTTCTGTGGCTAATCATGACACACCCTCAAATGAATTTGTACATGTACAATTTTTTATTTCAAACCACAACAAAGCTGTTTTGCACTTTGTAAATGGTCATACTGTTTGCTAAGGCAACACTGTAACTTTAAAACTGATATTATCAATATTTTTTATATTAACAATGAATAAAATTACTATTTATAATGTTACAAAATGTGTGAATGACAAATAATTATCACCCCATTCTGCTTCTGCTACTGCTTGTGCTCTACATGCATCTGTTTTCAGTGCCAAAGCTCTGATAAACCCAGTGTACACTACCTGCCCAGCACTAAACAGCCGACAGATTAATTTAGCAAGTAGCTAGAGAACATACAGTGTATAGTGGAACAGTTAACCGCGAAAGAGCCAGATCTTCAAATCAATGCTCATTTTGCTCTGCATCTACTGAATGCATAAATTGGCAAGTATTTGCTAACAGATTAGCTATTTTATTAGGTGATGATATATGTTGTGTTTTTGTAGTGCTCCCAAAAAAAACAATTATTGCAGGTTTTAAAGCCACAATGTGAAGAATCGTTATATGATTATAAAATCTTTCATATTTCTTTTCTGATGGCACATTTTGTTTATAGAAAAATAAGAAAATCCCAGTGTAAATTGGTGCATGTTATGTGTTGCTTTCATCCAATTTATCTTAGTGGTCCTGGGTTAGATACTACCACTGGGTCCGCCAAAGTTGGGAATTTTCAAACCCTTCTTATAGTGGCTTTAAAAGAGCTTTTATACAGTTGTTATTATTATACAGTGTATATGTTTTTTTATATGCATATTTATGTGTTTTGTCCCTGATTAATAAGCTACTAAACAATTTAAATTAAACTGCGTTTCCTTCTTTCCCAACAGCTATCTCCAGTGACCAACACTGCAGTCATGAGCCCCGTCACTGTCAGAGATCCTCCAGCCGGCGTCAAAACCCTGAGAGTCACCGACCTCACTCCTCCCGGAGCCTACTCCGCCAGTAACCTGAAGTGGCTCCACACGTCACCCATCTGCTCCCCCATAGCAGAGCAGGCCCAGACTGGCTCCAGGCACCTGCTGTCACCCAGAGACCTAACGCAGGACAACGCTGTGTCCTCCAGCACAGACAGCCGCACTAAGACAGACTCGGTCGAGCCCAGAGGCCCTCCGCCGGGCAAAATCAACGCACCCTGTCTAGAGAGGCTCCTTAAGTCCACAGAAAGCATCATCACCCGCAAGAAGATTGGGGGTTTGACGGACAGCAACTGGTCCTAGTCCACATAGACGGCTGGGCGTCCAGCTGTAAGCACCTCACAGCCCAGCCTTTCCCACCCTGCCGGGAGCCCGTCAGTTCGCTTATCCCATTCCAGCCTTCAGGGGAGACGGCAGCCTTCAAAAGGGACGTCACAGATTCCACTTTAATGTGGAAGGAGTGTTGACAAACATGTTGTACTCTCTGTATGGGAATGTGCCCTCTCTAACATGACGTGTCTGCTTTAGTTCCCTTTTGTTGACCTATCTTTGTTTTTGTCTGCACTCTTGAATAGCGTGTGTGAGAGTGGGAAGGATAGATTTCACATGCCAAGATCACCTGAGCTAGTGATTTCATAACTGAACTGTTCCTACTGGCTTGTAGATGCAATAATACAATTTGAGTATCTGTGAAACCGCCATTATGCCTGAAAGGGAAAGCATTACATGAGCAGTTTGTGCTGGAAGGGATTTTTTTTTCAGATATCCAGACATGTCAGTGGTCTACATATTGTTGTGCTGAAAATATGGGTAAAATGTAATGTTATTTTCTCCCCCCGACCACCCCATGACTCCACTCTTAAGTTTATTGATGTGACTGTTACTCATTTGTATACTTTATAAATAAGTCTTTTGGTACAACTGTTCTACCTCAGTGGGCACCACGTCACAGTTAGTGAGTAGGAATGTGAACGCTAAGCTCAAAGTCTGGACACCTCACCAGATCTGCAGTGAGCCAAACGGCCTCTGACAGCGAGGTCTGTAGTACGAGTCGTTCCGCTTATACAAACGGAAGGATGCTCTCTCCATGGCGATGCTCTCGTGGCCTGACTGGTGCCATTGTAAAGAATGTCAACTGCAGATTTCTTTTTCAAGTCTCCCAGTAGAAGGCAAACAGTGCCTGTAACGTCAAGCTGTGCCTGTAAGCCGGTTTGATAAAGAGAGAGAACCGTTCAGAATACCTGCTCCTTTGTGGGATGTACAAATCAGGAATTCTCACTCTCTTGCCATTTTCCTGTATCGAGTAAATTATTCAGATCTTGACAACTACTTTCTGTGGTGGAGTAGAACAATTTTTTTTATTTTGCCACAGAACTGGACAGTATGTTAGACCAGCAGAGAGTGACAAGGTATTTCTCTGTGTAAATCTTACAGGAAGGTTGTCGATTTACCCTGAAAAGTGGCCTTTATAGTGTGAAATTTTATACTTTCAAAATAAATGTGGTAATATTTGTTTGATGCAAAATGGCTACCAACTGTTTTTTGTGTGAATTTTTTTAATACAGATTGGTAGAAGTTACCTTAAATGCAGAGAATCAGCAATTGTTCATGGGTTTGAGCTTTAACACCGTATGTACACTTTAACATGCCTGTTGACAAACCAGACAGCAGAGTAACTATGCGAGCTGCCTACAATCTATTACCTTGCCTACACCTACCTATTGCCTACAACTAATTGATAATATATATATACGAGCACCATTTTCAGTAAAAAACACAGAAAAGCCTTTGCACATGTCAGGAAAAGGCAATGAGCTGGCTGCTGCAGAAACTGAGAAGATCATGACTGTGCTTTATTTCCTTTAAGTGGCAGTTAAATGCACTTTTTTTAAGTTCTGTGTGATCCAAGACACAATCTTCTGCTTCAACTGCCTGGAGCTGTACTCAGAGCTTTTCTTTTACACTGGCAATTTCTTCCAACTAGAATTCAAAAAGAAAACACGTTACCAAATCTGTAACGGAATACTGCCATCTATAGATGAAAAGGTAAACATCACAAATTCACCCTTTGATGCTCTGTAAACTGATTTATCCTTCATTATGCATTAGCACTGTGGTCAACACAGCATGTCATGAATGCAGGTATTTTTTTTTTTCCTTACTCTCATTTGGAAAATACACTTTCTTAAAAAATGCAATATACTGATGCTTTGGAGTCGCTTCTGAAGCCAACCTTGGTGAATTTGAACACTTTATTAAAACCACTAGATTCAGTTTCAGTCAGCTTATGCCAGACCCATTTTATTCTCTTCAGTAAGAACATGATGGATTCACAGAGGGTGAAAACAGAAGTTTGTAGCCTGGAAAACAATCGTTAAGTAGATACAAAATGGTGGTGTACCATTTCTTTTTGGATTTGTCTTTCTCTGAATTACACAGTATAGTCACGTGCCTCTTTTTCCAGATTAAAAGGAGTGATTGGCAGTAGGTCAGGGTCGATTACCCAGACTGCATTGTTTCAGCATTGCCACCCCACATTCCATCTCCCAGGGCAAGGCTAATCGTTTTGGACTCACGTGCACAGACAACCTGACAGCATCCATATCCAATGACAGCTGGCACAGATCTGCCTCGCACTTGCCCAGAAAAGGGAAGTTGTTACGAATGTAAGGAAGAGCTGCAGCAACAAAAAGGCACTTTTCTCATAAAGCTCTCTAAGCGAGTTGTATAAATCACGCTGTGCAGTGATCAGGCTGCCAATGATGAACATGTGATGTGCTGGGAAATTGCATGAAAAACTAAAAGCAAGTTATAAATGTAATCAAAAATGGAGATAAAGATACAGTATGTTATTTGGTTGATTAAAAAACAAAAATGATAGGCCGTGAAGGGCTATAAGGACATGCTGTAATAATAATGTGTTTTTTTTTGGAGGATACTTCTCATATGTTGTGTTTGTTTTTTTAAATTAATTCTGAAAGGTATCCAAATAAAGAAAGTTCTGGCGACTTGTAAAACTAAAAAAGGAAATTCACAAGCGCACAGAAAAACCAGCAAGTGCCAGAATAAGTGACAATGAACTAGATAGATTTGCTCGATTTTGTGATACCAGAATTACCTGGTAACGTTATAGACCGATATTGTGATAATGAAGTTTTTTGTCCATGCTGTTTGGGCAAAATTACAAAGACTAATCATTACCGGAGGAGCAGAGATGGAAGCATTTTGTTGAAAGCTTTCAATGGTGAGTGGGAGAGAAAAACAAAAGGGAGGAGGAGAGGTCCATGGTTCCAGTTGCAAAAAGCTGGAAGAAATAATAAATACAGCTTCATCCTCTCCCGCCACCCTTTCATTGTAAATTGGCCTTGATTTGAGCTCCAGCTGAGTGTGAAATGACAAGGCAGCGTTGTGTTGAATCAGAGCCAAGATGGCGGTGCTTCACTCTGCTGCAGTTATTTATGTACCGTTTCTATGTAACTCTAGAGGCACATGTGAAGTCACCTCCCAATCAGTTAATCCAGTTAAAAAAGAAATACTGCAGCAAATAGCATGACGTGAGAAAAAAACTATTCATGTTATCAAAAGGTCTAATTACATCAGTAAAGGTTGCGAATGAAGGCCAAATAATTACTGTATCACCTCTGAAAACTTCCTCTTTAAGTTGTGAAATTCAAATTACCAAATACATCCTTCTGTAATGCAACAGTTAGATACAGTTTGTGTTAACAATACTCATGGCTGTATTCTTTAATCCTGCAATTTTAAAAGGCAGTCACAACCAGAGTCATCACAAATATCACATAATTATATGCTGTGACCAAAACTGATAATTTCAGAAATTAAAGGAAATTACTCGAAAATCAAAGCCATTACATATACTCTTTTGTTGAGGAGTCCATCAAAACCAAAAAAGGAGACCACCTGGTTGCTCTATAATTTACAGGTTGTCAGAGGAGCGGGAGGGGGGGGTGGTATCGAGGAAGAACAGCATGTCGCACATTTTGATCTGATCCCTGCAAAGCAAGGAATGGACTCATTATGTTATTATGAACTGTACAGCGGATTCATTCACACCCTACAGAGATAATGGTCTCATCTGTCAGAGGACTGAACACCTTTAATTATGAGACCTGTGAACCCAAAATATCCTCTGCTCAATCATTAGAAGAGCGGGTTACACAAATCATGAAACAGCCACAGCAATATCACTGGGGAGATTCATCAAAAGTCTGAGGAGCTTGCATAAACTGGGGAGGTCTGGTCAGTCATTGTCTCAGCTTTGGTTCTTTACAAAAACAAGGCATTTTTAATGGGACAAAACAAATGTATTGTTGTAGCTTATTATTTTTTGTTTTTTTTAGTTTAGTTTAATTCCACAGTATATTGTTGTGGATAGATCAATGCTGTATAAGGGTGGCTGCTGTTATCTTCCTGATATTGCATTGGAAATATTCTGGTTCCTGGAGCCAAACGTCCACCAATCACATTGATTACTGCTACAGACGGCAGTGGCTTCTGCAAATTCAGCATAGTGCAATTGATTTTGCCGTCTCCAATAGGTTATCCTCAGCTCTTTTAGGTGGAAGAACAATATTCAAAGAGCACCATTGACATTCTGGGTGGGTCTTAACAGCAGCTTTGATTTTGAATATTTGTTCAGATGCCAGATTTTTGGATGTTTCAACTAGCAAATGGTGAACGGCATATGCACAGGAAAATGAAAAGAATGGCATGTGAATGGTGTGAACATAATGTAAAAGCTAAATCATACATAACCTGAGGAGACTATTAAAGGGGTGAGAAATGCTTCGCAGAGCACGCTCAGAGAATTACATTACATTAGATGTCATTTAGCTGACGCTTTTATCCAAAGTGACTTACAATTGCTATATATGGCAGAGGTCGCACGCCTCTGGAGCAACTAGGGGTTAAGCGTCTTGCTCAGGGACACATTGGTTGATGTATCGCAGGTCTCCCACACCAAAAGGCATGTGTCATATACACTGCGCCATCACCACCCACCATCCCCACAGAGCAGATTAAAACATTTAATCCAAGAAATCACCACAACCAGTAATAGCCATTCAACAATACGTTGACATGGACTTTTAAAATAAATGATTACATTCAGAACACTTGCTCAGTATGGTCTCACAATGTGGTCAGCTGATTTAACATCACAGAAGACTATCTCACACTATTTGTACATTTGTATGCCGTTTTTCAACATGTGGACTGTGCCTCAGAGACCAATTATGTGAGTGAGGCATCATCAAACCCTCACACCCCAACCATCCACATATTGCCAGCTAATTACCTGAAATTACTCTTGTAGCACGGGAGCAGAACTGAACTCTTGTGCGCTTTTCATCTTCCTGGAAAATGCAAACTTACGCTTTAAAAAAAACAACCAAGAAGCATTCAAGCCCAGTACATTTGTGAATTCTCACATTGGGTGTAGGCCTATATGTACTCCCAGGCTGCAGGCAGGTGCAGGCAGGGCACTTCATATGGACCTGGATGTCTTCTAAAACGTGCACCTATATGTGACAGAAGAGAAAAATATTACAGCATTATACCAGTGGGGATATTTGGATGTAAGAACCACAACACCTTCAACAACCACTTTAAACAATCAGATAAGTCATGTAAAAGGTTCTGAATTTAAAACAATCATTATGGAATAGGCTAAGTAAAAACGGACCATGCAGTAAACTCTATTCATAAGAAAAATATTATCACTTTAAAAATATATAGGCCTGAGGCAGTAGCTGTCTGCCACATGAATCAGTGGCCCACTTTGAAGGTCTGTCGGATCTGCAGTTGCTCTTATGACAGCAAAACACAACTTCGATGGAAAGGTCAACCAATCAAATGTAAGGTTTTTCCTTTAAAGCGGGATACAAGTGAATCTCTGCATCCTAATGAGCAACACCTGTCACCTCTCTGGGGTCTATTCACTGGGGTAGCAGATTGCTAAGGATGAAGAATGAGGGGTTGAGACCACTAACAAAGACACGCCACTCAGTGACATATCAAGAGCACAGAGCCTAAATATGGCCGCCCTTCATTAAGTCCCATTTCTAAGAATAGGGGGCAGACTGTGCTCTTGTAGGTATGAATAATGGAAGCAGCCTCCTGGAGCTCATTTCCAGAGAGTAATCGTCATTCTAAAGTAGGGCCTAATGATCACACAGATAAAGTGAGATGCTGGTATTCATGATTAATGCCCTCAAGTCTGTTTCCAGAGTTACACAGCCTACGCTGTCTGATCTTCTGATGTTTTTTTTTTGCGCTTAGCATGCAGCATCAGATGCTCACAGGGAAAAATACACTATGAATCACTGGAGTCAGAAGATGTGTTGTTGACATTTGTCACCGTTTACCCAGCTAGCTGTAATATCAGACATATACTTCTTAATACAATAACTACACAATCCATACAATATTCAGGTGATCTATGGTTGATTGCAAATATATAACCAGTCCATTAAGAACAAAATATACTATTAGAGAGCTTTTTGGCTTTATAGCTACAGCTTTAATATTTTAAGGAGAGATTCATACTTACAACTAATATTTAGTTTTTCACATTTGTAAACAAGACATGGCCTATATTTATACTGCAAATGCACATTGAAGGTTTATAATATATCACTTTATATGCTCACATAATTTCATTTGTCTGCATGCTTTATTAATGAGATTTTATTCTTATCTTGTAAGCCATGGTCGCACACACAATAACACTAACTATTCTTTGTCCATGGATGTTTAATGATCATTTGTGTTTTTTGCACAGCTTTATTCTCACATTATGTTTTTCTATCTGCATTATTTTTGTGTAACAAATGATTACTTTTACATCCACCATTGGTCTTACGCCAGATGCCTTATTATGCCCACTAGGTGGCACCGTTGTGAAAGAAAAACAAACAAAATATCACTGGAAAGCTATTTCTCTGACCAAAGTTTGATTCTTCTGCAATAAGGTTACGTGTCACTAGCCAATGCAATGATCTCAAAGTCTCAACAGGGTGTTATTATACATATATTTACTTTCAGCAGAGGTCCAACACGCCATAAAAGCTATAACGTGTACATTTCTAAAACATATTGGTTATGAGTGTGCCTGTATCAGTGTGCCTTTTAGTGTCAAATGCCCATGACAGGTAATTAACGGTACTGAGGAGAGTCATTGGCTCATGCCTGCTTAACCACATTACATATTACAGTCTGGCCTTCTGACACATCATTGAGTCAAGAACTGCCGTAAATACATCTGTATTTCTCTGTATGACATGGTTTAGTGTTACACATATCTAGCATACGGTTATTGACAACGCTCGTTATTTGTCTACCCATCCCGAAGATCATCCCACCGTAAGTCTGCTGGAATCCCATGATCCCAGAACCCTGTCGCTGGTTGACCACAGAATTGATCCCAACGTACCAGCTGTGACTCTGTTACATGAGATGCTTCAGACCTAACTGTAACGACTGACTGGAAGCCATGTCATTTCACTCTCTATCAATGACAAAGCTACAAAGGACTCAGGTCGTATTTCAGTGAGACATGGCTGAAATATGTATTTATTTATTCCAGCCTAGAGAGAGACTCTAGGGAGGAGTGACCTGAGCGTGCTATAATGTTTTCTCTTATCTCATCTTATGCCAGTAACTCACAGGTTGTCATTGGACAGAAACATACAATTGTACATTTCCCAATCTAGTACAGTACTGTGATAATGTGTATTACATGGGATGTATCCTGCTGTCTGTGTGTATTTATTTGTTCAAAATGTAAAGATGAAATCACAAAAATGTAGATCAAAGCACTGAACCTTTGTGCAGTTTTTTCACATCGAAACAAAATATTAAAGGGGCAATCCACCAATTCTACACACAAAGGTCAGTTTACTCACCATAAGGAGGAGTTCAGCTCTGCGAAAGTCTGGGGGGAAAAAGCTGTTTCCTCTGCTTGGGCTCGGAGACTACAATTTACAAAAAAACAGAGAGCCTTAGTCACAAACTGGGGTCATGGAGTTGAAAAGACGTGGGTGTTTAACAGGCAGGGAGGGTCAAATGAATAGATGTAACTGGTTGCATTATGGGAAATGTAAGATCCAGTGGTTTTGGAGCTTTACCCACACTAAAGCCTCTGTTGCTTTATTTTGATTCTCTTTGTTATGTGACTCTTGTGAGTCATCCAACTTTTTCGAGGTATATAATGTCTCTTTAAAAGCCATCATACTGTAATATGCAGTACTGAAGTGGGATACTGAAGCACAAACAGGCTTACAGATTTCCGACTGACCCACTTGTTGATTACGTCTCCAAACCGGCCTAGTGTCGCTGCCAAAATGTATTTAGTTCAGGTCAAATTATCCCTCCAACCTCTTTCAGCCCAACTGGACCCAAACAATATTCAAACAAAAGTCGTGAGACTAAATAATTGACCAATGGCCAGATGAAAAATCAGTATCACAGTATCACAATTAGTGCTCATTGATGTTCTGAGAATAAATAATATATATTGGCAAGGGCCATTGGAAAAAAAAAATTGTGTGTGGTTTGACAGGAACTCATGTTCAGTTCATGAATCTAAGAAGCATGGGATGTTCTAATGTTTGTTTTTTGAATTCATAGAAACTCACAAAGAAAACAATCACTAATTATAATTCATTTATTAAACAAAATTTCAATTTACAATACAGACAATTGAACAGAAAAAGACTTGTGTGTTTAAAACAGTGAATTATCATTTTAATGAGCTGAGATACAAGTAACAGTGAAACTAATACATTTGACTGATATTTATGTATATTTACACCATAAATACATCAGAACCAAACATATGCTTTAAGAAATTCAACTGTGAAATGTATTTATGTGTATGTATAAAGTATCTATATAGGCCTAATGTCTTTATGTACAACATGCATAAAATTAAATGCAATTATTGACCCACTGGACACAAGTAAAAGTAAACAGATCACTGTATAGTTTACAGGCAATGTATTCTGATGGGGCAAATGAAGAGGTTAATGATAAACAGTGTGTTTACACAGTCATTGCTGTATTTTAAGTACATGTAAACATTTGGTTATGAAGATCTGCCACCATCTTGTGTATCTGTCAGTGCTTTGGACAACACCCAGATGTTAAATAACAGCTGAGAGACTTTTAAGACAGTTATAAGAGGAAGCTGCCAACATTCTTGTGGGCGTGCTAATATTGGCTCCTGAGTTTCTGTCAAACAATAATTCAGTTATATACCTTTTTATGCCAGAAAACAGTAGTTTTAATGGTATGGAACACAGAGCAGAGAATCTGCTGGTTTTGTGGGTCACCAAGACAAGCGAAGTTGCCTTGACCAATGAAAATACTGCATTTACAGCAGTCACTTAAACAGATAATGTAAGATGACAAGTAACAGCTGCAACGTGTGTGTCACAAAGATGCAGAGTCACTGTTTCACAACCATAACATCGTCGACCGACACACTTGTTACTCTCAGGAAGTGTTACTTCTCTTTCTGCTCCTCTGCCTCCTATTCAGGATTTCTTCTTCTTGGTCGCTTTCACAGTCTCTCTGAAGTAATCAAAATGTTTGAGTTGAAAAACAGCTGTGAATTTTTTTGTGTGGTGACAGGTGATTACAGTTCTAGGAGCCTACAAAATGCAAGCATTATTTTATTGTATAAAAAAAGCTGAAAAAAGCGGGGTCCATGAACTACTAGCTGCAAATATACCAGCTTAAGCATGTAATGTGAAGAGTCTAATGCAGTGCAGTTCAAATAGCAGCTACTGCAATATTACTGTAAATGGTTACTCTTAAAGAAACAGTTGGACATTTTAGACAATGTTCTTATTTGCTATCTTGCAGAGCGTTAGTTGAGAAGACTGATAAAACTTTCAGACAAGTAGTATCAATCTTGTCATCTAACTCTTGGCAAAAAAGCGAATACGCAAAAATCCCCAAATGTCCAGTCTGAGTCATTGCTGTTAGCTTTACAACAGTTGTTTCTTACCCCGTCCTCCTCAGGCAGCTTGTTGCCCTTCTTCATGATTCGAGTTAAATGGTTGCACAGAGCCACAATTCTGAATGACAGCTGTTGAAAAGATAAAAGCAAGAGAATGAACCCTGAAAGCAATCAAGAGCGACATTTTTGACTGCTGTAAAGAAATGATCTAACTGTGTAGTTTACCTTCCACCTGCGTCTGGCATATTGTCTCTTAAAGTTCTCCAAGTTGACCACAGACAACCTCTTCACCATGGCCTGTCTGGGATTCAGAGGCTGCAGAGACACAATGAGGGATGAAATAACAATGGAAGTATCTTTCATGTCAATGTCAAATGTTCAAGCAAGAGGAAAACATTATGTTAAGTTACTGGTCTAATTTAGACAGTATAATCCGAGGTACGAAATAGGAAGTATATAGGAATATGAGGAGTCTATAAGTATATAGGAAATATATTGAAGTCTCTGATTGCAAATCACAAGAATTTGTAAACGGGATACATAATAAATGATGAACATTTATTTCAGTGTTTAGATAACAGTGAAAAATGTCAGTGTACACATCAAAGGCACAAAAGTGAGAGGCGTGTATAGGAATATCTGTTAAAATGCTAAAAACACAGATAAGGAGGTGACACATTTTAAAACACAGGTGGTCTCATCATCAATGTTGTTTTCCTGTCAGCTCATAAACATCTCCAAGAAAGAAATTAAAAAAGGTTTTTAAAATAAATAAATACATTTGACCTTTAGTAAAAGTGCACATTTGAATCAATATACAATCTTAGAAATAGAATGGAATGAAAAAATAAATCAATAAAAAAAATGTGGACTTCTGATACATTCCATTGAAAAGAACTGCTGTTTGATCCTGTCTTCTAGCCAAAACACAGTCATTTGATACTGATATGTATCTTCACTATTAATACTATGCAACCCGCTCAAAAATTTATATCACTTAAATATTAGAAGAATTATTGCTATTGTTCCATAATCATGCTACTTAAAAGGAATAGTTCGACATTTTGGTAAATATGCTTATTTTCTTTCTTGGTGAGAGTTAGATGACACTCTCATATCTGTCTGTTAACTATGAAACTGCAGCCAGAAGGTGAAGGTGGTTAGCTTAACACTAGAAGCTGGGGGAAACAGCTAGCCTGCCTCTGTCCAAAGGTCACAAAATCAGTCTACCAGTACTTCTACAGCTCACTAATTTACATGTCATATCTCATGTATTTAATTAGAACAAAAACGGAAGTGTAAAAATGACAAGTTGATATTTATGGGGGACAGACGTGTTGGTGTCAGTAAAACCACAATTGCCCTTTTTATAGATCGCTTTTAAACAACACGTAACAGTGAGCTTTAGAGGTGCTGGTAGGCAGATATTTTGTTACCTTCGGATAGGGCCAGGCCCCCAGTCTTCATGCTAAGCAAAGCTAACCGTCTCCTACCTGTAGCTTTATATTTACCGTACAGATATGAGAGGGGTATCCATCTTCTCATCTAACTCGCAGTAATAGATTTTCTCAAATTTTTCCTCAAATTCCCATTCTTACTGTTTACTTTAATTCACACAAGAACATTTTAAGTAAAGAAAATACACAGATACACATTCAAAGGTTTGTGCTGCTGAAAACAAATGTGTAGAAATGTGTAGAATTCAAACAGCCTCATTTTCGAAAAAACATGTTGAAATTTTAAGATAAATTAAAATATGTTTTCATTTGTATATGTTAGCCAGACTCTGTGAGTGGCTGTTTGGCCTTGGGGCACAGTTCCATCCTGCAGGCCGGATGCAGCAGCTCCTTCAGAGCCAGCCTTACGTCTGTATTCAGACTGCTGCTGTGCATGCTGCCGTTGGCTCCTTCTGGATGCAGAGAGTTCATCACGTCCTGCAGCCACTGCAGCTCAGAGTTCAGCTCCTGCCTCAGAGTGTCCAGCTGACTCTGCCTCTGGCTGTACTTCCCACTGATGCTCTCCAGACTGGCATCTATAGACTTAATGTCCTCCTGCAGCAGCCTCCTCGTGGCCTCAACTTTGCGGAACTCGTACCGGACCTGGGACAGCTGCTTCCTTGCAGTCTCACTCTCCTCTTTGTACCAGGCCTCCTTGTCATTGTAGATGGAGAGCAGTGCTTCTATATCAACCTGCAGAGTGTGTCGGGCCTCTGCCACCTCTGACAGACCCGTTTCCATCAGACTGACGTCCTCCACCACATGGGCAAAACGCTCAAAGTTGGCATACGTGTTGTTCTGGGGCATGCTGGAGTGGGACTGGATGGTGTACTCCTTTAGACGCTTCGTCTTCAGCTGCTCTGCTTTCTTCTCAGCCTCACGGGCAGCGCTATCCTCTTCCATGTGGCCACAGGACTTCAGACAGAGGGGGGAGGGGACACTGAGTGAGAGGCTGTCTCATTGTTGCATCTTGAAAACACACACAGCGGTGAATATCCCAGCAGACGTGGCCCTGTAGGATTAGTGTGTGAACCTACAGCAAAAGCCATGGCAGGTAAGAGCGCCACAAAAACAACAGACATTCCTGCTCAGCTGTGTTTCCTGGCTTCATGCTTGTATCCAAACAGGGCGAAGACTCCACAGCGAAACACCATTCACATGCATCTCAGCAGCTAATGTTGGAGTAGACTTCTTCAACATTACTGGTTGTTAAATGTCCATGCCGTTAAAATCACTATTAGTGACATCTTGCTTCAGTTCGAACACTAAATTTCAGACTGCAAAAGATAGCTATACAGAATGTGTGTTGATAGGTGAAGGGTGAAATAAATATCCTCAGAGGGTGGATGTGGTGCAGTAATGGAAACAATATACAGTTACTGTAGTAAAGTATGTTTTCAACAAGCCAGAACATATACTGTATAAAGTTAGTGGGTGTGTGGGTGTGACTTTTTGAGCATGAAGTCAACATTATTTTTGGCATATTTGAGATGGATTTTCCTCACTAATAAGAATCAAACCAGTTACCCATATGTTACCTTTGACATCAGCTGTTAAATGTTGTTTTCACATATAGCAGAAGGTGACAGAACAAAAGCATGCTATATTACACATAAATCAAGCCCATACCGTAATCCAGTGATGGTTGAGGGCGTCTTGTATGGTCATCCGTTTTCTAAAATGATGAGAGAAAGAAAATGCAGCTGAGTAAATATACCTGCACAACTCCATGACACACGGAGCATGGTGAGCAGCACGCTTCAGGTTTGAATCTCTCAGGAATGCGTTCAGACTGCGATGAGTTTCACAGGAATATTTGGTTTCCTGGAGCTGCAACACCAACAAGATCACATAGTACAAAGAAAGACACAGTGTTTTTCTTCTGATTAGTTTGCAGTATAAATGTTGATTTAGCTTATTATTAGCTTATTTTCATTCAGTGTTTCACATTGTGTACCAAAAAGAAATATGTATAGTGTAAGTCCTCTCTCTAGATTCCTGTGGACTGGCTGGCCTCTCATTTTCATTTGGATCAAGTCTGCACATTATGTGCGCTTAGGATTTACTGCAGTGAAACCTGTAATAATGGGCTTCATATTGGAATTGTCAGATTTGATCTTTGGCCTTCAGCTGTCAGTTCTTTTACCTTGTGTCCTTCTCCAGGAGCTGACTAATGAAGCTCTTGGCCAGCTCGCTTGTATTGCTAAAGAGCTCTTCGTCAAACTCGTAGTTCACCCCCGAGATGTTTCCCAGCGTTTCCTGCTTCGTGTCCCCGAGGAAAGGTGACGCGCCGCTCAAACTGAAACAACATTCACACACTCACTATACCGTCCTTGATAATCTCTTTAGGCACATTAAGATATTCATTCATAATCATGAATCATCCCAACTTACAGTATATATGTGATGACTCCAATGCTCCTGTGAAAAAAACAGCACAAGATTAATACAGAGTTATGCACTGCAGCCTGTTGTATGGAAGGCAGCAGAGTCAGAGGTAATTAAAAGCTCTTACCACATGTCTGCCTCCAATCCCAGTTGCTCATAGTTGACTATCTCTGGAGCTGAAAATAGAGAGCAAACACTCCTGCATCACAAACAGCGCCAGGCAAAACATCAAGCCTCCTCTTAAAATGTCCTACATTGCAAACTCATCTCATATAAAAACACTTACCAACAAATTCAGGGGTTCCAAAAATGTTTTTGAAATCTGCCCCAGCTTCTATTTTGTGTGCAAGTCCAAAGTCTATGAGTTTGATGCGGGGTAGAGGAACATTCCTGTCCAGCAGCATTATGTTTTCAGGCTGCAGTGCAAAGAACAAAACAGGAACACTTCTCAGCAGATTTCTACTAATACCAACATTGGGCGATTCATAAACAACACTAAGTAAAACAAGTTACCAAGTTACCTGGTTAAAGCCGCCTTTTGCGTAAGCATTAAAGAAAAACATTGAAACGGTTACAGTCATACTTGTCATATTAAAGTATTAAAGGAAAAGTTCAACATCTTAGAATTTTTACTTATTCACTTTCTTTCTTGAGAGTTAGTGAAGAGAAGATTAATACCACTCTCATGTTGTACGCTAAATATGAAGCTTCGGCTAGCAGCTGGCTAATTTGCTTAGCACCAAAACTGAAAACAATAAGAAACAGCTAGCCTTGCACCTCAAAAACTACAAGCTCACGAATTAACACAATGTGTCTTGTTTATTCAATCCCTACAAAAGCAATAGTGTAAAACAAGTCAAATCAGATGTTATGTGCCCACTGCAGGAACCAGTTCAGCACACAACTCCTTGTAAAACAGCAACTTGTCACTTTTACACCTTTTTTTTTTAACTCGTTAATTGATGTGCTTAGCATAGCGTGGATTCCAATGAATCAACATAAAGGTCACAAGCTCTGTAACATCCGCGCTGACTGGATAGACAGTTTCAACATTTTTCTTCAGGTTTGAATCGAGCCCTTCACTGAGTGTTCTTTTTCCTTAATTGCCAAACGAAAAGCATTGAGAGTGAGAGAAGGAGCTGCAGATGCAGAAAAACAGGACAGTGACTATCAGCAGCGTGGGTGACACTGCTCTCTGAAAGTGAACAGATAACCTTGTGGTGTCTGAATCTGAGAGTCTGGACTTCAGCCACAGAAAACAGGAAGGAAGTGTGATTCAAAATAGTGAGACTCTACCGGCACGTAGCCTATATCAGACACCTGCTATATATATTTGGCATTAGGTCCTGTTCGACCTGGCATGTATGTACAGTTCAAAAGTTGTGGAGGTAAAGAATATCATCTTCATCATAAGACAAGTATAGATTTAATCTATTTACATAGATGGAGCTTGTTGTACCTTCAGATCAAAATGTGCAATCCTCTTGGAGTGGAGGTACTGGACTCCATCTAGGATCTGTTTGATAAACCGAGTGGCCTCCTCTTCACTGAGAGACTCCTTCTGAGCCAAGAAATCAAACAGCTCTCCTCCAGACACCCTGTAACACACACACACACACACACACACACACACACACACACACACACACACACACACACACACACACACACACACACACACACACACACACACACACACACACACACACACACACTCAGAGATGCATCCTGTGGGCTTAGATAATGGAGCAAGGGCTCTCTTGAATGTTATCTAAAGTGAGTTCTCAGGATTTGGATGCACTGGTTCAGGATGCCTTAGATATGTTTGTTTGTGGTAACAATTCGCCCTACTTATGAATCACTGAGGTTCTCAACCTTTTCATGATAAAATACTTGAATAGCTGCTGAAAAGTATAAAGACTTCGATCAGCTGGCAGCCAATAAACATGATGTTCTTTCATATTCACACAAAGGAAACCTAATGGACTGAATGACACAGTGTCTCATCCTGGATCAGTCAGTTCACCCCTGCTTTGATTGGACGAGCTTTCTTTTAGTACTAATTGTGCCGTCCATGTTGCCAGGCACTCGCTGGACCCAAACGGGGCCCTCTTTTCAACACAAGCCTTATTGACTCTGTGAAGGCATTCGGTTCTTTCTGGCACACGTGATCCTGGCAAAAGATTTTCAGTAAACAATCTATGTACACAGAACTAAACTCACAGATCAGATCATGGACAAAAAAGATTCTGTGGACATGGTCGGATGTTTCAAGGTGTAATGCAAGTTTAGTTTGGCAGGCATGAGCAAACCATTCTTTCAACTGTACAGATATGTGATTAATTGATGACTCACAGTTCGAGGATGAGCACCACGTCTGTGCGGTTCTCATACACGTCATGCAGCTCTACAATGTTGTTGTGCTGGAGCTGCTGAAGGATGTCCACTTCCCTCTCAATCTCCTCTCTTCTTACACCACGTCTGCTGGCCCGACTCTGGCGCTTCTTGATGAACTTGGCTGCATATTCAACGCCTGTACTCTTCTCTATACAGCGTTTCACAATAGCAAACTGCCCACTGCACACAAAATAAAAATAAAAGACTGACATTACTGAGTGTACAATTCTCAAGAAAGAGAACTAATGAAATGAAATTCCTAACAATTAACAACAGGATATAGCTACGGGTGAAGACAGACGTCAGGGAGGAAGCTGTGTGTCAAAAACTTGCTGAAATATTAGTGTAAGGTATAGTCCATCACTTCCTGTTTCCTGGCCAGACGGAGAACAATCAGACAGGACGGCAGTGTGGACAGATCTGCTGTCCTCCCACTCCAGCAATCTTCCTGCCAAATTTCTCGCCATCCTCGAGAGAAAAAATCCCAAAAACTTGGAATATTTCACAACAGAGGTGTGCCTTAGAAACCATCTCTCAGTGGATTATTGTTTCACTTTTCACTGTGCTCTTGTATTGCATGCTAAGACCAGGGTGACCAGTAAACTTGGTCAACTTTATTGTCACTCTCCCCTGACATAACTACAGTCATTTCACTCATAATTGACTCACTGACTAAGTGTGAAAACATCTTCCAGCACTGTCACCCAGTTAAATATATGTGATAAGTCTCCATAGCTTTATTATCAGAACAGCACTTGTAATCTCAGCCTGCTGCCACTCCTGCTGCTGTGGGCTGACCTGCCCACTCTATACATTCAGACTCTGAAAACAAGCCTCTGAGTCACTGATCCCTCAGGCCACAGAAGGACATGAGGGCGAGTGTGGAGGCAGAGCTGGCAAAGTTTCTGAGTGGGGAAGATAAACGTTATCTTTCACAAGACAGAAGAGGAAGATTCAGTCAAGCATGCATGCAGAGTAATGACTAGTAATTGGATAAAACATTAAGAATTCACTGTATACCTTTGCAAATTATTCAATGCAACATAGTCACGTTGCATTATTAGACATTGTTGAAGAAGACACAGAGAGAGGACACAGATAATAACTGGCCACACAGAGATTCCGGGGTGGCTGTGACAGGCTGCCCAGTCTGTGTCCACTATCATCATGGTGTCTAGCGGGCTAAGAATAGCCCGGCCCACAGCTCATTCTTCTCCTGCCACATCTCTGCTGCTGGGAAGAAGGAAAAAGGCTTTCCAAAAACAAGTGGACACACACTGTGCTCCAGCCACACTCATTTCACACAGCAGTTCACACAGAGATAACTCAAACTCATCACTAAACAAATAAATGAAATAAATACAAAAGTAAAAGTAACTTTTTTTTTTGCCAGTTTGCTCTTTTTGAGGCACACCCTGTCCTGTGCAGTTCTACAATCACATCTGGGAGCTGCTCCACTGAAGACTTTTTATTAAAGTTGCCTTGCTCAAAAACAACAGTTACTGAGGTGTACTCATGCAAGCCCTGATCTTTGATGACTGTTACACTGGAGGGACAAAATGTTTGGTAGAACATCCAATATTATGTATCAAGTACAGCAACACTGCAAACTATGACGCTGGTATTGTTTTTTACCTTGGGAGTCTGTCTGTGTGTGCAGTCACAAAACGTACAGGTGTTCAATTGAGATCAAAATTAGGGCCGTGTTCGAAGATGGGTGTGGTCCGAGCAAGGGCGCCAGAAGTAGATGGGTAGAAAGTAGGGAAGAGAGAGAGGGCAGGGGGGTAACAATGGCCTTAAAAAAGAGTCACACACATGCCACAAAGGAAAAATAGGCAGAGCAGCAGTGTGGAATCTGAAACGCTCCCTCTATCTGTTCTATTCACAAGAAATTTCCACCCCTGAGACATCCCTGAAAGGCCGACCCTGCTCGAGATGACTACATTAATGTGTGAACTGAGGAGGAGGGTAACTCGCCCAATGAATTCCACTTGCAAAAACAAAACATCAAGCACCCTGAGGGAAAGGGTGTCACATGGTAGGAGCAGCAACAGTGGTTAAACAAGACTGAACAGAATGACCCCTCATGGTGTTTGTTGTAGCCCAAATGCAAGAAAGTTTACAACACAACTGTCAGGGCAAGGGCTTTACTTTGGTATTGTTACGAGGTGCAGTGCAGTAACAGCTGTGAGAGTGGTGATGCTGGGAGTGGTATTCCACAACGGGCCAGGCGTGCCGGCTGTCTTAGCTCTAAGCCGGCCAGTGGGGCTGAAAGTACCATCTCCCTGCAGAGTTTCCACTTCCAACAGCTGAATGTCATTATCCACAGCAAAGGTTGGAAGAATGCTTGGACAAGTGGTGCCAGCCCAATATTTAAACACATTTCTCAACTGAACCTTTGGGGAGGCGTGACAAAGCCAGATTCGTAATTGACCAAGCCCAGTCCCTAACCACCCCTTCCATCTGTGATCTCGGATGTAAAAAGAGAAGCAGCTCAACCTTCTAATTTAGTGTAACTAACGCTTAAAAACCCCTTATCTGCTATTATCATGAAAAATCTCAATATTTTATGCCTGTGAAGTGTTCAGGATGCCCTAGATTCCCAATTGTTTTTAAGTGGTCCAAAGTAAACAATGCATCTGTGGAGTAGTGGGGCTGTGTGAGTGTCTGCTGACAGTAACAGGGTGACCTCTGTCAAAACGGGAACCCTGGGAATGTCGAAGATGTCAACGTGGAGTTCCCTCTGTCCGGTTGCACTGAGTAAACATATTTTTCACCCACTCAACAGCAGGAATGTCTGTTCCTTAGAGCTGACTACATGCATTCTTTCCCTGCTCCTAGTACATGCATGCCTTTCTCCGCGCTATAGATAAATCATGTACAGTAAATCCCTTTGGAGAAATTCTATCACTTTACTGCTTTCATCAGCAGCACCTGTCTGCCTCGTGACTGTCTGCTCTTCAACACATTGAGTCTGTGAAGGCTGCGCCTTTAAGTGTGCATCGCTGCCCTCCCTGCATCCTCTCAAAAGACAAAAAAAACTTCTGCAAACTGAAAACATTTCTCTAATTAATTTCCATCTGCACACATTTGGCAAGTAATTCTAGAAATTACAAATACCACAGTACCCACAGACAAATTGGGAAACACTTTGCAAGTGTGGTGTGACCTTTTCAGTGTTCCTGCATTCAGTTGGAACTAGACATTGGAGTAGTACCATAACAAGGTACTTGCTAGCAGCTCTGTGAGGCTGTACTTAGCCCCCCTTTTCAAAAATTGCTGAGGGTGCCACTTCATCCTCTGGGGACCATGAATCCAAAAGATTTCAATATATTTCAGTCTGGACCTAGTAGAGGACTGACTGACACACGGAAATTTCAATCTCTGGAGCCATGCCATTAGCAAGGCTAAAAAAACTATAATGTAAGTGCAGTATTTACAGATTAAAAAAATTAGGAGGAAGTTTACAAGCCTTTTATTCTTGTTTAGGCATGCAAAGACAATGACACATCCTATCCAGTGGTGCATTCTGTGAATTCCTGCCGTTGCTTGATGATGACTAACAAAGATTATGTTTTTTTAATTTATAATCACCACAGTATCAGCATCTAGCAAAGATGGTAGTATAAAAGTTATGACCAAACATAGGTCGAGTTCACATAGACCACCATCTGCCTTGACGGTCACTTGTATACCATCTCACCACAGCCTCACCAGTCTCGTGGGAGGGCGAGTGGCAGCTGTGGTCTCACACTGTGACTCTTCCTACTATATGTCATCATCAGTGTCATCACTAGGATGGTAAGATAGGTCAGTAAATGCCTCCCATCTCAAGCAAAGCAAAACTCAAAAAAACTAAAACTCACGTCAGTAGTGGAAAGAAACATTGAGTACAAGCACGTGGGGCCCAGTGACATTAAAATCTGTCAGTAGGGGGGCAGTATGATGAATCGTCTTTCCTGTAGCGAATGGTTCAAAAGTTCCATAGAGCACAGAACATCTTAAATACTCCACATGGATCAGTTTTTGGCCCTCATCATCATATTTCCCCACCCTCTTGTGAGGACGATTGAGTAACAGTTCCACTGTGGCATATAATGGAGAAGTCTGAACCCATGAGGCTCTCTCAAACTGTGGGCTGGGTGGGCTGCATCCTCCAAAACTTACTACAAAGTTGTCACAACAAGACAGAAGAACTACGAGCAAAAAAAGCCAGCTGCTGAATTGGTGAGAAGATTCTCAGTTATGTGACTTAAAAAGCCTTTCTTGTTTTCATTTGCAGGCAACCGCGGCTTTTAACCACATCAGCTTTCTATTTCCCATGACAACAGTGCTGAACACATACGAAGCTCAGCTCACTGGAGAGTTGTCTTATCAAGCAACAGCTTTCCAGCTTAACCACAACTCAGTGATATTGTCAGTCTTTAAACAAGACATTTCCACGTCTTACATTTACCAGGATTACTCTCCAATAAGGCACTTCTTATCAACCCTTTACAAACGCTTTAGAAAAGACTTTTAATACACTTTTTATTAGGGTTTATACATTGTAATGTTAAGAAATAATTCAGGATCCTTTAGAGATTAGTTCACATCTTTCATTTTGCCAGGTTGTGGCCAGTAGGACACTTACTTTGTCCATTTAGCTCTTTAATTAATCACGAGGTCACCTACAATGTTAGAATATAATCTGCAAATATAAATTGTGATAATTTATTAATAAAGACCAGCAAACTGCCTGTTTATTCTAATAATATTCAAACTTTTCATTTGCAGATGCATTTAAATATCTCATGAGGCAGATTTATGAGGAATATCAATGTAAAATACAATGAAAGTGTGAATGCTGGACAAAAGACTCTACAGGCGTTTAAATGCAGCTGGAGCAGGTCTTGGTTTGTCCTGACAGGGTGTGTCAAAGAAGCTGTGCAGTAAATGAGCAGCAAACACCGTCCGGGACATAGTGTTACTAGAAGTGAAAGGTTAGAGCTCAGACACTTTCCTTTCACACCCTCTGTTAGGGAGTTGTGTACATGCCCAAGCCGTCCTTTCATGTAGAGTGGATTTGTAGCTTCCTCAATCCACACTGCACCCTGCCAACTTCCTTTAATCTATTTCCCCATGGGGCACAGTTTCCTCGATGTCTGGCTCGATTATCACTCCTCCTCAACATTCAATTTGAACACATCGATCCACCACCCAGAATCAGCTCTTGCAAAAGCAATACATCAAATTGCATTCTCTTCCCTGGATCAGACATATTGTGCCAAAACAGAGCCCGTTTACTTAGAGTGTTTACTTATGAAACTTTATCGCTTATTGTAAACCTTAACCTACTTCAACACAGCGACACTCCCCATTTCAAGCTTAAACAGGCCAGCTGTTTGCATACCTACATACACACGAGGACCACTGCATCAAAGGCATGCAAGGGGAAGCTGAATCACACTCTGACTCACACAAAGCGGGGAGGATCATGTTCTAGGGGGTGGAATAAACATCTACTGTACAGCTGTGAATAGTACTCACCTTCCTAGTTCTTCTCCAATTTCATAGAAATCATCCACATTATGTTGCTTGAATACAGCCATGCCAGGTGTCTTCATTGATGAAGTTTATCTCCTTGATGGGCAACACTAAAGCCCGTCTATCCAGCCGTCTCCTCCACAAGTTCAACCCTGATAACACAAAGAGGTGTTCCTCTTGGTTTCTGACTGGAGTGATGAAAAATGTTACATGTTCCAGCTTGCTGTATAGCATTCCATCTCTGAGTTATACCTACTTTTACCTGCCTGTTGAGAAAGCCTAAACACTCCACGTTGACCAGCAAAGGAAATAACACTTAGTCTGTCTTTCACTTGTCTAAATACTGATTATTTGCTTTAAAAATTTGACAAGCAAAACAACTTTGCCAAGCTAGGCATTGCAACAGTGGTCAGTTCTTGAGATTATAACATGATTACAAATTTAAAGAAAAGAGCATTTTGGGTAATTAGGGCAGGATATGTGGAATTTGCTCCTGTTATGAAACATTTTGTCTGGCAAACAGGCTGACATTGGCAGCAACATATGCTTTGTAACTATTAGGAGTAACTTTTTTTTTAACTGCTATTTAGGATTATTAGGATCTAAAATCAGAACAGTGAGCACTTATGTACATATGAACAATATACATACCAACAATGTGAAGACAAAAAACTGAAAATCCACAGACTTCCTATCTGAAAAGTTTCATATCACACTTGAAGTGGCTCCACAAACTGAACGTATGTCATACCTTCTGTCAGACGCCGAGCTGACCATAAAATTGCATCGGTTCCCACGTCTCCTACAGCCGGTCTGCTCTCCTGATGGCTGCAGCTCAGGCACAAAACTGCTCCTTTAGAGTCTCTGTTGTTTTCTGTCACTTATGGAAGCACCATCAGGCTTTTGTGATTACAGAAGTCCCTCCCCCTGATGGCTCCATTATGAAACTGCATGCATGAGAGAGGCAGGCTATCAATAAAGATGACCGACATGTCTGGTGTTTCTTCTTAATGAGCATTTAAGGAACTGAGAACTACTACAGAAAGCTGTTTTTTTTAACTCCTTATAAACACCTGCAGATGACACAGATCACACTCAATCAGCCATCGTTTATTGAATTTGTCTTTTAACTGATATTACAAAAAAGTGGCGTAAAAGTAATTCTGTAACATAAAGCTCTGCACTTTGTCATCAAATGATACAGATTAACCATAACCAAGATACCATAGAGATTTACATACAAAAAACTGAAGTGCCCTATAATAGCTTGACGTCATTTTGACTTTACACTTGTGCAATACATTGCTGGGAAAGAAAGACAGAAAAAAAAAAAAAAGGTGATAGCATTAAATGTAGCTTATTCCATGTGAAAATTAAACTAAAAATGCATTCAAACTAGTCTTGCGTATATGAGCAAACCTACTGTATGAGCCCTTTGACAAAGTGAGTGGACCTAAGACATTTTCTTTTCTTAAACCAATCAAAATTGAATCTCTAGAGAGACCTGCTCTCATGAAGAAAAACAAATTAAATCTCTACTTCTACAGGAATGTTTTTCATTCACATTTCCATCATAAAAACTTCTGCCATCTGTTGATAAGTTCAGGTGGTCCAACAACAAAAATTGTTGTAAAAAAACTGTAAACAATGTATCAGCACAAAAGAGAAGGGGATAATTGAGAAAAAATGTCTTCCTCTCGTAGATTTCCAATCAAACTAAATATAAACATGTTTTTTTTTTATAAGCAGATATACCAACTTTTTCATACTGGTCTGTTAGACAGTAGAAATTGTGAAAAAAACAGGTGTAATAGAGAATATGGTCAGTGCTAATGAGAAAACTGTCATCTGTAAGTACCTACATGTGCAAGATGGAAAGATGTTGTTACACATGTCTAGAAGTCTCCTAAAACATTTCCCTCATAGATTATAAATCATATTTCCATTTTCAACAACGATCATGTTAAAAAAGACTGACTTCACAGCCATTTTATCAATACAGTATAATAAACTCTAAAAATCATACTGTGTGGAGGGTACCGGTGAACTAGTGTAAACAAATGTTATACTGCCACACTGAGGACAATGAATGCAAATACATCGGAAAAGTAACCCCAGCATTACGCACATGCTGTAGCTCTTGCAAAATAGGTTTTAATCAGGGGAAATCGAATCCCTTAAACACTCAACAGCCTTAACTAATGTTTGGAAAAATCAAGAACATTACTAAAACAAGGCAAGACTAATTCATCTTAATACATAGATTTTAGAATAGTTATAATAAAATAGTCAGATAATCACGTAATTTGTAGGGATCCACTAAGGGTGTTTTGAAGTCAATGCCAATTTCAAATATTCTCCTTACCAAATCCAGTGGCTGTTAGTTTAAGCACAAATGTATAGGTGCAAAAATGTTTTTCAGACATGTCTTTGGGAAAAGACATGTCTGAAAAACATGTGAAACACTGGCTGACACCATTAGTATGATGGCTTAATTGGTGTGTCTGTAGTTATTTGATCTGAATCCTAAGATACAGTAAGATTAAAAAATCCCCCAAATGTTCCACATGCTGTTCATGTCAGTGATAATACATGACTTGAAATCATCTTTGTGTGATCACAAACATCCCTAGAGGCTGGAATGATATGTACAATTTTGGACTGACTAAGTGATCAGAAGGCTCTAGGACTTACATTTTAAGTTTCACCAAAATTGCAATTGCAGCATAAGTGATTCAAGTGCATTGAGAGACACATGGATCAACCACAAAATGTGTCGTTGAGTGCCAATGGGGAAAATATGTATACAAAAAAGAATTTAGGTAAACAATTTTAAGATATGTATGAAAGGAATTGGGGGCAGAGAAAGCAAAAATAAGAGTAAGAGTAAAAAATAAAAAATACAATCATTCCTTCAACAGGTATAACATTTATCTACTATTAAAAGATCACAGCCATGTTTTTTAAAAATACTGATTCGGACTGCAAGAGTGTAGCCTGGCATTGAAGGTTGAAGAGCCGTTGATAAAGCATATTGTTTTGGCTGTCACATAAACACACAAGCATACAACAAATCAAGCGTTTACAAAAAAAAGGCAGGAATACTGATAGAAGGCCCATTCGGCCTGTAATGTTTAGGTCTTTTGAAGTGATTTCACTCAAAATGTATAGAAGGTTGATTGGTCCCGCTCTGATTCAGAGACCAACTCCAACAATCCAAATAGGAAAAAATCCCTTTGCAACTGTGACACGTCACTTGTGTGTGGAGACGATCTCTTTGTCTTCATACTTCAGCAACAAGGCCTGAAAATGCTCAAGGTCAGTTATCCTCCTCATCGTCGCTGACGAAGCTCCGTCTGTCCTGACTTGTCTCTCGCTCCCTGAGGAAGGTCTGCCTGATCGCCTCCAGCTCCGTCAGCTCAAGACGGACTTTCTCTAGGTGGAAGGAGCGACGGTTCTGGATTAGCCGCATGGGAAACGGGTTCATGTCCACGAAAGCGATGTTCATCAGCTTCCTGGGGGAAAAAAAAAAGGAAAAAAGACAATCCTATCAGTCTGGGATAGTTCTCTATTGTTCTGCATGCTTTTTGCTGTGCAGATATGGCATCCTGTTGTCCCTGTTTTATAGATTTGTTTAAGGTGACTATGTGTAGTCCTTCCCAATATCTGTCAGAGTCATTTTTGTACAACAATTATGACTATTATGATCAGTGAATGAACTGATCCAGACCTACTGTTCTGATTTGAGCATTACTGATCAGCTTTAATGCTTATTGCAATGTCTATACAGATGCAAAACTCTTAGACCGTAGATAACCAGTCACGCAGCAAGGAGATGTAAGTTATTCCAATAATCTTGCTCCTTATTACTGCAGACACACTGTCCTCAGAAAAACCAAAACAAATTGCGGTTGATGTACCTTGAATCCAGGATTGTTCGTGTAAAGTATCTAAGATATTTGAAGATGGCTGTGGAATCCTGCAGCTTCAAAAACTCTTCCTCTTTGTACTTGAAGAGAGCAAGGGCGAAGCGAAATATGATCTGTGGAGAAAAAATGATCAAAGCCGTAAAGTCTTCCTCATGACTTTCCATGTGTGACCGTATAACATAACGCATCATCCCTCTGACATGCAAAGCCACTTCAGACAACTAGAGGTGGAATTTATTTGGAATGTCTGCGCATACAGCACAGTACAGCGTTACAGAGATAACGGCTAAATAAAATTGTGTTTCCCACTACACTTGGGCGATTTCACGAATATATCGGCAATTGAGTACATTGCTGGTTGTTTTTTGTTTTTTTTTTGGGGGGGGGGGTTATTTTTTTCCTAATTTAATGGTCAGCTTCCGAAGAACTGGTAAGGGCTGCTGCTCTGTGGGCAGCTGCTCAGCTGCTCAGGGGTAAACAGCGTGTACAGCCAGCATATTTTCACATCTTAAAAGGCATCTGGAAAAAAAGACAAGACACAGTAGCAAACTGGCACATGTGGAAACTTGTTTACACCCAAACAGAAAACTAATCTACATACCATCTGTGGCAAATTTTAAGTCAGCCAACTGAATGGCTACAACTATTTTCAAAGGTCTTCTTAGAAATCTGTCTGTGTGAGGTTAGAGAATCATAGTTTTACTTTCTCGTCCGCCTCACCTTTGGACCTTCATATAGAAAGGCATCCCAGATCTTGAAGAGGATGTCGCTCACCAGACTGTCCACAAACACCACCAGGAACCAGTTGAAGGTGATGAGAGAGAAGTCTACCTTGTACTGGTCAAAGTGGGCATGAAGCCGGGGGAGCTTCTCACTCATCAGGTCCTTGAACACCCGCTGGTCAACCTGCAAAGACACAACCAACATATATTTACATTCTTTATAACAGAGATATTTTTATTTTTTACAGCAGGAGAAAACATGGGGTCAAATCCAGTAGAGTCAAAGAAAGCAAACTTTGTTTCTTTCTATGATCTGTCATGAGCCACACAGTCACATAAATTTGACACACTGACATCAGAGAAACCTGTAAACTCTGGTAAGAAGGCAACTTGTCCCCGTGCTAGACTATAACCTTTGAGTTTGTTTACCTGTGAGCCAAGCAGAGTCTTGGTGTAATAGTCTCTTGGCATGAACACCTCCACAATGGCTATAAGGCACCAGAAGGCATCCTCTTGGTCCAGATAGAGCAAGGCAATAGCTGCCAGCCTGAAGAAATCACATGCATAAAAAAAATAATGGTTACAAGGTATAAAAGGCGAGAAGGAGAATGAGAGAAACAGAACCCCTCCTGTACCTGTTTAGCCCCTGACAGTAGCCGATATCTGGATTCCTCCAGGAGAAAGCCATCAGGACGTTCCTGAGTTTCTGGATGCCGCCTGCACTCGGGGAGGAATAGTGCTTGTTGTTGGGCAAAGTACGCAGCAAGTCTAGCTCAATCTGCTTCGAGGCCGGGTTGGGCTTGTCCTGGGCCACATTAAGCAAGGTTTCATAGTAATCGGGCGCCAGGTGGTCCCGAAACTTCTTGACATGGAAGGAGACACACCAGCGCCACACCTGGGACCGGTGCTCATGGGGCACGCCGTAGCGAAACAGGGCCTTGAGCTCAGGGGAGCGCACTAGGTTCCTGTTCATGGTGCTGGCCAGATAGTTCTCCCACTTCACCCCAACGGACACCTCCTGATCTGTCATGGACAGGGACTTCAGCTCCAGAGCTCTCACCCTCGCAACCAGCTTCTCCTCCTCTTCCTCCTCCTCGGGGACCGTCTTGAAGCCAAACATGTCATACTCACTAGAGGAAAGAAAATGCAAAAACATGTTCCTCAATCAGTGATGTTCAATTCATTCCAAAAGTTATTCACACTTTTAAAATGACCCACATTTGCGTAACCTACTACGTCACTTCAGGATTTCCAAAATTTGTAACAATACATTTTGACGAGTCCCAGAAGACATGCCTGAGTATGCACAGAAGTCAGAGCAACATCAATAGCAAACAAAATACCAATAAGAACTAGTTTTTCCAGTTAAGAAAAATGAAAACAGATCTAGTGACTGCATTGCATTTGTTTCTTTTAAGGCCATTGATTTATGCAAAGCGTGCATACTAGAGCCCGACCGATAAAGGATTTTTAATGCCGATATCGATACAAATATTTGGTGATTTAAAAAAATAAATTATATATATATATATATATATATATATATATATATATATATATATATATATATATATATATATATATATATATATATTTATTAATTTTTTTTTACACAAACATTTGGATTTCCCTAACATTAGTTATTTGTAGTTATTTATGAGTCCTCACTAAAATAATATGATAATGCAGTTTAAAAATAAACTTGTTTTATTGTCACAACAGAACAGAGGAACATCAAAATATATTAAAGTTCTGATAAATAAAATGTATAAAAATACAAACTTAAGATATGAAACTTAAAGTCCTTTGAACAAAAACAAAAAAACAATAACAACAAAACAAAGAGTGTTGCCAACAAGGACGTTGTAGAGTGCCCTCTGGTGGACAAACTATGCAAACTATTTTTAAATATTCATTTATCGGCCATTATAAATGCCGATATCGATAATTTGGAAAATGCCTAATATCTGCCCGCCGTTATATCAGTCGGGCTCTAGCATACGTGTTAGAAATGCTTTAGAATTGTTTAAAGTTGCTTTTACGACAACATATTTAAATAAATCAGTTCCAAATTAAAAACATAATTTACATCTTTTCACAAAGGCTTTTTGGCATAGTCCATACCTGACAGTACTTGGTTTAAAGATGGGGTGCTCTTGCTGGTTGGAGCTCTCTGCTTGCAGCGCATCTTCTAATAATCTGGAGATGACCTCTCGGGCTGGGCTCTGCTCTGAAGACGAACACACCGGGGTCCTCACTTCTTGAAGCAGCACCAGATACTTACTCTCCACCTGACACAGCTTGGCCTCCAGGGCCGTACACTGCAGCAAAGATAACAGGGAAATCTTATCAGTATCGTTATTATAACTAACTAAATTATTTCATAACTTACAACATGATGGTTTGTTATTCATTGTTCCTACTTTTAGGTTTGGGGGGCACCAGCTAACTTCCCCTACAAACTAGTCAGACTTCCTGTTTCTATTAAAAGAATAATGCACCATTACTGACAAACACAATATAGTACCTTTGCTTCTAAAGTCTTTTCTCTGCTCTCTGCGTTTCTGCGTAATACTGTCAGCTCCAGGATCTCTTTGTTCAGGAACTTGTTCTGGGATTTGTAGCCTTGAAGACTGTCCTGAAATTGGAGAAACGTGTTCAGTTAATTAGAGTACAAACATGACTACAAACCATGAAAAAGTATTTTAAACTGTACCTTGAGGATGTCCACCTCCTGCTGATCTTTGTTGGGAGGTGGTGAACCGTTGTTTGGATTGCCGCTCTGCTCGGAGCTCTGGTGCGACAGCTTGATGATGACTTCATCCTTGGCCTGAATGGTCTCCATCAGCATCCCCAGCTGGTCGTTTATCTCCCCCACTTTTATCTTCAGGCCCTTCAGCTCTTGTTGCAGACTCTCCTTCTCCAAGGCGAGACGCTCCATGTGGCCACACAGGGACTGGATCTGTCCATCTCTTTCCTGAAGCAGGGCCTCCGACTGGACAATCTCTTCCTGGGTTGCTGCCGAATCTTGAGTCTGGTCTGAAGCCGCAGGTGAATCTGGAGCCGGGGCTGGACGGCGCACTGGCTGCCTATTGCACTGGGAGGTTCTCAGAGTCTGCTGTAGGAGTCTCACAAGCTCCTGGTTGAGAAAGGAGGATTTTGTTTTGTGGTGCAAATTCACAAATACGTAAGACTTGAAACAACTGCACTCTTTAGGGACAGCTGCATATTCTGTTTGTTGAGATTTTACTTGCATTCCACCTGCCCATTTTTACTATGGACAGAATTTTAATTCAGTTCACACTGCTGGGTGCACAGGCATAACAAGCTTAGAGTACGTTAAATAACAAGTTATTCATTTCTTTACTAAACATGTACATTGTATCATATAATATGATTTTATTTTATTATTTTAACAATTGACTAGTTTACTATGTGGACCTCATATCCAACTACAAACCTATTTACATAAGGGCATGAATCTAGAAAAAAATATAACAATTCTGTTATATTTGCCCTTCTAACAAACACCTGCATGTTTTAAAGCAGAGGTTGGCCATCTGGCTAAAACGGAGACCACCTAAAATCATAAAAATGAAACTCACATTTTCACTTTATACTTCATGGAAAATAAACAGACACCATTTCACACTGCAGAGACCATTACATTTAGCGTGGCTATTGTTTAGGCCGTTATGAACGAACTAAATTGCATGCATCAGGATCTGGGTGGCTCATTACCTCGGCTAATTCATTTCCCAAGAGAAACTCTACTAGTTCACACTGTTTGACAGACGCCACAGTCATACTGACCTAAGCAGCAAAATGTAACAAAGCCACCAATATGTTAAGATCAGAGCATGAAATAATCAATAACACAAGTTTACCAAAGCTAGGGCTGCACGATTATGGCCAAAATGATAATCACGATTATTTTGATCAATATATTGATCACGATTAATTATCACGATTTGTTGATTTTAACCAAAACAAATTTTATTGTCACATAGGCTAATTATAACTGCTTTCACATCCATATTGTGATACATTCCTCCTTTGTTGAAGGATACTATGAAGGAGTATGCCATTTCAGCTGTTGTGCGACCGTTTTCCAAACATGCGCGTTTGCCGTGAAAAGATACAGGCAACGCAGTTTTCTGTTCACGTTAACGGCGCATGTTAAAATCCGGTGCCAATAGGGCACCGGTGCCCGGTATCTACCGGACGAAATAGCAACGTGGATTACTGTGCCACTTAAATGTATGCATTGCGCTCTGATGCTCCAAAACAGACGTTAGAGGCAACAGAAACATCAGCCTCTTTCCGACCAAGTAGTTACAGGAACGTAGTTATAGGAACAGTCCACTTTTAAACAGTTCTACTAACTACTCTCCCCCAAAACCGGGTTTTCTATTTGCATTCACACTGGCCAAGTGGCCGGAGCTGAAAGAGTTACAGGAACTGTGGCCAGAGGAACTTAATAATCCCCAAATTGGTCCAGTTGGAACAGGAGAAAAAAAGGGTTCTAGGAATGTTATGTTCTAGGAACTGCAAAAATCCCTCTGGTCGGAAAGCGGCTATCGCTGCATGTCACGCTAGTAAACACGTTACACAGCAGCTAACGTTAGCCTACCATTAGCTACAGTAGTAAGTGGATTAAACACGGCTAAAAGGATTCCAACAGCGGGACGTACAACAGTCTGCCGCTAAAGCTATGTGTTAAAAGACTCAAACTAGCACTGGTCACTGCTGTTGTCTGAAAAACAACACAGACGGAACAAAAAAATAATGTGAACAATGTGCAAATACCTGGCTCACACATTTGCACTGATGCAGATACGGTTTCTGTGACATGCAATTACAGTTTTTGTTGGCAACTATTTTCTAACAAAGATAGAAAAAATTGCCCAAAGGGAGGATTAAACATTGTGTCTTTCAAGAAACATTGCCTCTGTATTCAAACACCATGACCACCATAAACAAGAGAGAGTATGTGGGAAAATATCTTTCTTAGCAATGTTACTAACAAATTCAGTCAAGGTCCAACATTACCTGGAGGCCATAAAACAATAGAATTAACAATACAATGTCAGCTTCGTCAGTTACAAAGATCCAGCCAGCTGAGTTAGTTAATTCTTGTTAAAGTTTGAGCTGGCAGTAAACCACTTCACGTTGCAGCCATTGTGACAGATCAGCTCGTCTCAAAAAACTAAAACAAGAACAGAGAGAAATGGGAAGAATCGACACAGCTGTAATTGTTGTTAAGAGAACTGCTGTTTCCTCGTTTCTCGCTTAAGCATGACTAATCATTTGCTGTCTTCCTGTATTAGTGAGAGCATCAGGATTACACCAAACCGCTTAGTCAAACACCACAACCTCAGGCTTGTTTTGAATTAACTAAAATGATAGTAAAAGCACTACAGACAACCTGGTATTTCCCATAATATGGATAATTCAGACATGAAATCAATCCTGGTGCTTTTTAGGTACCTAACAGGACTTTTAGAACAGAACAATTGACTAAATACTATCTTTAGTGATAACATTTTGTATAAAATCCAAATAATTGTAACCATTTCCCCAAATTCTTCCCCAGAATGTCATGTTTTTATGTCATATGTGAACCGTATACGTGAAATAATGAGATAACTGTACCTTCTGACTGGCCAGCTCTTCTCGGAGTTTGGCCTGTTCCTGCTGCATGCAACTTAGTTCTTCCTGTTGGCTCTGAAGGCGAAGCTGCATCTCCAAAGGTTTGCTGCCGTTACACTCCACTGGGGAGTTCTCGGCAGTGCGTGTCTCAGCGTTGCGACCGAACCTCCCAGAGCCCAAAGGCGGCTTCTTAGGCCGCGATGAGTTGCGCACAAAGTCGAAAGTAAACGCTGATCCAAAGGAATCTGAGAGAGCAGAGATAAATACGTAATAAAAGTGACTCAGGGGGCAGGAGCAGGCAGGAACGTTCTGGAAAAATGCATTGTTTGTCCATTTGTCATAGCATTGAGCAAAAACAATTCTCTGGAGAATGTAAGCTGAGTATGAGTATTAAACCCCGGTCAGAGGGAGAATTATGCAGCAGGGAGTGGACGTACGTCTGTGTGTGTCTGGATGAGGTTTCTGTTCAGGGAAGTCCTTGGGTGGAGCATCCACCAGCTCCCAGTCCTCTGCACTGTTGTGGCTGTTGGTATAAAACACACTGCGTCTGCTCTCACCTCCTCTGCCCGGCCGCAGATATGACATGGAGTTCCTGACAGAACAGAAACCAGACAAGATGGTAAAGACTGTGGAGCTACAGTGTTATGCTGGACATTAAGCGACTGCTATGTGAAAGCTTTTCAAATCCACGGGAATCAAGGGCAAACAGCAGGAAAGCCTGATGCCCTGCTACTTTGTATATGGTAACATGAGCACAAACAGCACAAACAAAGTGTCTCAACACAAATAGAAGGCATTCCTAAACGTAACATTAACAGGGTCATGTCTACCATAAGCCCATAGAGACTTGTCTTTTTCAAACTTCTAAATGTGAGATTACCGAACCACATGACTATTTGTCTGCAGTAGAATGCAGCTCTTGCCTTCCTCACACCTCGTATACACAACAAATTACATTATAGATGTAATGCAATTTATTTTAATTAGTTAACCATTGTATTTTAGGATGCCTATTGTCAGCTGGCCGGGACTACAGCTGGAAATTAGCCATAGAGGCTAAAGCTGCTCCTTTTACTGTACAGTTAATTAAGGGGGACTGTCCACGACATTATAAACTAAACTGGATTTCAGCTACGTTTTTCTGTCTTTCACCTCAAGACCATGTAACGGAAAAGACACATATCAATTTTAATAAATGATCTGTCTACAGCAGCCCTGTAATGAATTCACTCATGCTTTATGAGCATAACAGTGACGCAAAGCATCTTTTAAGATCACATTTCTGGTGTTAACATTCTTGAGCTTCAGCTGCAGAAAACATAAAACTCTATGCATTTCAAAATCGGAGACGCTAATCGTAATTAAAAAGGTAGAACAGACTGGTAAGGAGACATGCTATGAGGAGAAGGCAGCGTCGCAACTCAAATGTTCACAGATACAAAGCAAAATTCCCCACCATGTCACATTTTTAGCATTTCAGTGTTTTGCATCATTTGAATAGATGTGTTGTATGGCCAAAAAGGGGAAGCGTTGATTACTGCATACTAGAGCAACTAGTGAACTATGTATGCAACAATTTCCTCTACTGCCATAAACCTCAGGAAGAACTGAAGAGGTATCTTCTTTTCTCAATACAGCTCTATTTGGGCACATAGCAGACAAACTAGTTGTGCCTGTTTGGCAGGGACTCAAAACAAACATCCTTTTAAAAACCGTGGGTACGATATTATCCTGCTAGGCTGCAGAAAACTTTCATTCAGCCTTACCTGAGTTCTGTACCAAAGTTTTTGAGGGAGAAGTTAAGGGAGTTTGTGGACGCCGCAGAAGGCCCTCTGGCTGACTGGATCCCCACCATTCCCCCGCCATCTGTTTCTGTCTCCATTGCAAAGTCGCTGCGGACTTTCTCCATGCTGTCACTTAGCGTCTCAAAGACAAGCGCATCTGAAATAAAACACAGAGTACATTAGAACAACATAATAATAATAATAATATCACATTACTCATATCACCACTGCTGTTTTGCAGGAGCTATCAATTGTTTGTTGAGGAAATGAGATCGTCATGACCCTGAATTATTTTTCCAGAGTAAAGTGAAGCAATATTTTGAGTTACCCAGAATGCCATTTACAGCAGGGTGGATGTCTGTGGTTTCATGAGCAGCTCTCTTACCTACTGAAAATAACATCTACAGCATTTCTGCAACATTTTCTAAACGGCCAAACAGCTCCACAGTTATGCCATCACACCCAAGAGAGAAGCTAGTTGCAACCACATAGTTGTTGTTACACTGCAATTCAAGTAGGACAATGATCAAACTCCCTTCGCTCTGATAAAACCTTTGAACTAACATTTTCAAGGACAAGGAAAACAAATCCTGCCATCCTCTCTAAACCTGTGCCAGCTTTAATGAATTTTTCAAATCTTTTTAAAAAGAAAAACAATCATGTGTATGTGATAACAGGAACAGGAAGAGGCTTTCACTGTTCACTCAAACAGAACAGTCAAAACAAGTTGAGTCACTTAAGAACAACTAAACAATAACCCTTTTGCTCTGAGGTCAAAACAATTGTTTTTCATACTACTATCTGAATCTTCTCTTAGCTTCATATGTGGATGTATTGCACTTGTTGTTTTTCAGGATAGCCAGGACTATTTAAAAAGAATGAAATGTTTGATGTAAATAGTTGCATTCAAGAGTCATGATGGATTATATACATGTACATTTTAGGTTCACCTGTCTGTTACAAAATGCATTTTATTAGAATTCTGAAGGCGTCAGATATGCCCTCTTTTCTTATTGTTAAACAGTTGTGTGTGTGTGTGTGTGTGTGTGTACACACACACACACAAATAAATAATATTTGTTTATTTCCTTTTTAGTTCAGTATGCACCAACCACCAAGGCAAATTCCTAATCTATCTATCTATCTGATGACAGTTCATTATAAAACTATAGTTCAAGTGAAATCTGTGAGATGAATGATGGGCTCAGAACAGCCTCATATCCAATGAATAAAACAAGCCAAAACTGAAAAGGTGTAGCAAGAAACACTAACTTAAAATAACTTGTACTTAAGTTTTCTTCCAGTCAGACCTTGTGACTAACATGTGGAGTTCATATGGGTCAAGGGTCAACACCTAGAATGTGAATAGTTTACAACTGAGACAAACTAAACTTTGGTGCGCACACAGTGCTTGGATTGGCATAACACGTTATGCTGGGACTAGTCTCGCATTGCCAGACCTTCCTCCACAGCGCTGCGGAGGAGGGTCTGGCTAGTCCACACAGCATTCCGGGATGGGAGAAAAACATGCTCTGGTTTATTGGCATTTCTTTAAACCAATCACAATCGTATTGGGTGGCACTAAGCCCCGGACACATAGATAGTGTAGCTAGCTGTCTGGATTTACCCTGCAGAGATCTGAGGTGCAGTTAACCATAGTCCGAATAAATTGACCGAAGTTTAGAATGCCAACACAAAGAGGCGGAAGGTGACATACATCCGGCCAAAAATTAGGGACATCCGGCAGAATTTCCAGCGGCACCTGAACAATCCCGGAAATGAAACCATGCCAATCTCTAGGTATGGTGAAGGGTATGTGATGATGTGGGGCTATTTTAATTCCAAAGGTCAAGGGAACTTTATCAGGATGCATAGTATCCTGGATCCATGAAATAACTGGCCTTTAAAAATAAAAATCTGCCTGCCTCTATGGGAATTTAACATAGGGGTGTACTCACTTTTGTTGCCAGCGGTTTAGACATTAATGGCTGTGTGTTGAGTTATTTTGAGGGGACAGCACATTTACACTGATATACAAGTACACACACACATACATATATACATATATATATATAAAAAAAAACACCTCTTGTTTATATTGTTTCTGTTCATTTAGCCATGTTACATTAGCAAGATGCTTGTGAGAACACTTGAAAACAATAAGCAGTTCACACAATGAGATTTTTGTTTCTCAGAGTGCATTCAAATAAAACACACCCCAGACAGAGCTGATGTGAACTCCTTTCTTGCCCTTTGTTGATTACCCATTTAATCAGAGCTTGATATAACCACTCCTACATGCTCGTTTCGTAGGAACTTTGCAACCAAAATAACTCGACTTGTGTAAATATTAATCCATCAGATACAGGTTTTACTTTCAACTGGTGCCTGGACGTGATGAAGCAGAGCAGTGAAAATGAATTTCCATACAAACCATACATATGTGTGTGTATGTGTGTACCTGCCTACCATTGTCTTTGCCTACGAGGCCGGTGGGAGGGTGGGCTAGGGTCGGGGAGCTCCAGCTGTTTCTCTGACCGGAGCCTCGTGTGTTGCTGTACTCCCAACGTTTCTGCTGTAACTGCTGGAGCCAGTAATGCATTACCTGCCTGCTGGGGGCCTAGAAACACACACAAAAACATGGTTACTCACACAAGTCAGTCCTATCATAGAGATCAAAGGTTAAAAGGCAACTCAAACATCAATATCAATGGAATGACACCTTGGCTAGAAAAGAAGTGACAGCTGTGGAATCAAATAAAGCATATGAAACAGCCCAAGTGCACTTTAAATAGCAGGTTACTATTAGGATCTGTCATGTGAATGAGCACAGATGCTGGTTTCAGTCTCAGTTCCAGCCTTGGGCCGTGCAAGCTGTTTGGTATTAACCATTCACACCATCTGCTGAGAATGCTACAGCCTTTAGTAGGCAGCCAGGCTGAGTGAGACCAGAAGCACCTGTCTGTGCACTGAAACCCGTCACAGTCAAATGACAGCAAAAGAGACACCATCACATGAGATGACCCTTTGCAAAACAAAAGGTGTCATGAGGACGGATGAGCTCATGTGGATGTCAATCAGAGCCTAAATGATTTCTACATGTAAACACTAAACAGTGGACTGACTGAGTGTGTGTGTTTGGGACAATCAGCTGTGCTGATTAAGATCTTGTCTGGCAAACATCCACGTGTATAATAGATTTTTTTCTTTTCTTTAGCCAGCTTTAAAGTTGTCAAATCTTGTGATTTGACAACTTTTAAGCTGTCAGCAGAAATATTTTCATGTCCGAAAAAAATTTAAGCTGAGAATAAATCAAGTTGTAATAGGTGTGTCTGCCTTTCCACAATAAGAAAGGAAGTGGCAAATGACAGCAAAGCAGTGAAACACATGCGGAAAAGTTTCTACCTTCATAAGGAACTCCTTCCCCGCAGTGCGGATCTCAAACTGACCCTCTTCGCTCTCCACATCGTAGCTGAAGCACGCATCGCCTATCTCGATGTGCCCGAGCGGCAAGGCATCTTGGGGAGTCTTGAAGTAATACAAATAACATTTCCTCGGATCGTACACGAACCACCTCGGCTTGTACCCCCTAAGAGGCCCCTTACCGGACAGTTTGTTCAAGTAGCCGCACAGCTTAGAGGCCTGCTCCTTCGCTCCCTCGACCTCTGCCACATCCACAGACCTGCAGGCCACAATCCGGGAAGCTGTGAAGGAATTTGCGTCGCTGCCATCCTCCTCTTCGTGCATCTTTCCTCGAAGTTTCTTTTTCGTGCAGCGCAGCGGATGCCCACTCCTGTTTCCATCCGCATGACAGCCTGCCTCTTGGAGAGGGGGAGCATGGGAGATGTAGTGTATTTTCGGTGACGTGGTGTGCTACTTTTGTTATTTTCGAGAAAGCGGTAGGCCTACCGCTGGGTGGTGGTGTTTGACCAGATGTGCAACCTGAGACACTACAGCTGCTAATGGTAAAAATTCAATTTATCGACAAAGCCTAATTAAAACCATCCTAATTGGAGACTTAAAATACTGAAAATCCCCAAAAATCGCAGGTATTGTACATGAAAAATCTAATAGGTAACTAGTACTGTAACTGTGAAAGAAATGTTGAACATTTGACTCTAAAATGTAGTGGAGTACTCTTTAAAGGAGCTACAGTACATTGACCAATAAATCATTCTAGTCTACAGCTGTTTTTTCACCAGTGTATAATAATGTGATGTAGACATGCACTTAACTATATGTATTCATAGAGTGACTCATACAGTAAAACTGAGGTCTATAACAGAACACAGTTTAGCCTTTTGGAGTATTTTCTGCATGCCAACCTCAGATTTCATTCTGGAGCTGCACAAATGAATAAGCTCTTTCACATGCTTTAGGTTAATTGATGGTTGTAGACGTGTGAACATGCTATGGCATGATGCATGTGGGTCCTAGACAGTAGTATGTCTGGTCTTATGCTTGGATATACACCTATTATTTCTTCCCACTGAAACAATGCAGTAAAGCCCCCCAAAACCACATGTGATAGCTGTGTAACCTTTGTTTTAGTTACATTACATGATTATTTTGGCCAGAATGAACTTTGGCTTACTTCTGGAAGAGTTAAGAGGATGCTTGTTTCACTGTTAGATTTAAAGGTAATGTGATGTAGTTTTGTTGTAAGGACATTTTATAGACGTAAATTGACTTGTGACCTTTTAAACACCCACATCCTCCTCATACGTATGTTGCCAGAAGACTGAAAAAAGATCTTAAAGAGCCTTTTGTCTGGTAACTGTCTGAAAACGATGCTTCCTTTTTGTTTATCTCTGGCTGCTGTAGATAGAATACATTTCTAAGCTGTTCATGCACAGGTTATTATAGTATAGGCCTATGATACTATTGAATCTTTACAAACGTGGAAACAGTGATAACATTTGACCCCAAACCTCTCAACCCCCCAGAGGAGCACATAATGACTCACAGACGTTTAAAACCGACAGACAGCACTGTTGAGATGATGTTGAAATTCTATGTCATGACACTGTAGCATTACTTAGTCATACATGGAACATTACAGTGCGTGTGTTGGGTAAACGGTGGCTGGGTAGATGGATAATAGGCCTATCATTTCTATTATATGCAAATTAGAGGTAAAATAAACGTAGACATTCAGAAACCGACTGTTTACACAGGACGTAGCAGTGTAGCTTCTGGGATCAAAGTTGAAGCAATGTTATCATTGGGGAATGCTGAGATCTCATCCCGCTCAGTATGACACAGACTGGTTCTGGTTTTTGTCTCTCCCCCACAGGGACTTCCTACTGCTGAGCAGAAACCAACAGAGAGATGATTAATTGTGACTGTCTCAGCCATGGGGGGAATGAGTTAGCCATTATTCAGTCTATGACAACCTTAAAAACAGGGCTGGGAAATTTCTCATCTTATTAGAGTTTTGTTTATGCCCTCTAAATCTCTGTGAATCTTCCCAAACATTTCCATTCTTTCACACATTTTGCTCCTGCCTTGATCCGAATTCATTGCAAACCCAGGTCAGAAAACACAGACGATCAACTGCTGACGCAACTTATCTCCCATTGCTACAGTAATCACACAGCCTGTGGGTAAAAACACCTCCTCTTGCAAACCAACGCACTCATGTGCATACAAACCACAGTTTTTATACTTTCCGTTTCTCTTCAGGAAGCTCCTGCTTTGTTCAGCAGCCCTTAGATGTCTTTATCATGCAAATGAGCTGTATGAACTCTGCTGTGCCATTGCGGAGCAGCACTGCTTTCCAAGCCGGTGGAAAAATGTGTGTAATTGTAAATGTCATCTGTCTATATCTCCCATGTACTGTCATACTCCCTCAGAACACCTTCGGTTGGATGTTACAGACTGTTCAGAAGTTGAGAGAAGCATTTGAAAGTTTGCTGAAATGACACCAGGTTCAAACTGTACGCTCTTAAGGAAAGGTATGTACACATCTCTCACCTTATGATAACAGTTTCTGAGCTTTACATTGAACTGAAAATAAAGTCTCATTTTCCATTTTTTTTATAATTTTTCTAGGGATTGAAAGAAATTGCTGTGTACGGTACAGACAACAGAAATCCAGATCAGGGTCAGTGACAAAGGATCCCAGACCTAGAAAATCCCCCTGCCTCAGGACCTGTCTGACGTTTTGCTTTAAGGTAAGAACTGTTAGTAGATCACTTCCATGTTCACCAGAACTATCCCTTACTGCTTTAATGACTTAACTTATTAACTATATATCTCCATGCAAAGTAACAGTTTGCTTAACATCAGTGCGACATTACAGCAGAGGAGGTCAGTGTAAATAAAAGCCTTGTTGTATGAAAAGGGAAAATAGCCTTCTTTGTAGATTGTGAATGGACTTTGGACATTGTGGATTCTGAATAGTTTAAGTGGCCCAATTTTAATACATATTTCGATTTAACAGGAAAGAAATATTACAGTTTATGTGAAAATGTAAGTTTAGGTACACTCATGAATGATCCGGTATTTCTTGAAACAATGAGAATATTGAGCCACTTTTAGTCGTTGACTGACGCCTCCTGGAAAATAAGCAAATTAGATATTAGTTTAAATGCACCCTCACTGCGTACGTTAGGGAAATGAATGCTTGGGTGTCTTCATCGGCTGTCTGTGTGGCTTTGATTAGGACCAGGCGAGGATGGAGCAAAGGGAGCCACCAGTGGATTCTCATGTTGAGGGGACTGAAGGAAGACTCAGGGAATTGGCTTCAAAGTGGTTCATAGAGACTCAAGTTCCACTCATCGTCCACAACGGCTTCTTCCCCACTTGGTTCCTGGGCTTCATCACAAGAAAGTAAGTATAAATACATCTTAAGTGGGCTATGAGCCAAGATTTTTATTTCTGTCAAACTATCTGCCAGTTAAGAATCAACTTTAAAGCTCAATGTTATAATAATTTGTTTGTGACAACAAATGTATCGCATTCTCCATAAAAGTGCCTATACGTCCTATTTTTATATAGAACTATATATTAACTACTACAAACTACTACTATATAACTCTATACTACACAGATTAGGAACAAATGCTGCATTTTTAATATAGAAGGTGTTTTTTGTATTTGTAAAGCAAATAAATGTGTATGGGTTATTACTTAAGCTCTGTTATTTTGAGTGAATTTATTTATGTATAGGTCAGAGTGTACATCAACTGCGGTGACATTTAAAGCAGACATTTAGGACCTATCCATCCTGGCTGACATACAGTAGACCCCTACATAAAGATCACAAGGGACAGTTTCGTCAGAACCTGTGTATTGGTAAATGACAAGTGGAAAAAAACCCGGAAACCAAATGGATTTTCCTTTGATGCAATGTAATTTCCAAGGTGAATACGTGATCAGCCTTACTGTTCCTGTAAACTCAGGCCAAATTGGGCTTTTGGGAAACAGTTTTCTAAGTTTGGGTTTTAAAGTTCTTCATGGTCTATTTACAGGGAGGGTGAAGAAATACTCAGAGAAAAGGAGCTGGGCTGTTTCCTGATCCGTCTCAGTGATAAGGCCATCGGATACATACTGTCTTATAAGTGAGTATTGGTTTGAACAACCTGTTACCTACTGATTGTGTTTTATAGCAAGATAATTTGGAAATGAACCTCAATATAAAAACTTTGTGCCTCTGTTTTAAATGCTCATAAGTGTTATTGCATGTATATCTCAACAAATCAATAATGCTTCTACAAGTTAAAGTACAGTACAGATGTAAACAGTGCTGCAAAGGGCTCATGATGTGAGGATTATGTGCCAAATCCGCTGAAGTTATATTTCTGGAATTGCTTTAAGTTATTTATTTTAGCAGATTACTTTATCAGTGGACATCCAAGCTCCAAAAGTCACAAATGGGATGTTTCAGTTGTGCATTAATCTAACACTGCATGCAACATCGTACCGTTTTTGTTGTCCTAACCACAGATCTTATTACAGTCATTTTAACCAAAGGAACCTATGTTGTTTTTTTAATCTAATTCATTTTAATTTCCTGTCGCAGAGGCAGGGATCGGTGTCGACATTTCGTGATAAACCAAAGTGAATCAGGGCAGTTTGTCGTTTGTGGAGACACTAAAGGGCACGACTCTGTCTCTGATCTCATAGAATACTACAAGACGAGCTCCATTCAGCCATTTGGAGAGTACCTGACATCTTCGTGTTTTGAGGTGAGACAAAACTCCTGAGTCACTTTCTTTAAGTAACATTGATCGAGAATTAGGGTCTTACTGCTGTTTTGTTCTTGTAGGCACTGGATAAAGAGCTGTACGATACCATCCAGGTTAGCCCTAAAGAAAAGCCTGTGGCCTGTGAAGCTGTGAAGAACATACGAAAACCACAGATGAAATCGGCCACAGTGCAGCCGCCTGCACGACCACCAAAGAACAACAGGACACTAGAGGCGAGTACAGCCCATAAATTACAGGGAGATCATTCTAACTAAAATGTGTCACTGAAATTGTTGCTGTATTAATACCTCCAAGCTAACTTTAAGAACCTCACTTGTTTTGTAAAACAGGAAGTACCACCTTTGCCTCGGAGGAGCAGGCACCTTGATAGTGGCCCCGTAAATGACCTTTTGTATGCTCAGCTCAGAAAGAAAATATCCAGGGAGATACCGAGATCCCAACACATCTGTCAGGACAATTTCCCTGGCAATAATCCAGGGAGAGCTGGAAGATCCCCAACCCAGGATCAGAACAGGTATAGTCCTCCAGCTGGACCAGAGTCTGTTTATTGTGAGCTCGGCCTGTTGGACACTAAGAGCAGATCGCTAACGCTTCTGGACAATAGCTCTGATGGAGAGCAGTCTTACAGGCTGAGTGCACCCCCCCACACGCCACCGAGACTTTCCCCCAAACCGGTCAGACAAGCCAATTACTTTGGCCCAGCGCCAGAGAGGACAGACTCGTGCAGCAGAGCAAGCAGCTGCAACAGCCTGGAAAACATGAGTGACAGCGCTGTCTATCACCTGGCTGGCAGGCCTGGTAGCCCACACACTACACCCTCTGGAGCCAGATCATCGGCATCAGAGCAGCACAATGGTTCAGTGTATGCTGAGGTCCCCATTGAAGCCGCCGTTGGCCGCTTCCCTCATGACAATACATATGAGTTGATTCCTGGCCACAAGAATACACCTCAACCCAACAGCAACACTTATGAGCCTCTGGAGGACATCAGAGCCAAACATAACCACTCATCCTGGGGGTTGAAGGTTAGTAATGTCGTCAAAATTTGCTTTCATTTAAATACTTGAAAAGTTGTATTTATTGTTCATCCTATTTATTTTTTGATGAACTTTTTTTTTACCTCCTGCAGAACGATAAATGGAAATGGCTGTTTCCTGAGGCCAAGAGGAAATGGTGAAAAGGTTACCTTACCAGCTGCTGATGAAAATGTTCACTAATTTTATTCTGACACTACAGTGGCTGCCTAATATACAGTACACTCTGTGAAAGATTCTTTTACATATTCAACATGACCTTACATGTTCATAGCTATTCACATGACATCTTCTGTATTTTTGCTTTTTAATGTATTTATTTAAAAAATGATGATGCATTTACATTTAAATAAATGAGAGATTCAAGAAGGAAAACTCATAATTCTTTTCTACAGAGAAAAAGGGTGTACTGTGTTTACAACTGATCTTAAAAAATATTTTGACTACAGGCTGCTACCATCAATGCTGCACTTCATTCACAGGAAACTTCATTTGCATACAGATTTCAAACGTCTGTATAGAAACAAGAAAGAGTGTCAAAGATGTTGAAATGTCATTTATTATCTTCTATCATCTGCTGCCCTTTTTAACTCTCTATTTATAGCCTAGCTGTAGCCACTAAAACGACAGTATAACCTTTCTGTGTACTTGAATGCTTTCCGTGGTCATACTTTATAAGTGATTACATATAGGAAAAGATACAGTACTGTTTTTAATGTAGAACTGAAAGTGATGTAATACAAACCAGGATTAACCCAATTAAATATCTTATCATTCATCTCAGAAGATCAACAATATTTTGACATTTCTGACATAGTCTTAGATAAAGATGATAAAGTGTCACTGAAAAACAGAAGGAAAAATGTTACTTCTTAAAAAAAGAAACAAGATGTCATAAGTGGGAATGACCTCTAGCTCACCCAGTATGAGTGTGCACCCCATGTAAGGCAAGGCAAGGCAGCTTTATTTGTATAACACATTTCAGCAACAGGGCAATTCAAAGTGCTTTACATAAGAGCAGTTAAAAATGATAAAAAAAAATTAAAAACAGATAAAATACGAGAATAAAAGTTACAGTGCAGTATAAGAAATTAACTATTTCTTATAGGTAGGCTGAGTCCTTTGCAGCGGCCCGAGTTCGAATCCGACCTGCGCCCCTTTGCTGTGTGTCATCCCCTCTCTCTCTTCCCACGCTCCTGTCTATCCACTGTCACTATTTAATAAAGGGAAAAGCCCCAAAAATAATCTTAAAAAAAAAAAGATGTCATAAGTGCCTGACTGTGTATCAGTGGGTTTCTAAACCCGTGAATAACACTCTGACAAAACACTATGAACTATAGGTTCAGTATAATAAGAGAAAACACATCTTCGTTTAATAATCATAACACAATTTTGTGGTGCTGTGGCATGGATAGCTAAAAGAGAATTACAATAACTCAAATAATTTCAAACACAGTATAAATCGAAATGAAATTGTTGGAAACACTTTCATTTAAACTCCATTTTAGCATTTATAAGCAGTATATAAACACTTAATAATTTTGTTTATAACATGCTGTGCTGTATTATTTGTATTTATTAATGTATTTGTTACGAATTAGCTATAATGGATGATTGATAACACTGTATAAACACATTTTACATTGTGCTATAAAACATGAATTGTTCATACACATGAATAAATCACTCACGAGTGGGGTTTTAACTGTTTATAATTGTGTTCAAAAGTCATGAAGTCAAAGGTTGAAGTTAAAAGTGTATTATTCTCTTTAGTTTGCAAGAAAAAAAGAAAGAAAGAAAAGAAAGGTCCACCTTTTTCTCCTGGAGCATTCTGCCATCATATTGGTCAAAAAGCTTTCCAAAAAATGGATCACTGAGTCCAGGAAAGTTATTTTATCTGCTTATATATTTAACTGTTTTAACTGCTCTTCAATGTTTAATTTCTTATACTGCACTGTAACTTTTTTTCTCGTATTTTATCTGTTTTTAATTTTTTAATCTGTTTTCATGTAAAGCAATTTGAATTGCCCTGTTGCTGAAATGTGCTATACAAATAAAGCTGTCTTGCCTTGCCATATGTCATGGCACTCATCAGCGGATTGAGTTTACTCATTTGACGTGAAGGTGAACTAAGAAGTATTTAAAAATAAATAAATAAATCATTGCTAAAAATATTGCAATAATGCATCATCATGCATCATGCATGTATATTTACATGCTTTTAAATGCTAAATAGGGTAGGGTTAATACATGTTCATCAATTATAAGAAAAAGTCAAAAATGTAGAAAATATAATACAGTACACAGCAGCACCAACTTCCAGAATAATCTGTCATCGAGCAGTTTGTCAGACCTCATGCGTTGAAAGCTTGAGGCACCATCTTACATCACGTCAAATTAAAACAGAAAAGCTCCCATGGAGTGAAACCAGTGTGAGTTTTACAGTTTGGCCCCTCTCAACCACAGAAACAGTTGCTTACAGTAATGGCTGCTTTACAGCCCCAGTATCACATTGCACCAGAAGCTTCTCTGTTGGAATCATAATTAAACAGATGTTCTCTGTGAGACCTGTAATTATTGAAGCCACACAATCAGCACTGTATTGCCTGAATATTTGATGCTGCCCTCATAAAGGGACTGGAGATAATGGAAGAATTAACTGGCTGCTCTGATGACTGCACAGTGTTTAACTGTCTTCAACATCCTCCCCTTTTTAGGTGGATTAAGACACTCAATATCAACTTTTCCTAATTTTTCATAGCTGGCAGTGTCCGTGAGAACAATCACACCATCCAACCAATGCAACTCTATTTTAGACAGTCATATTTTGGTGTTGATCTACATGCATGTCTATTTTTTTTTGTCTTCTGTCACACACAATATCCAGCCTGTACACTCGACAAGCACAGTTCCAGTAACACAGTAAAACGGTTGCAGTTGTTATTAGCAATAGCTAACAGGAAAGACTATTGCCTCACAACACGCTTGAGATGAAATGATCTAGGTCTATGCTGGGTTGCTTGTTATGTTATGTTGCTTTAGCCTGCAGCCAGTGTCCCCATTTCTACTTTGTAACTGTTCTGTATTTGTCAGACTCAGCAGCAAATAACCAGGTCATACTTATTTTGCAGCCATTGCACAAAGATGTAAAGATGACTCAGATGTGACTCTTAGAAGATGAACAAAGTGTTCTGCATGTATAGTTGCCCAACATCCACTTGCACAGTATAACTCACTAGTACCTGAGCTGAAAACATGCTGTACAAAAGTAACATATGCTGTACTCAATATGTACCTGATGCAATCTGTACCCTGCTACAGTACATACTTCAGAAACCAATATTAATCAACCAACATGACCATTTCCTGCAGCTTTCCTGTTGAGATTAACTGTGTGCACAGGATGTAATCATGCTTGTGACTGCTGAGGCAGACAACTCCTGATGATCACATCCTGCAAGTTATTACAGCTCATATGATGGACTATGCAGAGGCGCAGCTAATTCCTGATCTTTACTGTGCACGCTCCTTGATCATCATGGGTGGGTGTGTTGAAGTGAACTGGTTATAAGGAGGGGATATTACTGAACTCATTAAAGTTGCAGGTCAGGCCATTCACTTGAAATGATTCATTTTTCGTTAACAAACAGTGAGAGCTCCTGTATTCAAGGATTATTTCATGTGTTTTTCAGTGACAATAATCCTCACAAATGCATTCACACGAAAACCAAGACACAGAATTAAACATTTATTCAAAGTAAGACAAATACCTGAAGTCACATAAAATACTGTAACATGTATATCCAAAAGATGGCTGTATTTAATGTCTCATGATAATGGCTGAGGCAGAAGAAAGCTACCAACATTTGTTCAGATGGCAGAGCCCTTCATGTAACTGGAGAACGGTAAGATATGATTGTCATCATCAGTTCCACAAGCGAAAAAAACACAACCCAAAATGATTAAAAGCAATACACCGCATGTACAAATATTGCATAGCTCATATAAAAGATCTGTATGGCCTTAATGCCAATGCTGTGCTTTCATTTACTTCAAGCATTGTCCTTAACCTTATAAACAGTCATTGTAGGAAGACTTCATCAGGGGTATTTATGTGCAATATAGGTAGATGAGCATTTTATGCAGCAATCCAGAGTCTGGCTCATTTTGGACTGATTTTGTTGACAGTGTTTCACCCTCAAAATGCCTTTTCTTCACACCAAAGACCAATCCAGGTCAAGCCCTTTTATAGGTGGTAAAAGGAAAATACATTTTCATCTGCAGTAAAGAAATTCCCGATCCTTGGAATTCCTTTTAATCTAGCATTTTGCTTTCTTTCGAAGCAGACTTCAGTGGGGCTGGAGAGGTTTGATTTTCTTTTGACGATGGGAGTGGGAGACAGGCACTGTGCTGTGGCGAGGACCTGGTGCAGGTAGAGTCCTGAGGTTCACCACTCTGCCGTCCTTCCAACCTTCCATGGTGCCCTCTCAGATTCGTATATGGAAGGTACTGGAGTGACAAAAGACAATATGAGGAACCAGTATAAGTCATTGTGCATATAAACATACAGACTCACTGTAAATGTGAGTATAAACACACAGGAATCAGGAATAGATCAGATCAGCATGTTAGTGGGGACAGACAGTGTTGAGCCTGGCCATTTGCATATAAATGAATGTGGCTCAGGATTAAAGTAATGTTGTGAGGCTGGCAGTTAAATGATAAAAATGATAACCAGCCATCTGGGGATTGATGTAACCAGGGACACCACTGCAGCATGAGGGTAAATGCATGTATTGCCTGATCTTAAAGGGCCACTGCTTGCCATATAGAACGAGGTGGATAAAATGTATTGTCTGAATGTATTATTTGTCTTCAGTGAGGTACATTTAATCACCTTAAAAAGTCAGGAGCCCTAGTAATCATATTTTCAAAGTCAGCAAAGGAGAGTTTGCTGTCTCCGTCTAAATCTGCCTCCTCGATGGCTTTCTCACACACCAGCTGCACCTCTTCAGGAGTCAACTCCTCCTTCGTCAGCCTATTTAGAGTCTTTTCCAGGTCCTCTTTGCACAGGTAATTATCCACATTGAAATCTGTGGGCAACAAAGATTTATAGAAAAAAAAACCCACAAAGTTTCAATTTATCGAGTTCTGGGAAATTTGATAAATTATAATGTACTGTTTAGGAATTTCGTCATTACCATATATTTTGAAGGCATATATGGCCTTCAGTTCTCTAGGAGCCATTTCACTGAGGACTGAGAACATGTCCACAAATTCATTGAAGCTGAGATTCCCCATCCCATCCTCTGAAAAAGACTCTACGATCCTGTTGCGGAACGGGTTTTCCTACAAAAAGACAAAGGGGGCGACAACATTTACATAAATCAGTGCAAATGTTAGTACACATTAATGTAAATGAAAGATTCACTGCAACATGGTTTGGATAAGCAAAATGTAAATTGAAGATTCACTCCAACATTGGATAAGAAAAACAAATATCTTAAAAGTACCCTAAATAGAAGTATAGGTTTCATGGCCATTTGTTTTTACATGCTGTTGTCAAACAGTTTCACATAATCTACAGAGGTAGACTGGTGTTTTCTGCTGATCACAGGTAAAAAGGCTGACTTCCTCTCTTTGCTGGTATGGTGCAGACATTATTTTCTTCTCCATTGTTCAACCATAAGTTGCTTCTGAAGATTGTACATCCCATGTAACTAGCTGATTTGACTTGCAATAAATTCACACTGAAGGGGCAGCCATCAGAAGAGACTTGCAATATACATACAGCTGTTGTCCAGAGGTGCATGTTCAAGCTCAGCAAAAGAAGCCATTTGTGTAAATAGCCATCAGCCATTTAAAGCAATGCCATCTGCATCAGACATTTCGCCTGAATCAGTCCAGTTGACTCAACACAACTCATTAAAACTCAGCAAGATATGAATGTATTTATGGTTATGGAGCTGTAGAGCACTTGGCTGGGTCTCATCAATCCTGCCTTGAGTGGTCTCCATCTTCTTCCTCTCCATCCTTACAGGCACTGCCATCGCGTGACAATTTTACAGGCAAGGGCCAATTATTCCCAGAGGAAGGACACATTATGAGTCTCTGTGCTAAACCCTTGGTGGAAAAGGAATCTATATAACATAGTGTGGTACTTGTGTCTGGTGCGCAGGAGAAAGGTGGAGGTAAATGTGGCTGCAATGTTATGCAACATGCCATTTCTAAAATTCCTGGATGTTCTTTTCAAATGGCAGGTGCTTCAAAATAGGAGGGATGGAGAGGCTGAGCGTTTCATGGCACATAAACTTTTATGAGCTCACAGAATGTGGTGTCATGCAATCAGATCAGTGATGACGAATGTTAAAAATCAATTCTGTCCTCTGAAAGAGAGTGTGTATTGATTGGGTGTCTGTCCACATGAGTAGTGGGTGCACAACACAGGTACACACTGCTGGTGGAAAATCAAAGTACGGCTGATCCATTAGAAAGAGTTACAACACAGGACTTACTGATGTACTGCAAAGAAGATTTTTTTTTTTTTACCTTTAACTCTGGCATGTTGACTATTAAGGCTAAGGGCACTTTACAATCAGGTTCATTGGTGTAGTCCATCGGTACAAGATGTGGAGCCAACTCATGATATCTGCCATGCAACCTAGAATAAAAAATAAAAAACACTTTTTGAACAATTACATTTCTCTTTATGCTTCTGGTTTAGTGCCATTTAAAAAAAATAAACAATATACCGACTTTTAAAAAAAGAAACATTGATTTTTCAAACACCTACTGTATATAGATGTAAACCAACATGTCAGTGAGGATTGTAAACAGTAAGACAATAGGGCAATGCAAAAGTGCAAATGGTGCTGAAATAAATAAAGAATTAATAATATAACAGGTTGCTTATACTGTATATCTGAGGTAGGTGGATATAACAGTAAACAGTGTATATTGACAGATGTTTACATGTTTAAATGATGTGTTTAACAGTATTAAATATATAAGATAAAGCTTCATTTATCCTGAGAGAAACTGTTGTTTTTTCAAGAAATTTGTAGCACAAATCATGTAGTAAAGTGATGTAATAAGCCTCTTGTTCTCTCTTCTGTCCTCTTTTCTGTGAAAACCATTTTATGTCATTCATTATTAAGAATAATAATAAATAATGGTGTCGGGAAAGTGGGCACTTATCTTCAGCCTCCCTTTCACTCTGTCCTTTGACTAATCCTGTCATGGTGTACCTGCGTTGCCAGAGCAGAGCCATTTATCAGCAGGGACACTCACTTCAATTAACTTAGATAAACCTGTCAAATGAACAGGTAAACCTGCAGTCATAATGTACCATGAGCCCGGAAAATACTTGGATCGTACAGCTCCTGCAAATTTGGCCCATTGACATTAGGTTTTATTTCCAAAACAAGATACAAAAACACTAAAATGGTATGATCTAGTGTGGCTGAAGGGTTCAAATCCTTATGACCTCATGACCATCAGTGATAACCTGTTTCTTTGATGTAACATAACTGGGCCGGAGACAAAAACAAGGAGTATTGAAGGTCATAAAGTGTAGGACCCAATTACACCCTCTGTTGATTGTCAATTTTGTTTCCAGTTCACTGATGGCTTTGGAATCAAAGTCAAGCCAATATCACTGACGGGGAACAACTACGCATTGTTTTGTTGAAAAGAAAAAAAGCAGCATAAATGCAGTCAAATCTTATAAGGAAAAAATATAAAATCAGAAGTCTCATTGCTGAAAAAAGGCTGGTATTGCTGTGGTTTTAATGTAGGGTACTAAGTTACACCCTAAAATTGATTTTTTTTTTTTTTCACCTCTGCTTTACAATTAAAAACAAAAGTAGAATCAAACAAGCATGTTGTATAATCTGTTGAATTTTAACCCTTCATGAATTCTTGATGGCTTGTGTAATTTTAGAAGACAAAATTCTTGCATACAACTTACATCCTTTGCTAATGTTACACTGCAACATTCTTGAGTATCAGCATTTAATTTCTTTAAGTAGCTATTTATCTTCTAACATCTAGAGCCACTGATAAAAGATAGTGAAACATGAGCATCATGTTGATTCCAATAAAAAGAAAAGCAAGCTATTTGTTTAATTTATGCCTGTCATCAAGGATGAGAGAAATTATCCTGCCCGATGAGTCATGATACCTCGTGCAATCACAAAGAGTAGATTCATATTTATTTCATTTTTGTAAGTGTGGAGGTTGCACATATCGAAAGAGGTAGAAATGTGACACTGAAAACAACACTGCAGTCAAAAGGTTAACATGACTTTCAAAGGTTTAGGTAACATAATGATGCTGTTACAGGACAGAGCTTTCTAGATCTTCGTACCAGCAATCTCCATGAACAATAAATGCACATCTACTGTGCCATACATAGATGTAATTATATGTGTCTGGGTTGGCCGTTATGCTACAGTCTGTTTGTATTAGCTGGGGTGTTTAGTTGATGGGGAGATATAAAAAGATAAGTAATGGCTTGGATAAGAAGATCATTTTGGATGTCAGTATGTACAAGCACATTTAGCAGTCCTTACCCTTAAACTATAAATGGAAATGTATATGTAAATAACTGTATTCCTTAATTTTGCCTTGCATAATTTTCATTATTTCTTTATTTACATTTTCTTTCTGGCTGACATTTTTGAAGATATTGACACAAAATTTACACTTTATAGGTTTATAACCTATAACTTTAATGTGAAATTGCATGTGCAAGGATTAGAATAAAAATAATCCCTAATATCAATTATATTGTGTCTATATTCCCATTTCAAATTCACTGTTGTAAATCATCCTAATCCTGAGCTATTATTTAAATAACACACATGTAATTGTGTTATAATCCAATTATGACAAACTGTAAATAATTACTGTATATTAAATAAAAATCAGTTTATTGCTTTCACAATTCTACTGTTAAGGCTGCAAATCAGCTGATATTATTAGAGTTACAATGTATGTTTTTTTCATCTTCCCCTTTTTAAACAGTGCCCAACAACACATCACAGCTGCCAATAAAATCAACTTCAGCATTAAGTTTCCCAAGATGGAAGCAGTCTGCTCTGAGGACTTGGCATGGCTCACGTGTGTGAGACACTTTGAATTCCTCCAACAGGAGCCAAATGCAATCTGAAGTGGTAGTACAGTCCCTTGTAATGAAAGTATGGTTCGTGATTTAACATACAGTAGTACATGCCAAGCCCAGTGTCCACTTAAAGCACATCTTAACAACAGAGCCAGGAGGCAGTGGTGTAGTCTACGTGATACGCAGGTATACGCAGTATACCCTCTAAGAAAGCTCCAGGATTTCCATATACCCACTTAAAAATGCCCAAGGACACGCAACAACATACTTTTCATTATATTTTTGATATATTTTGAATTGTCATCTGTGTTCTTTTTCTTAGCATAGGCTAAATAAAGGTACTTCCACTGTAAATTGATGCATTAAAGTGTTTCCAAATGCAGAAAATTAAGTCGTTGACGCTCATAACTTCCCTGGGGACGGACACCCAGACCCCGCACTATGATATGCCCCCCCTTCCCCAAAGGCAGATTCTGGCCCAAATATATAGGCCAATATATATATATATATATATATATATATATATATATATATATATATATATATATATATATATAGAGTACAGTATACCCACTACAATACATTAGACTACACCACTGCCAGGAGGGAACATGGAGAAATTGTAATATCATTATGTGTATAATATTATGGTTAGAGCAGGTGGTTTACAACTGAGCTACAGTACATCCGTGAGCAATGCATCAGGGTCTAGAGGTAGGCTACAGTACACTTGATAAAATTCTTACCGCAGAATTTCTTTGCGGGTGAAAAACGTACAGTCCTGCAATGAGACAAAAACAGCATGTCAAATCACAAATATGAGAAATTCTGAAGTTTTAATAAAGGACTGTAGTGTATGACATATTGTTTATGTTACTATAAATATTTACATCTTCTATTAAACACTTTCAATGACACATCTGTGAGTCACATAAAATAACATTACGGTTCCTTTGAAGTGTCTGGTGTCTCTTTAATAATGACGTGTGTGAGTGTTGTCAACTGCCATTTGCAATAGGAACAATGTGGCAAGGGGAACATGATCTGCTCTTGTCTGACATGCACGTGTTGGTAACACACATTATCCAGCAGCCCTACAGGAGGCACCTCACTTTACATTTCCCCTTGTATCCACTCTGTCTCCTGAATGTGACAACAGATCGCAGGGAGCTGAACAGACAGCTCTATCTACTCAAGTCAAAAGAGGTCTACCTATCTGGGTTAATGATGATTGTGTAAAGCAATAGCTGACTATTCATTATAACCTACTAGTCTCCATCATGTTAGATGACATTATGAGTAAAGCCAATACAGAGAAAAAAAAGTCAGTCGATGTTGAATTGGGCACTACATCTTACATATATGATCGTAGCAAAATAAGATAATAATGTATTGTACCCAAGACTGAAACTATAAGGAAACCAGAAATCAACAGTAGGCTATGCTATTATGCTTTTTTTGTGAGAGCAGCAGGAGTAACCAGAGAGGCTCTTGAGAAAGAAAAAAAAAAAACATCTCCTGAGAGTAGAGTTTCCCAGCATGTCACACCGGCTTGGCGTCAATTATTAAGTCCACACCTAATCACATGATAAACCTGTGTACATGAATATGTGTTTCTTCCCAAGAAAACCTGGATTATTGTTACAGGGAACAACAGAGCTTCTCAACTGGTGGCAGAACAAACACAAGATCCTCCAGTTTGCAATTGGAATCAAAACCTTCTGCAATTCTCACCTATCAAGACTAGACATATTTAAAGTCATAACTGACCACACTTTAGGAGGAAAATAATTATTGCCTATCATTTATTGTTGGGGACTTGGACCATCTGGTATTATTGATCAATGTTGAACATATCTATTTGCTTTTCTCTCTATTCTTTATAAAATGTTCAGTAGCCTTTTTTTGCTTTACCCATTAAATCCAAGACACATGGGGTTCCACTGTCAGGAGTGACTTGGTCATTATTAGGAAATAAAGATACATATAGTGATATATAATATTACTAATATTAATATAAATAATAATAACAGCCTAATAATATATATTTTTTAAAGGTAACGAGAAAATAAGGCTTTAAACACTGACAGTAAATCAGTACGAACATTACAATGCCTATAGGCCTATATGCACAGTTCTTTACTCACTTAGGCTATTGTATGCTTGATTTTCTGGGTCTGGAGATGGACATAGGCTACAGTAGCTCTTCTAACATGCTGCACGGGCATGCAAGCTTACCTGGTAGGCATCAAGTTGCTCGTCGGTAAATATCGTTTGCTTATTTCCCATCTTAATCAAGTAATGTGTTGCTTGTACACATTCACAACACTGAATGTCCGAAGCCTTTTCTCAATGAAAGGCATTTAGGGGTCCGCGGCAAAGACAAAGTCTCCGCACAGGATGAGCCGACGACGCTGCAAACTCTCAAAACATGTTGTTGTTGTTGTTGTTGTTGTTGTTGTTGTTCTTACAGGAGATATCCGCCATGACTGTAATACGTAGGCCTAGAGGATGCAAGAAAAACATGAGAGAAAAAAAAAAGAATAAAAGAAGAGCAGTGTCCAGTTGTGTCGGAGCCAGTGGTTGCCTGCAGTCCAAGAGCCGCAAACTGATCAGCTTAAGCAGCCAGCTGCTGTCCACCGGAGTCAAGGCAAACCAATAGGACTTCAGGTAAATAAATAAATAAATAAATAAATAAATAAATAAATAAATAAATAAATAACTGTGATCTAGAACCTGCTGGTAATGAAGAAGCTGTCTTGTGGAGCTGTCCAATGTTGATAAAACGGATAGGCTATACGATGGCATAATGTAGGCTGATTTCATGCTCCAGCTTTTTTGTGCATATCAGTTGTATGCGAACAACTATTATAAACTGTAGGCCAGTTTTGGGTCATTTAATCTAAAATGCATTTAATTTTTTAAACTAATCATGGTATGTTTTGTTTAAACTGTTTTGTTTTGTATAAACTCTCAATCTGCAAGTATGGTAACTATGCCACATAAATGCAGTGAGTAGCCTATAATTTTTCCACCTGGAATGTAGTGGAGTGGAAACATGGAAATACTCAAAGTGCAAGTAGGCTACATTACCTGTATTTTTTTTTTTTTACTGATGTACGGTAGGCTACTTGAGTAAATAAACTTAGTTACTTCCCATCACTGGTCATGTGTATAAGCACTGACAAAAACAAAACAAAACAAATTAACTTCATAATAAAAATAAACTACATTCATTAATAAAAATAACTTCATTAATTGCATATTTGTGTGGGTTATTTCACCCCCGATTGGATTATACTTAGATAGCATGTTCATTTTGTTATCCTTTTGATTTAACGTAGCTAACGTTACTAAGTTTCTTAATTACACATTTATTCAGAATTGACTGACGTTACCACAGTTCCACCACAAAACCCATGGATGACAAAACCCAATTGAGGAATAAGTGCCGTAACAAGAACACAATTTTAAATTCAACCTGTTGCACGGAAACAACATTGAACAAATACTGCAACAATTTTGCAACCACGTCGTCATCTTCCCTCTAACACAGTGCTTTGCCTCTGTCTCTGCTTGTGCTATGCTGGACTGCAGAGAGTGAAGTCCGTCTCATCCACCTGCGTGCTATATTGCAGCACAGCAGTACAGTGAGCGTGTCCTGGCTGCACCCCAGGACAGATGCCAATTTTACATTTCCCTCAAACAACCACTGCCTTGTCTCTCCACTGCATTGATTAAAACCATCGCTTTTTATTGCGATAGGTAGCTTTCTAAGTAGCAAAGTTGCCCACGATGGACTCTAAGCGAGAAAAAGACCAAGGTAAGTTGTGATGGATAGCTTGTTGCTACGTTGCTAGCGGCTTGTGCTAGCTAGCTGCGGCTAAGATGTAGCTTACAACGTATCATTCGTTGCACAACATTTTACGTGTGTCATCATCAGAGGAAGAAACGAACAATTACCATTTTTATCATGGAATCACGCATCCGCTGCCTCACAGCTAACAGGTACTAACATACGCTAACAACATTTAATGGTGTCAAGCTAAGCTAAACACAAACAAATCATTTTGCGGGTGTTGACATAAGCAAGATATGTTTTTGTTGGCCCTACTTATCCCACCCATGACTATTTCCCCCAGTTTGTAGTGGTGTTATAGAAGTCTGCCAGTCCTTATATAATAATTTATATATAAAGTAAAAAAAAAAAAAAAATGCTGCGTTGATGTCAATCTGAAAATATAAGAGGACAAAAAAAATAGAAAATAGACCCCAGCATCATTATTTCTGGTTAACTTGATAAGTCTTTTGTTTCTCGTCAGTGTATCAGTGTTTTATTTGTGCAGGCTCATGGAAGAGTATTCAAGTGTAGTTAGAGACTCATTCTGCCTGAGGAAATTAAACCAAATATAGCTTCCTCATGTTATTCTTGCATGCGACTGGCAAGCTAATACCATCACAGACAACACAAAGAACAGCGCATCTGCCTGTTTGGGACCATTTCCTCTGAAACTGGCAGAGGAAAAGCTCAATGTGCTGCCAGATATGTAAATCATGGTCAGCTTGAATTGTATATTTAGATAATGATTGCATAGGTTGTTTGATTGTTCCACCCTAAACAGTTCGGACACACAATGCCTCAAGCATTCTGCTTTTGCAGCGCTGACTCACAAAAAAGGACTGTGATTGCATATACAAGAATAGAAAAGTGAACGTGGTTTGTTAATCTGCAGTCTTATTTCTCTTGATTCTTTCAGATGCAGACTGTGAGAAGATAACTTCTGTGCTGCTCAAGTCACGTACAGGGGAATTTGATTTGGAGTCGATACTGTTTCTCAAATTGAGAGGTCTTGGTAAGATTTTATATATATATATATATATATATATATATATACACACACTATTTAAGCCTTCAAAATTTGCATTATTGTTTGTAATGGTCAATTGTATGTCTTACAGGAATACATGATCTTGGATGCATTGGGGAGTGTATGAATTTAGAGAAACTGGACCTCTCTGGAAATAACATCACCAATTTAGCACCTCTAGCATCTCTTCGGCTTCTTTCTGTACTCTGTTTGTCTGCCAACAGGATTTCCAATTTAGGTAAGATTTCAGGAGCACCTTTTTTTTTATTTCCATGCTATATGTTCACTCCGACATAGTTAGATTGTTTTAATGCAATGTTATTGTTTCTGTACTTTCAGAGCCCTTGCGCAATTGTGACAGTTTACAGAACTTAAACCTGGCTGGTAATATCATATCCAGGTATCACTATGACCGAATGCTTACCCTTAAATGAATGTGAATATGTCACCAACTACAGTGTTGATTACATATTATACAAAGGATTGAATCTATCGTTGATGTTAAACATAATTGTTTTTGCTACTATTATATTTTTAATAACAATATTCTGAATTGGTCGTGTAAAATCATCTCTCATCTATTTTGGTTTTTAACAGCATTGAGAACCTACACTGCCTTCAGCCTTTGAGAAAGTTAGAAAATATACGTCTTAAGGACAACACTTACAATTACACTAATCCAGGTACATTTTACTTTATTTGAACACAATCTGGTGGATGGGAAGTCTCGATAAATGAACTCACAATGGCTTTCTTTCTGCAGTGTGCAGGAACGCAGCATATAGAAACATAGTTCTTGAGATGTTCCCCAACATCAAGGTGCTGGATGGTAAGATATATAGATATTATTTTCATTTAGTCTTCATAATAACTTTAACTCTCAGACTATGTTAAATATTATATTCTGTTTTTAAATTGTAGGTGAAAGAGTTGTCGGACGTGGAAGTGACTTGTACCAATTATGCAAAGACATTGATGATACCATCAAAGGTACATTTGTTAATTAGTGTGTTATTGTGTCATGACTAGTAACTTGTTATTCCATTCATCAGATTAAGTTCAGTTGTTGAGCAAAGTATTTACCTACCACACAATCAGTCTGTGGTGCAGTTGTTGTCTTTGTCCTTGCTTGACTAAAAGTTTTCCTGTTGAAGTAAAATATTTCTAAAGTGTTTTTTTCTATAAATGTCTAGCTGGTTTATACAAGAATGGGCAGCTTGTTGAACATCCTGATTGCAAACCATGGGTGGAGGATAATTACTGGGAGATAAAAAGATCAAACAATGCGATTATTGAAGAAGCCTACAAACAGTTCAACGGTAAGAGGTTCTTTGCAAGGCCTTTATTTTTTATAATTTTTTTTTAAAGAAAAGTAATCATTTACTCTACAGTAACCAGTTAACTCAACTACATTAAGTTTACAGTGTGGTATCCTATATAATCATTGCCCTACATTTATTTTTTACAGATGTACTGCATGAATGCAGACTCCTCAACAACAGGGCCACCCATGTAATTTCGCAAACTGAAAGATCTATGAGCCTGAAGAAGCAGCCAAAGCAGTATGCTATCTGAGTTGGGCTATTTTGGACACATTTGTGTGCAAGTTTTTGTTGTATGATATACCATGGCTAATGTACTGTAGGTTATACTAAGCTGTATCCAAATGCTTGATCAGTATCATTGCCAGACACACATGCTTTGTATTGCAGTGTGAGGCATTTGTTGAAACTATATCTCATCCTATGCATTGGGTATCGGATGATACATGGAAGTGATTTGAAAATCTTTATCCATACTGACACCCCTTCAGTTTGGTTCAAAGACGTCTTTACTTGCACAGTGTGCATTTTGTACCATGTTGTAGCCTGCATTTATGCTGAGAGCTATATGCTGCTTAAGAATTTCTATAGGTTTTAAGAGTGTTTTTCCATTTTGCATTGCTGGATAATTTGGGGAGTTAATGTGTCCAATGCTGTATGCTTTCTTTGTAAGCTGAACTTTTGCAAAAAGTGATTGAATGATTGTTTCAGCTGTTTCTACTTGTTTTATACCATAAAGTTTATTATGTGTAAGACCAACTTGTGGAAAATACAGTGATTATAAACTAAAGGTGTACTTTTTTACTCATATCTATAATGTGTACTTTGGGACAACCATGATACTGTACGTACATTATACACTGTTAATTATGTAATATGGACTCTCAGACGCAGTCCACTGGCGCCTCTTGCTGGTGTTCCTACACAACTGTCTATTGCAGCACTTGTCGTAATCCATCCCATGGCTATATACGGGTCCATTCATACTTCGGACCAACAATGTATCGTTAGCCCTTTTATGATCACATATGTCCCTCTTTTTCCTTTGGCAATAGCATTTAGTTTAGTTTTTTCATTGTGTGGTATTACTCGAGAATACACATAATGTCACTTTCCTTAAATCTCAGTGCTAACGTTACTCCCGGAAGATTTTCAGAGTAAGAGCAAAGGGAATCCTGTCTATAACGTGGCAGTTGGCATTAGGTGTAAAAGTGTCCAATATTATAGAATAAATTGAAAGACGGCATATAACTGAACGTTGATACTACGAAGTAATTTAAAATGTAAAGAATCATCATGATGTTATCTAATGTGGGAACTTATTTAATAAGGGTTTATTTTGAAAAATCAAACTCGTTTAGAACGGAAATCTGTTTTGTATCGTGTTCAGCTTGACACGTGCTGCTGCTGTGTGCTGCACCCATAGACAGTAAAGAGCTGCACCTGCACCGACCTTGGCTAGTTGAAGATGGCAGGGAAGGCGTGGAGGTCATCGGTATGTCCGGGGGGAAACGTGTAAATAGTTTAGCATTTAAGTATTGCACCAAATGCATGGCAATTTCGTTAAATTAATCAACTAACGTTAGCTTATTTGACTGTCGTTCACACAGTGAGTCAAAGACTGCAGGCATACCAGATAACGTTACCCATTTCACTAGCTAGCTAGGCGCTAGCGCTACATGCTTGTAGTTACTATAGCAACCTGACTTGACTTCTATTTACTTATTTAGCCAGCTAGCTAGTTAGCTAGAACGAAAAGGTTAACTTAGTTTGATATCTAAATGTTTTTCTTTCATCATACATTGTTGTAAACGTTAGTTTTTAGCTGATTGCTCAAGTTGAACAAATGTCAATGAAATGTCCCTTATCTACAGATTCTTAATCTACTAAGACAGTGGGGTTTGTCGCTCAATGGCAAGGATAAAATCAAGGCTCAGGAAGTAAGTTAAGCATACGTATTAAAACGTTCACTATCCGTGCTGCGTTTGGAAAAAAGCTAATGCTAGCAAGCAATCTCCCGCAGTAGTAATGTTATTAAAATCTGAAATGGCCATTGTTTTGCCATCATTCGTAAGTAACAGCGCCTACATCTACACTGCCCATTTTTGGGTGATGATGTTTACCATCAGCCAAGGCTAATTCATTTGTTGATTGACAGAAAATTGCCTTTTCAACACAGCTAACATGCTATTTAACAAGGTCTGACAACTCCTGCAGTGAACTGGGTCGAGTCTCCTCTTCCAGAATGTCCTTTGCTCCCAAATACTATCCTGTCCTATTCTATCTATCTATCTATCTATCTATCTATCTATCTATCTATCTATCTCTCTCGACATTAATCGCTTGGGTGTTTCATGTAATTGCACTGCTTTTCATGTTCAGATACGTTTACTAGAGTGACCAAGGATTGGCACAACAGTAATTATCTTTTTAATCTAGTCCATTTTGATTGTCAGGTGTCACGGGTGGTTGGAGCTTTGAAGACAGAGGCTCCACAACCCAGGACGTTCATGCGTGGGGTATGTATCTTTCCTCTGGAGCTACACAAAGAAAGTCTTGAAGATTTTAATATGACTTATTGCTTGTCTTAAACTGTGACTCTGAAGTGTGTTGTTATTATTTTATCATTGAATGTTATGTTTCTTCATTCTGCCTCACAGATTCAAACTGTTACTTTAATCCCTGGTGATGGAATTGGTCCAGAGATCTCCACTGCTGTCATGGAGATATTTGATGCAGCTAAAGTTAGTACTGGAGGAGCAGAAGAAAACATTGTTCACCATGAACATTAACTCAGCAAAAATATTGTTTAGGTTGCAATAGTCAACTATTCATTTGCATTACTCCAGCACGGATACTTTAAAGAGAAATCAGAAATACAATTAAAGTCTTTAAAAAGCTGCATATTGTAAAAAAAAAAAAAAAATCCAATGAATTTCCTTTACACACACTTTTTTTTTTTTTTTTTTTAGGCACCTATTCAGTGGGAGGAGAGAAATGTTACAGCCATTCAAGGACCTGGTGGCAAGTGGATGATCCCTCTTGATGCCAAAGAATCGATGGACAGGAACAAAATTGGCTTAAAAGGTAACCTGCTTAATACACTTATAATAACTTAAAACAAAAAATACCCCCATTCATTCCCACAGCAAAAACTGGGAAGTGAAATTGTTTTAGAGATGTGAATCACACTTTACAAATAAGTGACTGATACTTTACTGTTCATTACAAACATGGCACATTGGTTTAGATCTTACCCCTTCAAAAGGGATTTTCTTTTTGGCAGGTGAACTACTAAATCGTTTTGAATTACTTAACAATCTACAGGTCCTTTGAAGACACCAATAGCAGCCGGCCATCCCTCTATGAACCTGCTGCTGAGGAAAACCTTTGACCTCTATGCCAATGTGCGCCCCTGTGTGTCCATTGAGGGCTACAAGACCCCCTACACTGATGTGAACCTGGTCACCATCAGGGAGAACACTGAGGGAGAATACAGTGGGATTGAACATTTGGTAAGGTCCTTCAATAACACACTACTTGTCTAGTTAAACTTTGTTGTTTACAATGTTGTTCTTTTGACATTTTGATTATTTCCTCACTGAATCAACATGCATTTCATTTTTCTAGATCAAAACATTGTATCACACAATACAACACTTTTTGATGTTTAGGAATAGCTCAGCTGTGCCATGCCATATCCTGTAACGCCCTGCAGTGCCCTGCTATGCCATGAACTACTACGATTACTATTTCTAGTCACTGTTCCATTATCTTTATTGTGACTATTATTGCCACTGTTCATCACACCCCCAACCGGCACCGTCAGACACCGCCTACCAAGAGCCTGGGTCTGTCCGAGGTTTCTTCCTAAAAGGGAGTTTTCCTCGCCACTGTCGCACTAAATGCTTGCTCTTGGGGGAATTGTTGGGTCTTTGTAAATTATAGAGTGTGGTCTAGACCTACTCTATCTGTAAAGTGTCCTGAGATAACTCTCGTTATGATTTGATACTATTAATAAAATTGAATTGAATCATTAGCATTTAATTTATGAATCACTCAAACACAATTTATACTTTACAGATTTTACCTGATTCTCTTGGATTTGTATATTTTCAGATTGTTGATGGAGTTGTACAGAGTATTAAGCTCATTACAGAGCAAGCCAGCCAACGCATCGCAGAGTATGCTTTTGAATATGCCAGAAATAATCAGAGGGCCAGTGTTACTGCTGTTCATAAGGCCAATATTATGTAAGTTGTATTTAGTACACATTACTTGAAGTAATTTGTCATTTGAATTTGTAATTTTAAAGTTATATGCTGTCTGTCCTCATAGGCGCATGTCTGATGGGCTTTTCCTACGAAAATGCAGAGAGGCTGCTGAAAAGCACAAAGACGTGAAATTCACTGAGATGTACTTGGATACTGTGTGCCTTAATGTAAGTCGCATAGCTTTTGTTATGAATTAGTTTATTGTGTATCATGTTTGAGATTGCTATAAATCAATGTTTTGGAAGATGTTTTGCATATTTAAGATTCCTTATTAATAGTGGCATTGTTTATACATGTTCTTATAGATGGTACAAGATCCCACGCAGTTTGATGTATTAGTAATGCCAAATTTGTATGGAGACATCTTAAGGTAAGTAAACCGCTTACATAGTGAGCATATTATATTTATAAGATATGATATCTTCTCCATTCCATTATTTTTGTGCCTTATTAAAAAAAGCAAAAAGCATATATTTAAAAGAAATTGTTCAGACAGCACATACAGTAAACACATTTACTCAATATTGTAAATTATGTAATTTTGTTTTAATTTACATGTACAAATGAGTTGGAACCAAGAAAGTAGTGTACACTGTGTGGATTCAACAAGAAATATTCTAACAATTACAAAAACTTAAACTTAGGCAGAATCATTTTAGGCTAACCTGACCTATAATGATTTAACATCAATCAAGAAAAAATCAACTGAAATCCTAACTAAATACTGTGAAAGTGATGGCAAATGTGTGGTGATGATGTGCATTAGCAAATAGCACTGAAATCGTCTGCATCAGTTGAAAATGATGTGCCTAGTATGCATATGAAATCTAATAAGCAAGGTCGATGTGTATGAACAAAAATAAATCTAAAGGTAACTGTATGTGTTTACCATTACAGTGATCTTTGTGCAGGACTAATTGGAGGTCTTGGAGTGACTCCTAGTGGAAACATTGGTGCCAATGGTGTTGCCATATTTGAGTCTGTATGTTCTGTGCGATGAGTTAGTGATGGCACATCTAAGTTTGGCCTCTTCATGTTTCTTATCTTTTCAGAAATAAGATGTTTATAGAAATGTCAACCATTCTGAAAGATTGTGATTGATTTCTCCTGTCAGGTTCATGGAACTGCCCCAGATATAGCAGGAAAAGACATGGCCAACCCCACTGCCTTGCTGCTCAGTGCAGTCATGATGCTGAGGCACATGGGCCTGCATGGCCACGCCAAGAAGATTGAAACGGCCTGCTTTGACATCATTCGAGACAAAAAGGTAATTACTTTTCAAGAAATGAAAACATGCAGTTGTGGTTGTACTGTATGTTCCCGCTCTGATTTGTAATGATTTTATTATCCATCCTTAAGGTTCTAACAAAAGATCTGGGAGGAAACTCAAAGTGCTCAGAATTCACAGAAGCAATATGTCAACGAGTGCGGGATCTGGACTAAAATAATGCTAATAAGATCACAAGTACATTTTTAGGGTATCTTTACTTCATCATGTCACATTGTATCTGTACATTTTAAACCATATGTATTAAAAAAAAAGACAGGTGTTAGAGATTCTGAATGTTTTATTATTCCCTCTGCAAACTCCAAAGCTTCTCCAAAGTCTTAAAGTCTTGAAAACAGTTACTGTAAATGTAATATGTATTTAATTTCTGAACTGTTTAATCTGTGGTGGATATTGTCTATTTATTGGCTGAAATTGGCCTCCTGTCTAATGTAATTGACACTGTTACAGTATTTTTGACAAACGATGCAATCTGTAACCTCCATGATCACTTGAGAAACACTCAAAACATTTGTCATCAAGTCAAACTCTTCCATTATGTTCATAGATATATTTCACATTCATATCGTGAAAAAAAGATTAATGATTTAAACATAATCAGGCTTCTGTAATATGAAAGTGGCAGATGTTTTGCACTAAGTCTTTCGTGTCATACTGTTTTTCTTTCTGCAAATAGGAATGTATAAAGAAAAACGAATATAAGAATATCAGAAATGTCAGACTTTTTTCTACTTGCTATTGTTTTCTGTTGTAAAGCACTTTGTGACGTCTGCTCTTAAAACGTGCAATACAAATATTATCATTCAATGTTATGCAAATTACTTGTGGGTGTCAGAAGCCCTTGTCAGCTGCTATGATAATGACCCATATAATTAAATACCTGGTGAAAGTTATGTCCATGTTTATATGAGTATGATTTTAAAGTAGTACAAATAAATTGTTGACCAGAGACAAATATGAATTAAAAACAAATATTTCAGCCTATGAGAAGATGCAACAAAATGGTGTGACTTTGTAAAATGGTCAGTATTATTCACTACTTAAAACTTAAATATTATAAAAAATTAAAAATATGGTTCCTTTACTATTTACTGTATGCATTCTGAACACAAGACACATATAATTAAATTTCATGCCTGTCTCAAGTGACAAGTGATTTTCATACTAACAGTTACACAGTCATCTATCTAGGAACATGACACTACTCCTGATAGAGGCTCTCAATGACCTCGTGGTACATCTCCAACACAACAGGGCGACGGAGCTTCATTGTGGGACCTGGAACGAGACAACAATATAATATAATAGTTTGCTGCAGTCTCAAACTTGCATGGCTTTAAATCGGGGGTCTTCAACATTTTTTTAGGCCAGGGATCCCTCAGCTGAAAGAGGGTCTCCCTACTCAGTATGTTGTATACAACGGAGGTGAATATTAAACTGGGACGAATGGATGAAGATAAATTATTATTATTATTAATTATTTATACATCATGTTTTAACGTTAAACATACATGTGAAAGGCACAGTGAATCTTTAGGCTTAACTGTGCGGCTACCATATCTATATATATCTATAGTAAGCTTATCTTCAATATGTAAATACATGTATATATATATATTTTTACACAAATAGGCCAATTTATCTTTGCTATTAATATGTTGGATTCATATTAATGTATATAATGATAATGTGTATATATATATTATGTATTATTTTAATTTTTGAAAACAATTTCTTTTTTTATATATAATTTGCCAGCCCTCCCGCACTAATTCTGAGGACCCCCTGTTGAAGATCTCTGCTTTAAATACATAAAGCACAATCTATTTTGTATTTAACATTGTCTACTGATTTACCCAGCTCTCCTCCAGAAACAGAGAAGTCCTTTCTTAGAATAGTCCACTTTTGTATGCGCTGGGCATTAGAGGTGGCGGCAGCGTTGACCCTGTTGATTCCTTCTTGAATGGTCCGGTACACGTCTTTGTCTTTTCCCCCAATGATGTCAGACACCTTGGTTGCTCGGCTTCCTAGCTGTTGGCAAAGCTCCACAGCCTCCATACTCAGCTCCTCTGTTGGCTCCATGGTTTCTGTATTGCTACAACACTTGGACACAGAATTAAACTGCTGGAATCATATATATTTACACATAAAATCATGACTAATTGCAGTAATTTGTGAAACCAGTTATTTTGCTTCACCTCATTAACATTCCCTGGTTTGTTACACATCTCTCTTAGGGAGCTTGACAAGAAGAACATTAAATTAAAACTGCTAAACTGTTAATGTATGTCCATACATGGTTTATTTGCAAAGATAGGCTACAGTTACATAACGTGATTTTACATGAGATACGGTTAATGTCAAGAATACAGTACAGCATACCATTTTCCATTATCCAGAAAATAACTAATGGCAGATTACCTTCAATGTTAAAAACATTGACAAGAACTTCCTCTTGTCCCCAATGAGCATGGCATTACTGATGATAGGTAGCTCCTTCTTCACTGCTTCCTCAATGGGAAGAGGGGGAACATTCTCCCCTCCAGCTGTGATGATCAGCTCTGAATGGAGAGAGGGAGAGAGGGCACCCTGACATTACATGACTTGTAACAAGGATAATGGAGCCGTATGTTCTGTCGAGAACAACATGCACTTAGGTGTGGGTAATGTACAGAAGGTGAGCAAGCAATTTTCTAACAATAGCCTTAGTTGCTCAGATTGTTGTACCTTTTATTCGCCCTGTGATGTACAAGAAACCCTCTTCGTCTATCTTTCCTAGGTCCCCAGAATGCAGCCATCCATCTTCATCCAAAGCTTCTCTTGTTTTGTCTTCCATGTTGAGGTAACCCATGAATATGTTACGTCCCCAAAAGCAAATTTCGCCTTTCTCAGAGTCTATGTTGGCCATTTTGTATCGACAGCCAGGCACCACTTTACCACAGCTTTGTCAGAGAAGAAAAATCTTTATTTTATATTCATAACATTTAAAAAGCACTTCAGCATGACAAACTGTATGTCTGATCTTTTTTTTTTTTACCTTGGTAGTTTGTAAGCTTTGGGACCTGACATAAAGTGAGGTCCTGTGCTCTCACTCATGCCATATGCCTCATACAACCAGATATTCAGGCCCAGGAAAAACTGCACTGTTTCACTACCGATCGGTGCTGCTCCAGAGAAAAACTTCTGACAGCAAGACAGGCCCAGCTCAGCCCGAAGCCTCTGCAGCACAAGGCTGTCAGCCATGGTAAAGAGGAATGCTTTCTCATCATCCCTGCGGGGGGAAAAATGGATATAATTAAACCATCTGTTTCTGAAAATGCATTTATGTATGCTGTTTGGTGTGTCATTTAAATCCCTGAATTATTAACAAAAGTTAAGTTTCATCACCACTTACTTTTGCGTACATGTTTGATTGGCTTCCAGACTGACTGACATTGCCCATGTCACCAGCTTCTTTTTCACATATCCACACTCACTAATTGCCTGTTTTATTTTCTCCATCATTTTCTCCCATACCCGTGGGACACCCATGTGGGATGTAGGACAAACTTCTCGCAGAGTTGTTATCAGGCTTCCCTACAACAAATAAGTACACAAAGAGCTTAAAAACACATATACTCAATCAGTCAACTGTCATTTTGTATTGACTACATCACCGCTCATCTCTTGCACAGCTAAAATTGTGTAATTGTGCATGTTAGTATTATTTAAGAGAACAACACGGGGAGATCTGAGGAAAACTAGTTGGACCTCATTGCTTTTACCTTATAGAGTAAAAGTTTGATTGATGACTGCTTATTCCTAAACAAATGATATTCACTTTGAAGGCCCAATTTCAGACCTTTAAACTGAAATTTTTTTAAAAACCAACGTGTGTGTAATCTAGGCATTTTTATTTACCTTTAAGGCATCTGGCTGTGCAAAGTATACCAGCTCACCCCACTGGATTCCCGCCCAGAGATCATAGATCTGAGCAGCGATGTGGCTGAGAGGCAGGTAGCTCACTAGTGACTCCTGTTTAGTGTCGGCTGGCTGCAAGTCTCCGGCCCTGCTGGCATGATTGGCGGTCCATGTGATCTGAATATTCATCATAGATTAATAATAATAACATCTGACTCTGAATAAGTACAGATTAAGAATAGTCAGAGGAAAGCTTACATTGTCATGACTGAGCATGACTCCCTTCGGCTTGCCGGTGGTGCCAGAGGTGTAGATCAAGACACAGCATTGGTTGGCCCTCTGGCTGGCAATGATGTCATCCAGCTCTTTCTCAGAAACCTCCAGACCCAGCTCCATGAACTCCTCCCACTACCCCACAACAGCAACATACAGCATCATAGCCTGAGCTCAACGGTCACTTTGATCATTTCATGTGCTGTCAGGAGGACTTACAGAGTAAAGATTGGAGATCTTCTCCATGGGGTATGCACTGTACTGTACTATGGCTTTCAAGTGGGGCAGACTATCACGTATCTAAGGTACCAAGAGAGAGAAATTTACAACAGTATGTTTTGCATATGCGTAAAGACCATTATATATTTAAGTGACAGTACCTGCAGGATTTTATCCAATTGCTTTTGGTTTTCCACCACAATAATGTTGGCTTTGGAGTCACTAGCCACATACTGGCAAGCTTCAGGTGAGTTTGTGGCATAAATTCCTGTCATTGTGCCCCTGTAGGATGAATACAGACACAATAGTCAGTGCTATTGCAACAGGAGCAGATGAAATAATGAAAACTGCACAATAACTTAATATAATGTGTAGTTGTGCTCTTGTTGCTGTAGGATGCATCTTTCTCACCCTGCCATGATGGCTCCAACTGCAGAGAAGAACCATTCCGCTGAATTGAATCCTAGTATTGCCACTCCATGGAATCGATTTAAACCAAGCTGCACACATTGACAAACTTTTTGTCTTTTCTTTTTTACAAATCTGCCCATTGATAGTACTCAATAGTTGGAATTTAGTATGTTTTACAGACCATACATTCTCTTTTTGTACAACATACCTTTATAAAGCTCCTGGCTGCTCTGCGGCAGAGTTGATAATATTCTAAGAAAGTGATCTTTTCCCATTTGTTGTTTTTCTTGCTGGCGAGGGCGTACATGTTTCCATATTTTTCAACTGAGGCTTTGAACATTTGGTGAACTGTAACAGGTTCCTCTGGACATTCTTCTTCTATTCTCAGTATTACTGAGCCCTTAGCATCTGTGGTCCAAAGAGAATGAGCTTGAGCAAGAGGTGTGCCAGCTAACTCCTCTTCTTTGTTTTGCTTTCCTGAGAAGCAAAAGAAAGCAAATCTGAAAAACAAATCTAGTGCTTCCCACAGATGAATAAAAGCCACGTCTGTTGTCTGACCAGTCTTCTCATTCAGTAGACCCATGTGCTCATAACTCACCTAGAAAGGCAAGTCCTTTGGTATCTGTCTGCACGTTTGCCATCAACTCCTGAACACTGAAAAACATGGGCATGAGGAAACATGGGCTCCAAAGAGCTCATACACTCCACATCACATTGTCACAATTGTGCTGCTGGCTTTATTTCATCACATGGGTCTCACTTTCAGCTGTGCTGTTTAACCAACACAATGTCAGGCTTTTGACAGAGCTAAAGCCCTCTTGCTTTGTTTGACAGAATATGTTCAATGAAACCTGAAAGACAGTTCACTCTTACTCATTAAAACTATACATTTTGTTAAATTTTAACCAAAGATTGGATTTGGATTCTAAAGAATACAAAGTATGCTAGTATAGTGACAAAATCTGGTGCAACTGTCATCACACTTCTAATTTTGCATTGTACTGTAGTGAATTTGCATTCTAACTGGTAAATCTGGTTCATTGAGCCTTAACTGAAAAGTTAAACATCTCCTTGTCCTCTTTAAAATAAACAAAACAGTTCATTTTAGGTTGCTTACCTGTTCTCAAGTTGATCATCTCCCTTCTTCTCATCAGGAAATTCCATACTGTTGTAGATCTCCTGGTAGTGTGACTCAGGCTATGTCAGATCAAGCCTCTTGATTTGCTCAAAAGAGAAACTTTTCAAAATCAGACTGGTGTGAAACAGAAAATCTTTTCTTGTTGAACAAGCGCACCCTTAAATAGTACCACGTGTATTCAGGAACTGGTAAAGTAAAAAGACATGCGGTTCAACAAGCCTCATAAAGTCGGTAATGGTTGCGAAACAAATCAGAAAGTTCATGTGTGCACTCCATTGGTCCGCTCGCTCAAGAACATGTCCAGAATTTAAATTAGCGTAGTCTTTTCATATGTAAAACAGTGTGATTATCATTTTAAATTGCACACATAACAATACTACACTTTCAACTTTGACCAAGCGATATGAGTTACAGTATATATCTGATGGAAATTATAATAGCCCAGCGTTTGAGTTCAGTATTCCAAAGGTTGATCAATTGGGTTTATATGTGGCTTTATATGAGCTGTCTAAGTTGCAGTGAGTGGAAAGCAAAAACACACCGCAGAATTTGAAGTAGAGTAAGACCTCTTCTTGCAGCTATTCATCTCCCCTCTCTGTTGCACGGGACAAGACATGCACAGAGCAGCTACAGGAATGCTCTCTATCTTTTAAATGACCTGTGATTGACCAAAGTATCCCATCACGGGCTAGATTTTCTAAAGCCTGAATGCAGAGCCAAGATGAGGTGCAGAAGTCTAGTCTTCTCTAAAACCACTTTAATTACAATATGCTGAAAGATTTTTAGGACATTTTTGGCAACGATGGCAAAAATAAACTGCCACAGCTTTATGTCCTGTTCTGATATATAGTCCCTAAGACCTTCTTAGATATAAAGAATGTTTGAACTTCTTAAAGTTCATTCAAATTTACTTCCATGACAGACTTTCAATAAACCCCAATAAACTCTGTAGACATATTCTGGAGGTAACAATTTTATTTTTGTTGTTAAATCACTAACTTATTTCATGTAAAATGCTTTGCGAGCCCTTGACTCCATGGTGGTATATAAAACTAAGTTCATTTAGTCAAGTAATGTATTTTTAAGTAGAATTGTGGGACTTGTACTTTAAGTTTATTAATTCCATTTTATGCTACTTTATACTTCCACTTCACTACATTTTAGAGGGAAATATTCTATTTTTTCACTCTTATTTTTCTTATTCAATTGCTTTAGTTTATAGTTAGGCTACTTACAATTTGTGCCAAAAAATTATGTCACATGTGCACCGTCTATTTTCAACTGAACATGTGACAAAACGTTTGTCTGTGTCTATTCAATTTTGAACTGTACTTCAGTTGTGACAAAACGATTTTGACAATCTGATTGTCTAGGTGGATTGCTCACCAGTTTAAAGTTGATTGTCATTTCAACTTTAAACTGTACTTCTGTCATCTTGTTGTACTTCCTGTCACTTGACTGTTTTAATTTGCATGTCGTCCAGGGGCCTGTTGCACAAAAGTAGAATGAAGAAATCCAGGATAACTGAAAAAGCGCAACTTGACTTAGTGTGATCCGCTCATCGCGGCTTAATCGGTTGCACGTTTGCCGAGCCAGGATGAGAAGGTGAAGCTATGTCAAGCCAGGTGTAGATAGCTGGGATAAGTGCACGTTCACAGCTTTCTTAAATAGACCACGGTATCGGTCACAGATTTACTGATGCAGAAATGGAGAAGACGCGTGCGGCATATGTTTAACCCGCTGAGCAGCAGCTGTTAATGGAAAATTACGAGAAGGTGAAACATATAATATGCAAAAAGGGAAATACGGCTGTTGTTATCAGACAAAGAGAAAAAGTCCAACAGACAAAACAATGCGTAAGGATTTAAAAAGATCTACTTAGGGCCTACTATTCACTCCACATTTTTACAAAGTTTTAACTGCTTTTAATATGCTTGTTTTGTGTTGGTTTTATTGCTGTATCTGTTTTTATGTGCTAAATGTGCTGGTTTTACTGTAAAGTGTCTTTGAGTAGCCTGTAAAGTACTATATAAATAAAATGTTTTATTATTTAGCCTACTTTGCCTTAAAAGTGAGCAGAGGGAATTCATGTTCCTCGGGCAATTTACCCTAAGAACTAGGCTTAATTTCAAACCCTTATTCATAATGAGAGAATATGTTTTACAACCATATCCACAAATCTCTATAAGCTATAATTCTAAATATCTTTCTACAATTAATGTTCATACAGAACAAACATGACTGGACAAAAACTAGAAAAAGAAGTAAGTGACTTCAATACACACTGTAAGCATATCTGTAAAACAATATAGCCTATTATTCATGTTTTTTTTTCTCACTCCCAAGCTCCAAGATGCGTGACGGCACCAAAATAAAAAGATTAAGAAGCTTTGTGGCATTCCAACAGATTCTCACTCCCATCTCGTAAAATACGGACGTTTGGTCAGGTGCCATTGTCGTCGTTATTGACGCTAAAAGTCTCCTTTAGAGTCCGCTGCACGGTGTAGGAGGATCCCCCTGCCTCCCCCCGCCTCTCCATGAGCAGCGCATTGTCCCACTTTATCTCCGGTGCCAGTGCAACCATTTCTTACCATCCAAACAACTGCAATAGTAGGATTTAAATCAAACTTGTGACCGCAATAGTGACAAATAATGCATGTTAATAAAAATAAAGTAGAACACATTCAGAAGACAACGGAATAACTGTTAAACACGTTTATTTCGGATCAGAGCAGCAGCTGATTTAACACATCAGACTCCAGGATTAATCTAGCCTGCTCTGGAGCAGGCTAGCTGCAAAGAATAAATCTCCATGGTTACTTGGCTGGGTTTAATTCAACCTGCTTTTGTGCAACCAAATAAAAGCTAAATTCATCCAGGATAACTTGAATATCCCGGCTTAATCCCTTATCCTGGTTTTGTGCAACAGGCCCCTGATGTGTTGATCTCCCAATAGACTCTGTAGGAGCCACATATTGGATGTTGTTTATGGTCTCATTTATGTTTGTTGATTATTGTGTTGTGCACTGATATGGCAGGTGGTGGGCGTTTTCATCGCGGTTTGAGCGGAAGTGATAATCTATTTGTTTGCTTCACTTGTGCATCTGGGTTTTTTGGGCATTGACAGAGAGGGGGTGAGCCTGGGAGCGAACACTTTCTGTTGACCGCATCATGCATTACGCTGCATTAACGCAATTATTCTACTCACCAGGTAACAATTACATTTGGTAACTGCAGTGCTAAGTGTATTTTACGTGTGGAAGAAGAAGAATAAAAACCGTTGCAAAACAATCTTGAGCACGTCACAATGTGTATCTCTCAGTGTTTAGCCCCTCGCGGCAACATTATTTTGGTCTGCTTACAGCCACAATAGACCCTTTTCACGATGACGTCATCTAACTTCCGCCTTTCCGGGTAGCAGTTTAACTTCACTTCCGTTCTCACCGAAATACAACTGTTAACCACTAACTAGCTACTTGAAGAATTTCCAAAAGGTATATTTAAGTTAAATTAGTGAAGTTAAGAGTAATAGTGTTTACGTATATGCAATGGTTTGTAATTTGCTAACGTTATTGTTAATTCACAATTTTAAATTGCCTTAGGAAAGTAGGCTAACGTTAGCTAGCAGCAACTTTAGTACCAGGTACCCTTAACGTTAAAATGTAGCGTTACATTTAGGGTGACCAGACGTCCCCGGTTTCGGTGACCTGTCCCCGGTTTTCACTGTGACTGACAGACCCGAAATTGGAATAAAAGAAAGAAAACATTGACCAAACATATAGGCTAGTCGCGCTGACTCGCGCACCCTACACGCGCAAACTCAAGCCAGAGCAAGCGCTGCTCAGAGCTCAGATATGTTCTAGAATGTCAATATTTTACGATGCTAAAATTTGTTTATTTACATGGAGTCTGGTGGGTTTAGCGAACGCAATTTTGCGGACTTTTTATCTTTAAAAAAAGGATTTCTAACAGAAAGATCGACCTCCTTTCCATAATGTTGTCAGACACTTAGAATATTAATCTGAGCCTGTCAGCGGCAAAACGAGCACTTTTATGAACGTAAATACAAGCTGGACAATTGACGTCCATTAATTTACACTGTAGCTTGTTTCGCCTTTGCCGACTGCAGCAATCTCGTTTAATACTGCACCAATGTAAAAGGAAAATATTTCCTCAATAGTTTTAACTGTAGCCGATACTCAATGAGTTGTTGCAGAAACAAGCCCAGCGTGAAGCAATAAAGCAAAAGCTATCAGATAAATGTAGTGCAGTAAACATTACAACATTTTCCTCCTGAGGTGTAGTGGAGTACAAGTATGAAGTAGCAGCAGGGGTGATTCTAGGATCAGACCTTTAGGGGGGCTCAGCCCCTAATGAGAATGTGACACGGATATAGTGCATGCAAAAGTGTTAATCTGCGCCGTGAAATTACCAACTTCTTCACAACCGCACACCGGCTCTCCCTCTGACAGATAGAGACTCAGCCAAAGGTGTGAGTCTGGCACAACCACCTCAACCAGAATCTAAGCTTTCCAATGATATTAGTGCCAGGTTTGCGAGAAAATTAACATTGAACTTACATAAAATGTTATCATATTTGCATTCTGCATAAATCTCTGCACACCATTACTCTCTGTGAAATATTTCACAAACTCTTCACTCAGCACATGCATCGGTACAACAAGCAGTTCCCGGGTAATCCGGTTTTGAAATTGCAACAAAATTTCTACATGGTCTCCAGCTTTGGGCCAAAATTATAATGTATTCTCATGTAAACTGTGCTGAGTCTGTCAGCACAGACATTTTTGTAAATTGCTTAGCCAGTGTATCACACCATAATGGTTATTATATTGCCAGATTCCAGACAATCCCACTTACTTGTACATATCCCACTTACAAATATGAATATATATTTATACTGGTATACTTCCTAGTGACATTAATGCAAAAATATGAAGAAAAAAACTATTCAACCTGTGTGTGCATGGTTAAAATTCTGAAGTGCAAAATAGTTCAGGCTACAGCACAAATACAGTATTTACATCCATAGATAAGAATAATCAAGTCTTACCTCTGAATTTCTTTTCAAAGTGCACCAGATTGATGCATTTAAACTTTAAAATAGACAATGTTCTTACAGGGGAGCATGCCCATGGACCCCCCCTAGGGGGGCTTGTGCCCCAGTGCAGCTCTAGGTCTTGTGATGACCCCTGGGGCAGTGTCCCCGTTTTAAGTTTTACAAAGATAACATTACCTTTTTTGGAGGTATTTACGCTTGAGCCGAAAATGTCCCCGAATTTTGTCTCAGAAATCTGGTCACCTTACGTTACATTGCTGTCTGTACTGTAACAAGTTTACTTAACGCTTTTTTAGGTGGTTACTTTATTCATGAATGTATAGTAACTCACCTATTTCAATACTGTTGTGCAGTATAGCTAGATAAATATAGAGGGTTTGCCTTCTTCTATGGCAGTGTACCATTTTGTTCAAACAACAAACTGAAATTCCCGTATCTGAGTTTTTACGATTTCCATTTTGATAGAGAAATACGTGCCCGTTGGGTGAGGGCGATCAGGAGAGATGAGGGACCATGTGTTAGGATTCTTCGTGGCAGCAACTTTGTGTGCAGTCAGCACTTTTCTCCTGAGGATAGATACACATTGGCCAGTGGACGGATCCGTATTAAGAAAGGGCGCAGCATTAGCCATGAATACATTACTGACTCTTATCTTACAGTCGAGACTCTGTAGCGAACAGCAGTAATATTAAAAAGAAGCTGCAACAAGAGTTTGTGGTCTGTACTACTCAAAAATAACGTCTAAACACTGTAAAACTGAAACTTGTCAGCTTATAACCTTCGCTAGCATAGGGATAATGTTAGCTAAATTAAGCTAAACATGTACCTTCATAATCAACCAGGTAAACTTCAACGAAGAACTTGTAGCCTTTATCAAGATTCGATCTTGAAGAAAGGGACCACTTGTCAGCAAGTCATTCTACGTCGTTAAGTTGTATTGGTGGCAGATGTGAAAGGGACTGGGTGAACTCAATAGCCGTAATGATGTGCTGCTGGCAGAAGCATTCCACTGCGACACCGGATGTAAACATAACCCGGATGTCATGTGTCTTTGTCCCTGTCCCTGTTATGTATGTCGATGTGTTCTCCTTGTCATTAGTCTAGCTTACTTCTAAACCACTCTCAATGCACTTTTCATGCAATTCAATAACCAGTAAGGCTATCTTTGTTAAAATCAATTTTAGATTTCCTATGACATCATTTTGGCACAAATGGAACCCCATATTTTCTGCATAGTAAGTATTTTGTAGGCTACTTTTTACACTTGAATACCCTAAGGCACACAGTCCTCCACAAATAACCCCTCATTTGTTTTCCAATTCAAGGGTATATTAGTGTATGGATTAGAGTAGGGTGTGCACACAAATACAATTTCTCATATTTTTAATTCGGGACGATCTCGTTGAGTTGCATCAGTTTGCTGCTAGTATACCTACTTTACTTTTGTATGATCCTTGTCGAGTTAAATTTTGAATGAAGCACTTTTACTTGTAACAGAGTATTTCTGCACTGTTAAGTAACATATCGTAGTAGCTTAACGTTACTTCTATCACCATAGCTTGGCCCACTGTACTTTTATCAACACTAATGTTACACCAAAACAATAATGTAGACTTTCAAGATCAAGACATAGCTTAACTGACTGTATCCCTCTCCCTCCCTCCCTCTCCCTTCCTATTTCCTCCCCCGCCCTCCCTCTCCCAGGTCTTTTCTAGACTCTGCAGTCTAACGACACATCCGGCCACTTTTCTCAAAGCTCTCCAGAAAGTTCTGCACTGTGGAGCCGAGCGGCTATAAGAACCAGCCATCTTCCTTCACCAGCCTCAGCGTAATTCGAGCGAAAGATAGTATAGTAATATCATCTGACAAGTAAGTACATTACACTGTATTTTTAAATACTAACGTAATTTAGCTATATGGCTAATTAATGCTAACCGTTTCATTCAATCTTAACCTTAATATAGCTAAGCAACTAACGTTAGCTATATGGTTGCAAGGAATTTACATGTAACTTAACGTGCTGCCCATGATGACGTTTACTCACGTTATCCGTTTAACATGTATACCTTTTATTCCTTAACGTATTTGCACAGGATTGCGCTCTGGCTGATGTGAACTTTATTGGATAATACTGTTGTTAGCTAACGTTAATTCTTTGACATGTGGCTTAACGTTACTGTTACTACGCTGGCGATAGCGTTGGATCTATGCTAATGTGTTTGTGCTTTTATTTTGTTTTAGGTTTTGTCACCATGGTTCACGAAACCGGCTTCTACGATCTGTTGGGTGTCAGCCCCAAAGCCTCACAAGAGGAACTCAAAAAAGCTTACAGAAAACTCGCATTGAAATATCACCCCGACAAAAACCCGAATGAAGGAGAGAAGGTAAGTTAGCGTTGGTTACATAACGTGATAGCTAGCTAGAGACCTTTAGGGTGTCCTTGCAGCCGTTTATGGACTGTTATGCCCTTTCTAATTATAAACTGCACGCCTTGTTGGATTGATCGTTGGAACTTTCTGGAATGATCTCGCAGCACCTCTGTTTAGGTTTAGGGTAATACAGGGACATCAGCCCTCAATCAATCAGACTTTATTTGTATAAAACTTTTCATTCATATAAAATTAGGGCTGTCAAACGATTACATTTTTTTAATCGCGATTAATCACATATTTTATCACATGATTCAAATTCTATTATTTTGCATTTCAGAACAGTTTTTAAGTACATATTAACAATGGAAAGCAATTTTTACCAGTGTATCTTGATTGGGAATCAAATGAATGCAAAGAAAGTTACTTTATGAACTTGATTTTAAGATTTGTATTTATTTACTGTAAACAAAAGAAAAATGTGTGAATCTGTCATTATTGCACAATTCCTCCAAGTACCTAACTAAAAAACTAAAAATCCCTATCCTTACTAGAGTCAATATAGTGTTTAGTAACTCCTAAATAATGTTGATCACTCACTGACGTTCAGTGATGACCAGTTAATGAGACAGCGTTTGCAGCACCTTGCAGCAGTTCCAGTGTGGCTGCTTTCTCCGTGTGGTATGTGTACGGTGAAACTACTGTCTGTCTTAACGGCAACGAGACAGGTCAACCATAGTACGTCTTAAAGACCTGAGTCCTCTACGATGCTGACAGGTCTGCAGTTAGTTGCCACCCGTTTAGCCCGCTAGCAGGTAGCATCACGTTAACTGTACTACTATGCTTAGCTCCGTAGGTGGAAGCTCAAGCTTGACGTGCTTTGGTGATATTTTAATTTGGCTTTACACAACGTGCATATGGCTTTCGACTTGTCTACGAGCTGTCTGGGAGTTTTGGAAAATAAAAAGCTCCATTCAGAGTTATTGGTGCTGTGTTTCTCCATCATGCCTGCAGCCTGCAAACAGCAGGATGTGTTAGGAAGTGGCAGCTTGATAAGTAACGGTGCTGCAAAGGGTCAAAATAGTAGCCTGTTAGGCACGACGCAAAGCCGAGTGAAGTGTAAAATAAATAAATGCTGGCATGCGATTAAAAAAAAAAAAAATTAATCGCATCGCGATTAACGCTGACAGCCCTATATAAAATATAACAAAGTACTTCACAGAATCCACCCAAAGCAATAAATGGCTTTGCAATTAGTAAAACACCCAATAATAACAGCATTTTCTAAAAACAGGAACTGAGGAAACGCTGTCATTAATGAATCAATTTACAGTGAGGAAACACCAGAGGCAGGATTGGAAAGAGATAAAAACTCACACTTGGTATATACCAACATACACCAAGAAGTAAAACAGGCTGAAATGCAGAGATACATAGATCATGCAAGATGAATAAAGCTCAATTTAAAAAAAATAAAATAAAATAAATAAAAAATAATTTTAATTGCTCATGTTAGAATGCCAAAGGTTGTGAAATGAATGTTTAAAACATAATTAATGAAGAGGTCCTTGTAGACTATATATCTTAACGGTCCAGAGTTCATTAGACTGATGAGTTTGGGAAGAACTTGGTCTGACGCATTACAAAGGCTAGCCTTCTGCAAATTCAGTGTCATTATCATAGAATATGCTGAACATGTACACCAAGTATTCCTTATATAACCTTTAGTTCAGGGAACATGAAACTAATATCAGCCATTGCCACTTACTAAAAAGAACAGTGGGGTGATTAATTATTTGTGAAAGCTTTAAATACAGTGTTTTCAAAAACATATTGTTTTTATTGCCACAGTTCAAGCTTATATCTCAAGCATATGAGGTGCTGTCAAACCCAGAGAAGAGAGACTTGTATGACCAAGGAGGAGAACAAGCAATCAAAGAGGGAGGCATGAGTGGAGGAACTTCCCCAATGGACATGTTCAACATGTTCTTTGGAGGTGGAGGAAGGATGCAGAGAGAGAGAAGAGGTAAGATTTATATAAGTAATCTTGCTGCAGGCTGTTAATTATATTCAAATACCCACAACTTGCATACATGTGCTTTTCCTGTAGGGAAGAATGTCATCCACCAGCTTAGTGTTACATTGGAGGAGATGTACAAAGGCAGCACCAGGAAGCTTGGACTTCAAAAGAGTGTAATTTGTGAAAAATGTGAAGGTACATAGTGTTTTATTTTTTATATATATATATATATATATATATATATATATATATATATATATATATATATATATATATATATATATATATATATATATAATTTATTTTTTTTGTTTGTTTTTTTAAATCCCATATATAATTAAAATTGTTACAATGGTCATTACATTATCCTGTTTTTGTTACAGGCTATGGTGGTAAGAAAGGTGCCTTGGAGAAGTGCTCAACTTGCAAAGGAAGAGGTGTACAAGTCAAGGTGCAACAGATTGGGCCAGGCATGATTCAGCAGATCCAAAGCATGTGTGCTGACTGCCAGGGACAGGGTGAGAAATTTAACGCTAAGGACCGCTGCAAGAACTGCAATGGACGCAAAGTAGAACGCAAGAAGAAAATTCTTGAAGTTCACATTGACAAAGGTATGTTATTTAGCCATCTGAGATACTCCATTTAAAATATATATATATATATATATATTTTAGTGTAATGTGTTTTTGCAAACTAAACTGAAGATAAATGTGTTTTTAGGTATGAGAGATGGTCAGAAAATTACATTCAATGGAGAAGGCGACCAGGAACCTGGACTGGAGCCTGGGGATGTAATCATTGTTCTGGATCAGAAGGAGCACCCAGTGTTCCAAAGAAAAGACGATGATTTGACAATGAAGATGAACATCAAACTTGCTGAGGCTCTGTGTGGTTTTAAGAAGACCATTCAAACACTAGATGACAGAATGCTCATCATCAGCTCACAGCCAGGTAATTGACTGAGATTAGCTGGTCCCTAGTGCTGCCTTGTCTGGTAGACTGTATTTGTAATTCAGATTTCATGAACCTTTTTTTTTTTTTTTCCCTTATCTTATCAGGACAAGTAATCAAGCACAGTGACATCAGATGTGTTCAAAATGAGGGCATGCCAATTTACAGGGATCCTTATGAAAAAGGACAGCTTATCATTAGTTTCCAGGTAAGGTACCCTGAATATAAAACATTTCACTAGTGTGACAGAGCTTTGGACTGAAATCAGATGCTTATGTTGTAGAGAAAACATTAATTTAAGGTAATTGTAATTCATCCCACAGGTGGAATTTCCAGAGAAACACTGGCTTCCAGAGCATCTCATGTTCCAGCTGGAAAGACTGCTTCCTCCCAGGGAGGATGTGATGATTACTGATGACATGGAGGAGGTGCAACTGTGTGAGGTGGATGTGCAGACACAACAGAGAAGCACCAGTAGGGAAGCTTACGAGGAAGACGAAGAGGGTCCCAGAAGCGGAGTGCAATGTCAGACGCAGTGATCGTAGTTTTTTAAATGTTGTAGAGCATGTGGTTTTTGTCGTTAAAGAAAATGTTGTGTGAAGATGCCTTTAACTGTTTTTCATAAAGTGATGTTATACAAATAAGTTACATTAGGTTTAAAACAGTTGCCAAAGCCATTTTGTGTAACTCTCCTGTGACAAATATGCAAGTGGAGTACTCATTTCATGTTTCATTTGTGCTCCCCAAGTTATAACTATTTTGGTGTCAGTCCTTTTTTTCCCCCCAAAAGCTGAAAGGACCACTTGTATGCTTTCTGTGAAGGTAATTTCAGTCATGACAAACTTTTGGTTATTTCTCAATAAAAGTCCCAGAATGCTTCAAATTTTATAACTGTTTCTTTATTGACTTAGATTTTACTTTTATCTTTCATATTAAAATGTTTGCTAGTTTATAAATTTATCATAAAAGTTGGACATCTGTACAGTGACAGAACCTGCCATTAGTGAATGCACAGCTATATTGTAATCCATGGAAAAATAAGGGATTTCACAAGAGCATGGCTTAATTACAGACATGATTACTAGTGTGCAGTCCCTTTAGTGCTGCTTCCTCCGGAAAGAGCAACCTGTAAAAAAAATAAAATGGGTTAGACGGCCTTATAACAACTTATGCCTACCATACACTAGAAGACTTTGAATAGCTAGTCTGACACCATCTAACGTTTATGTAAAGACTGGGGATCTTGCAAGACAACTAGATTTGTTTTGAAAACTTTAACCAAGCTAGCAGTAGCTGGTAACTTAAGGGAAAGTTTTCAGATTCTTTTCTGCCGTACATGTAGATGAATGGCGGCAGTACCCGGAGGTCTGCGTTGGATGACGTGCTTAAGAAGGGTTGAAAATCTGCAACTTTACCTCTTTAGCGTTTAGCCAAGGGGGTAAGCTTCGCTTCAGAGCTCAAATGTCCTATGGCGCCATTTTGATGCTACAAAGCGATCACCCGACGTTAGCATTCCATTGACTGCCATTCATTTTGACAGCGAATAACTTTACATCTGAAGCGTTTAAAGACTATTTGGCCATTGTTTATTTCTAAAGAAACACGACAATATATAAAAGGCTCCATTACCTTGTATCTCACGTTATGGCTCCGTAGTATACGTTTTTGTAAAAATCGGCTAACGATTGTGTCATAACCACGCAACTTACTGTCGCATAGTAGAGGAATTACCGTATAGTACAGGAGGAGCTCGCAGGCAGTTTGGACTTACATTAGCTGTTAAAGTTGAATTACTAATGTTAACTAGCATTTTAGTTAGCAATAATTAGCCTGTGTCCATGTTATCTCCTTACATATACCTACGCTCTCCGTCTCTGCAAGATTGGGAATAATTGAGATTTCTCTTGGCACAGCTACCAGAAGACTTACAACTTTCAGACACGTTGCTCACGTCACATTTACGTCGTCTCTCTCAGTTGGAGGCTGCGCAGTAACGCTCAGCGCTCACCGGAAAAGTGCTTCTAAAGGCCTTCGCTGGTCTCCGTCCAGAGCAACGGGATCTGTTGGTCCATTCTTATATACAGTCTATACGTTTAGCTTAGTGCGGCGCCATAGCAACAACAAGCATTTGCGGCTTCCTGTTTGGTGCTGAAGGGAGCGCACCCATTGGTTGTTGACAATGTTCACATGATTTAACTTCACGACCAAGACTTAAACTTAGATAATATCAAACGCATTTGATTTTGTCGAGACGGGAAAAAGACTGAATCTGACTGAGTTTTATGACCACCTTACACCAAATGATTGAGAAGACGGGAGCGCGTCCCAAGCCCAGCAATACTCATGATTTCATTCCGATATTGGGAATTTGGCTACGACAGTGGAATCTCTTGAAAAGTCTTTTGGTGTAAGTTCGGCATTATATGTACAGCTAAAGGTAGTGAGCTTTAGCACACTCTTTACAGCACTAGCATTATTTAAGTTTGTGGTTGTTTTACCCTCTGTCAGTCTGGCCTTTCCCCCTTTTGACTGGCACAACACAGTTGAGCATCCCACACAGAGTACCACAGTCTGGGCATGGCTGAACACTGTGGTGATCTTGTAGCAGCCTGCAAAGAAACAGATTTAAACAAATAATAGGTCCAACTGTTATAAATTCAATCTCAAGTTTTCATGAACGCAATGTGATGCAGAAGATGGCTAAACCACTTCAAAAAAACCAAAAAAAAACCATGACTTGAGTACTCAGCCAATGTATGACCAACAACCACCACCTAAAAACACTGCATCTGTTCATCTACTGTATAACGTTAGACGTAACGTTACCTGGGCACTTTACGTCCATAAAGTAGGAGTTAGGACTCTGAACAAGTCTTTTCTTTTTATGCTGTCTTCTCTCATGTTCAATAGTAGGGTGGAGGAGGTCTCTGGCCAGCTAAAGTGAAAAATACAAAACACAGTTGACATTTACGTTTGTGCAAAAGCGATCAAGCATGCGGTAAAGTGCATTATCTTACATTACTTATTAATGTTTTAATAACTAGCGTTACAACACTACTCCTGTGATAAACAAGGTAAGTCTTGTTTTGATTTTAAATCTACGAACATCACGGCTAATTAGTCCAGATGTTAAGTTCGCAAGCTAACATTTTAGCAATACCATGGACGTTGGAAAAACACTGAACATAAAAAAGTAAAGTTACGCTGTAGTTTATTTACGCTATAAAAGTAACGTTAATGCTAGTTAAAGTGTGATAGTATTCTCCATTTTGATGAGACAGGCCTTGATTAAAAGAAAATAACATTAAAAAGGTTTCTGTTATTCTCGGCCTGAAATTACTCCGCAACAGGCTATTTCGCACACACATTTAATATCATGACACAGTTGCGTTTCAGCAAGTAGTCGCCGCCTATGTCAGACAGCTAACGCTATGTAAGCTAACTTTCACGCCATGTGCTGATGCTGCTATCGTTAGCCTGCATATCAACAATACAACTTCGAGGTTTCAGACCGCGAACACAACTGATGTGGTAACTCGACAAGAAGCACTGACAGTTGACAACACGGTGTATTAACTCAAACAAAAGAAATGACCACAAAAAAACACTATTACTTACAGGCATTTTCAACGTGCTAGGCTTGCTTTCCTGCACATACGTGGGGCTGGTTGAACAGAACAGAAACAGGAGCTTTGCAGTACTGCAATTGCAAGTACAGTGGTTGCCAGATATGCCATCACTGAATATTGTGAGAATGGCCTTCAATGACATTTTGAAAAAAAAATTAGTCTTAGGCCAAGGAAAGATAAGTCTTAAGATAGTCTTGGTGAGCAACCAATAGCAACATTGATTATAAATTATATATATATATATATATTTTTATATTTTTTAACTACTTATATAAAGGAATCTGGCAGCTGCATCCCATGTTAATAGCAGTGTTTGTTGCAGTTCATAAAACATCTGATATGTGTTAATGTATTATTTTTTTCAAATCATCATATAATAAATATCCTATATTGACTTATGATATATCTGGTAAGATAGTTACCTCACAGACAGCGCTGTGGAGATATGCGAGACTACAAATTAAATGTATCAAAAAGCAGAAAACATAATGGACGTATTCGACCAACTGCTATGTTTGTATTTCGTCCTTTCATAAGAGCCAATGATTGTTTAAAAAAGAAGGAAAGAAAAGACTACTGTCTACGCATCAAGTCCTGGCTACACATTTTCGTTCCCTGCATGATTGTATTATAATGGCGAAGGCATGACCCGCCCTACTCTGCCTCTGATTGGCTGGTACTCGTTTCTCTCGTTAATTGGATTGGTTGGGTTTAGGCACAGGGTAGGTAAGCCAATCAGAGACAGAGTAAGGCAGAATAGGGCGGGCCATTGCCTTCGCCATCCTTTGCGTCAATGCGCCATCCTAGGAAACGTATCCCTTAAACTCAAGAGTTAAACTACGTAGACCATAATGCAAAGTAGAAAATGACATCACTCATCTCGACATCGGTCTGCTGCCAGTCTGACAGCTGAGGATTTCCAGACGGGGGATACCGGCTGAGTACGGCCTTCTATTATCGAAACGTTGGAGTCTACAGTGTGTTTAAATGGCGAAAACGTACGATTATCTCTTTAAACTGTTGCTCATCGGAGACAGCGGAGTCGGCAAGACATGTCTGCTGTTCAGATTCAGCGAGGACTCCTTCAATACCACCTTCATATCTACAATAGGTGAGTTACCTTGCAGCCGCCCCTAAAGATAAATCTGACATAATGCATACCATATCAACAGAATACTATGTTTTACTGCATTGCACTCTAGGTGATCAATATAGTCGGAATAATACCTATTTTCTAATATTATACAGACTCACATTGTTTAAAGGGACAGGAGCTGCATAAGAGCAAGACAATGGAACTGAGAAACACATTATAATGCTCTCCTGTCCTTGATGGCTCATAGGCGCCAGTGAGGTTAACTATTGAGATACAAACTATAGTAAATATGTTTGACCTTTGGAAACCTTATAGAAATGTGAAGCCTATTTTGTTCCATTCAGTTCCAATTTTTATATTGTTTAATCCTCCGCAAAGCTTCACATTATTCTGCAGCAGCTAGTTGTGCTGTGACATTGAATTCTATCATCCTACAACTTGACATAGGATTAACAGTCCATGAACAAGTTACTTTCCTTCACAAAGGGCTTATTGCAATAATGCATTAGGCATGAGCAAAATGTTTGTAACTAGTCAATGCAGTAAGCATCAGCCTATACCGCTCTGCCTGTGTTTGTTTATTCAAATGCAGGAATAGATTTCAAAATCAGAACAATCGAGCTGGATGGAAAGAGAGTCAAACTTCAAATTTGGTAAGTGTAATTTGACTAGGCTTTTTCTATTTAAAATATATCTTGAGTGTGACACAAATCTGTGCATTGATTTGATGCTTTTAGGGATACTGCAGGGCAGGAGAGGTTTCGCACCATCACTACAGCTTACTACAGAGGAGCAATGGTAAGTCTGCACTTCATGAGGCCTCTGGTGATTCCTACCCCTACTGGATCTGAGATATTGTTTTTCTTTACAGGGCATTATGTTGGTCTATGACATCTGCAATGAGAAGTCCTTTGAAAACATAAAAAACTGGATTAGAAATATTGAAGAGGTGAGCTATGAATTGATTAGTAGTTTAACTAATACTTTTTGCATAAATTAATTTATATTTGGTAGAAATTGCTGATATTGTGTATCGAGAGTGACATACAAACAACTTTGCATAAGGAGTGTTTTAACTTCTCCCAGCATGCCTCGTCTGATGTAGAGAAGATGATCCTGGGTAACAAATGTGACATGGCTGACAGGAGACAAGTGTCCAAAGACAGAGGTGAAAAAGTGAGTCTCCGCAGTCAGTCATTACTAACAAGCAGTCTCAAACAAATTGAAATGCTGTGCACTTTTGAGTGACACTAAGATTGTATTTTTATCTTACTTACTGTAGCTGGCTATTGATTATGGAGTTAAGTTCTTGGAAACCAGTGCAAAGTCTAGCCTAAATGTAGAAGAGGTAAGCAGATTTTTTTTTTAACCCTGAAAGTATGATGTAACATTGCCAATAAATAGGTACATTTAACATGTTTTGTTTGTTTTGTCATTCTAGGCTTTTTATAACATGGGAAGGGACATATTACACAATCTGAGCTCAAAGACAGTAAGTGATTAATAGATTCTTATAATTGATGCCAAGGGTGTCATTTCCACTGGGGTTGGGGGGCACGTGTCCCTCTCACTTTTCCAAAAGTGACTTTTGTCGTTCCCCCCACACACACACACACACACACACACACACACACACACACACACACACACACACACACACACACACACACACACACATTATTTTAGGTTTCAAATTTAATTATTATAAAAAGTCTTCTTACTGTCCAATCACCTTTATTTTTTTTAGATAAGAGGAGCTGATACAAATGTTGATATGCTCATCTAGGTTGTTTTCAATTATTCCTTCACTCACAGCAATTAAGCTTTGCAAGCAGTAGCGAGTGCCTATCAGGCTACTAAGAGGCAACTGCCCTCTCCTCTGAGAGGTGGATGTTTGTACCTGGACAGTGCTTTTTGTTGGACAGTGTTTGTTTTGTTTCCCAAATGTTTTAATTGACATTAGTTTATCAATAGTACTGCAATGAACATACATTAGTATTTCTATACTTTGGACAGCCTGATAACCAGTTTCATAATAATGTTTATTTGCTAGATTGATATGAATATAAATGTAGGAACTAAACCTACGCCCTTGACATGGCTTGTAAAGCCCTACTTTGTTTATAACATTTCTCCACTATCATATCTTTCCTTGCTAGACTGACAACAATGCCGGAGGATCAGGCAAACCAGTCAAGATCACTGAGAAAAAGTCGAAAAGGATAAAATTCTTCAAGTGTTCGCTCCTCTAGGGTGCTCAGCTCACGACTCTAGCATGACTTTGCTGTTTTGGCGGGCTTCTGCCTCCCAGGCATCCTGGCAGCAGCAGCAGCAGTGGTAATATTTAGAGGGCCATAATGCTTGCTGAAGCTCACGGGTTCATAAGTGGTTGAGATGTCATCCTGATCTGCTGACCAGAAGGGGATCAATGAGGAATGAGGCCTGATACTGTATATCCGCTCATGCAGAAGACTTGTGCGTGATCGTCAGCATTGGTTTGTAGCTGGCCTTGCCCTGGTCTGCTGGCATTTATAATACCTCTGTTGGATCTTATGAAAATAGACTTTATTAAATATAGTAAAGTTCTGGATAGTTATCTTATAAATGGGGGGGGGGAGACATTCAGATTCTTTCATAAATTGTAGCATTGTTTTATACACAATACATATTGTCATCATTTTACTATGATGATGCTGTCAGATAGACATATCAAGTCTCAGCATTGATTGTATTTGTCTGTGTAAATTCATGTATACTAATATGCCTATAATCTCTCCTGTTGCACTGGCAGCATTTCTATTTGTTCATGTGTGCCTCGAAGGAGTCACAGCATTGTGATAGAAAAGAGAAAAATGTATAAATATAACCTTCTGTCTTTTTTAAGAAACCTTAATTTATACAGGTTTCTGTGTCAAAATGAAACTGTGAAAGATTGTTTGTTTCTTGGGAGCTGTGCTTAACTACATATTGTTATGCGATTGTCAGTATTTGCATGAAAGATATAGGGATACCTCTGAGTGGTTCATTATTAAGCACATTGCAGTATCGGAAAAGAAAATGTTTACAGACAATATTTGAAAGTGTCAATCATATTTAGGAAGTTCATGTTTTTGATTGACTGATGTGTATATACTTTATTTTCACCTTAACATGTAGACATCCAACATAAAAACACGACTGGGGAAAGCTATAATGTCAATGATTGTAAGCTACTGTACGTTACACCAATGAAAGACAGTAAAGAAATTGGATCTTTAAAAGAGAGAGTAATGTGTTCACTACTCTGCACTGCCAACTCACAGTAACTGCATGCTTGGAAATGTTAAAGAGATTGGTAATGTTTTTTTTTGTTTTACTGACATTCTATTTAAATCATTATTGTGAAATCATAAAGTCAGCAGTGATCTCCAATCGATGGCAGGCTAGTTCTCTGACTCGCTGGTAGTATTCAGTTCTTTCTTGTGGCTCATTTCAGTTCATTTTCTTTCTTCTCTGCCTCCATCTTCTTCTCCACATCTTCCCCTGCCACCCTGCCGGCTTCAACAAGGTCTCTCTCGCTGCTGGAGGCTCTTGGCTCCTTGCTAACCACTGTTGCTTTCCTCTCGCTGGCATTAAAGCTCTGTGACCTCTGAGATGGCAAATATTTATTATCGGCTACAGTCAGATACTCGGTAGCGTCTGAGAGGTTTCTCTTTGCTTTCATCTTTGTTTGGTCTGCCACGGGTTCTGCTGCTGGCCGAGCTCCCTCACTTTCTAAAGACATATTTAAAGTCTGATCCTCCTTATTTTTAAGCTCTGTAGATGCAGTGCTAGCTTGAAACTGCTGGGTGAGAGTTCTGACTGTTGACACTTTAGGCATGTGACCAGTAGTGCTAGGGTGCACCTGGTACTCCAAGTTTGCTGGCCACTGATCTGGTGTTTTAGTGACCTGCTCCACTACTGTCTTGTAGTCTGCAGTTTGCACATCATCACCTGCCTCGGCTGGGTTGTAGATGATGCTGCTCATAGCTCTCTTCTTTGTGATAGGGGAAGTCTGCCTTTGGATTTCAGAAGGGGTAGATCTCAATGATTTAGTCCTTTTTGGGGAAGAGGAGGTTCCCGGCGGCAATTGGGCCTTCTTTCTGGGTTCATCTGATTCCTCTGATTCATCAGGCGGGCTGATGATGATGGTGCTCATAGCCCTCTTCTTTGTCAAAGGAGAAGTGGGTTGGTCTTCGACTGGATAGTATCTCAAGGATGTAGTCCTTTTTGGTGGGGAAGAAGGCTTTAGTCTATCTAGAAGCACTGTGCTGTCTTGTTTCATGTTGGATATAGTGCCTTGACTTGATGATGCAGATGCAGACTTTTGTTCACATGGAGATATGAGAATGTCCACACATGAACTTGGGAGTGATCTCTCCACACCCCCAACCTCTAAGGTCTGACCACCTTCCTTTGTGTTGAGAGTACAAATACTGGAGGCTTTCCGCAGACTCCTCTGTCCTTCTACACCAGTTTTAGTTGTCTCTTCTGTGTCCTTCTGCTTCGTTGCATACTCCTCCATGTCCATGTGGAAGCGGTAAAGACTGTAACCATCAGCGCTGTTAATACTGCCCTGGCGAAGTAGGGAGGAGGGTTCACACACAGAGGAGTTTCGTGAATAGGTTCTGGTCAGCTCCAGTCTGTCCACCCCAGCAAGCTTTTCCAGGGCCACTGCCATTCGTCCGTGGATCTCCTCCAGCTGTGCCAGGCGCAGATCCACTGTCTGCAGGGAGGCCTTCATAGTGTTCTCCCTCTCGTTAACCTCCTCCAGACGCATGGACATATTCTCAACTCTGCCAAGAACACCAGAGAAACAAAAGATTATGTAAGTACATGTATAAACTGTTATAACACGCTTAGAAATATATAAGCTACGCTCAAAAAGAGTGTTCACCTTTCTGAGGTAACCTTAATGCGCTCATCACTAGAGGATTGCTGCTCGTCCTCTTTCTCACGGAAATATTCCTCCACGCACTGTTCTTCAAACTCATACAGGCTTTTTAGCTCCTCTGGATTCAGCCTAAGCTCTGGTAGAAACAAATTGACACATGATGTTCTGTAAGTGTATATCTATGGACTACAACATGATTTTTACTATCTATGATTCAGGATGAGACTAAATTAGTCACTTAGTTAAATTGTGTGTATTTGTTTCATATCATTAGACGTGACTAACTTAGTCCGCGGTCCTTCTCATCCAGCTCTCCCTCTTGTCTCTTCCTGGCACACCGCCGAAACAGCCTGTTGAAAAGGATGTAAAGGTGGCTGAAGATGATAAGAGGTGGCGGCAGGATGGGACGGTCGTGGAACGTCATGATCAGCTGATATCTCTGAAACTTCCACACCTGGTTGGAAATGGACTTGACTTCAAAGAAAGTGTTGCTGTGGGGCCGGAAACCAAGACCAGTGAGTTCACACTGTAAAAGCAGATGTTTCTTGTAAAAATAATAGAGCAGTTAGACATTGGGGCATATACTTACTTGAACACTGCAATGAGCAAGTTGACCAGAAGAATGTTTGCTACGAGAAGGTAACAGGCCATAATGGCAGGTGTTAGCCAGGCACCAGGGATACATGGAGGCAGTTTCTTCCCATCCTCATCATATAAATGTTCACCACATGGAGCTGCAGGGAAAGATAAGTTATGGCTATAGAATTTATTCTGAGATCTTTAGCGAAATGATTCAAATTGCATTCTTGGCTTGAAGACTACTCACGGTTGATTTCCATTGCATAGACTTGGAGAAACATGGAGAAAGCGTTAAAAACAATACACATAGGATTTTTATATCGTACTTCTGTCAAGGTCAAGCTGATGTCCATGAAAGAGTGGACTGGTGTTAAAATCTTTTTCCAACTTGTTACTAATCAAACACTAAAGATAATTGGTGTCCTTTATATCTCTGGCCTCTTTTTTAGAATATTAAAAGAAGCAAATGTATTAGCAACTTCCTCTGAAAAGAACTGTTTTCATATTTAATAACCCTGCTAATTTAGGCTATTTTCGATAGCAGCTTGTTGCCTTCACCCTGACAGAAGAAACACTGACAGAAAAAAAAACTTGACGGCAGATGATCATGATTTACGAGACTACATAATGATACCTATCTTGCTTTTCCTCAATGCAAATATTGAAGGCTATTATAAATATGCCAGCAGAGGGAGACAAAGTATTGAGGGGTTACAGTGTAATATATTGTTACTAAACCTTACAGAATTTAACACATACAAATAAATGTAACACTGATCATCTGCCCAGAATCAGGAAACAGAATCTTACTATGAACTCTAGTCTTACGGTCTATCGAGTCCGCAAAAACCTCTCCATATATCATCCAGTAGGGCATGTAGAAAATGTTTCTGGCCAGGCGCCATGTTGGCTCCTCATCAGGGTGAAGGATGGCTTGCCGAGCCACCCCGAAGCTCATGAGCACCACCAGCATGATGACTACAAAGTACATCATATCTATCATCTGAAAGAGAAGAAGCAAACATTTGAACTCAGTGTAAACGCCTTTTCATTCTATTAGTGTGCATGTCATGTCTGTCATATGATTTTCACATGATTTGTGAAGCACTAAACGCTATTACCATCTTCCCTATCATCATCACATAGGGTCCCAGGTATTTGTTGACTCCAAAGATGTCCAATACGCGAATGTACCAGAAGATGATGTCTATGCAGTAGATGACTCTGCCGTAGCCCATGTAAGGTTCATGCTGCAGCCGTAGCATTAGCCCAAGAAGGAAGGTGCAAATGGCAGCCAGGTCTGTGATGTTCCAGTACTCCTCCAGCCACACACTTATCTTCTGTTTCAGCTTCCCCGGCTCTGACATTAGAATCTAGACACCAGGGTTTAAAGGTCATGCAGATACCACGAAATATCTCTAACACATGTAATGACTCAAATCAGATAAAATTGATCATAATTAATGCCTTGTACCTGCCTGACTTTTTCAGAGCCAAGTGTGAGGATGTATGCAATGACAGTCCACTCTTGTAGAGATGGCCATCGCTCCATTTTCACCAGGATTATGTAGTTGTACAACATTAAATAGCCCAGATAGCAAATCTATTGGAAGGAGAAAATACCAAAATGCCGGTGCACTTAAGTCACTACACTATAAGTAAAATTGAATAAATCATTCTTGTTTACATGAGGGAAACTTACAGTGTTGAACCAGAATTTGGTGAATGGCGCATCATAAAACTCAAAGAACCTTTTGCCAATGGGGATTTTGCGGACATTAGTGCTGCCCTCCTCCTCATCCCCCTTTCGGGAAGTTGTATCATTATTAGGGTCCTGCAACATAACAGCAAACTCTTTGTTTCAGCTTATCATTTTTCACTTTTGACAAAGAAAGGCATATAAACAGTATGTATACAATGGATTAATCAAATAAGGTTAGTGTGAACCTTGCTGGATTTTGCGTCATCATCCTTTTCTTTTCCCTGTTCTTTGCCTCCAGGTGCTTGATAGGACGCATCATCTCCAAGACGGAAATCCAACAGTAGAATGAAAGGAGGAAAGATGATTCCCAGAATAACCTAGGTGACAAAATAAGTATATGTATTCACAATAGTGTGAAGGCAATACTACAAGTGATGTTAATATTATTGTGAAATATTTTTTTTAATGGATGCCTAAAAGAAAACAGTTTGTGATGTCAACCTTGAGGCCGGGATTTTTGCCGATCCTTAAGCAGCCCATCCACATGTCGGTGAGCAACATCTGGCTGCAGGTGTGAGCAATGAATTCGCGTTGCTTAGCAGCCACAGCCAGCTTCAGACAGGTGGAGTTACTCCAGTTGACCAGCTCATATGTTAAGAGTTTCATGGCCACCTGTTCGTCATGCTTGTAGGACTGGTCCAACAGCTCGTAGGCCAGCTGGCCAAACTCTCTATGAGAGACAGTGAACAATAATATCCATTTCTATATTGCACTTCTCAAAAGAGTTTGAGATCACAGAGGGGTGAGAAAAAAAACACTACAAGTGAAACCTATGTGAGAGAGTTTATATGTACTGACTTGGAGTTGTTCTCCAGGTCTTGGGAGATGTCATCCACCAGTTCACTCTCAGAGCACTCATGGGCCATGGCTTTATACAGTTTACAGGCCACCAGGGCTTTCGCCATAGCTTCTTCTCCACGCTGCCAGAGGAACAGTGCCATCTTCTGGCGCTTCATCAGCACCGCCCACAGCATCAGCTCATGGAAGGGGAACTTGAATCGACAGACCTCGGGGTCGTCCACATCAATTTCCACCTCTTCTTCTTTCTTCTTCTTTTGTTTCTTCTTGCCTTTTGACCTTGGTTCATCATCCTAACAAAATGAAAACATGATGATATATTATTCTGCTGTGGGGGTTGTATTGTTTCAGCTACTTGACAGTATTTTGTTGTAAAAAAGGATACCACACCTCCATTCCTAGAAGCTTCAGAGCTTTTGGCTGCAACAAGAGAACAAAACAGGATCATCAATACCAAAATGTTACTTAATATGATGAGCTAGTCATTATCAATTATTTTCTTTTACCAATTCGTACCCTTTTTAGTCCATACAAATTATTGTAGAGGTTGCGGAAAGCCTTTCTGGTGTAATTGCTCCTGTAAGCTCCACCCATGAAGCACTCCAGCACCAGACCAATATCAATCAAAGTGATCTGATAATCTGGAGGAAGGTTTCCCTGCAAAATCACCAGAGTCATATACAAGTGTCTCAAGATGATATATAACCTGAAATAGTCTGAAATGGTAGACATTATGCAGCAAAAACGTGGGAAAGATCATTTTACCTTTTTGACATCCCTAACCACGGCATTCAGCGTATTGGCAGGGCCAAGTTTCTGAGAGAAGAGAGCAGGACGAAGAAGGTTTGTAATTAGTGTCAGCCATTTTCATATTTGTCACGTCTGTATTTTGAGGGATTAAAACTTCTCAGTCTCATTTTCATTTGCTGCAGTGTGTCAGGCCCACCGTGTTGTATAACTCCTCCAGTCTGGGAATGGTGAGGAAGTGGTGAATATTGACCCCATTCTCAAGGAGCAGTTTGACAAAGTCAACTCTGTCCAGCACCAGAGCATCCATCATAGCCTGCTCCAGAGAGTTCACCTAAGAAGAAGTAATACCAAAGACATGACTTATTATTTACACATTACAGCAGTCATTATATTTTCATATTTTAAACTGAAGTAAGAGTTGTTGTCATAAACGTCCATTCTTACCCAACGAGTCAACTCCAACTTCCTCGGGTCTGTTTCTTCTGGAGGTTCAGGCTTTGCCTTTCCCTTCCCCTTTCCCTTCTTACCCCGGGTTTTGTTTTGAGAAGCGCTGGCAGGACTCTTTTGCTTATCCTGGGCCGGGATTAAAGAGGTTGCACTGTTGGCCATGGCACCGGCAGGCTTATCAAACAGAAAATAAGGTAAAAAAAAATAAAGCTTTAGCATTAACATATCAGTCTCTTTTCTGTTGTTAGTATTATTTGATAACATCAAACCATTGGAATTTTCTTCTCTTTCTGTGCTGCTGTTGAGGACACACTATGTTATTTTAAGATCACCTGCAGACACATTTGAAGACATAAAAATACTTTGCTTTGGGAATAATTAATATCTGATGGGGTTTTTCCACAAAGGGAAGTCATAATAAGCCAAACACATTTTGAGTGGAGGGGGACTTTGAGCAACTCTATTTCAAAACAAAACTCTTTCCTTCTGTACTAAATGCATCCTCGCCAACTTTGCGACTGTAGTGCACTAGTGTGGAATGATTCATTTATTTACATTACTCGGCTGAACTCTGCTGCCAGGGTTCTAACCCACACGAAGCGCTGGCAGCATATCACTCCCATCCTCCAACAGCTCTACTGGTTGCCAGTCAAGTCACGCATCACTTACAAGATCCTCCTGCTCACCTACAAATCTCTCCATGGACTCTCACCACACTACCTAACAGATCTCCTCCACCCCTACACTCAGTCACGTTCCCTGCGGTCCTCTGACAGGGACCTGCTGGACACCCCCCGCACCAGGTTGTGGCTTTCTCTGCCAATGCTCCCACACTCTGGAACAGTCTACCACTCCACGTCCGCTCTGCCCCATCCCTGCCTTTGTTCATAAAGCACCTCTGACCCCCCCCCCCATTTGTTAAGCGACCTTGGTTTCCTTGAAAGGCGCTATATAAATCCAAGTTATTATTATTATTATTATTATTCAGATGTGAGCACCACTCACTGGTAAATTGTGTCCATAAACAAAGATGTGATTGCGAGCAATATCCACTCTGTTCCAGGCCAGAGCCAAACTAAGCTGGTCAGCTGCTGAAGCATTCGTGCCTGATGCAAAAGAAACGGGAGAGAGAGAATAGGAAGCATGTAGTACAGTGCATGAAAAATATTGCTGTGATGTTATACTTGTAGTACACATACTGTTGAGATGTCTAAGTGTGATGCAGCCAGATAATACCTTTTAACAAGGCAGTGAGAATGGCCATTTCAATATCTTGTTGTCCCTCAGAACCCATTCGAAAAACTGTGATCTACATGTGAGAAAGAAACGAAAAGAGAAGAAACGATGGCAGACGTGAAGCCATACAGTATACTGTAATGGTTGAATCAGTTGATACCAAAGCACATAAATGAATGAATAAAAATGTTGATTTGTATTCCCACTCTCACTGCAGCTGTAAACATGTGGTGATGAACTGATGGGAGATTCTTTCAGCAGGACCTCTCAGTGCAAGCTGACCCTCGGAGCACAAACAGCCAATTTTACTTGTCAGACAGTGTGATAGTGCTTTTCTTGTTATAGACTCAACTATATCAAATGAAATTACGCTGATGGGTCTGTCACAAGTACAGCCATGGTAAATGGAATTATTGGGTTGGCATGAATGTGTGGGACAGCGCCAGGGATTTCAGGGCTGGTCTTGGGATGCGTTGTTAATGAGCAGCAGTATGAGGACTGAAAACTTGTGTTGCTCTTTAGACACTTGCAGTGCTAAACACTGTGTGCTTTTTGCAAATAGGGATTTTTTAATGATGGTGAATTCTTAATTTGTTTAAATATTGCATTCTGGTGTCACAGCAAATTTCAGTCCTCTAAATCAGTGTTATTTGTCTAACCCAGCTGTTCACATGGGATTTACTTAGGAAGAAAGGATTATTTGGGGACTGGACTGTGACATTGATTCACCTGTTGGTTAGTCATGGCACTTTAGATTAAGAGCAGGCAATAGTGTGGCCTCTTAGTTGCGTATAAAGCGCTCAAACAACTTGGCAGCTCGGTCACATTGTTTGGGTCAGGTATCAGTGAAAACTAAATGCCCACATCGGTATGATCCTTGAATAAAGCAGTTTAAGTTGCTTATCTGTGTGTTGGCGCATTAGGATTGGGGATAGAGGATGCAGAGTCGCTGCTGAAGTAATAGCACTCTGTTGACTGAAAAAAAGCCTGGGGATGGAGAGAGAGGGGAACCTGGCTGAGGATTAGGGAGATGGATCCTCTCCATCTGTGTGCTGCATGCTTACTGTGAATGGATGAAGTAAGAGCCTCTGCTAAGCAGGTGGTAGTGTGCACTGATCTTTCCCACCCAAATGTATGGAGTCTGGAGATTATATGTGCTGGGCCATTACAAACTACTAATAACATCTCTGGAGATGCACAAATGCTGCCACTATTTATGTGCTAAGGTTTCTAGCACACACTTTGGAGAAACACTCTCAGCTCAGGGATTAATCTGCTATCTGTGAAGACTCTCACCAGGGTGTGTGCTTCATCATGGAGCCATGAACTGCATTGTTTACATTGAAGCAGTGTGTCACTGCAGAGTCAGACACCCAACACCACTTTACAGCTGTGTGCTTATACATGAGGGCTGATGATGTCCTACAGCGAAGCTGCGAATGCCCCAGACTACATGAAAATACCACACAAGGAGAAATGACAAGCATGTTGTGGGGATTAAGTTTATTCAATATGTTAATGGGAATACACAGATGAGTGGAATGGATAAATGACGATGGAGACCAGATGCTTCACAACAACACAATTTATTGATTGGCGCAGACATGTTATTTTCAAATAAAAGATAATTGTGGAATAGCTTGAAGATAATAACACCTTATTTTTCGGTGTATTCTACTCACCAGTTCCCTTTTCTTCATGCACTCGAGAACCATGAGCAGGATCTGCTGCGACTGGCTTTTGCTATAATTGAAAGTCTTCTGAATAGTTACCAAGAGTTGCTCTCTGACATCATCACTAACCTGGCTGGAAGAGGCGATTTAAGGATTAAATTTCAGCTTCTTTTTTTTTTTTTTTATCAGAAGAATAATATCCAAGTACAATAAAGAAAAAATCATCTAAAACTCTCACCCATCATCCTCTGAGAACTTGTGTGCGAAAGAAATGATATCGGAAGCTCGGCCGCTGCCGTCACACACCACCACGGGGATGGGAGGCTCGTCTCTCAGACTCTCCAGTGCAATGGAGATCACGTTGGGGCCTCCCTCCACTATCAGACACACAAGAGGAACCCCCTGACCCAAACCTGGAACACACGGTCAAAAATACTGAGTCCTTCCATCCATTTATTACATTAAGTGTCACTGCATGATAACAGAACTTTGGGAATGAACTGTTGAAGCAGAACACGTCGATGTGATGTGTGAACAGACACAACCAGAGAAGTGAGGGAGTGAAGTCATTGGTGACAGTTGAGCATCCCTTTGCTGTCCCTGCCTTATCCAAGCTCCAGGCATAGGATGACAAAGGGAAGCCCACAGGCCACAGAGGAGTTCTCCATCCACATGTCAAACAAGGCTCACACACCATGGAGGATGTTTTATGTCTACGGAGCGCTGTGTGACTTACGCGTGTTGATCTTCTGCAGGGAGATGTGCTTCTCCAGCAGCCGGCGGAGTTTGACCTCAGAGCCGTACTTCCCACAGGTGCCGTTGTCAGTCAGGATGAAGTGGGAGTGGCTGTTGTTGAGCACAGCCAGCTTGCTCAGAGGGTTTGCCATTGTCTGATAGGGTTTGTTTACCTGGAGAAAAAAAAGGAGAAATTAGTTTGAAATGTTTTAAGAAGGAATATTAGTAAGAAAGGGTCTTTTTTTCTGGAAAATAAACGCAGCAAATATTCTCACATCTTTTCCTAAGAGATCCTCTTTGTTTTCCAGGATCCCCCATGGAGCAATTCCTATAGCGCACACCTTCCCTCGTGACTTGGAGGAATGGTCCTTTAAGGCGTCTCCTACATGACGGATCACCCCTATGGTGTAAAGAGCAAAATATAGCAACATGAATAATGGCTCTTTCATCTGCCTAGTGGGGCTGCATCATGGGTCACACTGTGGTTACGGCGTGCAAACTCCACACAGATTGTCATTTGTTTTTCCACAAAAAAAAGCTCTAATTACAGTGCTTAAACCTGTGACAATAGGTTGGTAAAATCTCCCCCAGGAAATTACAGAATAGGTTATTATGTAATGACAATTTAGAGCAAAGGTAATCTTCTAATGTCACAAATTGTTATTTTGCTAAGTGAACATTAAAAGCATCGTGAACTGTCAGCATCCTACCAGTGTTGACTCCACCCGTGAAGATCCAAGCTCCGGTGGTGACGGCAGCTTTGATCAGGCCTTTGCCAAACACTTGCTTGAGTTTGGGTTGGAGGTCGAAGTTCTGGAGACCTCCGTGTACGGAGATGAGCAAGGTGGGCAGCTCCAATTGCCAATCCTTCACCATCAAATGCAGGAGGTTGTCAGGTTTGGTGTCATAGGAGACTCGGATATACTTGGAAAGAAAAGAAGGGAAGAGAACTGTATTGTGACTTATTTCTAATTAAACCACGCAGTCACTTTGAATTCATTTTTCAGTGGCTGAGACTCACCATGGCCTTGTTGACGAATCCTCCACCCTGGAACTCAATCAAGCCAAAGGCGTCTGTTGGGTAGGTCCTGGTGTGCTTGATCACACTCCATTTATCCTTTGGGGTGTCAATCTGCACCAGCTGGTTCGCTTCCTCTAGTGAGTTGGCACCAGCAGGGATGGCCACGTGTTGCGATGTCAGCTGACCACAGGCACATCTACATGGATCACAGAACAAGCATCACGGAGTTACCGTGTCAGTCCTGGGCCCCGTATAGCCCTGATTTCTAAACATGAAAACGTGTGTTGATTATTCATAGAAATCCCTGAGCAGTTGATTGAGCGTCCACTAAAGTGTTGTTTAGTGTGCTCATGAAGGCTGTGTCTTTTCCTCGAAACACACATCGCACAGGCTCTTTCATGACTGTTTCCATTTCTGGGAAATCCATGCCTCGGCAAACAAAGGCCTGCACTGCGTGGCTGCTCTCGAATACACTCTGAAAAATCAGGTTGTCTGATAATCTCTGTCATGATTTAGTCAATTAATGAATAAACCAAGAGATATTATTTCTAAAAAGTGAATATGGAGCATTAATATGAATTTATGAGTTACATATTATATCAAAAAGGGCCCAATTGACAAGTTTTACCAGTCTGCCTACATAACATTTACATTTAAACTTATTTTGAGTAAAATGAAAATTGTTTGTAGCAAGTTCAGCAGTAAAAAGGAGCAACAGTGTTAGTGAAACTTCAATAAATCACAGTTGTTTTAATACGGGTTGGAGTCATGTTCAAATGATAATGACATAGCTGCTGTTGTAACCTGTGGCCATATGTTTACCACAAATAACAAATAACCATTTAAAAAGCAATTTGAAGAGCGTAATTACCTGGTCGGGTCCTTGGTGGGAAATTTGTGAATACATTCTCTTTTAGAAAAGGTCCTCTCAATCCAAGCTTTTTGTGCCTGTAAAGAGAAAAGATAAGAGAGAAGAGAAAAGTGTTAGCTCACATAGCGTCATACTAAAGTCATGGGGAGATCATCTTTGCAGATATCTGAATTTAAATTTCACTATCAAAATCCTCTCAGTAGTAATCCGGGCTAAGAGATGAAGACTACATGCATCCTGCAAAGAGACTCAGTAAGAGAGGAGAATATATAAATTGAAGTGAATACAGCTTATATTGCGTGCAGACTGGTATCAACAGGCAAAAACATTGTACACAGCAAGGTTGAGCATTTGTTTTTGTTAGTCCTGAGATTATTAGAGCACAGTTGATGTTGACTAACACCTTTTATTGTCTGCTCGAGCTTGATAAGCAGCCAGTGAAAAGCATCGCACAAAAGTACTATGTCCACGCACTTTGTTAAATCCTGCTCTGATTGCTGTCTGATGTTTTTCCAGTACTGAGCAAAAATAACCTGAGTTCAAAGCAGAGTTTCTCTGAGGGCCATTGTTGACGGTGGAGGCCCAATTAAAACTGAAGCATTGGAAGCAAATCTTTCCATAAAAACACTCGGAAGTTAAATGGAAAAAAAAAACATTACTGATAACAGCGTTGATAGCTTAAAACATACTAAAATAATCTCTATTTTAACTTCACCTATGATTCAGAAGTCATAAGAGAATAAATGAAAGACTTGTGAGTCTTGTCTTGTGAACAGTAATCACAAGTGCCAATAACACAATACAGTTACTGTTCTCTCTTTAGCTGCACAGTTGGCCTCAGCCAGCCGGGAGGAGGAGCAGCAGGGCGGCTGCAAAATCCAATACCATCTCTGTTAAGTTCTGCAAAAATATATTTTTTTTTCATCCTTCCCTTCATACATCTATAAATAAACCTTGTTCTTTTCTGCACCCCAATATTATTTGCATCTGGAATGACCTTTAAGACTTTAACCACCAGACTAAATAGTCATCTAATAATGACTTGGTTGAATAAATAAAATCACTAAGCTAAATATACACAGGATTCCTATTTATTTAGTTGCATTGGCATTTTTTGTTGTTTCCTTTTGAAAGTTAAACTAATTGCTTGAATGAAGACAATGTGAATAGTCATCTTGAATAGATGTAATTTACAAATAATTTTACCGAGGTAGCTTTTTTTTACAAAAAATATCACCACCTTGTATTTTCAAAAAGTCTGAGGCAGAGTGCCGTTGTTGCTGTCTGTCTTGTTTCAGCAGTTTTCCATCTCAGTGTTATCATGCATCATTACGCACCCAGAATTCATACAGTGCTGCCTGTTCTGATTCACCACATCTGAATTCCCTTTCCATCACCTATAATTTGTTCCACCTCTCTGTAATGTCTACCTCATTCTGTCAATAAAGAGATGCAATTAAGTTTTAAAAGAGTTGCAGATACATAATGTAGATACACTTACACACAATCTTCTGTCCGAGATGCAGAGTCCTATCTCAAGTGCTGCTGGAGGTTCAGCCCAGAGAGTAGAGAGGAAGTCTACAGTCTGCTGCTCCTCCAGCAGAGCTTTCTCCTGGTGCTGCACTCCCAGTCAAGTGCTCTCATTGAATCCCACAAGACATGAAACTTCTTCACTTTATGAGGGCCAGTTAATATGGTGAGCATGTGAGCAGGGTCTTTGTTCGCCTAAGTCTCATGACTCCAGTTCAAGGTAATCCTTTTGGGAGTCCCATGACCCCTTCTCCATGCCCACAGGGTATTTTCATCCTTCGCTTGAACAAGGCACAATAAATCTACTTTGATAACCGGCCCCTAATCTCCCAATTTGTTGAAACGCCTTTCTTTGTGTTCACTTCACAGTGTGGAAAATCTTAGTTTGTGTGAGAAGACGGAGCAGACTGGCTAACCTAAAAGCACTGCAGTCTCGTTCAGAGGACTCCCTAACTTTTCATTTGAAACATTTTCACCCCCTCCAACTACTTTGATTTCAACCCAATTTGCATAATTGAGAGAATTGGATGCAGGCATTCTTTTGGAAGGCGCCTTGTTAAGACATGACTGGTCTCCAGTTGGGGGCAAGGTCAGTCAATGCTAATTGCAGTTAATCTCTATTTCTAGCCACCATGCTTTTGTGGAGGAAAAGAAAACTCAGCAGACCAGCTGTTCAATATTCTCTTCATCTTGCTTTTTCATTTTTGCTTATGTGAAATGGATTTGCATTTTACAAACTTCTGTGATTTTGTATAATAAATATCCTTCCAGCAGGGTGAAAATGAATGCCACTGTTTAAACAAAAATCACATTTAGCCTACTGGCTGCTATCTGGTATCAAACAGTTTAAAGTGTGGGCTAAAATAGATCATTGGAATATCAATAGGCTTCTGTTTGGGTAAGGAAAAGTCAAATATGACATATTGAGATTAGTTTAAAGTGAATCCTGTTTATTGCACATGCTGTACTTAATGAAGTAATTCAATTTAAACTATTTAAAGTCATTAAGGGCTTTGAGGAGCTAAAGGAAGGCATTAGGTGAGCTAGAAGCTGAGATGGAGTTAACAGGCACAAAGTTGTAGACATCCATTTAAAACCTTCCTCATGTGAACTGGTTTAATAAGCTCTCCTTTTATGGTTGAAGTGAGCAATTTTGAGCCTGACTGTAACTCAGAGTGAAAAAGACAAAGGAGGTTGGTGGTTGATGAGTCAGAAAGACAGAGAGAAAGAAGCCCAACATCTCCCCCAACTTTCCCCCTTTGGTCCTGCTCCGGTAAAAATGAACGTGGGCCGCTGTTAATTATAGCCAAGGAAAACAAAGCGCATTTCCAGAAGGGTTTGTTGAGCATGTCGCAGTTATTTCAGCGTACTTAAACTCATTAACCACAGCAATTAAAACCAAAATCCAGTCAGCAACCAGCTGCCTCGTTAAGAGCTGCCTTTGAGCACTTAACAAAAACCTGCAGGATCAGATTGTGTCACACCAAGCAAATTAACGAGACTTAAGACAAGCCTCAGAACAATAAACAATAATTTCATTCCAACGTGCAGAATTTTCGGAGGAAATGGTCGCTCAAAACAAAAGACAACTGTGTGAAATGGAAATTATAATTGCAGGATTGCTGAGGAGGCCACATAAAAGGTATACAATATATTTGTAATTTGTAATATTTCCTCCAAACACAGTATATTGCTCTGTTTTTTTATGTTTCTATCCTGATTTTCGAATTTTTTCAAGAATAAGTACTTATACCAGATTCACAATGCAGTAGCCATAGTATTTGTGTCAGTCAAGATGTATGCCATACAATCATGCCTTTTTGCACTGCAATCACATGGCCCTGGTCTCCTGACCCACAGCTTAGTGAGGCACATCACAGCAAATTTGTTTCAGTGCTGCTACAATTACACGGACTGTTCAGCTCCCGACAGTCATACAGAAAAGATATAATGATGGCTTTATTTCTGTACGCTGAACATCTGACCTGGTCAATTTCAGTGCATTTTGAACACATAATTGTTTACAGTTGGTGGCTTTATTAGGTTGAGTAAGATCTATACGTGTGATTTATTCTGAATATTGTAGTAACGATGGACTCCACACAACAAAAGCACAAGTGAAATGGATCAGAAAGGTTTTGGGGGTCCTAACGGAATGTCACCAGGGTTGAAGATAAAAGCAACTAATTGCTCAGCTTTGGTATTGAATGGCGATGTGGTTGGAGCTTGATGCAGTGTGACAGGAAGGAAGCCCATGTAGACTTCTTTACTGTCTGGAAAAAAAATATTCCAGACTCATGGTCGATCCCACGTGGACGGAATAAAAAGCTGCCTTTTACATATTTTCACTCGAGGGGAAAAATATTTGGACAAGGCAACACACTCGTGTTACAGGCTCTGGACAGACAAATTTGCATTAACTGTGACGATAACTGTTTTCAGTCAGCTCTGTTTGTAAATGCACTCATTGTTCCTCCAGGGTTAGAAAATCCAGTTAGCCATCACATGAGTCCAACATGTCACTGATTATCCCCAAGAGTTGAGGGAGTCATAAGACATGTTTTAAAGCTGCTGGTTTTCCCCAAAGAAATTCTGAAAGAAATCAGAATAAAGATAGCACCTCTGTAAAAACTAACAGGTATACAATCTTCTTTGTATTAGAAGAGAAGCATACACCAGTATGGTAACAGATTTAGTTGAAATCCTCTCTAACAATCTTCATAAGGTATGACGGCAGGTCTCTAAAGGTTTTGACAGTACGTATATGTAAATGTTACTAGTACTATAACAGCAACACTCAATTAACAGATATGATTTTGAGTGTTTGTTTGATTCTGCAATATAAAAATGTCAATTTATGGCTGATAGGTAGCAAACATATCACCTTGTTTATGGGGTGTAAGAATTTCCATAGCACTTAAATCTTTAAGGCAATTCTCTTTGCTTTGAACGCATCTTTTATACAAATTAATTTGGTTTGATTCATAATTTAGGTACAACAACCCAGGTAAGTTTGCACTTAAGTAATGAGAAACCAATTTAACTCAACTTTACTACAGAATGCTGTAACATTTGAAGATCTTACTTTCAGAAACTTTGCAAACTCAGACCTTCACACGTATGGGGTCTGCTTTAGTCCAGCCCCTGACCCTGAGCCTTAAAGCTTTTTGAGAATTCTTGGCCCTCACCTGACCTAAGCCTGACGCTTACATCACACAGTCATATGATCTCGCAAACCCAAAGTGAAAAATGTAGTATTTGTTTAAACATTTAAATTGATTTTGTTGCCTCTTATTGATACAGCAAATTAGTTTTAAGGGTCCGAGCACAAAACTCATCAGTAATTATTCAAAACCATCAGGGTGCAGATGGTTTCAGATTTCCATCCAAACTGCTGAGCCTTAAGCATCTAATTGAATTAAATTACAATTGTAATTTCCCCCCTATGGATCAATGAAGTATAAACGTTTTTAATCGTATAAACGTTACATTTTTAGCAAAAGAGGTAAAAGGTCAGAAGAGGCAGTTCATTTGCTGGAGAACAACGTTATCTGTGTAACAGATAGAAGTTCATTTGTGGCAACAAGGTAGTATCATGTGAAGACATTTTATTGAATGTGCTCTCTGTTGGAGACTTTTACCCTTATTTCAAATCATGTGTCATCCACCCAGATTCAAAGAGATATTGCTTTTACTCTATTTCTGATGCATTACACCAAGGATGAAAAATAAATCCTTCTCCATACCATTAACCACTGTAAATAATGAAGTATACACCTATCATTCAAATAAATCCACGATTAAAGACTATCGTAAAAACATGACAAATATAAATATGCATGATCCAAAGAAAAGGACAATGTTATCTCTCAGCAGTCTGGTCTGTGCAGCCAGTGAGTTTATATTTAGCAATATATCGGATATCATTAAAAGTGCAGCTGAGAGCCATGACATTGCTGATTGCTTTACAGAGTAAAACCGCATATAAAAAAGCTGTGGATTATACAAAGAATATTAATCTCAGTAAATAATGCCCCCTGTAATTTATAGAAACCCATCACACTAAATTATTTTGAAGATGTCAGTGTCAGATACACTGTTGATATAGGATGGTTAGGATAGGATGATATGGTTAAAAAAAGAAATGCTTACTGGAACATTGTGATGTTGATTATATGGACTATATGTAATCTACAGAGGATGAATTTTTAATGTTTTACAATATATTTTACAGTTCATTTTCCATCTTTTTTTTTCTGGAAAAGTAGAAGCATTCAAACTTGTTTAGGTTTACTCATCATTTATTTTTAAACTATTTAAATAAGAAAGTGTTTTTTGTTCTTTGTCCTCCACTGTCCTATGCTTACATGCATCTGCAAAAGCAACACCAAACAGTTCGCAGTGTGCATGCTCTAATCCCAGCATGCACTGCTCATTGAATGGGGAGCAGAGGCATGCATCTATGTAAATATCACATCTTTTTTGCTTTCAAGGACATGTTAACAGGAGTGTGTTAATCACATGAAAGCAGACTTTAGAAATATACAAGTCCATAATCTGTCATGGCTGTGGTCGTCCATACTGGGCCATTATGAAGGATTAAACTGCAACACTGGAGGGAGCAGCTCTTGAAGCCTGCTCAGCTTCGAACACCACTTAACAGTAAGTTTGAGGGGCTTGGAGGGCAGACCATATGCACACCAATATATGCAGCCAGCAGTCCTAAATGGTGCATGTCATTATGCCAGACATAGGGGCTCTGAAATGATTGGTTAGGAACAAATGTGGCCAGCTCATGGTAATGGTTTCATGTCACATGCTGTGCAACACATGTCATTCTCAGACTATCAGACAGTCATATGGTTTCACAAAATACAAAAAAAAAGATAAAGGGAAGCTATCCATTTATGGATAACTTTTATAAAACAACACCAAACATTTGTCAAAATAAATGCAACAAACACACTCACTTTATTATGTATAAATGCATCTCTACATGCACAACATGTCGAACCTTGAAGCAGATGGCTACAGCAGTGGAAGACCACACCGGGTGCCACTCCAGTCACCTGAGAACAGGAACTTGAGGCTACAATTGGCACAGGCTCTCCAAAACTGGACTGTAGAAGATTGGAAAAGCATTGTCTGGTCTGATGAGTCTCGATTTCTGCTGCAACATTCAGATGGTAGTTGCAGAATTTGTCGTAAACAACATGAAAGCATGGATCAATCCTGCCTTGTATCGACTGGTGGTCGTGGTGTAATGATCTTTTCTTGGCACACTTTGGGCCCTTTAGTACCAACTGAGCATGAGTATTGTTGCTGACCATGTCCATACCTTTATGACCACAAACTGGTTTCTTAAAGATGACAATGATTTCACTGTACTTAAATGGCCTCCGCAGTCACCAGATCACAATCCAATAGAGCATCCTTGGGATGTTTGGGATCATGGATGTGTAGCCGACAAATCAGCAGCAACTGTGTGATGTTGTCATGTCAGTATGGACCAAAATCTAAAGAATGTTTCCAGTACCTTGTTGAATTTATGTCACAAAGAATTAGGGCAGTTCTGAAGGCAAAAGTGGCTGGTGAGCGTATATTTCAAGAGAAATACAATATCAGAACAAATTAAAAAAAAAAAAAAAACAGCTCAGTACCTGTTGAATGTGACAGAACAGGCTTAATCTTACCTTCTGCGAGCCAGATGTGGAGCGTTTGAGGGAGGGCCGTTTAAAGGTGCTACTCTGGCCCTTGGTGTCCATGTTGAAGACTTTAAGTCAAAACGACTTGAAAAGGGATCCTTCGAGACTGGCGACTGGTCAGGGTTCAGCGGCAACGTCAATATCAGAAACAGACAGAAACCAGAGATACCCGCTACAGAACCAAGGCATGACAGCAACCTTTGGATTTATACTTATATACTATACTTTTTTTTTTAAAGATCAAAGTTTCACATCATTAAAGGTTTCAGCGCTTCTCTCTCCTCTCTGCAGCTTACTCCCGACTGACAAGACAGAGATCCCAGCCAGGGATATAAATCACTCGATGACACACTTGACACATAGACCCTTTTCCTCTGCCGGGCATCCCATAATCAGGCTTAATGCAGCCGGCTCTTACGAAGCCTCACAGCCTAATGGATAGAGATTTAATAAATGATTATTGAAGGTAAATCTACTTTGGAACACCACAACCCCAAAACAAGCTTAGAGAGACCATGCAAGCTGTGAGGCTAAAGTTAGCCGGCGGAAAGCCAAAGGTTGTCCCACCAAATGAACTCAGTGTGTCTGACAGGGAAGACAGGAGTGTCCCGGCAGAGTGCACACATAAAGGCATGTACAGATACAGAGTGGGATACAGAGACAAAAGCCAGACTTAACACACAGTAATGTGAATGTGCTAGAAGGCAGTTCTTTGGGAGAAACACACCAGGACTAGTCTCACCAGTTATTTCAAACTGCACACCTTCTACCTACCAACCTTCAGAAAAATCTGTACAATCAGGGCAAAATGCCTTACTGACCCATTGCTGTTATAGTTTTGTTACCATTAGATTATAGCAGAATACAATGAATGTTAGCTTTGAGCTCTCGTTCCCATTTGACAGCAACATTTTACATGTAGTTTTGTTCCACATAAAGTAGTCTCACAACACAGATTTAGAGCAGCTTGATGTTAAGTATTGTTAAGAGTTTGACCTCTTATGTAACAGCAACTAAATTGATGGAAAACAAAACTATTAAGACTTAATACGACATTGCATTTAGGCCTACCCTGATGAATAAGAGCAAATAGTTTGCTATTCATTAACAGAGCTTGTATTAGTGGTTATGAATTATATTACTTTAGTACTGAATTTATCACTTTTTAGACCAACTAAAACCTGTTATGCAATGTCATTACGACATTATGAATGATTAGCTGGACAGAAAATGCAATGTTTAAGTGCCTCGACTTCTAAATCTATGAACGTAAACTATCCTACCTTATAGCAGATCTGTTACATTATATTGCATACATGAGAGGAGCAAAGTGTATACGTTTTTTTGTAGATATATTAGGTTTTTTCTTCTAATCAAACAAAATATATCTGAGCTTCAGATGGGAAAAGATTCAGGTTTTAGTCCTCAGACACATTGGATATGCAGCAACTCCCCCTACTGGATACTAACTGGAATGATCATAAGGGAGAAACACAAGTAATGTGTTTGAATTTGATCCCCAAACTGACCTTGTCCAAATTATGGCAATACATAGTGGAAACTACACAGCAGCAGGAAGCATGATAGCGATAGCAGCCTATTCAACAGATATTTGCTTTACAATCAAATAAACTGATTAGACAAACCCTTTAAAATCCATTTTCCCTTTTCATTTCCCCTTAGCTTCAAGGTATATACAGTACTGTAGTATATCAGTTGATTGCAGCCATTCATTAAAGCTACAGTATATGATATTTACACTGGGTGAAATATTCAAACATAAGACTTATTTATAGCTAAACATTTCATTACTTTATAAACTTTTGGATAGCTACTAGAATTGAGAATACAGTTCTGTGGATGTGAACAAAGTTTGGCTGCAGTGCAGCATGAGTGTTTAATGACTGACCTACCACTGGGACAGCAGGGTTTATGAGGATAAACAAAATCCTTCTGTTCCAAATGGAAGCTCTCAGAAACACATTGTGACACACAATTAAACTGCAAAGAAGCATTTTAGTGCAGCAAAGAGATAATCCACAATATGTAATCACCAAGTATGTGCTGTGCTGTTTTTACAGTAACATGAGTAAGTTAAAGCCTTACCTGTTTTGTTCAGTGCTGCAGGAAAGTTGAATGCTTTCCACTGGTCTTTATCTCAAATTTGGCAGTCTTGCCCCTGAATGATTTTTTTCCCCCTACTCCATTCCATCCATGAGTCCCAGTGTTGTCTGCCTCTAAGAATGGATAATGCGTAATTTCTCCTAGTAAGCAGACACAAATGAGCTTTATCATCTGTTGGGGGCTTTGCAAGTGTCAGTGAAGGAGATTATTTATCTCCAGCAGAAGGTAGAGCACCAAATGGAGCAGAAGCACGGAGGACTATTGATTTGAAAAGTGTGGTGCGACCCAAAAACATGACAAAGAAATGTATTTTAATATAAAACAAGAATTGTAATTATCCGGCTAAGTATGTCTAGAGAGGAACATTCTGTAATGCAATGATGCTGAGCCCAAAACAAGTTTCCCCAAGGAGGCAATAAAGAGTTTATCATATCTCCTCTCACCTTCATTTAAGGAGCCACACTTGCTCTTTAAGTATAGTATATTGCTGCCAATGTGGTTGGTAGTTTTATTATGTTGGTTATACTGCTATCATTTATTGCAGAGTTTATTGTTGACACACTTTGGCAATTTGTAACACAGAAGAAGAGATATTGGCTCCCGCAAAAAAAAAAAAACTCACATGTTCACAAAATCTCATTTCACAAGCAACAGATAATATTTAAAATAAATCCAACCTGACATGAACACTTCATTGAATAGGCTATTGTTGGCAGAGAAGGTGCTTTCCTTCCAGTCAGTACTCAGGAAACTGATCTCTCTTTTGCACAAATGAATGTTAGAAAAGTAAGCCTTATAAACTTAATTTTACATCAGTTCATTCAAATAATCATAATTTTTAAATTCATTGGTCAAAATGAATGCGACAGCTTAATATATACAATCTCTGCTAAGATCAACAGTAGCAGTATATTAGCTTGCAGTAGGCTACACAATGTACTAACCCCTGACTATTTGAAACAAATCTCAGGGCACAGGTGTTCTTAGAGCAGATCACTTCTAAATTATACCACAAGAGGGAGCTCTGATCTCTTGTTTGGGCATGGACGTTATGCATTATCTCTGACCGTGGGGTCACACAGAAACACTTTGTGCTTTAATACTATCAGGTTGTCTTAGAGCTCATCTGTATGTCACATCCACCAGTAGACCTACAGCCAGAACCATGAAAACCATGAAATCTGCCTGTTCAACACAAACAGAAAAGGGACACTGGTTCACTTTCATTGTATTTGCGACTCCTGCTGCATTAAGCTCAATATACCTTTAGTTGTTTTACTTGATTAATTGTAAATGTCTTGTGTGACTAATGTCATCACTTAATCATGATTGGATGAAGCCAACAGCTGGAAAGCAGGTTAGGGTGAAACGACTTCCACATGTGATACTCTGGAAGGAGACACCGTTCAAGAAAGAGGACTTTGTGCACTTTAACTGTGCTGTGGAAGTCCTTTGTTGAGTTCCAGTGAACCAGTGAAGTGCTTACAGGCACCACCCCTGGCAAGAAAACACAAACATCTAAAAGCATGGAACACGAGTACAAACCTGCAGGTGAAAAAAACGACAAAGGCATTTATTTACGTCTTCTTTTGGTTTGCGTGTGTGCTGGTTTAATCAAGATGATCTGCCTGTGACCTAAAGTAACAAAACAATAAAAAAAGATGTGTGTGTGAGCAGTCAGTGTTTCTCCTGGTTGCTAGGGAAACCAACAACACCTTCACCTCACCTGAGACCTTGGTGCTTCAGGTGTGTTCAGTCCCTCAGTGATGCAGAGGGCAAACACATTCAGCTGATAATAACATTCAAACACAGTTGGACAAATAGATTAAAGAACACTACTTTATATGTGTTAGAGGGAGATGATATAACACAGGGAGGGTGTGAGTGCTGACATTTCACAGACAAAACACCATAGACTTATGGGCAGGAAATGGTCGTTAGTGGTTTGCTATGAGTGGGACATGTTAGCACATGTTCCCTCTTCTCTCTGCATTTCCATGGTAGCACCTTGTAACCACGTAATAACCAAGGCCAAATCGAAACTAATCGAAAACTAACTTTATATTATAAGCCACTGATATTAAGTCACCAGAAAAACTGATATAAATGTATGTGTTACTTTTGAAGACAACTTTTGATATATGATACCATATTTGTTGGGCACATATGAAATTAATTAAAAAAAGGGCCTCATATCTATTTTTTAGCTACACTGCACAACAACTCTTACAAGGATAGAATCTGTATTTATTGAGATTGATTGAATTTAATATCTCAGATTAGTCATTGGCATCTTTTTTAAGTGATTCTTAAAATTGTTTTTGACCAAAATTCAACTGTAAATGTTGTCAGTGGTGCACAGTGACTTACTATATGTAAGTGCCATTTTGAGGTAATTGTGCTTTACTTGACTATTTCCATTTTTTAACTTCTACTGCACTAAATTGGAATACTTCTTGCACCACCACGTATTGTATACTTTAGTACACATTATACACCTGCCCGCGGTTTAAACTGTACATAACATATCTAGACTCATTCTACAAAACATTAAATTCTGTCCATACAGTACATCATTGTTACACTATACTGGCAGGTCATAGCTGCATTCATTTAAACTGTACATTTTGGTTTGGGTTATTTTAAAAATATCACAGCTACAATCCTTCTTACTATCACTACCCCATTGGATTTATTGTTCATTCTTTACATGTGTTTATCTTTACATGTGATTAAATGCCAAACTGCATTTTGTATGAAATGACAATAACATATAATCTTTTAATTCTGTAGTGAATGTATATGACATGGAGGTTTGCTGTATTTCTGCTGCCAGATGGATCAGACATTTAGATAAATAATCTATCTAACCTTGATCCTGAAGGTGTAAAGATAAAAGTTGATTCTGGGAATATCCAGGTGCTGGAAACTTTTGCTGAGCCCTTTACTCCTCTTAGTGTAAAAACAAAAATGGCTTCTTCTTGTCAAATTAATAATTCTGTCCCTCAAACCTGTTGTAATGAGCAGGTTATGAGTAAATGAAATATAGTTTTTTCAAAGGTAAAGGAGAAAGCCCCCTGTGGGTCTCAGTAGAGTCCAGCAATGTCAGAAAGAGGATGTTTACCATGTCTGGGGCCCAAAAGGGGCCAGAATGTGGTGACGGGTAAATAGTGTTGAGTGTCTTCCTGAAGGTTACGATTTATGAGAATAACACTGATGTTGTTTATATGTTTACAGGAGTGGTCCCTCTGTGCTCTGCTGTCAGCACAAAATGATTTTTTGGGAAGTAGGCATGGCAGACTATAGGTCTAATTGTGGCTAACAATTTACCGGTGAACACCATTGCAGGCTTATGCACTCCCAACTGTCTGCTTTTGCTCGCGGACTGGCTCATTGCACACCACTAGAGCAAAACTGTTCCTGGAAAACCTGTCCCCCCCTGGGAGAAATGCATTCCATGAATCTCCTGCATGGTGCAACTACATGGCCAGCCAGAATATACATATCTCTATTCTGCTCCTCAGTTAGCACATGCTAGCATAAGTCATTTCCAAGATTGACCTGGGGCCCACACAAAGGTTAACAGGGAATCCATGTGCTGCAGTGGGGCTGTAAAACAGCAGCTCTCTTGACCTTGCAGGAAGTTACTCCAACCACCGACTCCATTTCACAATATGTCATCCTGAAGTGAAACAGTGGCTCCTTCCTTTGATCAGAGGAGTTTCATAAACCTCCATGTTTGTGCTTGCAGTGTCTGTGCTGTCAGAGAGGGAAAGCACATAAGTCTTTCCCAGGGAGCAGTGGAGCACGTCTTTCTCACTGGAGGAGGGGGTGTTGAGTGAGCTCAGCTGCGTAAACTTCCAGAATCAACTCATCGTCCAACATCCAAACAACCAGATGTGGGATTCACACTCAAAAGCCTTTTTCCCTGCACTTTTCTTGACATTTTAAGGGACTGACATGAATTTGATCAAAGAAAGATCTGGGTTACCCTGAAGTAACACTCTAGAGATGTGAGGTGGGAACAGACAGCTAGACAGACAAAAAGCGCAGAACTGCTGATCAACACTTTCACACTAGCAACCGAAGCCACATGATAGAGTTGACTTTGTGTCGGACCATGACCACAATTTAAGAGATGTAAATGAATCGGATGTAAGCAAGCAAAATCAATAGCCATTGCTGTGCTTGTTTGATTACCTCTGCGGCCAAAGAGCTGCTGCGAGTGGGATTACTGAGCATTACGAGCCAAAAACAGTCAATATTTGGGTGCTTCATCTGTGCCACAGGCTGCTGTTAATGCTATGCTAGTTCTGTATAATCCAGAGAGATGTTTCTATGACTGGGTCATACATAAAACACAGTATTATCTGGCATGAGAAAGCCATGAGCTGTGACTGAAACGTCAGAAACTAAAGCAGTGCAGACATTTATATGCTAAAGAGAATCAACAGAACACATGGATGGGGGATATTGTGCTAAATCAGTGTAAAAGTATACAGTACAATAATTCTTTTCGATCTGGATCATCTGAACAAATGATTAAATAAATATTTTCTGCAGTTAATAAAATTAATAATTTTGATGCGTCCGAACCTCTAGTCATGCCATTTGTATTTAAGCCCACAATCCAAAAGTGCTGGATGAAACAAAACACCACACTATGAGTTTAGTTCTTCTTTGCACCTTACTAATGATTGGACTAAATGATTTAGATTTGTCCTGAAAAGAGAAAAGGTCAGGGGGTCACTAAAAAGATTAGGACTCAAGATTCATTCTTTAATTCAAACCATAATTACCTAAACATTAGTTTTCTATACATCCATACAATTTAGGGTGATGCGAAAGTGAATAAATTCACAGAGTTTCCATATTGGAAAGAGTTTATTCTCCGAAGAACATATTTCATGGCAAACTGGCCTTTATATTTTGATATTTCTTATTAACAAGTGAAATGTTGATGGTCAAATACAAATAAATGAGGGGTTAATCCTCTGGGGAGCATGAATATCCGCATGACATTTCATGGAAATGCTGACATAACTTTTCACCAAAATCAGTAGGATTCATCCTCTTCAGTATCTCAATGTCAAATTAATGGCCACATGTATATCACCATCTCCCTAAGACATCGGCCACAGACGCACATGCATCTAGGAAAAGTAAAAAGTCCCGTGCTGAAACACACTTCAACAGTTACAATTTTTCTCATTTACGGAGCGAATAATTACAATGACAAATTAACAACTGCGTGTAAATACATCACAGGCAATTTCAAAATCTATGATCACCAAATATAATCAAATTGCAGCCCTAATCACTGTGTTTATGTGTCTGTCAGAGGACAAAGCTCTACAGTTGTGACACGGAAAATATAATTGCTTTGTTAGCTGAACAGGAGACAAAGAATCAATGAACTTGTCGTCCCCTCATTGATTGTCCAGGGTGTGTTAGAGACCATAAAAGCCAGAGTCAAAGCAAGTCGACGAGCACCTGTCTAATCCTGCTGATCATAGCAGCATTGTCATTATCTATGGGCTCCTGCCTGTGATTGTAATTAGAACCGCCGGATGATCTGAAACACAGATGGTGGTGGGAGACTAAACAAATGCCGTTAAGGTAATAATTTGGGGCTGCGGGAGCGGACAAATCTTTAAAGTCCTGAGCTGACTGAAGCGAAACACTTGAATCATTCAATCTAGTAATTCTAGTAAGAAACCCTCTTCAACTGCGTGACAGTTATAGATGTGAATGTAGTCTGATGGACCTGAAATTCAAGGATGTGAAATGCAGTTAATCAAATAAGGCCAGTGACTACTGAATCACATGCAGTGATGTCCTGGGTATTTATTAACCTTTTCAACCTCCCCAAACTCAGCCATCATTCAAGCACATGTTGTGCATCCAGGCTCCATTCAAAGCCAAGAAATTTCATCAGGATCCCAAAGTTATTCTGGGATTCGAATAAAAGCCCCATTCTGCTAACTCCCAGCTGAATGTACAGGTGTCTCATCCAATAAGTTTCACCTGAGCCTTTTGGTCTGAATGTTTCTGCTGAGTTTTTGTTGTCTGCGCATATCAAATCATTTCCCTTAAATACAAACGGTTTCCTCACACTCACAGGAAGTAGGGTTTGGCTTCGACAAACCTGACGTAATACAGAAACTCCCTGCAGCAAAGCATGTACCGTGATGATTATGAAGCACTTTAAACTTCATAAAAGGCATCATAAAAGAGATATGATAGTCACTCAAAATAAAGCAGTTTAAAGTTGAAACTATAGGTTAGGGAAAAAGATCATGCGATGTTTGAACATCGGCATTTTAATGGCAACTGAGGAAACGTGTATCTCTGGTGAGGACTGTGGCATACAGTCAAAAGCTCCAGAAAAAACAAGTGGGTGTTGAGTTGCAATTGTTTATTTCAGATTTCTTTTCTTTCTTTCTTTTCTTTTCTTTACACACATCTTTTGGAACACTAGGACTTCATTTTTTTGTGATTTTAATGATTCCACAGGATGTTTTATTTGGCATCTGCAAAAAACGCCTCAACTCTTGTGCTTGTGGATGCAGGTGTGGAGTTTGATGCAGAGGATGAAATAAAATGTGCACAGACTGGGTGAGACACAACCTGTCAGTCAGGTTTCTGTATATCACTAATATGTAAAGATTTACAGTACAGTACAGGCATTTCACGAGAACACTTTTCCTTCAGTCTGTGTGCTTTTGGGGCTGTCTACGTTGTTGCTGACCTACATACAACATTGCCATGTCAGCCCTCAAAATCAGCCAGCCCATAGATCCTCGAGACAGGAGACTCCCAGAGAACATAGCAACAGAAACTCTCCTCCCACCTCTCTACCCTCCCTCCCTTCCTCTGGAGCTATGCAGGCCAGGCTGTGTAGCTCCAGCCTCACTTGGCTCCAGGATTGGGGGAAGGGACTGAGTTAACATATGGCTTATTGTGCATTGTGGGCTATATGCTTTCAGCTCATCAACAACTCTGGCTCTTCTACTGGTGAAAAACTGTGTTGAATTGCTGGGCTGTAAAATTGCTCTGCATACTTTTGTGCAGTAGAGATACACAAAGTAGGCTACACAGACGTAGTAAGCTACCTATTTGTTATGATAGACTGACCCATAATACAAGTAAATCGCCCTTTAGCTTGACTCTAACTCCCCAAATGTGCACTGGCTGAGTTGTTGTCATCAAGACTCAGCTCTCACAACCTTAATGACAACGTGTGTAACACTTACAAGTGGTAATCACATTGGGTGTAAAACCAGCAAACAGCTGGTAGAGAATGATGACTACCTGTTTTATAACCATGTTTGCTTTGGAGGAAAATGTGTTGCTGGCACAGTTTGTGGCTCCATTGCGTGTCTAGCAAAGCGGTCCGCCACAGTTTGGTGACGCAAGGGGAGCTATTAATATCCCAGGAACGGGATGTTCTCACTACAGCATCGGGGTCATTCGCGGATAAACAACTTGCGTCCCTTGTAAACGGTGTCGTTATGGCGAGCGCGACGAAACGGCGTACCCTGAGAAGTTTGAAGGGAGCCATCGCAACTTCTCGCATTTCAATTCATTATCCACCACCCCCTCCCCTCGCTCCGGGCTCATCCCTGCGGTCGGTGCACCGCTTCAGTCTGTGTGGAGCCTCGCCCACTTGTGAACCCTGTGACACGGGAGCACACTCTGGTCGAGGCGGCGAAAACAGCCATGTGATGCAATAGAGTACCTCTCTGGAAATCGTATGTTTTGAAATTCAACCTCGCTATTTTCCTTTTCAACTCTCCCTGCACCACATAGAATTTAAATAGGCAGTAGCCATATACTCTATCCAAATTACAGGCCGTCCAAAATGCGTCTTAACCATACACAAGCAAGTTTGTTAATGCAATCAAAATACAAAAAAAACGACTAAAGTTAAAGAACAAAAGATGCGGAAATGATTTGCCTCAAACAGGAAATTCACAAGTCTGGAAAACAATGAAGTTGCAAAGGTGAAGTGAGGACAAATCAGACGCAAATATTGGATGCCCGTTTATTTATGTCACCCAGTGGTGTAAATGGTGGTCTAGTAGTATAGGCCTACAGAGTGAAGCGTTTCCCCAAAGACCAATCAGCTTTTTAGCAAAGGAGGTCATACTGTCTGGATAGTGGATTTGTATCTATATGCTCAGGGCATGTTTTATTGATCCCAAACAATTAGTTGTTTAATCGATGACTCGATCAGCGCAAAATTATTGGCAACAATAATTAATTTATCATTTTAGTAATTTTTTAAGCAAAAGATAGTATTCACAGGTTCCACTTTTTTTCTGTTTTATATTGATGTAATCTGAATTTTATTGGGTTTTGTTAGATAAAACAAGCAATTTGAAGACAGGAAAATTATGATAAGCATTTCTCACTATTTTCAAACATTTTAATGACGATTAATCTAGAAAAGAATCATCAGTTGCAGCCCTAATGTTTACATCAAGTTGATGCAGATATAATTTCAGCGTATTGTTGCTCGGTGCACTCTTGCATAGACTCATGGATATGACCATAGAGCATTGTGCGGGTTTATTGCTCGTGTATGAAATGCCATATACGTGCCTCTGTTGAATGGCCATAGAAAAGTGACCCTCATCTCTATAGCATCAGCATGGCCAGTTAATGCAGTGACTGTGGACTCACCACCCAGCTGAATGGTGTATTTCAGAGTCAGGTCCCCTAACCACTGCCTGCGATGCACATCCCTCCCCAGCCACTTTACTGATCGATGCATTCTGAATAGGGCCACTACTACCAGCAAATGGGTGCAAAAACAAAACCGTGTCCGCTTCACTTTGCTCTTTTAAGCTGTATTGTGTGGAGTGGACAAAGCCACCACGCTGTTATGTGAAGGAACAATGATGGCAGTACAAAGTCATGGCTCAGCGTCAGCCTCGGGTCAACTGAGTGATGTTGAATTTAGCTTGTGATTATGTACTCGACTCTACATGCATGATAGTCGTCACTTTCACGTCATAGGATAGAGTAGTTGTCCTGAGAAGGCTCTTATGCCTTCAAATTATGCAATAATTCAACATGTTCTATCAATGAGTGTTGGGTAGCCCTCTGTTCCGTGGTGGTGTGCTGGTGAGGCAGCACCAAGGCGGGGGAGGCAGGCAGGATTAACATACTGGTGAAAAAGGCTGCCTCTGTTGTGTGACTGAACATGGACAGCCTGGAGGCACAGGCAGAGGGAGGATGACGATTAAATTGAACTCCAGTTTAAACAACATCTCCTACCCTTCTGTGAACTGATGCAGCAACCCCCCCTTACAGCCTCCACCCTCTTTCTGCAAGGTGCCTTACAGAGCACCTTTTAGTGCTCTTTTGTACCAACAGACTTTACAAAAGCTGTTTTCCCCCAAGCAGTCCGATTCAGTTCACTTTACTTCGTTAGAACAGTTATTTTTGCATTTCCATTGTAAAGAATTGTGGCTGGTACGAATAGAACTGCTCCGCTCTGTCCTGTTTTTCGACGAGGTACCTACATTGACATATATATAATGGACCTACAGATCCCGTTGCTCTGGACGGACACCAGTGAAGGATATTAGAAGCACTTTTCCGGTGATGGCTGAGCATTACTGCGCAGCCTCCAACTGAGAGAGACGAAGTAAATGTGATGTGAGCAACCTGTCTGAAAGTTGTAAGTCTTCTGGTAGCTGTGCCAAGAGAAATCTCAATCATTCCCAATCTTGCAGAGGCGGAGAGCGTAGGTATATGTAAGGAGATAACATAGGCACAGGCTAATTATTGCTAACTAAAATGCTAGTTAACATTAGCAATTACACTTAAACAGCTAATGTGAGTCGAAACTGCTGCTTGCGCACTTCTCCTGTACTGTACGGTAATTTCTCTATTGTGCGACAGTAAGTCGCGTGGTTATGACACAATCGTTAGCCAATTTTTACAAAAACGTCTGCTACGGAGCCATAACATGACATACAAGGTAATGGAGCCTTTTATACATTGTCATATCTCTTTAGAAATAAACAATGGACAAATAGAGTCTTTAAACGCTTCAGATGTAAAGTTATTCGCAGTCAAAGTGGCGCCAAAATGAATGGCAGTCAATGGAATGCTAACGGGAGGTGATGGCTTGGTAGCATCAAAATGGCGCCATAGGAGCTACGCGGTCCGAGGAGAAGCTTACCCCCTTAATATATAAGGGTACCTAGCACACTAATCCAATACTAAAAGGTAGAGCTAGAAACACTGCAGTCCGTTGATTGGTGCAGACATTCCTCTGCATCATCGGTGAAGAGGAAATACAGCGAGACATGAATGGAGCAGTGAGGAATAAAAACGTTTTTTCAGCCCGTTTCACAGCGTAAGGCTGTCCATGTTTTCCATTGCACAACCAAGCAATGCAGGAGGAAATATAAAAGCTGAAAACAACACGCTACTTACGTGACTGATGCAGCAATTACCATCCGGTAACAACCCCGCCTACCCTTAAAGGAGAATTCTGGCCAACTTTTACCTGAATCTTGATCGCTATATGTCTGCGAGTACTGTCGATAGGAAAAAAAACTACCACAATCGGTGCTAGTAAACTGGAGTTGCTGCAGCTACGTCCAGAGCTCCCAGTTAGCTAAAATGCCAGTTGTCGGGGCATCTTATAAAGAGTGCCTTTGTGCCTCTTAACAGACACAAATGAAATTAAAATGTCTGTGCAACATGAACAGGGCCCTTACGTGACAACAAGATGCGTTTTCAACTCAAACATTGTGAAGAAACCGTTTAAATTCAAAGTTTGTACTGTCACCTAGCCTACCTTGTCTTGATCCTGCCGGTAGCTAGCTCAGCCTAGAAAACAATGGCGTCATTTTGTCCACTTATTTAACTGTCTATGATGTTTCCTCGTCTTCCTTCCAGTCTAAACTTACTTGTTGAGGACAGCTGCATGGCACAATTTATACAAATTGTCCTGGACTGCATGGGTAAATCTGTATATTATTATTTATATTTAAAATAGTTTGTGGCCCAAAAAGTAAATAAATACAATTTAAAAAAAACTTCCATTTAGGCAATGTCACCACAGTGTTGCATGACAAGGGAGATTACTGTTGGAACTTCGATTTTGAATTTGTTTTCCAGTCCAGAGAAGCGTAACTGACTCTCGATCAATATTGAACCACAGCAGTGCAATTGGGATCTAAATATTTTGGGATGCCATTTTTCTTTGGGCCCTCTCTGCAGTCTATTCAGTGATTAGATTGAATAGGTTCAAACTGTAATTTGACAGTCAGTGCATAGTATGTTCAGCTCATATTCCCTGATTCAGTTCCAAAAGTGCTAACCCTAGATTAACCTTCTATTTATATTGTGAAGTTTTAAGATTAGCTTTGCTAAAGCTGAAGCATGCCTATTAATTCCAGCTTGTTTCCATTACTGTACACTTGACACTGAAACATGAACCAGTTCCTATTCAAATCTGCACACATTTTGATGCTAAGCTTCCAGGTTAATTTAACAATTTGTCCCTTTGTCTCTTTCTGTCCTTTCAATTGTCAATTGTCTGGTTAAACCGTTGTACAGCATTTTGTTCTCCATGTACAAAACAAATCTTCATTCTTTAAAATAACATTTCTTTGTAAAGAGTATAAAATGCATGGAATACCATTCACAAATAGTCCTCTCAACCATCTTACTGTATCTAATCAAGGTTTTGTCGCAGGAGATTCCAAACTTTTGAACTACAGTGTATGTGATTCCTCACATAAACAGCTTGTACATGTATGTACATATCTGAAAATACAAGCTGTTCTCACAAAGACATTAGTAAACTGAGCATAAATCACCTGCACTTCTTAATGTTCATTTTTTATATCTAAAGCTACCGTAGGCAGAACAAGATTTAGTTACTACTACTACATTACTACTTAAAGGCACTAACATTTTGGGAAATATGCTTATTCACTTTCTTGCTGAGAGTAAGATGAGAAGATCCATGCCACTCTTATATTTGTCTGTGAAATATGCATACAGCCAGGGGAAAGTTAGCTTAGCTTAGCATGAAAACTTGATGCAAAAGTAACAAAATCACCAGCAACTCTAAAGCTCATTAAGTACATTGTCTGTGTAAACATCACAGTTTGTGGTTTTATGAGGAGTTATGTGCCAGACTATTTCTTGGCCGGGCGCTATGACTTCTTGGAGTCTTGTAATCACTGTAAGGTTGCCAGGCAACCAACGGAGTATCCCGGAAATCACAGTGCACCACTAAGAATTAGTCTTACACAAAACCCCACGTAGTATAATTGATATTTTTTGATGAAACGAACAAGATATATAAAATGTAAATTAGGGAGCCCCAGATGTGTTTTAAGGTGGATTTTGACCTTCAGACTGAGACAGTCCCCCTATTTCCAGTCTTTGTGCTAAGCTAAGATAACTGTCTGTAGCCTTATATTTATCATACAGACATAATAATTGTATTTGATGTCAGAAAGACAATGTGTTTTTCCGAAAATGTTAACCATTTCTATTAAAAAATAAGGCTCCACTCAACATACCACTGATAATGACAATGACAAAATGAAAACTTCAAGAATAAATTAATCAGCAAACAGCATTTTTAATGGTAGAAACCAAACTAAAATGTGTTGAGTTCATGTTCATTGCATCATCTTATCATTCACCTAAAAAAGAACAACCTGTTCTTTTTGGGCTAAAACTAAATAGCCAACATTAACCTTTCACAGTAAAATAATTGTTTTGACTGAATAAAGCTGGATGATTTTTGAGACTATTATGTAACAGGACCAGGGACATGTGATCTTATCTGTACATGTCCCAGGTAATTATTTGACTTTCACTCTTTTCCTGAACAGCCAGTATCATTTGTCCTGTCTCATGTTTGCACTCTGTAGCCTATGTCTGAGGGAAATGTTATGACATTAGAGTCTTGATGATAAGAACCCAATAACACTGTAACAAGTATATCCTGCTCAACAGCAGCCAGGTCACACTTTGTAACAATAACAGGCAGTTTGGACTTGTTTACTTGTCTCAGCTACGCCTGACTGACTCATTTGACCTCATGTGATTACTGCATTCATACATGCTGTACTTGTTCTTTGCCCTCTTCAGTCAAAGCAAAGAAACAAGGAACAATATTTAACCTGCAGCCTATTGTAACACCAGCACATGTGAGCCACATTGTTAAAGAGAGTGGGTGTTAGGTGTCCCTGTTGTATTACTTGAACATGTTTGCTCTTTAACACCTGTGTCTTCTGTCTGACTAATCCTCTTTTTTTCTATACAGGTGAAATTGCAACCTGTTTTTTCATCATTAGTCATTGGGCCCAACTGTTGATTTGTCATCGAGGATGAGTAAGCTTTGTAGATCAAAAAAAATAAATCATACTACTGATAAGTGACCACACTATAGCACCATTTGACCACACTATAACACCATTTATTCTGTAGTACTCAAATAACTTGAGTTTATTTTAATCAGTGAATAAGTGTCTCTGATTTACATGAAACCACAAGTTGAATCTGTATTATTATCTTATAAGACAATAACAGATAAACACATGGCATTTCCAGTAATACTGGCTCCACAGTAAAACACCCTGATGTGGTTTATTACGTCTTCAGTTCTGATAAGCATTTTCGTTTCACGGCAGTTTTACAAGTCATGCCCTTGCAACGTCAGCACTAGATTAAATGAATCCCAGAAGGAAGTTCTTAGTCAATTAATATGTAAGAGAATAGAAAATAGGTCTGGTTTGAATGAGTAAAGTTGCATTTTAATGTTCTCAGTCATGCTAACAGTGATCCCTTAACTTTCAATCTAGAGTCATTATCAGGTCAAAATTTAAATTTGTTAAATAATTTAGATAATGACCAAATACCTTCAAAACTAATGACACTCTTTTCAAACTCAGCTGTACTTTGTGTTTAGTGCTAATTAGCAAATGTTAGCATGCTTACACATCAGATGATGAACATGATAAACATTAAGCCTGTTATACATCAGCATGTTGTCATTGTGGCTAATTAGCATCTAGCTCAAAGCACCATTTTGCCTATAAAGCCTCACAGAGCTGCTAGCATGTCTGTAACGTTATGTTTTAGTCATAGCTACTTAAAAAAGTAGTTGCACATTTTTATGAAATACGCCTTTTTACTTTCTTGCCGAGAATTAGATGAAAATAAATATCACTCTGATGTCTATTGTCTATATTGTAAATATGAAGCTACAGCCAGCAGGCGCAAAGCTTAACTCAAAGAATGGAAACAGTTAGCCTGGATCTGTCCAAAAGTCTACAAAATATGTTTACCACCACCTGCAAATGGCTGCAAAACTCACGACATATCAAACTCAGCTGTACATTGTGTTTAGTGCTATTTAGCAAGTGTTGACAAAAAGTCTTGTTAAAATATGGGTTTGTTAGCTTGTTTGTTTTTTACCTTTGCAAAACTCAAACTAGGATTTTGTTTTGAATATGAAAGGAAGTCTAGTCCTGCGAGTGTGTGGGTAACATTACAAAAACAAAACAATAAACTGCTCTGCCAAGTTGACAGCCCTGTGTCTGACTCAATGTTTTAGCCAAATGTGGGGATCAAACTCAGGTCATAATCCAGAGGTCAGCGCCCTCCACAGAACATCACCACCTGCTGCAGAAAAGAGAAAACTGCCAAAAATCTAAATCCACTTGTGGTTTCATGCTTTTATAGTTCTTTGTTTTGTACTCTTTTCTGCCTTGAGAGCCTGGCCTTGACACAACAGCCCTGCCAGATTGTTATAGTGGTCAGGCTGTCCTGTGCTTAAAGAGGATCTCTCCCATTACAAACAAAAGTGAAGAGGCCAATCACACTGCTGTTCCTGCCTGAGAACGTTATGTCAGTGCCAGACAGTGTGCCGTTTGGAAACTGGGGGTTGGTGCTGGGATTTGGGAACATACAAAAGGTCTCTTGAATCATCACATTGCTGCTGGAGCAACAGAGAGTGAGATTTTTTTTTTTTTTTTTTAAATGATCACTTCTACAGCTGCTTATTACCTTTGGAGAGATTCAGTTGTATAAGCTGCAGCTGATTTCCTCACTGTCTCTTTTGGCCTTCTTGTTCTTGACGCCCAGTTGGAGTTGATAAACACTTGCAATTTCTACACAGCTCTGGGAAATAACACTGTGAAAGAGGAACCATGCCCTCTTGTTGTGCTCTTGTTAGAAAAGATGGCCAAAGCACCACATGAAACATAAGAACACCATGTTTTTGTTGTGAAAGAATATGTAAAATAATACAGCCAGATGGCCTTCTGAATGTCACATTGCCTTGCTCACACGGAACACTGGGAACTTTCTAGTGTGTGCTTTTGTGCACAATGCTGAAAGTGTGCATTCATTCTCACAGGAGAGCATCAGCTGCAGCAGGAAAGCAGGTCTGATCCTGTATCGGCAGAGTGCAAGTTTGTTCTTATTGTAAATAAATTTGCTTATTTTTGTTAATTGGGCTTGGTTGGATAAATAGATGAAAAGCTGCAGTGTAGCAGACACTGATCTCAGGAAACATTTTGTTTTGTTCCTAATCTGACACAAATGTATCCAGAAAACTTCTTCTGTTTTCTTCCTGGAAACAGTGGGGTTAACAGGGACATTCAAGCATGTCCTTTGCTATACTAATCAATAACATCAGCCGATTTGTAAGCCAGGACTTTGTAGCTGGCGACATGCTATTTTACACACCCAAAATGGCTTATGTGTTTGGAAATCTTTGGAAATGAATGACAAGTTTTATGGGTTTAATTCCAGGTATCTGATTATATGTTTACACTGACCAGCTGTAAAACTAGCACCACAATACATAATTGTCTAATAATGACAACAAACTTCATATCACACAGTTTTGACTCTTTCCTCCCAATAATGTTGTCACTCGCCTCTTTGCTGGAGGATAAATTGAAGAAGACATAGATTTCAACTGGCAGAGACTACAGAGTTGCTCAGAGGAAGGTTTTTGAGGTAAATTGCTAGTTTACTGAAAGGAAGCCGCCATCGTCTAAAAAAAAGTTGATGTTACATTGAGCAGAATATTTCCCTTGAAAATGGGCCATAATCACAAAGCATATCAACTCCTGCATGCCTTTTTGAGTTGTCAAAAATGTAGACTTTCGTTTTCTCTCGTCATATATGCATGTGTACATTAAAAATAAAAGTGCATTAGAAAAAAAATAGTGCACTCAGGTAAGACTGCAATACAGTAAAAAGTAGAAGCTCTAATTAACAAGTTAGAACAAATGTATCAATTATTACCTTGTCATGTTGTCACCGCTATCCCTTGTTGGACTAGAATATAATTAAAAGCAGGCTAAACCAATAATTTGGCAGTTGGGGGCATTCAAGCTCTTTGCTGGTGCATGGACTCATTGGCCTGAGGTCCCCAGAGTGAGCTGAGCGCTCCTAGAAGGTGACATAATAATATTCAAAGTATCAGGGAAATCTTTCTGATGATAAACTGCAGCCCATTTTTGCAGAATAGACACCTCACTTACCACAGAAAAGTTATTTTGTGACGTGTGCTTTTTCTTTATCATTTTGTTATTAGTGATTGATTATATGTAATGGTAAGTCAATATGGCTTTTATTGAAGTTCATCTTTTCAGATTAGTTTGTGAAAAATAATTTGCACATTCAGTGTATAAAGGAGAAATTGCTCAATTTAGTACTTTAACACTGACTTCCCATCAACTAATAACTTTAGAAGGCCAGACTTGCTTTTTTTTCTTTAACCAATAGAATGACTGAACCAATTGGTCAATTAATCACGTCGTGGATCTAAAAAAAATTATTCTGCAGCCGTTTTGATTAATTGAAATGTTTTATATATTTTTTATATTAAGTATTTATATTAAGAGGATTTGTAACCTTTTTTAAAAATCATTGTAAAGTGAATAACTTTATGATTGTTTATGATTAATCAACTAATAAGCAGAATAATAAGAAATTAATCGTTAGTTGCAACCCTAACCAATAGTATCCAATATATGTTTTCAACAAATATTACAAAAGATCTCAGTGTATTCAGGCTTGACAGGATGCTGCAGAATTACCCTCCTCCAACCCCAAAATATTGCATGTATTCTTCCTAAAGGTCTCTGCAGCGCATACCTGTGTCGCCTGTGAGATACATCATCTGAATGCATGGAGGCAACCTGTGGTGAAACTTCCAAGTAACTCGTGTTATTCGGTGTATTTGGGGACAAGCAGCACCCAATGAATGAACGGCTACTCTGACGGTGCTGCTGAGCGCTGCCGGTCGACACGCCCCCAGCATGGATAGAACCAGCAGGAACAGACGCTCGGGAGACACACTCACTATGCTGGAGAGTGGTTGAAGCCGCGATGGGAGTTAACACATCCAAGTTTGTAGAGGTCCTGTCACCAGTGTCGTTGCACTAAACAAAGACTTTGGGTTTCCTTATTTTTTCTCACTGAGGGGCTTGCCTGCATTTTTGTCCGAGGCGTTTCTCTCACAGGATGGTGATGATATTGGAAAGCCGGGTAAGATCATAAAGTCAGTTCTCTCTGATGAGAACGACCTCCTCCTCACGACCACACAAAGGGAACCACGGAACAAGTTTTTCTCACGCCATCATTTTTATTTTTTGAATGTCATTAAGAAGCAGAGGGGGCTGTTTCAAAGACAAAATGGATCACTTTGCTGCAGAGTGCCTTGTTTCAATGTCCAGTCGTGCAATTGTTCACGCTCAAGGGAATAGGGAGATTAAACCAGAAACCCCGTCCTCCTCAAAGAACGGAGAGGAAATGAAAGAACCTTTGGTGAAAGATAACTCCTCTATTTTTGTGGTGGCGCGGATTTTGGCGGATTTTAACCAGCAGACTCCCAACAATGTTGCCGAGCAGGCAAAAATAAAGGATGAGAGCATGCCGAACCACATAGATGATGGAAACTCTGCCACACCTACCACCATCTCCGATCCTACGCTCAAACAAAGAGGCAAAAGATCGCGAGGTCGAACTGAGCCAGAATCGCCTCAGAAAAAGCACAAATGCCACTATTCAGGTTGTGAAAAAGTTTATGGCAAATCATCGCACCTCAAAGCCCATCTAAGGACACATACAGGTCAGTTTCATTGGATGCAAATGTGTGTTGCTGTGAACATGAGTTCCCTTGCCTATGAGAACGAATGATTAAAACTGAGAATAGCATACTGATAAGAAGTGTGGTTTCGCTTACATTCAAACCGATAATTTGTACAGAGGAGGGTCACTGACTGATGTGTTTCCTCGAGTCAAAAAACATTCACGGATCCACCCTAATTGGAAATAATCGGCACACACAGTAGGCTACAGAAAAAGACAGACTTTGTGCATAGTTTAATAATTGCATTGTTCCTTAAGTTGTATAAACTTCGATTTCCCTTTAATTTCGGGGAAGGGAGGGAGTCATAAATAGTGCCACTCCCACTCAAGTCTCCGAGCTTTGTCACTGCTTTCCTCTTGTTACCCCCACCCCCCGCATTGGACAGTATGTAGCCAACAAACCGAAACTGCAGTGCAAATGCAGAACAACATGACACAGATCGGGTTTCCAGTTTTCTTCTGCGCGCATTAATTAAAGTCAACTTTGGTGACATGAGAAAGAAAAAACAAAAACATGTAGGCCTAATGCGCACATCATATCATGATCATCAATCCAAGTAGGCCTTTGCACTCACATTGGCATGCAAAAAGTTTACAAGATCAATCCAGTGAGTGTACCTTTACCCTGCAGAGTAACTGGCTATCAAATGAGCTCCAGATCAGCAGAATTCTACGTTTGACTTATCATATATCTCCATATTTGCTCATTGCATTCCGCAGGGTAGGCCATTGAGAGAGAGGGGGGGGGGGCAAATATGTAGATCGACTCAAATTGAGGGGGTTGATAAGAGCTGTGCAGTCGCCTTTCTGCCCAAAGCTCTTTGTTGTGATGTGCCACACCCCCGCTAGACAGACTGCCAGCTGATCTGGCCAGCAACAGACTCTGCTAGCTGAGCCTCGACTGAGGAGCCTCTCCTTCCCTCTGCTCTGTAGACTGCAGCTCACACTCCCTCTTCCCACCGCTATCCTCCATTCTTTACAACACACACACACACACACACACACACACACACACACACACAATAAACGCCTGGTGTGAACTTGACCCATATTTGAGTCATGTTGAAATTGAATTCCACAGAAATATGTGCAAGAAAAACCCAGAATTCAAAATATGTAGAATACCTCTTGAAATTGAGCCCCCCCTCATAAATTAAATGATCTATGACCCATCCTTACAGGGGGAAATTCTTGTCTTGTTCTATTCTTTTCGCCTGCCTTTGTACCAGGACACACTCCCCTGTCTGGGCTTGTGACTGGTTTGTGTCCTTATATCACTAATTTATTAGCATTTAGAATAATGCCATAGTGATTAAAGAAAAACAAAGCATAACTATAAAACTGTAAGTACACCTTGTAGATGGTGGATAATCCTGTATTGATATTGTTGTATTTTATTCAATTTGTATTCATTTTTATTGTGCATTACATAAACACTGCCTTTTATTTATCAGCTGCAGCTTGGTGCAGTGGTGTATACTCAGTGTCTGTCAAGAAGAGGAATGAGACTGATTTGACTTATGCATGTACATAAAATAGGGTTCCATAATATTCCATCATTACTTGAATGGCTTCCAAAAGGGAATAAAATGCCTGTGTCTCATACACCATGCATTTTAGTGCTGTTTTATTACTATCATCCATGCCCTTGTCTCTTTGCCTATTAAGCTTTTCCTTTCTTTTGTAGTACACTCCTGCGTATGGCTTTGTGATTGGTTTGTGTACTATGATTTCTGATAATGAGGACAGTTTCTGCTTATTTGATTGGATAGTAACCGAACGTGAGTCATCACAGTTCCACTGCCTTGTCTTAGCCAAACTTGCAGCAGAGAGCCAGCCTCCAGCGCTCACTGTGCTTCCCTTCAGCCCCAACCATGTGTTTTTAGTGCAGTTTTATTGCTCCGTATAAGCCCTGCCCTTGTCTCTTTGCCTATTTAGCGTTTCCTTTCGCCTGCCTCTCTGTTTGGATATGCTCTGGCGTCTGGCTTCACGATTGGTTTGTGTCCCATAAATTCTGATAATAATGTCTCTTTCTGCTTATTTGATTGGATAGTCCCAGAATGTGGGTCATCTGAGTTCAGCCAGGCTGCCTCAGCCAACCTTGCAGTGCTTTCATAGAGCCAGACTCACGCAGTGTGCTTCCCTTCAGCCCCTACTAGCAGAGTCATGAGAGAATGGATTCCAGCCCAGTCATTCCCAGCCAAACACCACTATCTAATTGAGGGGGGGGAATCACAGTTATAGACTCTAAACAAAGAGCCAGGGACTAGGTGTCCTCACTTCACTTCTGTAACGCCCAAAGCCTCATTATCCCAGCTTTTGCAATCTGTGTGTGTGTGATTTGTCAGAGTGTAAAAGGAGGTGGAACCTGAGCTACATTTTATTTCTTATGCAATGTCTATACACAAGAAAATCAATCCCGTTACTAGCTCAAAATGAACTTCACCCACTAGTAATGTCTCATGAGAGGCATCATCATTTTTATTTTAAGCCATAGAATAATTATTTTTAGGTTGATGTTATGATGCTGATGGTGACATTAGCTATTAAGGAGGATTTTTTTGTTAGATTCAGAATCACTATATTGTATATGATCTTTTGCGAACTACTGAAACATTTTAAGGGTCAGTTTTCCTTAATTACAAATAATCTTAGCCATGAAGACAGTTTCAGCTTCATTTGTCTAGGATCCTCTGATGAAATTTGTCCTGCTACTCCAGCATAATGGAAGTGAATAATGTATGCAGGATAACTCACAGACCCGGCTGTAATGAACAATTTTCATTAGAAAAAAAATGAACAAGGCCTGTGGATAATCCAGTGTAACTGGGAATTTTCTCTTTAAATGTATTAAAACATTCCTGGTTTAGGGTCCCCTTAGTGGAGACTAAGTGGTTTCATTTAAGGTTTCTTCTCACAGCTGTCTTCTCCGACATAGTGTAAGAGGGACACCAGGATGTAGCAGACATGAGGGACCACGCTGAATTTAAATTGCTCATTATACTTTATTGAGTTTGATGGCGAAGAATCCTTCACAGTTTAGGGGTCTAAGGTTACCAGACAGCTTTTGTCTGACCTCCTGGTGTGGGAGGTGGGGCTTCTCTCTTTGACACATATACTTATCTTACATTATGGCAAATCCAGTCATGTAACGCAGGTCAACTCAGTTTTAAATGGTCCAGGTCATATAAATTAAACTGCTTTTGATTCTTTCTAAGGACCTTTCCCAGCACCAGCTGGTTTCTTTTCATTTATTCTTTGTTTGTCTTAAGAAGCATAACCCACTCTAACGATGAAGACCCACTTTCCCAAGAGGAGTCTTGTGGTCATGAAGTACATGGTGTTCTCTGTGAAGCCTCATTACTCTGCATTGGTCGTGTCATGCAAACTGCGATCTCTAAAGGAGAGATGGCCCCTGACAAGCTCATTACAAGTCGTGTCTTCTTCAGAAAGAACAGCCTGGGCCTTCTGTGCCCCCCACAGTTGGGCCTCACAAAAGGCCATCTTGTCAGTGTCCGAGACCTATTTGAAAACTATTTGAATCACCGGGACGAACAGGGTAAATATTTCACAAAGACAAAGAGCCTAATGACATATTTTACAGTTGGTTTGATGTTTTGTCTGGACATCTTTTGTGTTCTGCTGGGGGTACCTCTAATACTGTGAGATGGCTGTAAACCCCTCTTCTGTCTGTCCTAAAAAATAAGTGGTACCACCTGGCAGCACAGTTCCACTGCCATGTAGATCCAGCTATTCATGCATTCTATTTTCAGCCGAATAACTGTGGTTAATGACACTTTTTTTAACATTAAATTATCCCAAATTCCACATGGAAAAAAGAAGCAGGAGTCTCTGATTATATACATATACTGCATCTCTGCCAGTGGTTTTATATTTGGCTGCACTGCTACACACAGTGCACAGTGTTCCTGTGTGGCTGGTGGCAGTGATGAGGTAGCAGGGTAGAGATGGGGTTTTCCTGCTCTTGCTTGAGCATGACCTTGGCACAGCAATGGGTGTAAATTCTGCTGGGGCACAAGAGGTCAGTTTGTCTACCTGCCACACGGCAGGATTTCCACCATCCCACCCAGTTGAGCCATATTTTTCCTGATGTGTAATAAAACGATGACTCCTCTGTTAGGAGATGCTCACAGTTTCCATTTGTCCCCATTCTGGTGACACAATGTTTTAGCCCTGCTAACAGGGTGTCGGTCAGGCAGTCCACACTGTGGCGCAGAGAGAAATATGTTAACAAATATTTGGATTGCCATGATTTTTTTTTGTTTTATTTTTGTTTGTTTTTTACAGACGTTCATGATTCACAGAAGATGAATCTCACTGACTTTGGTGAGCCACTCACTTTTCTTCTAGTGCCACTAGCAAATCAGTTTTTACTTATCCAGGTGAATCACCTAATAGATGCATCATCACAAAAACTGGGATGGGATAGTGATGTTTGGTCGGTTAATATTTTGTACATGCATGGTTCCCAGATGATGAATCCTAAAGACTTTGGTGATCCCCTGACTTTTCATATTGTGCCACTATGAGGTTGATATTTGCTGTTTTGAGTGAAATGTCTCAACAACTAATTGATGGATTACCATAAAAATTGGTACAGAAATCGGGTACATGTTTCCTTCTGAATGAATTGTAATAACTTTGGGGATCCTCTGACTTTTCATTAAGCGCCATCATCAGTTCAAAAATGTAATTTGTCCAGTACTTTGGTTTATGACAATTCCATCAACATCAACTGCACTTTGTGTTCAGTGGTAATAAGCAAATGTTAAAAAAATAATAAAATAAGCCAGTGTCAAATTCCTTGTATGTGTTTACTTGGCCATTAAAACTGATTCTGCTATTAGCGTGCTAACACGCTAAACTTTGATGGCAAGGTGGGTAAACACCGCCATGTTAACATTGTCATTGTGAGCATGTTAGCATGCTGAGATTAGCAATTAGCTCAAAGCAACACTGACCGTAAGTACATCCTCACAGAGCTCTCAATCTTTATGTTGTTATAAATCAATTTACTGATGTATTTTCTTCTGCTGTAAGATAAGACGTTTTCCTTGTGAATGAAATCCGGTTGGCCGTGAAGGCAACGTGTAGCAGTACAGTATGTATCCAATGGAAACAAGGTATTAGTTAAATCTACTTGATCCATGGGTTGTAAATAAAACCAAAGTGGAGCCACCATCTTGCCTGTTCTAATCCTTTGGTGCAGTGTTCCTGCTCCATGAAAGACATCTCTGAGGCGTGTGCTGGTGCACATGCTGTCCATATGCTATCCTATATGGCCATGTAAAGCTCACAGTGGGATAGTTCCTCACTAATGCTGGAATGTAAATGTGATTTAACTGTGATTAAGCAGCCAAGCATGCATGGTGGATACTCCTGACACTGAAAGGCCCCTGTCAGGCAGTTCCCTGGCTGTGTTGCTTTCAGTGGCCCACAGGGCTCATGTATTCTTCTCAGCTCAGCTCAGGAGTAGTTTTATAAAAGCTGCTCTGTCTATTTCCCCCCACCAGCCCCTCCCATACTTCTTCAGCCTGCATAGCAAAATAGGTGCTGAAGCGTGTTGTGTTGCGAGGCCGAGCCCCGGCCATGGCTTGTGGCGTGGTGTTGATTACCGTACGGCAGGAAGAGAGAGATACAGACCTGTGGAACATTGTGCATTTTTTCACATCTCCTGTTCAAAAACCACCAACCGCATCTCGCATGCAAGGGAGGGATCTGCAGTACAAAGACGGAGAATATACAGTGCAGTAGCCAGGGTGGGGGTGGGGTTAGATACCGGGATATTCACTGTCAATGCCCTCCATTGATGTAGGTCATTTATTCAGCTGTATCTGCAGCTAATCTGATTATCGTTTGAAGGGCTGCATGTTTGACCTCTGCAGCAGTGAACACCCCTGTCAGCCCAGCACTCACAGCATCCCATCTAACAGTTAGACTCTGACTGTGTCCACTGTGTTGTGTTCAGCTCAGCTTGAATAAGAGAAGAATAGCCGTGGGGCTAATGTCAGAGGGAGTGTTTTGTCTATGGCTGGGCTGTTTATGTTCCCTACGGTATGTAAGGTGTGTCTGCGTGATAAATCAGACTGTGGCAGACCACGACACACAGGGGTGTGGCCCTCGGCACAAGATGAGGAGTATTTTGTGGAGTCTTGGGGGAAGGAGGGCATAATAATTTTCTCTGTGAGACATGAAAACATTTCTCTCCCGGAGAATGAGGTTTAACATTGGACAGCTGGCACTATCTCCAGCCTGTACCTCCTCTTATCACAGTGTGGTGAGGTCTCTCATGATCTGGCAAGGCTATGGTTCTTTGTTTGGTTCTGGTTAGTAAGGATGTCTGTCATATTAGAGCTATAGTGTCAGGACTCCATCATTTGAATGAGCTGGCATTGTACTGCGGGAGTGAGAGTCATGGATGATGGGGCATCCCTGCCCCCACCTGCTTTTGCGGACCAACTGTAAACACCCATTAATGGCTGCAGCTGTTTGCATGTCCTTAGTTAACCAGGGTTTAAAAGATACAGAGACACATCAAGGCAGGTTGTTTTAGCATGCACTCAAGGCTGAAAGAGAGTGCCCACTCAAACTAATTGAGGCAAATGTGATGAGCTGGTCAATGCAGGCGAGCTACCCGTACCTTTCCCTTAAAGAGTTAAGGGGATGAAGTAATGTATGGCTAAGTGTGTGCAGGAATCAGACGGTCACACTCGATCCCGCTGCATGTATCCGGGTGAATGTCAATAGCCCTGTGCAGTGCAGACCAAGGGGAGTGAGTTACGGTTAGTACGCACAGCCGGTCTGATTGAAATGCATTACAGGAGTGCCTCTCCTGCTGTGAGCGAAGCTGCTGCTATTGTTCACAACTTGACAGCTATAGGCCTACAAGGGGAGGCATGCTATTCAACGCCAAGCAAGGTCCCTCTCAGTATAGACAAAAGATGATAATAGATCAAATCCTCCCTGTTTTCAGAGCTTTCTCATGACAAGTTTGAGCCGGTCATCAACACGAGCAACTGACCCATCCAAGGCTCCTTTATTATTCCTGCATATACAACTTATTCTTGTTTCTAACAAACTCTGAATGGACTCTGAGTGATTTTCTTTGTAATTTGACTCCTCTCCCACTAAGTACATTTTTCATAGACGAGCAGCCACGTAAACCGTTCTGATCTCAGATATGTTTCAAATCAAGCAGTGTCTTTTTTCCTTTTTACAGACCGCAGAACTTTGTAAGCCTTTGTTGTTATTTTTCCACAAGCGAAGCTTGCATGCACTGCTGTGTGAACAACGAAAAGAGGAGCTGCAAACGCCTTAATGTATATTCATTTTCTGCACACACATGTTAGTGTTCAGATCATCTTGGCACGTGATGGTGAGTTTAGAGGGAAAGGCTGGGTACGGTTGGGTTAACCCTGTCTGCTCCAGTGGTTAATGCTGATGAGGGACTCAGCAGTCATTTTAGTATTACCCCAAATCCCATGGATTGGATGGTTGTCTGCTGGCTCCTGGTTGGTTACAGGTCATAGTCTGTTGTAAACATGCAACCAAATTACAGGATTGTACTGAGCCCTACCACTGGAGTTAGTGGTGTCCCTCTCATTTCATGTTGCCAAGCTGACTGTGCCACCAGGCCAGTGCTGAAGTAATGAGCTGTGATTAGTCTTTTACTTTCCCTGCTCGAACTGTTTGCTTTTAAAAGTCCATGCAGGTTTATTGTGCCCCTTCGTTCTGAGCTCTGTAAAATATATTTCCTGTTCTGGTTCTCACTGTGTAGGCAGAGCAAAGTCAACTTCAAGGTGACTATCTGTTTTTTCTCCCCTCCTAAACCTGCAGATATATTTACTCTAGCTCTCTTATGGCAGGCTCACATGAATGTTTCAGCTGCACACTGTGTGAGTTTGACCCATGTCTGAGGACACACCAGGAATGTTATCTACTCTTGTTTAAAATGCTGGTAGCTGTTGTTGGAGCAGGTGACTGAGTTGAGTTCCTATGCCGCTGCTCACGTCAAAACGAGTTTTGATCTCCCTTTTGCAGACAGCATCCCTCACACCAAGGAGATGAACTCAGATTCTATTTCTCATAACCATTTCTGCAGAAACCGAGGAGCCAAAGATTCTTAGATATGAATGAGAGAAGGATGGTGGGAGAGGAGCAGAGATGAATGCTGTTTATTACTGACCCAGGTAGAACAGTTATATAACAAGAGTACCTGTGACATAATCACATCGCACACTAGTGCTTAGTAGAGATAAAGTTTACGTGCATGATGTAATTCACTTTACGGGTAACTGGGTCACTGTGTTCGTTAGGGAAAAGCTTCCCTCAATCCCCCTGCTTCACCCTCTGCATCTGACACATTCTAAGAAACACAAACCACACCCTGGATGTGGATGCTGCCAGAGATGGGATAACCAACCGGTGGGGCCTCATGTCACGATCGCCGCGGTGCCCTGCTGTGACGACACTGGAACTAGATGGGAGTTAGAGCAGAATAAGGGGAGTAGCTTGCAGCTTTCTTCTTTCAACCGAGATGCTGAATAATATCTGCAGTCTATTGAGATATCTTGAAGAGTGACACCCTATTTCTACAGAGGGTAATAACCCCTATCATCATTTCCACTCAGGATCAAAGCGTTTTTTTCCCTAAACCTCCTCATTGTTACCAGAAAATTGGTTTTTACTGCCCTCATGGAAATCTCAATTCTCATGTTACGAAAGAAGCACAATTAATTGGGGCTTAGCATGTTTTTCCCTTCATGTAAGTGAACCTTTCAATGCTGACATTAAAGCAGCAGGGCTTTTGATGCATATTCATGTCGTTGACCCAAATGCCAAAGGCAGTTTAGCATTTTCTAAGAAGTCATGGAGCTCTGCATAATTTGATGCATCTTGGTGAGTTGCTGTTAGCTACCTGATGCTTCCACGATGGCTGCATTACTGTATCAGGGCAGTTAGACTGGATATCTCAGCCTAGCTCTCTGGTGTCTGGTTAAATATTAATGCAGCTGGATCCGTTACACTGGTTATTGAGCCTTAAGCAGTCCACAGAGCTTAACTCATTTTGCAGTGCCAGGTGGCAGCTGCTTCTCTTGCTAATAAGGTATGAAATCAGACTATCATGAGTCTTGTCAATGAGAGACAAACAACCACAGCCTCCTAGTTTTTATGAATTATAACTCATCCAGGGAAGATTGTTTCTTTGTGTGTTAACTCTTGCAGCAGAGTGAGAACATTATAGATGTTTTGGGAAAAAGGAGACAAGGCTGTGTGCAGTGTGTGTATATACAAATATCTATATGTCAGTTACAGAGTTTACATACACTGAGCCTGCAGGAACTGTAGTGGGAAGGGCTGACTGAGTTCAGTCTGGAGCTGAGGTGAGGCGTCAGAGGCATGAAAACAGACCAGGCTGTCTAGACTTGCTCTGTCTGTCTGCATGTTTTGTAACCATGCAGTATAGTTGGGGGGAGGGACCGAGACTAGTAGTGCACCGAGTTCTTGTTTTTGAGACTCACTGGCATCAGGTAGCATATGACTGTTTGATGCTCAACAGCACTGATTCCATTGTGGCCCTGAGGGAAACCACGGAACAAAGAAAGCGTTTGGCAGGCCTGTTCTTATGTACTTTTGTCGTGCCATCTATAAACATTCACGCATCTCACCGTCCATTCCTTTTCATACTTCAAATCCCTGGCGTAGGCATGCACATAATGATTGAATATTTTTATTCTCAGGAAAGAACCATAACATTAAAAGACGTGCCGCCCTTTTCCTATAGCACTGCATGGTCAGACTGCTGCATGTAGCTATTGTCATGCAGAAACTCACTGAAATAAAACTAAATGGAATACAGTATTTTACATATTGACCAGTGGATGCACAACGCTGCATTTAGGTGCCAAGCACACTGTTTCCACATTAGAATGGAAGGAAACCACAACATATATAGTACCATCTGGCTTTGGGTAGATTTGTTTCAAAGCCCACTTTTATTGCATGATGGAGGGGGGAAGGGTGTAATTTCCCATGTGCCGATTCACAGATAGTTGCATGTTGGAAAATGGGCTGGGTAACCATTGTGAGTGTGATTAGAATATATAGCTTAAATAAAAAACTGTGTCTGCTCCTCTAGCACAGCTCCAATTTTTAAGTGATTTACCCCAAGTCCCACATCTCACTACAGCCTTTTTTGTCTCTAGTTTACATTTTGAAGATCTCTTGGGTGGTTTTGATATCCTTCCTTTTACTGACCTATCAGACCTAGCAATAACCTTGCGATCATTATTCCTTGAGTTCCTTGATTATTCCAGAGCCTACTACGTACAGGAAACCACACAGTCTTGTTCAGCAGGCCTGAAAAAAATGTCTGTGCTTGTTAACCTGTAAACACCTTATAATGAGTCACTACTCTCACTGTGGAGAGCCATTTTCACTGAGTTTTATTTGTTTCATGTTGCACTCACTGACACTATCAGTATTGGGAAATGCTTATTGTATATAAGGGATTGCCATTGTAAACAGTCCTTCAACCTAAAGCACATAATGGCTGATTTTGCATGTTGCACATTTACTACAAATCACACATACTTAGTGTGAAAATTCCAAACTTTCTTCAACCACGGGCTCCCATTCATCTCAGTACAGTGTTAAAGTCAACTTGCAGACACTTAGAGTTAGTTTGAGATAAGTAACTCATTATAGTGAACTCGGGTCTATTTTTATTTCTCTGAAAGTCACAATGTTACTATTGCATGTTAAAGCCTGGATAGATTTGAAATGTCTGCACTGCAATACCACACAACAATCATGTAACTTTGGCAAAAATAACTGCAGACATGATGTTCACTGAATAGCCTACCTCACAGTAGCCACCTCACCTCAGGTTTCACATCTTTGCAAGTAGATTTTCATATGAAACTGAAATAAGTGGAAATCACTGGCTACTTGGAATGTAACAAAAGTGTGGTGTATTATTTTTGTGTGAAAGAAGGTCAACGCTATATGGCCTAAAACATACAAAACATGGAGAACATTATGCAAAGACATGTGGAATATGGTCAGCAATAAGGCAATGATCAAAACTAAATTAGCTCAAATAAAGGCTTGTTCTTAATGCCATGTTGCTATCTTCTTGTGTGATTTAACACTGGTGTCTCTCCTTCCCTCTGTGTGTTACAGGAGAACGACCTTTCCCATGTACCTGGCCTGACTGCAGTAAGAAGTTCGCTCGCTCTGATGAGCTGGCCCGCCACTATCGCACCCACACGGGGGAGAAGAAGTTTGGGTGCCCGCTTTGTGACAAGCGCTTCATGCGCAGCGATCACCTCATGAAGCACGCCCGGCGCCACTCAGATTTCCAGCCCGGCATGCTGAAGAGGCCCCATGGCAGCAGCAGCTCCACACGTCCCAGCTCCCTCAGCGACTACAGCCGCTCGGATGCCTCCAGCCCCACCCTCAGCCCCGCCCTCAGCCCAGCCAACTCGCCTTAAACTGAAACCCAGTCGCACTTTCTGTCTCTGACCTGCGAGGCCTGTGTTTTTGTCATAACACTTGTGTTGCACGGTTGTCAGCAACCCCCCCCTCCCTTTGCTATTCCTGCGCTTGCTGTGGTGTACCATACTGTACATAACTGCTTATTGTAGTGCAATTACTCGTGTGATCCTAAAAAAAGGTAATGCCTTTCCCAGATGGCAATATTTACATTCTGTACCATATGTCTGTATTTTTTTAGCTTCTGGTCATGGCTAGTTGTCCAATGTATGTTCACAGTCAGCTAAACAAGGTTTAGAAGAAGAAAAACAGACACCCTGACAAGTCTTATCAAAAATGGGACTTTCTTTGTTGTTTTTTTTTGAAAGGGTGAGGAGAAGGGGTACACACACACACACACACACCTCAGGATTGAAGACAGTTGCTATTTCTGTAATACCACAGTACTTCAGAGTACTCACATTGACTGCACAATATACTCATCACTTTACTCTGAAATTCAACAGGGGTTGAATTTTACGCCCTGCTCAGGGATGGCCTTGTTAGCTTGAAAGAATGAACACGAGGAAGAGAAACATACAGTACATATATAGCAGCCTTTACACTCAACACAATTTGCACTCTTTGTTTTTTTTTGTTGGTTTTCACATTTTGAGGAAACTAGCTCAACGGTCATACAGTCTACAAAATACAGTACACAGAACTCATGTACTCGTGTTCTCGGGGGGGTTCACATGTATTGTAATTGCTATGTGTTAACAAAACGATCCCCAAACCTCCACCTCAGTAAACAAAATACATCATTTCCTCCACTGCAACATTAATATGCAGTTGCCATTACACTGGGTTAAATATGTACTTCATTAAACAGCTGTGTGCAGTATATACTGTGTAAATCTGCATTGTGGGAGGATCAGGGTTATATTGGGTTAACAGTTTTTAAAAGTATACTCAGTTGAAGAAACTTTAGAACCTTTAAATAGAGTTAAGTTAAGTTTCAAAGCAGCTGTTCATGTTTTTTTCTTTTTTAAAGTGCTGTATCATCAGGCAGTATTTCACACAAAATGGACACAAAGGGACTTTAGTTGAAACAATGTTTATCCCTCTCTGAAGCACATAGGAAAAAGTACCAAAGAGAGTGAATGAAAGCTTTCTATTCAGTCTTGTAAGCTGCCCTTCATTGAGGCCTGGGGCTGGTGGTTGGCAGTATCACAGGTAGAACCAGACAGCCTGCACACTTCCCTCCTCCTGGCTTTGCCTTTTGTGGCCTCCCTTGAGGAAACAGCTGCATCCCACAAGAAGCTATTCACAGCCCGCAGGAGGAGTGCTAACATGCCATTCCTGGGGAGTCCTCCTTCGCCCATCTGGCTCTACCTGTCCAGTGGTGAAGCTCCAACTCTGCCAAATAGCTTAAGGTGGCCTAACTTGGGAGGGGGGGGTGAAATGTAGGCCAGAGTGTTGGGCAGAACCGGGCTTGGCTGCAACATGGTGGAGCACAGAGCGAATAAAGCAGCTATCTGCAATAGCCAGGCAAGGGAGGGCAGGTCCTGATAAAAGAGGAGAGGTTTATCATGAGCTGAGCAGCACAGAGGAGGAGACACCTGGTCGCAGACACCCCCGTCTCCTCCTCCTTCCCCAACACACTTCAACTGTAGAAACCATGAGCAGTAACATGTCTGTAATTAGTGGGTTGATCCAACCTGTAGGATAAGAGTAGAAAGAGAAGTGTATAAACAACAGTACTACCTAGATAACGCTAGCAGTGTGGGTGGGACGTACCCAACTCCATCCTAAGCACAGGGAGAAATCCTCTACTGCTGGAGAGTCAAATTACAAAATGCCAAGGAAAATGTCGCTCCAAATTCATACTGATAAACCAGAGCGCTCAAACAGCTGCTTTCAAACTTCTCTCTTGCAACAATGGGGGGGGCTTTTAAACTGTTGTAAAAACATTTGAACCAAAACGAACATATCAGCAAAGTGCAATGCTCACCAGCCTCACGTCGTCCTCCCTGTGAAGCTCAGATGTCCTGTGAGAAAGCTGACTTGTGTTTCTAGACAGACATGCCTCAATAAGTCAGGCAAAAGGCACAGTAAACCTTCCATGGAAGCGGGCACCACTATCAAAACTGCTGCAGCACCGCCAGTCTGTGTTATGCCTACATTTTCTTTGAATGCTTCAGCACTACGGCCGAAAATAGTTTCATCCATGTATTCGGTCCTGTCAGACCCCTCCAGACTGTTGTCACCATGAATTGCATTTGCTAGCTTCATTCTACCAGCGAGTCTTGCCCTGCAGTCCCGTGCTTCACACTATATGCATGTTAACAACTGCGCCTTGGAAGCGTAGAGGGTTTTTTGAGGCGGTCTGGCAGGTGTAAGTTCATGAATGACTGGCCTTGTCCCTCGTTCTCCACAGCAGCCATCTCTCTTTAAAGTTGTGAAGAATCAGCTCACATCAGTCACATCCTCCAGAAAGAAAACATCCCTTATTTAGATCCAATGCAGTAGTTTCCTCAAAACACCACGTTTAAGAAAACAACCCTCTGTAAGATGGTAAAATAGTTTCCAGACTGCAAGATGACACTTTGAATGCCACTGATCAGCAGCTCTTTATGAAAGAAGCATCGAGAGGGTTTAACTTTTAGCATTTCTAGAAAAAACAACTTTGATTTTCACTAACAAATTCTTGGAACAGCTGTTTTTGTGGTATCTATCCATTTGTTTAGTTATAGTCAGTTTTTGACTTGGTTTGTAGTTTAACTTTCTCTTGCAAACCCGCCCCATTTCTGATTAGCTCACCCTCAAGCAGGTTTCATGAATCACTTTTTAATCCATATTCTGCACATTTACCTCAGGGTCGACATCCGCAAAGCAGATATGGGACAGTTTGTGGATTTTGTTGTAACATCAGTTGCTGCACAGAAATGTCTGCCAGCCTCCCCACGGTGTTCCTGGGTGCTTTGTGCTCACTGCTGGTCAGTGTCCGACCACACTGGAAACAGGAACGCCGCCATACGGGGCCCAGCTCCTGCCTATAATGTCTTCATAACATCCTGCAGTCCTGCTGTGCGCCTTAGTAAGCACGGGGCACTCTGGAGCTCTTTTCAGTGAAATGCCCCTTTAAACACCTTTGACCCTTAGTGTCAGTGGACTTACAGTAGGCAACAGGAAGCTCTATACCACCTGAAAATAAACCAACTGTGACAGTGTAAACATCCCAGTCTATCCATCCATCCAGACTGCACCGGTGACATATATAGGCCTCCACAGGCATAACTTTTATTCTCACTGTACCAAATTTACTTGAATAATTCAACACAAAAGGCCATTGAACACAGTTTTGTACATGTCCATTTTTACTGTACTTGTGTTTGTTGTCAAATGATTATTAACCTTACTGGAGAAAGGTGTATAGTCTGTTTCAATTTATTTTGTTTTGTTTTTTTCTGGTCATTCTTCAGGTCATTTCAGCAACTCTTTCGAATATATCACAGCATTAAGGTTGACTGTTTTTGTCGGATTGTTTAAAGGAACCATATTTTGTTAAAAAGCATAGTTTGATCCCTGTTAATGGGGGTTACCCCTTTAATTAAAAACACTTAATACTCTGTTGATGTCAGGATGCAGGTTATTCCAGTTAGCCTGTTATCCAAAAATTCATGTCAGAAAACAAAAGGATTGTTTGGGGTGACAGAAAATGTAAACCTCCTGACCTCTGTGTTCGGCTATTTCAAATGGAGTGACTCATTTTTTTTCTTTATTATATAGATTATTTTGAAAGTTTTCCATAAGAATAGAGACCACAGCATTGTGAGTTAGCAATGTAGTCATACTTTTTATTATTGCTTATTACTTATATTTGTCTCATATGAAATGTTTGTATATTTTTCAGAAATCATACCTCTTGAAATATTTGACTTTTGTTCTACTTTCATATCTTTTTAAAACATCCATCATGTAGCTTTGTTTGCTTGATGAGTAGCACAAATAATTGGTTGTTTTATTTGTCCCTACTTGAATGAAGAAGGAAAGAAAGAGACTTTTTTTCTGTAAAAAAAACAACAAAAACAAAAAACACTGGGCTACATTTTATATAATCATCCCATGTTTTCAGGGTCCTCAAAAAGTAATCTTTCCAGGAAATAATGAAACCTTATTTTTTATTATTTTATGTTACAAAAAATATTTAAAAAGAACCCGTTCTCTACTGAGCTCCATATATTTGTCTGAGTTTAAACATTTTCTATATGTGAGGGATGATGTCAGCTGCAAATTACTATGAAACTCCACTTCAGCATTTTTTTATCAAATCTTTCAATTGTAATCCCACAGAGATTACAGTTATTGACATCTGTCAGAGAAAAAAGGAATTTAAACACTGACAAAATGGAAATACAAGGTTTCAACAAGATGCTAACAGTGTACCAGTTAATATTTTGTTCTGCTTACTGTAAAAATATATTAAAGTAGATTGGTTGTTGCTTAGTATGTAAAGAACTAACATTAACCTTATTTAAAAAAGAATCATATTAATAACATGAATATATCACTGATATCGTCTCATCTTCATGGTCTCAGCGTACAAGCATGAGAAATGCAATTGTGTGCCAAAACTATAATGGTAACTTCTTAAAGATAACAAAAGTTGAGGGTAAAAAAAGAACCTGGCTACTATCAGACATTTAACAAACTTGTACAGTTTTATAAAGTGTGACATGTTTTTTTTTAATGTAAAGTACAGGATTAAATGAAGCAGCTCTGCATATTTGATATGCAAGTGCTCCAAGTTAAATATTGCTTTTCTGCTTTATGTAAACATTTTGATTGTGTAGCTTTGTTTTCATTTGGTTCTTGTTATTTAATTTGTACTTCTTTTTTTTTTGCTGTACAATACTCAAGCAATGTATAATGGCTTATTACAGGTATTTTTTTGACATAAACAATCTTAACGATGATAAACGCCCAACCATTCCAAAGGATTGATAATTGCATTTGCTATAAATGTGCTGCTTACATGGACCCAGTGCATTTTTGTAGGTTATGAATAGAAGTCTGTCTTGACTGTGAGATTTTACACGTTGTGAGTTGTGCACAAGGTACGTTTATCATTGTCAACATTTCCCAGGTTTAATCTCTCCTTTCTCCTCTGCGGGCTCTATGTGTAGGCTAAGCCAATTCGAATAAACAACATACATGCAATATTTTAAAGTATTATAAATATATAATATTTAAAAGATCAGGACATACTGTGCATGTCTTCCCTCATGACAAAAGCCTGAGGCTTGGGGGATAATGTTTGAAGAGGGAGCCATAGATAGGAGAGAGCAGTTCTTGAGCAGTGAGAAGAAGCTTTGAGTTCATCAGAGACTCCACAGTTACAAGTTGTTACCAAAGGCTTTGAAGGGAAAGATGAATGTTGCAGTAATTTTGAACCCAACCCAGTTTGGACCCCTGGGTTCAACTTTATATGCTCTTAAGTGTTGATCAATGGATGTCGTGCTTGATATGGACCTTTTTCTACATCTCACATAAGCAATTTTCATTTTGAAAATCACTTGAATGAACAAAACCTGTTTGATTATTCGAGCAAACTAATTCTGACTGAGTAAAAAGACGAGAAACAAAAGAGACTGAGTGAGTAGGAACATGCAGTGTAGCAGACCACATCTGTCTGTACCCTTCACTGACCATGTGGTCCCGCTTGACTGCCTGAACTGACACTGGGCGGCATTTTCTCTTTACTGTTGAAATGCACGCTGACTAAAAGTCTTTTGCTCAAGCTTTGGATATGTTTGCCCTTAAAGAATTAGTGTGTTCCCGGTTATGCAGCACTAAGTGCTGTGAATGACCTCCCTTTAATTACAAAGAGAGAGCCTCTTACCAGCCTTTTGGTTGTTTCCCGTACCTGTTTGTCCACAGTGTATTGTTGCTCTCTTGATACCTCTCCTCTGTTTCTCCTCTGCCCATCACCATCAGTTGCCTGTTGTAGTGACTCCATGGTGCTGCTTCCCCTTTCAGCACCAGTATAATCTAATCTGTAAATAACTCGACTCAGCTATGGCCAGTACATTCTCTTGTGACCTCACTCTAACCTTCAGGTGTCATTTTGTTTTTTTCTCTCTCAGCAAACCAAAATCACTACATACAAGTATTACAGTTGTACAGTTCCTCTGATTCTACACACATTTAATGTGCTGGTCTTAGCTGCTCTGCTGTACCTTTTTATGGCATTATTTTGTACATGTTAGACAATATATTGTGACCATGTCCTATGCAAATATGAAAAATAACAGATTGTTGAATAATGTATGTTGTCATAACTTGTATGCATGAAATAGTGAAGTTTACATTTGGAAATAAATTCATAAAATAAGCAGCTACAATTGGTTTTGTGCTCATTTCCTTCACTTCATCCACCTTCTGTTTAAGTGACACTGGGACTTTTGCTCAACAGCCGCCACTGTGGCCACAATGAACACATTATGTGGTTGTGATAAATGCTAGGCAAGTAGCAAAAGAAGAGAGGAGTCATTAAAGCATTTTCTACAAAGTAGACAAATGAAATGATGCATAAATGGTAAACAACTGGTAGGAAAATGTTGTTAGCTTTGGACAGAGCCATGCTAGCTGTTTCCCCGTTTCCAGTCTTTATGCTAAGCTAAGCTAACCAGCTGCTAGCTGTAGCCTTAAAGTTATAGATACCATACAGACGTGAGAGTGGTATTGAGTGTTTTATTGATACATTTTAATTTTAAGACGAAGAGTGTGTTTTTCTGTTGTTTTTTTGTCTCTTTAATGTCTGATTTGTATCAGTCGTTTATAGGGAAGTTCCTCGTTTATGAATGTAAAGTATTTTAAACATTAATGCAGAATTCCAGCTGAGAACAGTATAAATGGGTGATATTCCTCAGTTAGACAGCCTTTCCTCACAATCATGTGCTTCAGTATTATTCTTGCAACAGGAAGTACACCTTGTTCCCTCATTTCACCCATGCAAATAGTTACAGTAACTGCTGGGGTATCAACAATGGGTGGAGCACCGAATGCTGGGGACTCCTTCCTTCCTTATTGTATTTCAGGCAGAATAGACTGATAAATTGTGTGAAGTTTCCTGTATATACCCAGTGTACTTGCAACTTCAGAAGAACAGATGATTCACTACAGACTGCAGCCGCCCCCTGAGCAAAGTTTACTTTTAACTTCATGTGACACACAAAAGCAGAGTTTCTCACTCCATCTGCATGTGCTGTTCTGCAAAATCACCGGTAACATGCCTTTATTCCTATCTTAAGCTGAGTGTGCCCACCAACACCAGCAGCAATCTCCTGCTTCACAATAAATCATGCAATGTGGAGTGAGAAAGGAAGGAAGACAAATAAAGAACGAAGCAATTACAATTCTTGATGAGGAGCCTGGTGTTCTCCCTGCTCAATCTGTACACCTCCTGTCTCCAGGCAGGTTGGAACTACCAGCACACCATGCTACACAAACAGACAAGCTGCCACCCCTGGCACTACCACACAACTTGGTGTGCCATCACAGCCGGCATGTTCCCAGAGCTTGTTTTTTCATATTTGTGTGGCAACATGAGGGACTTCTGCATAGTTATTTTTCATGTGTTAATATTTAACTAATTTTTTTAATTATGCTTGGAATGTTGGCAGGGAGCTGAAAATTGGGCTCCTAAATATACAAATCCTGTGTCTTTCCTCGGCATGATAGTGGATAGTGGAGTGGTCATGCAACAGCAGAGTCTCAGTAGTGTCCCTCTGCAGATCACTGACCGTGCTAATTCACACATATCTCGTCGTATTCCAAGAAATATCTGGTTTTGCTGGTTGTGTGGGTGAGGCACATATTCAGTCTGGGTTGCACGTCTTTCAATCACGTGTTTATTCTCAGGGTGACACATTTTCTCCTCTGTAGTGAATTATATTGCTGCAGATGCGGGACAAAGTGTAGAGAGTTATATGAGCAGTGAGTGCACATCTCTACCGGTATCACCCTGCATACAGGATGTGGGGGCGGAGGAGGTGGTTTTGGTTTGACTGATCATCTTCAGTCACACCTTTCCTTTGGATTATCAGCTCTTGAGCACCCAGTCTTAAAGTGAAATTGCACGCAGAATAAACTCAGGTAAATTTACAGTGTGGCGAGAACCTCAACCATGAGTTATTTAGAATGCATTGTCTGAGGGAAAGTACAGTACATTGTATAAGAGAGATTGAAGATGAGGATGAGGAGATAGGTGGGTGGTGATACCCGCTGCTGATTGGTGCACCCAACCTAGACACACTCAAAGTCGAGAGCGTGGGAGGCTTTGTGGGCTGGAAAGGGTCTATGCTCCACTGAGGTGTGTGGGCATCACTGACTTTGAGACTCAGTGGAATAAATCCACATAAAAAGAGGGAGAGATGTGGTCAGCAGCAGCAGCAGCAGTAGCAGCAGTGGTCTTAATCACACAGAGGCCTGTGTGTGTGTGTGTCCCTCTTCCTCTATGCCAAGCCCCAGAAGGCAGGCTGAAGGGCCATGTGATGCCACCCACTCTTGAGTGCAGTGCATGGCAGGGCTGGCGCTAGATCCTGCAGAGCGGGTGGGATGAGCTCAGATATGGGAGGCTGGCACCAGCTGAGAACAAGGCTTAGCTAAGGGAGGTGGTGGCATCACTGCAGCAGAGACATCAAAGGCACCAACCTGCTTAAAACACAACAGCACTTTAAATACTGTCAGGTAGAGTGCCTTCCAATCTAGTAAACAAAAATAGTGCTAAGAGGAACTAAATATTCAGTTCATATACCCGTGGATATGCATAATCGTCCAACATTTTAATTTCACCATCTTAATGAGACAACTGCTTACCATCAAAATCAATATTTATGAACTATTGTGTTGCATTAAGGCCTCTAATGGTTTCTTAATATGTGAGGAAAGAGACAGATGCATCTGAAAGGAAAATAATAAAAAATAAAACAATACTGTATCCTGGTGTTTTGTTTTGCATTAGTCTTGGTTTAAACTGAGTTGAGTGAATGTGACTACATGGAGACTGTGTTGAGAGGATGAGAGGCCTGCCAAAAGACTGCTGTATGCCTGATAGAGGTCTTTGTTGCTTTGAAAAGCAAAGGGAGGTCCTTCATGCAAAGTCAAAGGAAATTCTGAGAAAAGGGGATCCAAGAAAGAAGACAATACACTCTGTCTCATTCAGTACTTATTATGGAGGACGCAGGATTTAAGAGCTCGGATACATTTCTGGGAAGAAAGGGGCCCTCTTGTGCCATTGGTTGACAAACATTAGACATCATGTGGAGATGTAATTCATCTTCAAAACTTAACAAGTCATTCCATATTATTAGCAGCTGCAGTCCACAGACGTGACTTGAAGTATGGGGCAACAGTTGGAGAAGTGAGTCTAACCCACTTTGTAGTCTCTAGTCACGAGACTATACTCACAGTCAAAAGTATGCAATTCATCCCACACAGGACAGGCTGGTGCCCACGAAGCAACCTTTTCCTCACTCTCACTCCACCAACTCATCCAGCTTTTACTGTACAGACTGTGGCTTCTCGAAAAAAAAGAAAAGGCTAATTTTATCTTAAACTTTTTTATTGAAAAATATGTATTTTTTTAAACCCTCATGAGTTTTGTGTTTTTTTGAGAGTTCAGACAGACAGGGGATTGGGGGATTGATCTGTTTACACTTGTGTTTACTGTACATCTCCTCACGTTTTAAAATCTGTAGCTGCATAATATAATAGTCTATCAAGACCTTAGAGTCCTCAGCCATGCTAGCAGCTCTGTGAGGCTGTATTTCGGCACATTGTTGCTTTGAGCTTAATGACACTAACATGCTAAAACGTTTAAAATATTCATTAGCTAAATGTTAGCGTGTTAGCATGCTAATATTGGCTAATTAGCACTGAACACAAGTACAGGTGACGCTGATGGGACTGCTATTAGTTTTGCTTTCGTTATTTAGTCATAAAGTATTGGACAAATTCATATTTTGACCTGATTATAACACTAGAGGAAACACCAAAATTATTACAATTCATCCTGAGGGGATTTACCAAATCTAAGGGCAATCCATTCAATTGTTGTCGAGACATATCACTCAAAACCACAATGTGAATCTTGTGGCTACAGGAGAAGTCAGAGGATTGCCAAATGTTTGTACAAAATGTTTGTTGAAATCTTTGACCAGCTGGTTGCGCTAGATGTAAAGTCGAAGGATCACTAAAGTCATCAGGATTCATCCTCTGGGAACCATAAATGTCTGTCCAAAATTCCAAGACAAATTTGAGATATTTAAGTCTGGACCAAAGTGGTGGACCAACTGATCGACTGACTAACATTGACGAGACTAGAGCCATGCCGCAAAGACATTCTATATTTTCTTAATCATTACTGCTTGTGTAAATCCAATAATGATAATCTGGTGGAAGTCTTTGGTAACACTGTTTAACGTGCTAGAATGAAACCCTTCTTACTGTCATTCTCACAAGCTGATTTTCTCTTCATTTGAAGATTAAATTAGGCTCTAATTAAATTCATTCTTACATATCTACAATGACACATAAATGATCAACCATCTCTTTGAATTTCCTCCGAGTCATTCTTATGTAGTGTTTAATACCGTTTGTATTGCTCTGTGACTTATGCTCACATGCTTACAGCATGTCTCACCAGATTTAACCATGGCAGAGGACACTCTCGCATGAATGCACTTGCAGATTTACTGCTGCTTTTCAAAGGCCTATTTCGCTGCGTGGCATCTCTGGAGGAATATGGCAGTTACAGCTCTCAGTCTGGAATGCTGCCCTTCTTGGCAGTTCACTCCCAAGAATCTCAACTCTATAACCTCAGAATGATTTTGGTGGAAATGTTCACCTCATTCTGTTTAGTTTGACTCATTCCAAAAGCAGACACAAGATTAATTACCTTTTTCCATTAATGCTGAGTCTTTTAAATAACCATCTAAAGAGCCTATTCCAGAAATCTCAAACAACCTCTTAAAGGAGCATTGCACTGATTTTACACATGATGAGCAGTTCATGGGGAGTACAGTAGGTACATTTCACTTCCCTTAAATTGCATCTGCGGCTCCTCCACTTGCCTCCCTTCCTCGCGTCTTAGTCCGTCCCACCAAGGAAGCACGGGAGAGGCGCGAGGAAATTATGGGAGGAGAGAGGAAACAAGGAATGGTGTTTTAGAGGGATGAGACGTCTTTTCCTCGGAAGCGTCACATGAATTGGTCAACTGTATGGGCGGAGTTAGCAACGGCTTTCAGTGGCAAGGCTTCTGGGAAGGCTGCTCTCGTGTATCCTCACTTATAGAAATAAGAGCTTTGAGACGGCCTTCATGAAGGAGGGACAGAACAACTTCCGGTTCAGCCGAGGACCAAGGAGCTATTAAATAAGGGAAGTGAGATGTACCTTATATAATGTCTCCTGAGGCTCTGAAGAACCTTTGTCAAGTCTGAGAAATTAACCCTGGTAACGTCATTGTGATGTAATGTAAGAGTACCCCTTTAAGGATGCTGCTAAACTCTTCTAATCACAAATTCCACTTTGCAGGAAATAGTGGCACTTCAAATACAAATACATTATTGATTCGTTTTAGTACACTAATACAGTAATTTCAACCTGTTATCTATGTCTGCTTTTAGGCCTCACTAGAAAACAGAAAAGATGAAAGCAAACGGATAGTACAAAGTGTATTGTAGTGTATGTGGATCATCGTCCATCATTTCTTATAAAATAACTGAAAACTGTCAGAACATTGTATTGATTAAAAAGATCCTCAACCTTAAATCTATAATCTCTACGGTTCTCATGATCACCTCCTTGAAGTGAAGAAATGACGCAGACACACCATGTTTGTAACAATAAACTATTTTTTTCATATTTACATCTGTACCTAATGTGCAAATTAATAATTTAAAGTAGTGTAAAACTCTTAAATTAATACAAAATCATATCTTACAGTCCTAACATGGTGAAAGTCCATGAACCTGTCACATAGAAACAAAGAGGAGCAACACTGCAGTGTGTACAGGAGAGACAGAAGCGAACCCAGGGAGCAGTGGACATCCTTGGCCAGGACACACTTAGTTAAGGACAGCATGGTACATTATCCAAGCATCACCAGAACAAACAGCAACACAAACACTGCGTCTTTACAGTAGTTATGTCGAATGAGCAGAAAGCACTTGGAGGCCCGGGGTTTTACAAACCCACTGATTGGTTAAAGCACTGATGATCACAAAGGCTTGAGGTGCTCTTAGCAGCAGGTGCTTCTTTTAACGTAATGGCCTCTAGATATGGAAGAAGAACAGACAATCTCACACTGGACCGGTGACACATCTACACTGCAGGTCACCACATAGTGCTAATAGCATGATTGCACATCGTATTTTGTGTTTAGAGGGGAAGAGACACGTAATCACACTTCAAACAAATATGCATCAGCCTGCTCTCACTACCCACAATTCTTCTCATCTAACACATTGACCGAATAGAGTAGTTAACAGGCGACACACCATAAACACTGCATATTTGAAAAGCAATGCATCCTATGCACATTGTTTGGTGTTTGCCACAGCAAACATTTGGGAAATTTGAATTGTATATATTTTTTTAAAGGAAGCCAGTTTGGCAGTGCTTGTGGTCTTTAGAAGGTCGACTACGGGCAAAAATGTGATATGATATCTTACACATTATTTTGAGTCCAATTCTGACACAGGAAACCCTTGCACCGTGGTAAGGACAAAGGTACACTTAACAAATGAGATAGTTTTACATTGTCATCCTAATCTGACATTACAATCTATAATGCTTACACATTTTAATTCCTGTAATTCAAATTTGTTTACAAAAGCACAACGTGACAATCCTTACAATTTACAAGACACAGTTAACCTACAGTAACTATATTATTGGTGCATAGACAAAATTGGGAGAGGGTGTAGCAAAAATCACCAATTTATTGCTTTAAAGTCTAATATTAATCTCCCATTCAATTTCTTTTGATTGCAAAACAACTACAAATATTCCACAGAGATTTTGAAGAACCAAGCAGAGGTATTGCATTCAAACTGATTAAAAGAGCTAAAATGTTCCCTCATGATGCGATGCAAATCTTTTGTACTTTAAAAAATAAAGAACTTTCCCTCACATACAGAAAGTTACATCACAGAGAGATGACTTTTACTCTAAAACAAGTAAAAGACTAACTTCAATGAGACAGAAAAAAAACAAAACAGCACAATTTCTGGCCAAAGCTGCTCACTGTTTCAATTCTGCTTCCCCCTTCATAAAGTAATGCTCTTTACTAACAAGGGAAGGGTGACAGAAATACAAGAGCATTCTTCAACAAAACAGGAAACTGTTTGCCATCATGTTATTCTAAATGCAGAGTGCGAATGGTGTTGTTCCCTCAAGTCTCCTGTGGCCTTGCTGACAAGTGGCTGAAGTGGCTGTGATGGCTATGCAGGCCTCTGCACTTTGCTTTCCCTCTCCCTGCGTTTCAGCTCCTCTCTGTAGCAGTAGGAGCAGTAGTTCTCTGTCTCTGGCCTGCCGTAGAAGGAGCAGTTCTCCCTCTTGCAGCGGCGCTGCTGAAAGCAGTACAAAGGGCTTCCAGAGCTCCGCCCTTTGGTTTTATCTTGGTTGAGCCAGGTGTGAGACGAGTTGTCCTCATCAGCAAACTCCAGGCAGTCCTGAATGTCTCCCGCATCGAATCCATTGGTGTAGGTGTGGGACTTGTGTTCGCCGGGCATGTTGTAGGACAGGGTCTCTATGGTGTTAACAGTGCGGACCCCTGACAGGCGAGCAGGGCTGTAACTCTGGGATGAGAGTGTGCGGTTCTGCTGGGGGTAGGTGGCGCATGTCTTTAGGGTGCCCACCACAGGCTTATAGGGATCATCTTGGAAGATGGAGGATTGCATGTTGACATCTTGTAAGTGAATCACACTGTGCCGCTGGATGGGCGGTGTATGGCTGTAGTGGGCAGACACAGGAACAGGCCCAGGTCTCTTAGCACCAATACTGGGGGAGGAGTAAGGCGCAGGGGTTGGGGCTGGGTGGGAGACATGGTGGGAGGCAGTTGGCGGGGTGAGAGGCGGAACTGGGACAAGAGGGGCTGCAGGAGTGGGACTGTTCCTGCCCTGCATCTTGAGACCCAGCGGGGGCTGTGAGTTGTGGTTGTAGGTGTGGGTGTGGTGGGGCAGGATGGGAGAGCAGCTCTCCGGAGGCGAGCTGTCCGATCTCTCCCTCTGGAAGACACTCTCATGCTCAGGCTTCTTCGCGGCCACATCATTAGTGGCAGGGGGCTTCTTCTCGGCCTCCTTCCTCTTCTGCTCCTGCTCCTGGCTGAAGCGCTCCTGGGCATTCGTCAGGTAGTAGTTGATCATCTCCTCGTGGAACTGGTGTCGATGGCTGGTGAGCAGGAGGCCTGCAAAAATGAACTTGCGCTCCCCCTGCATGGCAGCCCGCAGGATGTTGAGGCTGAGCTTGACATCGGTGCTGTATTTCCAGTTTTCCAGGGTCTTATCTCTCCCTGCACTGTCCTGTCTCTCGGTGGGGGAAGAGCTGGAGGGTCTGTCTCTGTCTGTAGGGGATGGACTAGTGGCCTTCTCAGAAGATGTTGAGCTGGCAGACTGGCCCGACTCCTCCTTGCTTCCCTTGGTTTTAGACTCCTTCTTCTTTGCCTTTTCCCCTCCATTGTCCCCACTACGACCTGAGCCAGAGTTAGATTTGTTCATTTTGCCGTGCACAAGGCCACCCAGACCACCCATGTTCTTTTTCAGCTTGATTCCCAAGGTTTTGCTGAAGCTACCTAGTTTGTTGGCTACAGAATCAGCCCGGCTCTTGTCTTTGTCCTTGCGCTGCTTGTCTTTGTCCTTCTCCTTGCTGGGCTTGCCGTTGTTTACGTTAGAGTTGCTGCCGACAGATTCGCGGTCAGAGTCCATGGACTCAGCTAGAGACTGGACGTCCTCACCTGCAGAGGCAGTGGGAGACTCTGGCTGAGCCAGGGGAGCCTGCACAGAGATACACACAAACACATACAGCAATGAAGAAACAATAATATAACACAAGCAATGGTGTCCCAGGGACATTTCTCAGGGACTCCCAATGTAATCCAGAAAAATTACTCAAAATTACTAAATTAACTTTTGCCTGATTTTTGGTGATTTATAATCTGTACAAACACATGAAAGCCTAGGATTATTGCATTCTGACAGTAAATAAAACTGATTTAACTATGTGGTTTCAAGAACCTCTGGAATGGTGGAGTCTCTCTAAGACTAAATTAACCATGACAAACCAGAAACACGTGTGAGAAGAAGTTACCCTTGTTTCAGATGGAATTCGGATCCATGTTACATTCATGTAGTTGTGCAGCAGGTTGAGTTTGGCCTCCAGAGACAAGATGAGACTGTGGGAGAACATGTATTCACATTTAACAACAGTGGTACAACATATTTACTAGAACATATGGCATTATATACTGTATAGCTTATCTATGGGTCTGAGTATGACATTTATAAGAACCTTTTGACATCTATGAATGCCTGCAATGCATTAAGGGTAATATAAAAAGGTGGTATTAGGCAGTGGCTTGAGCATCCTCTTTCTGTATATATGCATTGTTCACACTGCAGCTCGTTAAAGATAAGCTAACCCCCTGAACGGCAGGAATGTGAAACAGAAACCCTTACATAAACTCTTCTCTAAACTCAGAGAGGGTGTTGCTGCTTTAGTGAGGCCATTCCTGGGAAACCCTATGTATGACTGACGTGACTCACAATTTGTTCTCTCTCTGCTCACTCTTTGAAGTGACCTGAACCCAGAGCCCATAATCAGAGTTAAATCCCCCACATGCAGACTTGTAGGTAGACCACCAGAACTGCCTTGGCCTGCAGTTTTTACTCTCTCACCCTTCATGGGGCTGCTTTCATAGTCAGCGCCTCTGTGTGCTTTGTTGATAAGCATCAACACCCTGTGATAGCCTATACAGGACTTACTTGGCCAGCTTGGTATTATCGTTGTCGTCCCTCCCCCACTCCCAGTCCCTGCCAGGGTCCACAGCAAAATGGAGTGCCAGCAGCTTGTGCTCTGAGTCAGTCAGAGGGATAACAGCTGGAAGAGATGAGATTATCAGGTTAGTTTTGTCTAGCTTTACCATTGGAGACAACGCTGCACACCACCCATTTTCTCACATGGCCACCGTGGTGTCAAAGCTAAGTGACCCCATAATGACAGACTAGAATAATGTCATGTTAATTATCCCAGATGCCTATCAGCGTGGGGTAAAGTATACTGTGGGTGCATTCTATCTGCCATCCATTTTTTAGGCAGAGAAGTGACCGTGACCAGTGAGTGTCACTCATGCTGGCTCATCCAGACGGAGAAGGGCCTCAGTTGGCGGCTTTAACTTGGTTGCTCCTCTTATTACACAGACTAGTCCCTATTCTGGTTCTTTGAGCTACTGTACTAGCCTTTCTCGTCTAGTGCAACCACGGAAATTAAAGGAATAATGTGGTTTATTACAACTTGCGTTGGAGCTGTTCTGGAGCTTTTAATTGAAATCATATGGTAACAAGCAAAATCTCCAAAACAGCTAATAAATGGACCACGTTCCAAGATTTTGCTTGTTTTGTTTGAATCCTAACTTTTGAACCAACATGGATGAACATACAATTCTGACAACTCCATCCACTGAGGAAGACGGTGTGATAAAATTGAAAGCTAAAGAATGGCTACTAAATGGACCTTTTGATGAGACCGTTTTGTTTCCGAGGTCTAGAATGAACTTTCAATCCTTACTTTTAAACACAAATGAGATGTCCTTAAAGTCCTTCTGGTGAGACTAGTAGACTAGGTTTTGACAAGTACTGTTTCCAAGGTCAATGATTAATTATTAATTCTCAAACTGGGTCTTATTCTCATCTCTCATCTTTAGTATCAGCAATAATACCACTACACTCACCAGAGATATTACTGAGATCTGGGACATTGCTACAGCAAAGTCCAGTGGGGAAAGACAAACGAGCATTTAAATGATATGACAAGCCAACAGTTTAACCAGATTATCTAAACCTTTTTATTATTATTATTATTAATTATTATTATTATTATTATTATTATTATTATATATTAATATGATTATCTAATGATCCCTTAAAGCTGTGCGTAGTTTCTGTTGCTCCCATGAGGAATTCTAAGTAATGATACAACACTGTTGGCGCGTCCACACGATACAAGCCTTTCGTGATCGTGCACTGCCCTCACCTTTCCTCCAAGCAGTTACTAGTAGCCAAGGAGGACACGGAGGATTAAAAAAAACATGATGGACTCTTCAGAAGAGGTAATTATGTTCACATGAGTTTCTGCACAAGAAAGTCACCGGATGACACAATCTTCTGAACATTACAGAGAGAGTTGTGTAGCGCTAATAGTCTTAATTAATAGTACTTTGTAGCAACTCATTTGGCAATGGCTTGAATGTAACGGACGTTCATTAATATAAAAAAGTTACGCACTAAAGCTTCAATTAACAGCAATACTGTGTGTGCACAACTATGGTTAGTATGTTAGGTCAAAGTTGAACTAGGAAGTCAGTCTATAAACTGTGATGATTGTTACAACTGACAGCTTGTCTTTGTTTTCTCTTCCAGATAAGTTTGGCTAACCTGGGTGTCTGTCCCATGACTTCTTTTTTAGCTATCCCAGACCTCTGCTGTCACTTCGCTGAGTACAGTGTTACCATTACCAACAGTAGGAGTGATGAAAACTATGATAATAGGACCCAGATTGTGACAAACTGGAACCATCCCTTAGCTAATACTAGAGGAAATGGTGGCCTGAACTTGGCATGATGATTTACATCGAACTGAGTAGCTCCACAGTTGATCTGGACTGTATAAGATCATTTAGTTTAGTAATAGAGTGCAATCAGACACAGGAGTACAGAAAAGAGAAGGAGCGCCAAAATAATTTAATTCATATCCCGCTGATAGGATCAGCTACTTACAAGCAGGAAGAGGTTTTCAACACTAATCACTGGACGGAGCACATAAAACAGACACCCACCCGGGCTTCCTCTCGTGGGAGGTGTGCTTACAGTATGTGCACAGTGCGGGTGTGTTCGTGTTTGTGTGTGAGTGCATGGCTGCATTTCAAAACAAGAGTGTGAGGAGGACTAGCTAGACCACTGGCCCACATGACAGCTCTCCTCAGGCTACCTAGTGCGGGGGCTGTCAGCAGAGAGAGACAGGCTGTTCAGGCTGAGGACATTCCAGCATTCACTGTCAGCCCCAGATGGAAGATACAGTCTCCTCCCTCCCTCATCAATTCTTCCACTGCCAATGTGCTGCTCTGCAGGCTTTATAGAGACATAGACACCAGCAGCAGCAACGGCCCCTCCTGTGTCCCTGATGAAACTGCAGGTCAAATACTCACTCTTTCCCCCTTGTGTCTCTTTCTGAGTGCCTATGCGTAGGTGCAAAGTACACTATTAATCATGATAAGTGTCAAAATAGTGGTGGTGGTACATGTATAGTGATGATGCCTTAAGTTCTTGAAACAGAATTAGTGCGGCTACACCCATGCTAGCACATTCACCACTACAAACATGATCACTTATTTGTATTTGACACCATTAGTTGCTAAGCAAACAAATTCCATCAGCTGAGCAAATACATCACTAATAACTCTGCTGACAAACTAGGCTTGTCCAGAGACCTGTCCTAAAATGTCAAGGTTGCCTTTACATCATACCTGCAAATTGCAATGCATTTTACACCATCTATCTAAAAAAAAAAAGAAGAGGCATAACTAATGCCTGTAGCCACAGAGACAAACAGTAATGAGAGAAGTGGCCTGGCAGCCCTGAAAACTGGGAGGAAAAAAGAGAAGAAGGGTCTTTCCTCGAACACTCTTGCCCAGAAAAATTCTGTCATAATCACAAACACACACAGACAGACAGAAGGCAGCAAACCAGCTCCCACTCAGTTCCCACTCGGGTCATGCAGCAGGCAGCGGAGGTCTGTGAGGTGGCGTCCTGGCTCCCACCATGCAGCTGTCCTCCTTTCTCGCCATTCCAAAGTGCTGTGTGTGTTGTTGTTCCCTCTTGGGCCTGGTCCAGATTCAGAGATTCAACACTGCCAATTGAGCTCTGGGGGACTAAAGTGTGCTGTAATGTATTTACTCTCCCTGTTGGCAGCCTTGTTTTGTTGTCCTTGAATGACCGAGTCCCATAGCTTATGTATGAATGACATCATAGCCCTCCATGGTATGCGAGCTGTGTACTCAGCAACATAGCTGCTAGCCTGCCTCGCCTTGCTCAGTTTGCATCTTTAGTTCTACGAGTGGGGGGATACAGGGAGAAGGAGGAGGAAACTTGGGTGTAACCTGTGAGGAAACCTGTTGGAAATGAGGTAGATAACCTTTCTAAGCATGTAATCACATGATTTAATTGGACCTAAATATCTTTGCTTTGTCTTTTTTTAGTTTGTGCAAAGTGAACACGTCAAGCATATCATGTCTTGTGTCGCGAGAGCAGAAAAAGAGAGGATCCTCTCTCCTCTTTCACCCCCTTCAGTGGACAAAGTCACCCATTACAAGCTTTGATTCACAGCAGGAACACTGAGCCAATGTTTCCTCTGTTTGCGATTCAAGAACAATTTGTACTGTCTTGAAACTGCACAAATTTGAATTCCTGACTTTAGTCACTCCGCACAGCTGCAGATTTAAAGGGCTCAATTCACCAGAGTAAACAGCAGTTATGCATATAAACAAGCCTGAGCTTTTTTGCCACAGATTTTAACAGCATAACTATTGTGGTAATTACAAGAGCATCACATTTGAAGCAACACACAAACCACAACAAATGGCATTTTAATTTGGACTGCCATATTGATGTAATTACGCTGACTGCATGGGGAGTAATACACTGGGTGTCTTTAATAGATAGAGAAGTGAAACCTGGCCAGAGCTGGATGGTTACACAGCATGTTATGTAGGTGGTCTTTGTGTAAAATACAACCATTTACTTTATTCAAATGGGTGTTAGGGGGTTGATGATGTGATGCCAAAGACAACCTGGAAGTGTTTTGGTACTAGGACCAGAGCTTGAAATAGCTCCAGAGTTTTTTTTTAAAGGGCCAGTTCCACTCATACATAGTTTAACCACAGGAGCACAAACAAGCTGATAAAGGACATGACCAATGGCATCTACTGAGGAGCCAATCATTATCACACAGCAGGTGAGCAGCAGTGAGTTGACAGAAGATATACCTGTGCACAGGACTCTGGGTTCACCTGACTACCTTACCTAGAAAAACCACTTGATTGCTCTTTTGGGATATGCTCAGAGAAAACAAAGGAAATAAAGAAAGTTTTGATCCTTAGCAGTAATCTCTGATGTCAGACACCCCTCCCTTGTTGTTGTTTTTCACTATGCACCATCAATAGAGCCCCAGCAGCCATAGAAGGGTCAGTTGCGTGATGTGTCAGTGTGATTTAGAATCAGGTTACTGGGGGGGGGGCTGACTGTCAGGAGAGAGGATTGGTTTGTTGGGGCCCCAGCCCGGGACCCTGCCCATATGTGGGTATGTGGTGAGGGCTTAGGGGCCGGCTAGGGCTACTCTGCCCTAATTGGCAGTAGAAAATTAGGTCTACCTGTCTGTCTGACCCCTCTGCCTGTCTGTCTGGCATCTGTTCAGAGATATAGTGTGGCAGCACTGTACCATTTCTTTAAACTTAAAGATAAGAAAATGCAAACACCCATTACTTATAAAATCATGCAAAAACATAAAACTATACCTCTTACATACATAACAATAAAGAAAACATAACAGGAGCAGCACATATTTGTATCATTGCTGTGTTATATGATTCATCGCATGACATACATACTGTATGCACCAAGCTAAGTGTACGTGTAAGTGTTTTCATAACATCCTGGAGAGAGAGACTGCAGACTGATCCTATCACAGGACACAGTGTACCAGAATGAAAAGTAGAGTCATGCAGTGGTGTTGTGATACAGCGGGTTCTTTGGACATATGCACCATCTGGTGGACAAAAAGAGAACCCCCTCCATACTCTGCCACACTAAAACACCCAAATAAAAGTGGGAGTGCTGAATAGTTATGTGCTGTGGAGTAGGCTGGCTTTGATGTGCTGCTGTCATTAAAGGGAATGACTTCAGGGCAGGGACTGCAGGTTAGTAATCATGTCTGTCTGCTAGTCTGCAGTGGTCGTACCCAGACTTAATAACTAGGTTGGTGTTTACATGCCGAGAATAGGAAACTTACATGCTCAGAAAAGCACAAGAGTAGGAGGAAGATGGAGAGAGGAAAAAAGAAACAGTTTGCGTAAGTGTATCTGTGTTTGAGTGTGAGAACAAGAGGCAGAGAAGAGGAAGACAGAGAGAGGAAGAAAGAAACAGTTTGCGTAAGTGTATCTGTGTTAGAGAGTGAGAAAACGAGGCAGAGAGAGAGTTGGCCGGCAGCCCACGCAAATGACAAGTGAGTTCCACCCACTGAGTCAAATACAGTAGAGTTCCGTGACTAAGACTGGTTGTCAAGGAGATCCACTCTATTTGTCAATTAAAGGAACTCCTTGTGAGGATTACTCTGACCTCAAGAATAAGCAACACATCCGGAGTGGGAGCACTGGCATCTGAACGGGCAAAACAAGACAAAAACAAGAGTCACCCAAACTAAACAGAAAATCAACACTCCCTCGCCAGAACATAACACAATCAATATGCTCCATACAGCACCATATCACAGATTCCTGTGAAAGAGGCAAACTCATAAACAGACACACCTACTGTAACAAACTAAATTCAAACGGTGACTTCGGAGTGAAAAATGTAGACACACAATAACATACAGGCTTGAATGATTTCAATGCTCAGTAAGTCAGCTAAAGGGGCCTGCTGTCCACTTTCCCTGCATGTTGGCCACTCCCTGGATCCTGCTGCCAACTGGCCTGTTTTAATAATGGATCACAGGTAATTAGACTGCTGTCTCATACATTATTCACCTCTTGCAGGACAGGCAGACCACTCGCCCTCATTCTCGCAATCTACACTCTTAAAGTTAAAGCAAAGACTGGCTAACTATTGCCTAACTTAACTAATGCACATTACAGCAGGCGACACTTGGATTTTTAAGAACGGGAGGTCAAGAAAAGGTTGATGTCCCACAGCTCAATCTGCGGATGCCACCAGATTTTCTTTCCAGAATATCTAAGTGGTTTTATGATGATGCACAGGTTGCTTACCTTGCTCTCGCTGCTGGTCTCTCTGCTCCATGGACACCAGTGCAGAGAAGTGAGCCTGATCGTAGGCTAAGACCAGAGGGGAGCAGTGACAGCGGCTCGGGGGCACCTCCAGAGGCAGATAGAGGCCTCCAAACGGGATGGGGGCAAACGCTGGAACACCATATCTAGTGTCAGTCCATTGCTTATCCAACTGTTTTGTAGAAGATCAAGGCAAGATGCAGTCAGCCTACCTTCTCCTCCTGAGTCTCTGAGCATCGTGTCAGCCACCACTACAATTGGCCTGCGTAACACGTGGGCCAGCACAAACACATGGAACTCCTCCAGACTCTCATAGACCGGATCCTCAGAGTTATCCACCCTGCAAAAAAAACACAACCATGTAACACAGTGGGATTATGGGATACTATGACAATTTCCTGAATTGGTATTGACTGATGCAAAAACATCTGCCAAAAAAGTAAATGTTCGTGCTAATAATGTGCCTACATAATCTAATCTGATCCATTTGGATCCATATTGCCCTCTGACTACCTTTAACAGACATTTACAAAGATCCATCTGTTCGTACATGTGTTTTAATGAAAGAGGAGGGGAGGAGAGAGAAAGAGGGAGGGAGGGTGAGACGGGGAGAAAAAGCAGAGGCAGAGCTCTCAGGCATGCAACCACCAGGGAACCAGAGGATGTGCAACAATTAAGTTGTCAGCCACACAAACTGCTACGCTGCCAAATTCTGTCTAATAAAGAGCCTCTTAATATGTGAATCCCACTCATCCCATTTAGGGGCTCATCTCACACTAGGACCATCAAACATCCCTAACCTGATTACTGTATTACAGTCAAACTCAATGAGAGGTTAAAATTACCAGAGTGAATGAGTAAATTATGTTCTTTAATGGGATATTTTCAGTGATAGAGGGCTTTCGTACTGGACAAGTCAATGCTGGGAAATTAATGTAAAACGACGATGCAGAGACATGGGTTGTTTTCAGATGCTGCTGTCAAACAAAAGACTGTCTGTGTATGATTTGTTATGAGGTTTTTGCATTTATCTTTTAATCAGCGCTGAGTGCAGGCAACCACAACCTGCTTAAATCACATTTTATGTAATTAAATGAAATTTCAAGCAGAAACCTCAATGAGTTTTTTTTCTGTTCATCATAGTTGTTTTTTCTCCACCAGATGACTGTACATGTGAAAGTATGTATGTTTATTTTCAAAATGGAAACAAGAGACAAACCACAAGGTTTTGTGCATAGGAGGAGGAAACCAGAGTTAGTTTCCAAACTGCCTCTGTAGCCTGAGATAAACCCACTCTTAAGCTTGTTTATGCAAAAGAAGGGGGGTGGGGTGCTGTAGCTAAAAGCAACCCACAGCTTAGTCACGAGAGGGTGTTTCAGAAATGATTAATACTAATGGCAGCCAGTAGATGGCACAGTCTCACACACGAGAGGGGGGGGGATAAATGTGAGTCGAACAGCTTACCCTCCACTGGTGTTGCCGTTTTTGCTGAGGTGAGTGCGAGGCTCACTGGAGGCCAACTTCAGCAGTTCGTTCCACTCTCTCTCCCACTCCTTCTCAGTGTACACCAACCCCGACTGCACAAACACACACACAAATGGAAATTCTGTCAAGCACGTGCTTATTATTATTCATTTTCACAATTTTCATCTGCATCTTCAAGGTTATCTCCTGAAGCTTTATGCATCTACAAATGTGGGTAGTTTTTTTTCATATGTTCTGCTGTTAATCGATAGCTAGTTAAAAGAGGCAGACAGGCATTATGGGTAATTAGAGAAAGGTGGATGACATGCAACAAACCAGGACGTTGCATTTACATGGGATGTGTCTTAGATCACTGGGCCACCAGGATGCCCTAGGCATTTATTAAAACATAAGCATCTGGACTACTTCTTTGCCTGAGCTATCTTTGGTGACATAATTTTTCTAATAGATTGGCAATTACTTTAATCCATGAACATCAAGGGAAAAGTGAGAGGAAGTGCAGAGGATTTGACAGTATTAACACGGCTACTTATGCACACTTGGTATCATATAGAAAGACTATTTTCATCCCAGAAAAAATCCAAATGTGCGATCCAGCAAGGAAGCTAAAATCAGCGCCTCGCTTGCTCTTATTGATTTCTTAATGTGTCATTCGTGAAAGAGGATGTGATGCATTTACTCTCCCAACCTCCTTGTTCTGTTGGGTTTGCTGCCATCTCCACCTCCTCTTCAGAGCGTCTCTCTCCGCTCCACTCTTCATCATGGTATACAGGGATTTCCTTAGCATCAGGTCTCTGTCATGGAAGCCCCACATCCCTGATCAACACAGATGCACAACACTGTTACTGCATGTTAAGATTGAGGACATAAAACAGCAACAAAGCCATTGCACCAAACTATATAATCATTCTGAGATAACCTCAGCTTTTTAACTTCCTGTCTAAAAATGTCTTTCATCACTCATCAAAGGGCCCTAGTTGTCCGACTGTCAGTGTAGATTACATTAGCTCTGGTGCCTCTAACCCTGACAGCTCCTGCTCCAGCAGTCCTCGCACTAGGGAGTCAACAATCTCCTTCGGCACGGACCTGAATACGCTGTCCCTGAATCCTGCAGCTGACAGTTTCCTGAAATGTATAGGTCAGTTATCTCCCTTCCTTGCTTCCTTCGCTCTCTCACTCACTCCCTCCTCTGGATTCAGCAGCTGTGGCGCAGCACTGACACTGTTAATACACACCGACTTGCACAGTTGTTATGGATGATATGGTCATATCGTATGTTAGATATACTGTAGTGTACATGAGTAGCTCACCTAAAGAGGCAGCATGCAGAAGGCAGTTCCCGTCCCCTGTGGTGGCCAGAGGAAGCAGCTTCTTACAGCTGGTGCACATGGTGGACCACCAGTTCAGACGACCTGCACACACATACAATATGATATGACCATGAATTCTGTAGAATTCTCTACAAAACTGAGAAACAGAAGGGAGCAAACACATTCAGTTTAAATCCATTTTCAATTCAATATTTTCTTAATTTACTCAAATTGAAACAGACACACAAATGGTAAAGATCCCTGAGTCAGATTTATCGGGATACTCCAATATAATGTCTCAATGGGCTTTACAGGCCCACAGCAACATGTATTCCATTGCTCTGTCTACTCTGACAGATATTTACAGGAGCCTTCAATTGTGCGTCTAAAGAGTTTGTTACCTCGATTCAAATGTAGCTTAAAGGGGTGATAGAATGATTATATAGGGTATTTCACACTGTTCCTTAAGGTCTCCTAATAGGGTATGTAACATTGGTTGGGCTGAAAATTGCTTGAATGCTATTTAAGGGTCCTTAACTACCCTGTGAATATGGCTCTATTTATAACAAGAGCTTTTCTTCCAAATATTTAGTTGAGCTGCGCGCCGATTGGTTTGAGCGAACCACATACATATCCATTGGAGACTAGACAGCAGGTCTCATATTTCAGATACTGCAAAGTTATATATTTATATACAAAATATACAGTTTGTCTGCTATTTCGTTATTAAATTCACTTCTGAGACTTTTTTATGCGAGAAATCAACTATATAAAGCTCAAATATGGGCCGTTTTACGAAAATCTATGGCAAATTTGGTAAGACGTGTCGGACTTCAGGAGCTCCACACAGTCTGACGAGAAAACGGCAACCTCCATACCCAGTGAAAGTCACCGTTTCTCGGTTACTGGACTACCGGGGCTCGGGGCTGGCTGGCTGCCAGCTGCCGGCATAACTAGAGTATATTTACAGTTTGAATTTCGTCACGCAACTTATATAACATCTACCCCAAGGTCTTATAAAGCTAACAATGATGTCCGATTTCAATTTAATGCATTTTTGTGAACATTAGGGATTTCGTTAGCTGCTACTGTCCCTTCAATCCTATGGGTAAAGATCGCGGCTAGCTGCAGGCCCTGGAACCCTCCATCAGGGCCTCGGCATTTTGTAGTCCAGTAACCCAAAAACGGTGATTTTGCTCATCGGGTATGGAGTGCCGCGGGCTTCCCTTCGTGACGGAGATCCAGCTAGCTCACAGTGAGCCCGAGTCTATGAAGTAGGACACGCCGGGCGGCGAGGCAGCACCGGCCGCTGTCACGTAGCCTGCTGAGCTCCTGCTGAACTGCGACACACAGTCGGACAAAATTTGCAATTAGCCATCAATTTTCGTAAAACGGCCCATATTTGACCTCTACATAGTTGATTTCTCACATAAAAAAAATCTCAGAAGTGAATTTAGTAATTAAATAGCGGACCATCTGCATGACCTAGCTAGATTCAGAAGACTAAGCTGACCTCAGGTCAGTGGTGTAGCCTATGCAAATGTTGGGGCCTGACAAAGACTAGGAGTTGGGATGCTTACGTCAACTTTTAGTTTTGTTCAGATTCGCCCCTTTTCAGCGGCAGTTTCAAAATGTGAGATTTGCATAGTAAAGGGGTATCAATGGGATTTTGAGCTTCTATGTATGTCCTATTTACCCACCGAACTGTCGTTATTCAACTATGACAAGGTAAAATCGGTTTTGCATTCTATCACCCCTTTAATGTTTTTCAGTCTCACAGTACTGTAGCAGGTACCAGTGACGGCCCATTGAGAACAATTAGCCAACAAGCATAATTTGCCTCAATAGCTACACTTTGAAGGCAATGATTAGCGCAGGCCATATGCTTTGCCCACACCCTCAAATACCCAGCAGTCTTTCAGAGAAAAAAACAAAAACACTCTGAATATTTTCCTCCTCAGCCTGACTTTTACAGTATCTCCAGTTTCTGCTCCATCACCGCCCTGCCGGTGTCCCTGAGGGAGAGACGACTGCTTCACAGCCCTGGGCATAGCACACTGCTTTACTGCAGGCAGCCTCACCGCTCTGAGCCTGGGCTGATCTGACTGCATCATTTATTAAAACAACAGTAAACACAGATGAGGCTCTGAATGATTACCCCATTTTTTTTACATGTTAGATGTCGAAGGTAATTTTCTGGAATCATGCCATGGACTACTACATCTCAGTGTGTTCAATGCTGTTATAAAATATATTTATATTTATGATATTATAATGTTATATCCAAGAATGATTAATATGCTGGTGGAGATTTAATCACCCATATTAAGTTAAGCTAATACACAGCTGCTTGTTGTACTTTATTTTACATGTGCTTAATTGCAGAGATACATATTTAACAGGAAGAGTTGTGATGCATAATTTGGCTTAAATTAATGACAGTGCTAAGATAAATCCTCCACTTATCAATTGAGAACAGATACCATCTTCTGGTTGGTTAAGTCACTTTTAGAAATGTTCTTCTTTGATGACTGTTCCCAGATTTTGAACAGCATGAGGCGAGAAAAGCTTTACAATCTCTGTGTGGGAAAATCTGCAGAAAGATTTGAAACTTCACTAACTAGTTTCTCTCCGTTAATTCAAAGCTTCAGCTGGGAGATGAATCCTTTGGGGTCCTGGATGCTTTAAATTAGTTGTTGTTGTCGTCCTGCTTCCAGATGATGCTGCTTCTCTGATCTGCTCTGTCTCTCCACTCTCAGTCTCACCCTCCAAGTCTCTGTCTACATTACTGACTTTTAGTGGCAGCACCAATACGAAATTGGTGCTGCTTTGTGGGCCTCCTGCATTGCAGTGTAATCTAAATAAAGAATACACTGACATGCATAGGATTCCTTTTACATATCTCATATCCGTAGTAGCAGAAGCACTAAAAGAGAATGTATCATATTATATAATATTCTGTAGTACTCACCGGCCTGCTCCAGAGCCATCATGGTGGACTGCTCGATCAGGTCTCTCTCTATGAAGCACCTAAAATCCTCGCTGTACACGCTGAGGTCTGGTAGCTGGAATGTGTAGATGGGCATGTCAAGAGGGAACTGCTCGCTGGTACAGTCGTTGGCCACCTGCAGCCGCGCCAGGGAGACGATAGCAGAGCTGGCGTGGGAGATGCCGCGGGACAGACGCTTCTCTAGAGGAAAAAAGGAGCGAGAATTGAATGGATGAGTGGGAAGAAAGTAAAGAAAGACACAACTAGTGAAGTCATTTGTGGTGGCAATATGATGTTGAGGTGGCCCTCGTACCTTGTGCATTGTCCTCCTGCTTCTGTGCACACGGCTTGTCAATCTTGCTGACATGGGTGGGCGTGTCACGCGTCTCTGGATGCTTGTAGTAGCGGCCCTCGTTGAAGACCTGCGGCAGGTTGGCAGTGTGGACCTGCCTGAGCTCTTCGTAATCATTTAGAGCAGCACTGAGGTCCCAATTTTTACCTGCCGGACACAAACAAAAGGTCTGGTTAATTATACATCAACACTGATTATAAACACAAGTATAAATGTTGCTCACAGTGTACGGCTGTAATTGCCTTGATTTTTTTCAGATTTTCATTAAAATTCCAAAATGTCTGAATTGCTGAGCTGCGGATGAGGGTCTGGCTAGTCCACACAACATTCTGGTACGGGAGAAAAACATGCTCTGGTTTATTGGCATTTCTTTAAATCAATCACAATCGTCATGGGTGGCGCTAAGCTCCCCACGGGGCCACAGTGCAAGCAAAATAGCCTCAGGAAGGAACTTGTTTTGGTGGAGCGTGTACGTTCAAATGTTGTTTTAGTCGCACAAGAGAAAACTCAGATTGGACAGATAGTCTAGCTAGCTGTCTGGATTTACCCTGCAGAGATCTGAGGAGCAGTTAACAATAGTCATAAAACAACCGGAGTTTAGAATGCCAACACAAAGAAAGCGGAAAGTGACAGACATCAGGCCGAAAATGAGGGACATCCGGCACAACCTCTGGCGGCACCGGAAGAATCCCATAAATGAAAGTCGATATAGAATATCTCATGGTGAATAACACACAATATGCTACCAATAGGAAAAAGGGAAGAGGAAAATGGGGGTAAAATGCAAAAGATCTTTGCATCTGCAGATTTATGGATTACTGTCTTATTTTAAATACTGATAAATTCCCAGCTTTAAGTATTTTAAATAATGAGCCCCAACAATAATGGTTTATATTGCCCATATGGAGCAATGCCATACAGTGTGTTTGTCTTTAACAGAGTGAAAGCAATATCCTGATGTGCAGGAGGGACCCACACACTGATAACACATACACGACATGGCATGAACGCACACACGCACGCACGCACACACACACACACACACACACACACACACACACACACACACACACACACACACACACACACACACACACACACACACACACACACACAGTCTCCTCTGGGTGCTGTGTCTCTAACAGAAATACCTTCCAGGTTTAAGAGACACAAGTCAAGCACAGTCTTCTTATAACTCAGTGCCTTCTCATGATGCCACAGGAACTGTCTGCAAAACAGTCTTTATAAAACTCACATCAGTGCCTGCATGTGATCTGAGCATGTTTGCGCAGACAGGGTCAATTAATGGACTCCCTGTGTTAAGAGACCTAGAGGAAGTTGTCTTCTTCCTGACTTCCAGACATGATGATTCTCGGCAGTCTGAACATGAAACCTGGCACCACTAATCGTCTCTCACACCGATCAATGCTAAACTGATTCTACTTTATTGAGCTACACAAATCCAGGAATACAACTTAAGGTCCAGCAACATAGCCACTCAGCACCTAATGCATGGCCTTTAAATGCTTCTACATCAGCCTATTAATACTGTAGCATGGAAGGCATTGTTTTAGCTCCCTCATTTGTAATGGCTGTCGTCAGCAAAAGGAACACTCATAAATTCACCTGCAATATGAACATGCATTATCCCCATCTATTATAAACACAGCAGCTTTACCTTTTTAAATAAAGGACTGAATTAAACCAGGTAGATAGGAGGATTTCACTACTACGTGTCTGGAGAAAGGTCCTTGTGACCGAAATGTCGACCAAACAAATAAACCAATGCAGAGGTTACAAGTGTGTGCAGAATTTTTCTTTATTTAATTTCTTTAATTAAAAAAAATAATTACTAAAATTAGGTTATTAGCCTCATTTTCTTTTCTGTGGAAATTTAAAACCCTAAGCCCAGAACTGGTCCTGGTTCCAAAAGAATGTGACCACATAGGTCAAAAGAAATTCTTCAGTACATGAACCGGCCTCTAGGGGGAAGCACCACATGTGGCACTGTCATATTTCTGCTCCTCACACCATCCTGAGTCAGACCAGAGGGTCACAGAGCCCCTGATTGATGCCATGGATGCATTAGGAGAACGGATTGATGCAGGTCTGGAAAGCTAAGCTAACACCAGAAAGAAGCAGCAGGCATTTCACTGAAATAGGACATCCAGGCCCACGTCTGTCTTGTCTGAGTGCAGTGTCTTGTTTGGTGTAACAAGAATGCCCCTGTGGATTTGTGCCAAAGCAGAATCAGAGGAGAAAAAATGACTGAGGGGGAGACAGCACTAATTATTTTATCAGACTAGACACCAGTTGCATAATATACACGCAGCAACAAAAAACATTTCCAGGACACACTCGACAAGAAGTTCATCTCTTAATGGAAGTCTTATTTGTGTGGAGCATGCTTTTATTCCTGTAAAGTAGACAAAACTAAATCTGCATTTAGAGTTCAGCATTTCTTTACTGCAGTTTGAGCAGATGCTGGAATGCAATGTGAAACTGTTCAAGACACACTTGTGAAAAAAATGAAAATAAAAACACACTTTTACTGTCTCTAGATATCAAAGCCAATTAAACTCATCATCAACTGGATTTCTGTTGGCGTGTGCACTTTGTACCCCCCACCCGAAGTGGCCCTGTATGTAAGCTATACAAGTGCCAGTAGCACTCTGCCCCTCAATGAGTTCCGATGAATGGGCACAAAGCTCTCCCTGGGGAGTGCACTCGTAAAACCGTCACACTGGCCTCTAAATCAGCGAGCTTGCTCACTGTTGCAGGCCCCATTTCTCTCCTTCCCTCCTCTGTTTCCTTTCTTTTATTTTCCCCTCATTTCCTCTCCTCTTCTGTTCTTTCCTGTCCTCTGCTCGCTTGCGTGCAACCGCAGCGCAACAGGGAGCTGATCAAAACACAACTTCCCACATATTGAGTCCTCTACATATAACAGTTTGGATGATAGCCTCTAATTTCAGAGGTGCAGGACAGTGTTGGTCTCTTACCTTCCAGCAGGTCTCTTGCCAGACCCGGTTCTGCCCCTGTGGACCGAACAAAGTCTGACAGGACCGCGTCCATATCCAGAGTCATGTGATCATGTGTGTGCGCTGCCCAAGGTGCAGCGGTGGCCTTGGTGGACGCCAGCCTTCACGTTTTCATCTGGAAAAACACAACATTTTACAGTAAATCCATTTCAGACACACTTTTAAAAACCCACTCACTCACTGACCTCTCTCTTATTCTAATCCCAGCCAGCAGTCTAGACCTGCTTGTACTGATGTGCAATGCTTCATAGAGCTGATAGTTATGGTACTGTGACCAGCACTCCACTCCCAGCGCTCCTCCCAGCTCTAGCTAACAGTCATAACATAACATATTATCCAGCAGCACAGATGGGGTCGTATCCAGGACACACCTGCCTGTCTCCAAAGCCTTTGGCCCACCGCCCATGATCATAACAATACTAACCCTCTTTCTAACCCTGAGTGTCAACCAGGGTGTGATCCAGTAGCTTAAACCACACCAGGACTCTGAGCTGGACAGCAAGGAAGAATGCAACTGTTTTTGGAGTGATTCAGTGTCATGTTATTTAGTACGATCCTAGCTCAGAACATGTTAGCATCAGGGCTCTAATGAACAACAAGGGCTGCCTTGTTAGGTCATAAACAACACTTGATCTAAGATGCACAAGTGTTCCCTCCCTTGGCCCATGGAATGAATGAGCTCATGCATAGCTTTCATTCCACTTGAGGCTGTGTGGGTGACACAGGAACGGAGTTCAGAGCATTGTCAGTGAAGAAACAAACACCCACAGGTATGCAGCTCTGACACCGGGCCCCTGTGTGCGGACGGGAGGTTCGAAGGCTGCTAGAGGTCTGTGGCTATGACCTAAAGAGGAGTGAGCACATGCTGGAGACATTCAGATACTCTGCCCACGTCTCTGAGCAGAAAGCCGAGGCTCCAACTCTGTGTGCCACATGACATAAGCGTCTATCAGGTTTTGGCTCTGTGTTGTGAACCAACAGACACTTTGATCTGGAAATAGAGCTAAAGCTAAACAAATGCTGTTGTTTCTTGCTTTTAAAGCTGAGGAATATAAGTGGCTAGGACATCATGGCATATCTTTTCCTGACCATGATAGAACAAGCTCAGAAATGTCCTCCCAGTCAGTATTATCATCACATGAAAATTAAAAGCTCACAACAAAAAAGAGGCCGCTGAGCACTGCTTGATTGTTGGAATCAGAGAGAAAAATATCTTTGTTCAAGACCCAGCAAATTTTGTCTTTATCGTATGCATTATTAATGAGTCAAAGCTGCACTTAAGCTGTAGTTTAGCTGACCTACTTACTGTCAGCCATTTGCATTGTGTTGCATGAGCATTATTGTACTGTAACAATCTAAGCACATGTAAATGACAGAAAACAGGATGGTCAGCTGGAGCAGTTACAACCAAAGGTTTGTCAAAGATCACGAGAGTATGGTTGATGCATATTATGTTCAGATTGAAGATGACCCAAAATGTATAGCTGGAGAAGATTGTTTTCTCTTCACTGCCACTTCAGATATCAACTAAATATTTATATATCAAAAGGCGTGGAAATTTAAAAGGCTTGAAAGTCTGTCTGTGAGGTATAAAGAGACAACCTATGTGTGCATAATTACACATCTAGAGGTAGACACTTAACTCAATACAGAATAATAGGCTGCCCATCAAATTAGAATCACAGTATTGCTTTGCAGGGCAAAAAGCCTTGAGTCGTGAAGTGGTATAGAGCGAGACACAGAAATAGCTGATTATTATAAGTCATGACCTCGTCTTTTTCCCTTAAGACGTTTTTTCAGATCGCTTTCCCTGTGGGAGGTAGTTATGACTCAGAAACACCCTAATACATGTTTTTCTATCTGACATAAATCCTGGAACTGTCCAGCTTCCCTTTAGTCATAACGTAAATTTGCATATTTGTCAAACGCATCATGTACATGGCAAAATATGAAGGCATTATAGCAGCACAGTGAACTAAAAAAAGATCTACTTTAAAAGACAAGGCTGATGTGTTTCTATATTTTTCTTATTTTTAACAAATACCATGAAAAGACCAGAACCAACAATGCCTTAGTCTATGTATTAAAACTTTCCGTTCTGTCTATTTGTTCCAACTAAATATAAATCTTTTTAAAATGGCTCAATACTATATAGTTTATTTTTTTTACAAAAGGCAAAGTCATCTCCTAAAACAACTGGGCAATTTAGTTTTCCGCAAATGTTACTCAAACTGGAGTAAATAGGGACTATCCTCAATCGCGGATAAACACACATTCGGTGTACTAGTAGAGCTGGTTAGGTACTATCGGTACTCAATACTGTATCTTTAAGTTATAGACCAAAATAACCCTGTGCTGAGATGTATTGAAACTTCTCCAGTTATATGATACACCGCATTTAATTTTTTTTTTTTTAAATATGACTATATGTATGGCTTTGCTTGCAGGCATCACCCAGGCAATCACTGCAAGCGTGACATGTGATTGGCCCATTACCACTGCAGCTTACTTAACTTAATGCTTTGCTTCACATGATGGGTATCAAACGAAGTAGAAAAAAGATATCAAATGTAGTACTCTTTTGGTATTGGTATCACTTTAAGGGTGCGTGATATTTCTTTTCCTAGGATGGCGAAGGCACGACCAGCCCAACAGTACTCTGCCTCTGATTGGCTCATTCTGGTATTCTTAACTGAACCCTAACCAATCTCACTCCTCGTGCCTAAACATAACCAATCCAACCAACGAAAGCAACGAGTACTAGCCAATCAGAGGCACAGCAGGGCATGTCAATAATCTGACCAGGATGTATGTGGGATTGACTCAGTGCATGTTCCATCATTGTAAAGCAACATGTTACCCAGTGCAGCTGTGTGGCTCATTTGTGTGTTTTTAATAGTTTTTGGAAAAGAATGGCGGTCCATGGCACAAAGTTATAGATCAGTCTTTGCCTACACAAGCAACACTTAATAATCAAATCAATTCATTGTTTGTTTTGGTCTTTTTATGTGATTTGTTGTTTATCAGAAAAATATAGAATATCTCCAGCCTTATCCTTTTAATGTTGTTTAGTAGCTGTCAGTGAAAATGTGGATGACTGTGATTCAACTTCCTTCAGTTAGTTATCACACATACTTTCTGTATTTTCGCTGAGGGTTGTTGAGAAGCCATCTGATGACCATGGGACTGTCAGGACCAGACGCAGCTCTAGTCCATGGCTTCAGAGGCAGCAGAGGAGAGGATGCAGAGAACCCTGAACAACATACATACATATTAAAAGTTATCATCCTGAAATAGAAAGTTATGGCCCTTAGTTCTGACTGACTGATTTCAATTAGAAACTCAACCGACAGACACCTGGGACTGCATCAGGGTTAATATGCAAATTCATAAATTACCCCTCAAGCTATTACTTTCATCATGTGTCATTTAGAAACCACTTGGTCTACTGACTACTCATAGAACTGACAGATAGTATTACTCTTGAACAGCCAACATTAAATTACTGATTGAAAATTAAAGACTAATTTCTTGATTTCACATAATTTTCACTAAAATGTGAAATTGCCTTACTTGATGACATGCTTGAGTATTTTTAGAGCAGGGTTTTAATCTGCCTTGTAATGTGTGTGACTACAACTGTCAGCTACTGTATAAAGCTGCTTCATTTCTTCTTCATAAACATTTCCCTAAACAGCTCAAAAAGTTTAGGTATCAGCAGCACTTAAAGGTGCACTATGAGTTCACTTCACAAGTAAATTCCAAACAAAGCAGAGCAAGCTCGCCCCTCCCCCCATGTTTCCGTAACTGTCATGACTAACTGACTGTCACTAATCCCCACCCCCTCCCCCAACCATCTTGTCGGTGATTGGCTGGAATGTGGTTTGTTGTATTTTGGTGCACAGCCTGTGCCTCTAGTGTTTGTTTGACGTTTACGACCCCTGTGTTGTCTCCCGAGACCAGGCTTTTTCACAGTGTATTCAGGGGGTAGGCAGCTAGCGGATCAAGGAGAGATGCCTACGATTTGAGACAAAAATGAAATTGCGCTGAAACCATGCAGGAACTCGTAGTGCACCTTTAAAAGCAGCACCATTTTTTGAAAGACCCCACCTTCTGAAAGCGTAATCACATTTTCAGTTTCTCACACTAAGACGCAGGTGTTTATGTGACACCAACACTGACGTGATAAAGAAAGTGCAGCGCTAGCCTCACAATCTTTGTTTTTATGTAACCAAACGCAAACATGCTGATGCCGGTAAAGGCGGAGAAGGTCACTGCTGGAGTTATTGTGTTCTAGGATGATGCTGCGTGATACAGCAGACAGAGAGACAAACACACATGGAAACAGTAAGAGAAGAGTGTGAGAGCAGCCACATAGAGCAACCGAGGAAACTCAAGAGGATATTCTGCAACTGTCCCCGGTGGATCACACCGGCCGACGCCTCTCTCCACCCTTTCAGCCGAACACTGGCTGGCTTGTGCTGAGGAGTAAGCCTCCAAGCCCTCCTAAGTGGGACTGAAATATCCTTCAGTGTCATGCATAATTCACATGAACAGTAACAATATTAATATACTGTATGTGTCCTCTGTTTATTTGAACTTTAACCAAAGCACTATGGGTTCACTTTGAAACCAGAGCAACTACTCACTACTTAAAACGCCAGCAAACCAGTGGACATTGACTCTTGACCATAAATTATATGGAGTTTGATGGATTGATTGTTAATATTATTTGGCCTGAACCATCACCAACAAGGGTGGAACAACTACGACTAGTTCAATCATTGCTGCAAGGCCAACATGTCAGTGATGACAATAACAAAAGTAATTTGAAGGGCTGGAAATAACACAAGAATATCACACTCAAGCAGAAGTTACTTGACTAATGTTGTCCTCAAGTAAAAGTGAGATTACTTGTGTTGTAGCTCTGCAACTATACTATACTGTCGGCTTCTGTCATTCTTTTAGTATTAGTATTCTTTTGGTAAGTACCTAAGTACATTTACCCAATCCTGAAGTATTTGTACTTTACCTGCGAATATCTATTTTATGCTACTTACATATACTTTTACTTCACCACATTTCAAAGAGGAAACTTTAATTTTTACTACACTAAATGTATCTAACAGCTGTAGTTACTTTTCTTATTCAGATTTTACATGTAAAACATGTGAACCGTTTTATAAGTAGCATTGTTACAGATTAAACTATAACTATCCAATAATATAACTATATAACACTGACGGGGGTTATTGTGAAAAAAAAATGCACTTTTACCTTTGCTACTTGTCTTTAGGTACATTTTATTGCCAATACCGGCAAGACTACTACTTAATGGAGTATGTTTACACTGTGTTATTGCCACTATTACTTGAGAGATTACAAAAACCTATGAGTAAAAGGAGTATAACAGATTTTAGAGTTTACCAAAAAGCACTTGAAAATGCTGCTCAAATACAATATTGAGAGTACACACTATGTTTCCACACTCGGTTAATAGTCAGAGTGTGGCTGCTAGTATATTTGGGTCAGAGATGAACACACAATGTTCACTATAGGCTGCATCTTTGATCTTGTGCTGTCAATACAAACGCTTAAGCTTTAAGGCCACGGGGGAAAACGTGTGGCCTTGCATTGCAACCAGCTACTGCCTCATTTCCCCTCAGCTGCTGAGCAGCAGACGTATTAGTAACAGAGCAGAGTCAAGTTTTGTATTCTCCTTATTGTATTCACAATAGCACTTACACACACTGCATCATTTGCCTCCTATGGTCCTCCTATGGACCTGCCCGCAGGCCCTTCATATTTACAAGGGCCTGTTTGTAGACAGTAAAAACAAAGATGATTGTTTCTTAATCATCTGCCTGGTCAAACACAAGAGCATGGGCCACGGAATTCTCCTCCGGCATCAGTTTACACAACAGCACTGGTCCACAGACACTATACAATCAGATGTAGCCTTTAGCATCATGGCATAAATGAAACACCTACAAAGTACTTAGTTCAAATACATTTCTTTCATAAATTACAGCTATAATTTGGATGCAAGCACTAAAGCAGAACCGACTTTTATAAATGAGCCACCTGGGGGGCTGTTGGATGTACCCCGCTGCGAGCCGTACGCTGCTGATGTTTTTAATTTAAGGACCAAAAGACAAGCTGCTTTTTTATTAAGTGACATTTAAAATGTAGTATCTGTGCCATGTGTATATTTAACAACTATTATCACTATACTCAATCAATCATTAGCAACTGTCAATCAAGTTTTATAAGTACACTTTACAACACAAGACAATAAACTTACCTGTGCGAATTCTTCAGCTGCAGGGTGTTTAAATCTAATTAACCTTTTGTCAGAAATCTCTTGTGAACTTGTGAAACAATAAAAAAAGCTTACCGTTTTGACTCAAAAATAATTAAATGCAACAAAAAAACTACTCTATGCATACTGAATGATGCTGTACAACAGCACCCCAACTACTACTTCCTTTTTTAATGTTTAACACTATTTGAAGTCTCTTAACTTGAAACCACAAGTAAACCAGTTGGCTGATTTAAATGTGTGAAAACATTCTTTTCCATGATGTGAGTGTATATACGTAGTCATTCTACAATAATAGGATGCATTATAGCTGAGATAATTGTCTCCATAGTGAGCTGTGATCGCCCACATGCAAGGCAGATACACACAGCAGGTGGGAGGTGAACATACTGTACAAACACTTAGATACCACTCTTTGCACTGCATCTCTTCCGTACCTGAGTCCTATACATGCACACCAATGTTAAGCAGTGTATACCTTTGCATTTATTCTCTTAAAATAAGCTTTTTAAATGGCAGCTTCTATTTTACAGCTATTATATTTTATGTATATGTCAGAGTAGACTGAGTGCCCCAAATGTACTGTATAAATACTGATGCTGTAAAGGACAAATTATGTTTATTGCATTACAAAAGTCTTATAATTGATGTTTTTTTTCTTTCCATAAACCTGCTTAAACAAGTGAGCTTAAAAAACATTTGCAAAATTCTATGAGTTTATAAAAACAAACAAAATGGCATGAACACAAAGTGAATCCTGTCATCACACCCTCATGAACTGTACCTTTTTATAAAGGCTGGATGTCACACATTGACGAGCTGCTTCTGAACCTGCCAGTGGCAGAACATCTGGTGTCAGACTGTGACCCACCTCCAGGAGGGTTCTCCAGATTGTATCATTCTTAAATAGGCCTATGTGTATAAAAACGATTAGTTGATTGACAGAAAATTGATCTACAACAAATATGCTCTGCTTTCTCTCTTTCTTTCTATTATATAATTTTTATACATGTTTTATTTATTTTGGTTGCTTACTTGTTATTTAGTTTTACACACAGATATTGTTATGTTTATTTTCTTTTCTGTATGTGTCATGAAATGCTTTAATATTGTCTGATTAAATGTTGTTTTGGACCCTAGGGAGACTAGCTGCTCATCTAGACGCCAGGTAATGGGGATCCTTATAATACAATTACAAAAAAATTGGATATCTTTGGGTTTTGAAGACATCACTTAGGCTAGGGCATAGGGAGCTAGTAATAGGCATTCTTTAATATACTGTATATGTATAGTCTTTTGACATTTATTTGTTTGTTTTAATTGCTTTGGAAGTTAATCAGTAATTCTTCTAGCCCTATATGTCTTGGATTGATTGTGCCATATGATCTGATCCAAGCAATTTGTTAATATTAAATACATCAAACGTTTTATCTTCAGATTAAATCATTTCTCTGCCGATTTTTGATTGTATGATGCATCCTAAAAAAGAAAACCCACAGATGACACACGATGATCTCTAATAAAGGCTTCATACAGAAACAACACATTTGTCAGCTTGTAGTTGTAAATCAAAATGACCACAGAATGTGTTTGAGAAAAAAGGAACAATATCAAAACAAAAGAAAACATTTATGAAAGATACAGTTGATCTGAGTGACTGATTCAATGCATTATTCTTGTGGAGGACTAGCTCACTCCAGCTTCTGAGTCTAATAGGTGGCACTAGTCCAGACAGTCAAAAGGACTGTTAAAACCTGAAACCTGAGCCCAATTTACAAAATAGTGGCAGGGGACTCTTGTCCAGCAAGGGTCGGACATAAGATGCTGGCTTGTCGGTTAAACACAAACTAAGTTAGCACCAACAGGCTAAAACTGCTGTGCTCAACACTGGTAGATAAAACACCCTATGATCGCCCTCTCTGGAGTGCATGAGTGTGTGAGTACACAAATGTGTGTGAATGTGCATCAGTACTGAATAATCGACACAATACATTAGCGTGCTTCATAACAACGTGCACGTAAGTGGCATGGAAAATTCATGTAATGGGATATTACAATGTCTCACCAAACTACAAACTAAGCATTTCCTCTCTATTTCTCAGTCCTTGCTTGAGAGCACAATATTCAATCAGTGAATTTAAATGCAGACTAGAAGCACCACTTGCTATTCAGCCTTCATATCAGTCAGTCAGCTTCAATCTCTGTCCCTCCTCCTCCTCCTGCAGCCACAACGGCAAGCTTGTACTTGTGGTGGTTGTGTATGTGCCTCACTAGTGCTCAGGGCAGCATATGTGTGCGTGTACATGTTTATACGCCGCCATCTAGACGATATTATATGCGGGCATGTGGAATGTATGACGTGTTTTAATCAGTGCCTGGGATGATGTATTCAAGCGAGGGCTCTTCACCTTGCACTGGCTCATCAAGTTAAGCCATTTTGATTTTTGAGAGCTCCATCTACGTGTCTGTCTTTCTCTCCAGTCACCACCTGGGAGTGTGCCGAGTCCCTCCTTATGCCTCCATTATGCTCTATTACTAGTGGGACTTCCCCTGCCTTCAGGACCCACAGACAGCATGTATTTGCTGTGACACCCTGAGAAATCAACTGCTGATCCCCCCCTTCTAGTGGCAATAAGATTAAGAAGCAAACAGTGAGAAAGCCAAGAAGGTGGTGGAACAGACACAGTTACATGTCAGTCAAACACTAACCACCCTTTGACACGAAGCAGGAGAGTGTACCACCCTAAACTCTTGACCTCTAGAGAGAGTGTGTGGTAACTGCACAGAAACCTTCTTTCTTAATCCTTCTCTGGACTTAAAGAAAAGCCAGACGTCTGGGCAGCCCCCCCCCCCACATACTGCAAGAAAGATGCTGCTGGAAGCAATAATGTCACTTTGCATCTCATTGCTGCGCTGCACACTGCCAGCACAGCATATGCATGGAGGGAAGAGTTGTTGTCAATTTGCACTAAATGCATCATCACATTAATATTTGAGGTAAATTTCAATTAATGCTGCAGTGGGCAGCATGAGCTCTGCACTGTGTATCTACCTAAGGGACATGAGTGTTCCGAGAAAACCTTTCAGTTTTTGTAAGACAGTTTAGAAGCTCAGGGAATTAATTTGCAATCAAAATGACACATATTACAGCTTCATCTGTGTTTGATTATTTACAGATACAAAAACAACAGAATGCACATCATATTTCCTAAAAAGCATTGTTTAGTATTTACACTACAAGCAATAAATCCATGTAACAGAGCAACTGATCATTCTTCTGTCTGACCTCAAACCTTCAGTTCTAACAGAGCTGCAGCACAGCTGTGTGTGCAGCGTGCACCCAAACAAAGAGATGGTTGCGGAGGGGCACAGAACAAGATCGTAACCCCTTAAAATGTCAGTCCCCCCCAGCCCCCCTACCACAGTGGCCAATACCTCTTTTCCAGACTGGGCCCTTTTCGACAGAATGCCACAAGCAGACAGCTGTGACTAGAGACCAAAGGCTCACCAAAGAAAAAGATTTCAGCCTTTCTGTTGATTTGAGAAGATGCCAAAGAAAGGTAAAAAAGCACGATGTCTGTGTGTGCTAAATTACACAATTACAATACACAGTGTCAGGTGTATTAATGATAAGATAAAAAGGGGGATTCAAGCATGGAAGCTGGTAGGGGTGCACGATTCAGAAAATGTCACGATTCAATATTGATTTTTAGGCTCAAGATTCGATTCATAAACGATTCTCGATTCAAAAAAACGATTCACAGGATGTAAATATAGTTACCTTTCCCATGTGATTGCAGTAAACATAAAAAAAAGAAAAAATGATATGTATCGATTCTTGAATCAGTAGAGCTTGAATCGCGATACGAATGTGAATCGATTTTTTTTTGCACACCCCTAGAAGCTGGGATGTTGCATATACACAGAAGAAACATAAAGAACTTCTTGCTTTCCAAATTCTTATCTTCTAATCCCACATAGGATTCTGGCTAAAGCCAGCTGGTGTTTCCTATCTGAGTTTGTGCTGAGGGAGGGTGTCCTCTCAAGTGTTGAACACACACAAATCTTTTGCTTGCTTCGCCTTCCACCGTCCTCGCCCGCCACCTCAATGACCTACATGAAGCTTGAAGATAGTAGATTCAATCAGAATCATGGCACTTGATTTTAATGGCCAAGTACACACACACACACACACACACACACACACACACACACACACACACACACACACACATATAGCTTGGCTAAGCAGCTATACAGTACCTCATGTTCTCTTGTCAACCTGATTATTTCATCTTGATACCATGAAAAAACAACAACTGTAAAACTGCATTTACTGCAAAGCAGAGCACAATGTGTCAGGTTGGCTAGATCACTTACAGTGGTAGCTTTTTTTAAACAAGCATCTGAGATGAACAGAGATATCAAGGAGCTAATTGTATTCAGCTGAAACTCTGCTTCAATCATAGGGTGACTACGATGCCCTACAATGACCCCCCAAATATAATAATTATATTATCTCCACAGATCCAATAAGAAAGGAAACGCTGGAAGAGATTGTTTTGACACCTGTTATATCTCGGCTCTACATCTCACAATACCTGTATTGTTCAGTGTTGGATTAACTGTATGCGTGGGTATACTCTGGTAGGTGGTGAGGGCAAAATCACATAACCTTGTTCTTAATTTAGTATCTGAAGAAAAAGACATGAAAACCCATAAACCCGTAGGTTCCTGAATAGAAAAAAAGAGTTTTCTGGCTTTACCACAAGAATGCTGTGGTGATCTTTCACCACTTAGTTACCAATTAAAACAAATACTAAATGGGTGTAGCTCTTCCTTCAGTCTGCAACTGCTTTCGGTTTGTCTTTCAGCAAGATACTTAAACCCACTAGCAGTGGTGGAATGTAACTAAGTACATTTACTCAAGTACTAGTACTTAAGTACACATTTGAGGTACTTTACTTGAGTCTTTTCTTTTCATGATACTTTCTACTTCTACTCCACTACAATTCACAAGGAAATATTGTACTTTTTACTACACTACATTAATCTGACAGCTTTAGTTACTAGTTACTTAACAAATTAAGATTTTTGCACATAAAACACAAGTAGTTTATAAAATATGTTTTATCAGAAATTAAACAACTCAACAATATTACATTACATTACATTACATGTTATTTAGCCGACGCTTTTTTCCAAAGCGACTTACAATTGCTATATATGTCAGAGGTCGCACACCTCTGGAGCAACTAGGGGTTAAGTGTCTTGCTCAGGGACACATTGGTTGATGTATCGCAGTGGGAATCGAAACCCAGGTCTCTCACACCAAAGTGTCATATCCACTGCGCCATCACCACTACCACAATATATAGGCCTACAAGTACAGCTGAACTGATTAGACAATTAAACACTTGATGTTTTGATCGTTTTCAGTTTCTAAAATGTGAGTCTTTTTCTGCATGGAGTACTTTTCCTTTAAGTACATTTTCCTAATAATACATACTTTTACTTAAGTAACATTTTCAATGCAGGACTTTTACTTGTAACAGAGTATTTTATTTTTTAAGATCAATTTTTTATTATTTTTATATTTTTGAACATACAACATACAGAACAAACAAATACAACTGAACAAGAACAAAAACCCTCTCCCACCCCCCACCCTCTGCGGTCTCGAGGAAAACCAAACAAACCGAAAGAGAGTATTTTTACAGTGTGGTATTAGTACTTTTACTTAAAGTGCTCATATTATGCTCATTTTCAGGTTCATAATTGTATTTAGAGGTTGTACCAGAATAGGTTTATGTGGTTTAATTTTCAGAAAACACCATATATTTGTTGTACTGCACATTGCTGCAGCTCCTCTTTTCACCCTGTGTGTTGAGCTCTCTGTTTTAGCTACAGAGTGAGACATCTCACTTCTGTACCATCTTTGTTGGGAGTCGCACATGCACAGTAAGTACTGCTAGCTTGTCAGTTGCAGAGCATGAGGGTGTGCCATACTAGCAGCTAGGCGAGCATTATAACTTGTGTTACAAAGTGACGCACATTTGTCACAGAAGTAAAGGCTGGACTACAATAGAGCTGTTTGGAGCAGTTTGTGAACAGGGTTTTCTCTGGAAGATGGTAAGACTTTGGTCTTTTTCACTTTGTAAACCTATAATGTGCACAAAAAGATATATAACACAATAAAGAAAAGGTGAAAAGCCAAAAAGCACAATATGAGCACTTTAAGTAAAGGATCTGAATACTTCTTCCACCACTGCCCACTAGAGATCTACATAGCAAAAGGGGAAGGCAAGTCTGAAGGATCCCAACACCTCTGGTGCAATTTGTAGTTGGGTGAAGTCACTTTAAGGTAATTTAGGTAAAATATATTTTATATATATATATATAAAATAGTCCTCGTTGCTGAAAAAAAAAATATTCTGAACCTGAATCTGAATTACAACACATAATTTAAATCTAATAATGGCCACAGGCCACTTTATTCTCATCAGAGGTAATAGAAAAATGCTCTTAGGCTAAAAGATTTTTAAGACTCAAACAATCTAGCCAGTAAATAAAACTTTGCTCAAACAGACAGACTGGAATTCAAACAATGTTTTGAGCACTGTGCTACAATATTAACATACTTTTACCAAGCAGAGGAACAGGACTGAATGCACTTCTTACTCTACCTAATCTACTAATTACTTAACTGCAATAGTCAATTTTATGACAACCAAACTGTGCCTGTCGATGATACTTGATTAGAGAACAGTTAATGTGGGTAATCCACAAAATCTTTTATATAAACTTTTACGTTGGCCACTTGGATGAAAAAAAAATTGCCGTGTGTTCTCCAAACCAGCCATAAGTGCATCCACAAAGAGAGCATTTAGTGGGTGTGGCTGCATTGTGGAGGAAAGATGTCATACTCAGACCAGTATCAGTAATTTAGACCAAACCAGAATCAAACTTAGAAGTTTCCAATAACACAATCTACATGTCAAGTGACCTTACACGGGGTCCAGACCCCACAGTTGAGAAATTACAGTATGTGGGTGGGGGGATGGCCGATAAGTTTATGAGAGTGCTTGGGAGAGGCATTCAAAAAGCAGTGGGAGGAAAGTAGTTCTAGGGTAAATAATCTGAGCAGACCTCCACCACATATTCTTGTGAAATGAATACAACTCTGAATGCATGTACAGTATTTGTAACTGTATGACTGTTAACAAAGGTTGACATCAAAATAACTTCCCTAAAAACCTTTATAAGATAACTATATTGTACAAAAACATAAGCCTGACCCTCTTAAGTCATCTCAGATCTCTTCTTCATCCTCTCATAAGTAAGGAGACAACAAAAATGGGCAAAATATTACTACAGCTGAGAAAGGGCGAATTTTCTCCCCAACATTCTGTGAATGAGTTTTGTCAAATGCTTGTTGAGATGTGCTGCATCTTATGGAGATGAAAGAAAGGGCAGTGACAGTGACAGACAGCAGAGCATATGTTTTATCTACTTAAGAAAATGAATGACGCAAGCTGAACAAGTGCACTATTGCTCTTCTCAGGGTGGCGCGTAACCTGCATTTCACTTTTAATATCTCCTTCAACGGAAATAAACTGTGAGACAAAATGGAGATACACTCAGAATCCAACAAATGCAGCGGGGTTTTTCAGAGAGGCCTGACCTCTTTTTCTGAATGAATGAAAATGACCTACGCTGTGGGCTTGCATGAATCTAAATTGAGTCACCAAGGGTATCCTGTGCAACAGCATTCTTTTTGATTTAGAAACTGCTCCCTTGCTGATTCGAGGCAGGGCATGGGATGGCTGTGCCCATTGGGCCTTGTGGAGAGAATGTTAGAATGGCAGACGTCTCCAGCAGCCAGCCTGCTCCCAGACTCAGAACCAGACAAGTGAAGCAACACAAATGCAATTAGCTGAAGGAGGCGCAGACACATGCATACACAAGCTATGTCTGTCACAGAAGATATCTTCTTGGCAAAACATAACATTCAACTCCTGTTGCTGCCTGTGTCACATTTGGATAAAGACTAAGAAAAAGCTCTGTCTGTCACACATAAACACACAACCTGTGGTCTCTTTCTGTTAGAGGTTGTCACTCTCTCAGTCTTGATGACAACACCTTGTCATCAGTGATGACAGTTCAATCTCAGACAATGTGTGCAACTGTAAAAAATATTTATATGCCAAATCAACTCAAATCACCAAACTTTGGTTGCCATAAAAATGTTCAACAGAAACATCATCTATTGCAAAACTTTTAACTGAAACTTCAGCTATCACTATGTCTGTTACACCATAATAGCCATAATCACACATGCTACATGGTGTCTTCAGGGGTAATACATTGTGATACATATTATAATAAACCTTTCTATTATATCACAATCAAAAGTGAAATGTGCACATAGGCGGTGAGAGTTCATGGAGCTCTATGGTGAAGCATCATCTTAAATGTAAGTTAAATGTATCAAACAGCATTTCATTTAGGGACTTGTGTGCTCAACAGGTAGGTTTTGGTTTCAGCATATGGAAGTGTCAGATAAAAAAATTACTAGATTATGTTCTGAAAGGTTCATTCCCACTTTTAGAAATCAAACAGCGGCCATTATGATTGAATTCTGATGCCAATGCACCTTAAAAGTGCCTTAAAACAGACTTCCTCTAATGACTATTAGTTAGATTAAGGAAAACTTCATTAAATGATTCATTGGAAAGACTCCTAATTCTACATTATAATATATAAATATATTTTATTCTAAAGAGGATTGTGCCTTAAAAGCTAATGTCACTTTCTTTCATGGTTTAAAATAAGTGTTCATTAGGACAATGTTATATCCTGAAAGAGAACTATGCCCAATCCAGATTTCCTCATTCTAGCTCTAGGCTCTGGTACCTTACAAAGATGACAACAAGCTAAAGTCCAGGCATTCAAACATCCTTTCAGAAACCTATTAGGTCCCTTTGATTATGGTTACAAGACATGTATGATCCCCTATCTACCCTTCAGCAATTTAGACATAAAAAAACACAAGCTCTGACCTTGCAAACATTGCCAAATCTAGATTTATAGAAAGTCCATAAATCCTGATTGAACGGTTTCTGCAGTAAACGTATTACAACACTTCTGTGGTTGAAACATTTAGCCTACCACAGCATGGCAGGATATACTGGTGTAAGGATTTATTACAGCTTTATGGCACAAGGCTTACAACTTAATGTGTCTGTGATTTGGAGGTATATTTTATGTTGCCACATATTCACAAAACTCTTTGAGAAAGGCTTGGAGACAAATTTCCCCAATACGATCTGTCCAACATCAAGGCCTGCGTACAGACTCACATATGACCACAGTGCAGTGACTCTGGGACCCCCCCCCCCCCTAATTTTGAGCCCCTGTGCCTGTCTCTGTGGCCTCTAGCTGACCTCCCTCTGCCTGCAGACAGAACACTTAACATTGCTACCCCACCTGTAGAGATGACTGAAGAACAGGCCCCACTTCAAAGCCCTGCAGTGATTGGGTCATGATTACTATGGGCACTTGACTCATGTCATGCCCACTGAAGGACTAAACTTTAGGGGAATCAGGCATAGAGACATGGAATTTTTTGCAGGTGCTTTTCAGGGTCCACAAGATGATTTATTTTGATCGTTCTTTTAGATTCCTGCCTAATGATACCAGCGGAAAAACACAAGTCTTATTCGTATAATGCAACCAATGTTTTTTTTTCTCCATAATAGCTAATGAGTGTAATGTTTTTGTCTTAGTTTTTTAAATCGGTAGTGGGCAACTGGCACAGATGTTTGCAAAGGAATGTCATTTTGTATCAGTCGAGAAGCACTTTGATACAGCGGCACTGCCACAGTGACATGAAAGCCTTCTGGGTTCACCAACAACCGTCATCTCTGCTCTGCTTTTCTGGAGCTAAATGCCAGTGACAGGAACAGAATTCACTGTGGTAACTGATCAGGTGCCAAGCGCCCTCTCCCCAGTGCCCTGCTGCACCGAAGCCCTCTGTGGAGCTGGCATGGCCTGGCTTGGCTTGGCCTGGCAGCTACGGGCCCTGCTTTGTATCTCTGCCCCGTCTATACAAACTGTCTCCAAATCAGATAGACTATTGTCAGCGGCCCGTCTCGCATGCCCAAGTGAAGCATTCGGACAGGGTTAATAGGTAGCAGTCAGAATAAGTTGTAATGGTAAGACAGCAAACAACAAGTTGGTTTGATGTAAATCATCCTCTGCCAAATAACCAGGAGGAAAGTGTTAATTTCACTAGTGTACCCATGCAGCTCAAATATAATCTGATATTAATGATAGATTAAAGGTTTTCTTATGTAGCCTAGGTCTTTGTCAGGGGACATGAATATGCTTTTAATACCATAGCAAATAATTGTCCTCAATATCTTTACAGGCAGGCGTAGTTGGTAGATATTGTGAACCAGGCCAACAAGAAATTTAACGTATATGGGCATCAGAATTAAACCAGACAGTGGTAGGCTATTTGCAGTTATTGTAAGGCTATGTTTTTAATGGACAGTGAAAATGCTGTGATTTACTATATCAACAGCTGTTATGAAGGCTATTTCAACACTATTTACATGTTAAGCCATCTGGCCCAAAATACACTGTGATGATTAATATTCCATCTGTAAAAAGGAACCAAAGCCTTTAAGGCTTTATAGCCTCAATAGGCTAATATGCTATTTGTTTTAGGATAAGCCACCATTACAAAATACACTCAGCTGTCTCATATATATATTACATTGCTACTGTATGTTCCTACATCACAAAAGGTCTGTGACTAAGCATACAAATTGAAGACCACATCCATGTTTACAGCATTAAACTGTCAGACTCGTGTCATCCCAAACCGCCGATGAGATTTGTGGCCTCGATGCATTCGCCTTCGACCTAAAATAAAAGGTATTCGCACGGAACCTAAAGTTGAATGCATCGAAGCACGTACTCGCATAAAGACAGGTGCACCTGTCTGCAGTGATAGCCTATTGTGTTCACTATCAAATGAGCCATGAATCGGCCCTGTCGCGCTGAATGTGGAGAATAAAACGAAAACAGGTCTGTCTCTTACCGTTCTGTTTTCAGTCATTACTCCCCATCCTAACGTTTTCAGTCCAGACCTCTGACGAACCGTTAATTCCTATCGGGCAGTCTCACTCTCTCCCTCTCGCTCATCCCCATGTCATATTTCTCCGCTGCAGCAGAACAAAGCCACGCCTCCTCCGACAGCCGCTGCCGCGTGACGTCAGCCGCTGAAGACGTTTGGCTCACGCCCTCGGATACACATCCGGGAAGGAGCCGCGAGAGGCCGCTGTGCCTTGACAAAAACAAAACACTTCAGTTCTTTTTTTTTTTTCTTTTTTTTTTACCAAAGTCTGAGGTAAGTGTTTTAAGACTTTATAATAATAAATTGGAAAAGAGATAAAAAAAAAAAGATAATAATAATAATAAGAAGAAGAAGAAGAAGAATAATAAGAATAATATTTACATAAATTTACAATTTACATAAATCAGGCCATATCTACCTAAATTAACGTTAACGTCATATAGCCATAACGTTAGACATTTTATAGTAATTGTAGTGGCAGTTGTTTGTCAGGTATTTTGGGTTGACTGGTGTCATGTTTTTAGGTTAAACACATGCATCAAAAGCTTTGCAAACAGACTGACACTGGGAAATGATATGGTGTGATGGTTTTAGCCCATTACGTTAAATGAATCTATCTATCTATTGTTACACAGAAATGGGTTGCTCTCTCCTTTTCTTCTAGGATCATTTACTTAATGCTGACCGCAGTCCACGCTCATTGTCCAGTGCTTCACTTGAGCGAACTGGTCCTGCAAGTTATATGTGGGCTGTGTGTCACAGAGCTCCATATCGATCTGCCAGCGTAGGCTACCTGCTGCACGGACACTGCGTCTTTGGAGACACCTGGCTGATTGTTGTGTTCTTACTTCCAGTGAAAGTCCTCGGGAACAGCCATGAGGTCCGTCACCGCGTTTCTGCTCTTTCTCTACTGTGTCGGATTTATTGGGTGTAAACCCTCAACGGCCTGCCCGAGCGGACAGTTTATGCTGAAGAACCAGTGTGTCCTCTGCCATCCCTCCTGCTCTGAGTGCGATGGGCATGAGCTGTTTGAATGCACTACCTGTGGAGTTGGTGAGTAGAATTTTCTGTACACGGACTTTTAACAAAGCATAATCCTGGATGGCTTTTCCAAAGGAAAAAGGCGAATTCTAGGCTATATTATATTATTTTATTTTCCTTATAGGCTACTACGATGCACTTGATTTACCCAAAGAGGGATTTAAAAAATAATGTTTTGTACAGCCTAGTTTTGCAAGAACAACAAATAAATCACCGCCACCGCTTCATCAAAGTCATCAAATGTCCTTACCATCAAATGACATATTTCACGTCTGCATTTCGAATACTTTCTGCATGAGCTGTGCAAATATGATCAGTAAATTACTTGCCATTAGCCAATATCATTTCTCTGTTTGGATTTTGTTTGGCTCCACAGATGCCTGATTAAACTCAAAGCCATGTCACAGACTCATTCATCCAGTTGAAAGGGAGGTGGAGATTTTATTTTAAAGCAGCACTATTTAATGGTTACCAAAGCAAAGTTGTTTAAAGGCTTTTGAATTAGAGGAGGAGCATTCCTCTCTGGTTTATCATTTACCCTTGTTAAACAGTCAGAGACTCCTGTAGAACTTGTTGGTTTTTCTGTCACACAGGCACTTTTCAAATAAGTAAGAAATGAAGGTGTGATCATTTGTCTGCCAAGTGTTCACAGTGTAATCTGATCATTTCAGAATGGGACCTTTGTTAATCAGAGGGAAAGAAAAAAATATCCCCTTGGGCTAGAAGTATTAGGCTACTGTTGTAGTTCAATGGGCTTAACCTGCAAACCCTGCAAGTCTCTCTTTCTCTTTCCCTCACACACCCCCCTTTCTTTTAATATATGCATTTCGACATTGCCACAATAATGAATTTCAATTTTCACTAACTGTATTTCAATGTGCATTGCTGTTATGATGATATATTTTCTTGTGTAAACTTTAGTATACAGTAGCATTTGATCCCAGTGTGTATTTGGGTGATGTTCTTTTTGAATGAACATCAAAAGCCAAAAGTCTCTACCCTTTTCCTCATGCTATGTGGTTTGTTGTCATGTAGAAGTCACATTTCTCTGTGCGTGCTGAGGTTGAGTCTCTGGGAAGAGGAAGTGGAAAGACAGCAGCAGCAGCAGCTTGTGGCACCCTCCTCCCTGTCTCACACATGTTGTGTGCAGCACTGAGCAGATGAGACAATGCAGTAACTCAGCTGCTTCCAGAGATGCCTCAGGTGCCACAGCTAGGCTAGTGGCAGGTGGCAGAGTATTAATCATTAGGGCCAACAGAAGACTGTGTCTCTGCCCACAGCTCTGATCTCTCCTCTGCCTCTGATTGCCCTTGTTTACATTAGTTGGAGCATCATCAGTCATGAAGTGATCTCAGACTGTGATCTGTCTGTTATTTGCAGGCCTACAGCCAACATCCTGGGCTGCAGCCATCAGTTCATGATGTTTTTCATGGTGTTGACATCCATTTGTTCTGCCACTATTTTCTGTTTTTAATAAATATGTATGTGTAATGAAATGTATGAATCCTCAGTTTCCAGATAATTGCCTCTGAATTACTCATTGAGACACATGACATCTCTCTCCTTTTTAATCAAACAGTTTTGATGTCTGCAATATGTGGTAATGCTGTTATCTACTGAAGGCAGTGAACTTTCACACAGTTGGCAGCATGCCCTTTAATCTTTCCTTCATCCCATGTAATTGTCGAGCCCATTTGGCTCTACTGCTGTATTTATTATGAGAAGCTCATTGATTTTCACTTTTAGAAAGTCCAGATTTTTGGAAAAGGTGTTTCCTGGCAGGAGTTCTGTATGGCTAATGGCATCTTCCTCAGAGGAGAAAATAGAGTAAGCTTTATGTTAACAGGTCCCCTGTGTCCTCCTCCTCAGATGAAGATGGACAGGAACGTTTCCTCCACCAAGGTCGCTGTCGGACACACTGCCCCCGGGGACTATATCCTGACAGGGGTCACTATGCCTGTCTGCCCTGCATAGCCAACTGTGAACTCTGCGCTGATGGCAACATATGTGCCAAATGTCGGGAACACTACAAACTTCAGAATGGGGTCTGCCAAACGGCATCCTGTGACATAGGTAAATGTAAAGCAGAGTTTCTGAGTTGGCTGCAGGTTGAGAGAAAGACATTCAGTCTCATTATGCTGTGTGTCTGTGTTTCAGGGCAGGTGCAGGACCCTGATACAGGAGAGTGCATTGACTGTGAGATGGGCTGCAAAACATGTTCCACAGGTAAATCACATATGCATGCTGTATTAGGCTAACAACACCATACTGTTCCCTCCCTAATGGAAGGTGAATCAGCAATGTATTTTATAACCCTGGTTATAATGGTACACAATGCATTTTGCTTCTCCCTTTGAATTCTAATAAATCACATGTTGTCATTTTTACAGAGGACCCTGAGATCTGCAACAGCTGTGTGGAAGGTTACTTTCTGTGAGTTTTTTTTCCTAGTTAGTTATGTTTTATTTCTGTGTCATGCCAAACATTTTGGCCCATCCCACATGGGATTACAAGACACCACAAATTTACTTATTTAACAAACATCTTCCTGTCGCATATACAAATCATTCGGAGAAATACATGAATACAAATATACACATATACACACATATACACATACATATATGTATATACACATACACACACACACCACACACAAACAACAAATTCTCATCTACAATTCATCTCGATAAAGAGCCTTTTTCCTCTGCTCCCAAGCTTTATCTAGATAATTGGCTAATTTATATTGTTCTATTATTATGTTTTAATAAGTGGACTTTTCTGACTTCTCATATTTTCTGCGATAAAATCAAATGCATTCTCAGGTATTATTTTAGCTGGATAACATTTAATATTAAGGCTGCCACTAATGATTATTTATTATTAACTGTTATATTCTTAATTATTGACAAAAATATGACAATGACCTTAACTCACTGCAATGTCCCAGAGACCAGTTTGACATTAAATTCACTTGTTTGTCTGACCTTCAGTCCAATATCCTAAGATTTTCATTTTTACAATCATGAAGGCTAATAAAACCAGCAAATGGTCAAATTTCAGAAGCCAGATCCAAAGAAATGTGAATTTCATACAATATTAATTAGGGCTCGGTACCGAATTCAATACTTTTTAGGTACCGACCAAACTGCCTCTAAAGAATCAGAATCAGAATCAGAAAGGGTTTTATTGCCATGTACGTTTTTTAACACACACTAGGAATTTGTTTTGGTGTTGTTGGTGCACATCACACATTCTCTAGATGGAATATTAAACAATATAAGTATAGGTATAAACAGTATAAGTATATGTACACAGTATGTATTAAATTAAATAAAAAAATAAAGATAGAAATAAAAAAATAAAGAGCAAAGAGCATTACAGCAGAGAGAGAACAGTGGCATGAAGGGGTGGAGAGTCAGGGTGGTTTCCGGGCCTTGTTAATAAGGCTAGTGGCGGAGGGGAAAAAAGTATTGAGTTACGAAAAATGCCTCGTCATTCAATACCCAATTCTCAATACCTAATGAGTAAATCTCATAAGCGTCAGTGAGCCAATAAGCTCCCAGCATGCTTCTACCAAGATCTAATAATTTTTGTTGTTTACACGTCATAGAGACATGCAGGAAAAACTTTATGTTACACAGAGACAGGCTCACCTAGTTCAGGAACCGGTATTGAAGTTATGGTATTGGTATCGGTATCGAACATTTTTTAACGATACCCAGCCCTAATAGTAATCTATTATCAAAAGTTTTGCTGATTAATAGTTAATAGATAACTTTGTAAGTGTACAGACAGTTTATTAAAAAGATAGTTTATAAAGACAATACTTGTCCCATCTTGGGAAAGCAGTCACGACCAGTCGAACGACGAATGCCGTGCAACCAGTAACCAGTAGCATAGCTCAAGCACGGCGTTCGTCATTCTACTGGTCGTGACTGCGTTCCCAAGATGGATGATGGGCATTAAATATGCTGCCAAGAAATAATTAACCTCAAAATTACCTTGGAATTGTTTTTGTTAGCATTACCATTGGCATGCTGCATAAAGAGTTGCAGTATGTGGGGTGATATACCGTACCTTTCCATACATTTTGTTAATTATTTTTCACCCCACAAGAAACTACATTTCACCTGTATATCTGTTTACACTCAGACGCACTGTGTAACAGGTTACAGAGGTAGAACAGACATTCAATTGTGTACTTCTCCCCCAGGTTTAGGCCTCCTGGTATTGTGTGTGTCGGGTTACCTTCCATTCCGAGTGATACACTGTTACCTAAGCCTTTGAGCACAGAAGAGTGGTCTGCTTCACAGAGATACTTAACAGTGTGTTTTTATGTTATGTGTGTGAAGGAGAGGAGAAGAGAGAAAAAGAGAGCAAGTATAAGTGGAAAGCAGAGCCAGTATCAGGTGATTATATAGGGTGCACCATCTTGACTTCACTGACTGCTTGCGTGAATCACAGCGGAGGAGGGTTGAAGGAAAATCCAACGCTTCACTGCACTCACCTCCTCTTACTGGCATTACATAGGATCAGTAAGATACGTCTTCTTCTGTGAATCAACTTGTGAAACTTTTACTTTAACAGTTATGGTTTTAGAGATTTAAAACTGCAAGTCGTCTAAGACATTTCTGTGGCGCAGTACTAATTACATCTACCATGTGAGGCAAACACCAATAAAAGAAAGCCAATAGAGCATGGGCGATCGTGAACTGCAGGAAGAGCCTCACTGTGATAGATTGTGACAGTTTCCAACACTTCAAGAAATTCCACTACTGAGGTTTTGCTGGTGTAATAAAAACTGTTTAATTCTAATCACTTTGGCATAACTGTGAATCTGTAGAGCCAATGTTATTCTCGCATAAAACACTGCCTATTGAAAAGAGTTACAGCATGATGGATGCTTGGTATTTATTGACATTTATCTTCCTCTCTATGGAACTACGTGCAGCTAAACCAATAAATTGCTGTGGTTCACTTACGATATAATTTTTTTTTTTTGCCATTTATATATTCAAGCTTTCTTAGCTTCAGGGACTACCTAGAGCATATTTGTACTGTTTCCTAACTAATTCAAGGAGTAAAAGCCCTAAACAAAAGTTGCTTCGGAAATGCTGATGTGCTATCCTGGAATGGATAGTCTAATATTTGCACAGAGGGATTCTTAAACATCCCGCAGATTCTTAAGTAGTGTACTGTTTCCAGGCCAGAGACAGGGCCTGGTCTGCACCAGCTGCTATTGTGAGTGAGTTGATGGATGCAGTGTGGCGCCTCCAGCTGTTCCTTCTCAAACAACCACCGCATCTTAGCACCAAATCCCCGGCAACGCAGCAGGAAGTGTAGTTTAGGCTGTCAGTAGTCAGATTCTCTTATGTAGGGAGGTGGCAGCAGAGGATGCTGAACTATATGTTGGTGGCTTATTGCTGTTTAGCTTGTTTTATTTAGAGTGTTAAGTCTCTAAAGTAAGAGTCAGTCTTGCTTCAATGTTTCATGTGTGACATCTTTGCAACTCCATATCTCAGCTCCTTTAGGCTAGATTATTTTTTAGGACAGCCGTCTCATGTTTAATAGCTCAGTTAAGCCCCGAAGGACTAATAGGACAGGTTAATGACAGAAATCTCCCCACGCCTCTGGGCTACAAATAAAACACCAATTAACTTTCTGCCTTAAGAAGAGAATAGAACTATGATACAGTAAGCTAGGAGAAAAGCAGCCAACATTATATTTTAGTCTCTGTTTGCCATCCTTTCTGATGTTTGACTGAGTGCACCTTTTGGCCAAGGACTGCTGAAGTCAACAATACAGCTGCAGGTGTGCTGTGGACTGCATGTGGTGTGTTTTGTCTTTTCTCTGGTTTCAGCTCATCTAGCCTCAGACTCATCCATGTGGGCAAAAGCTGCCTGCAGCAACGTCATTCTTCAGTCACTGTAAAGCTTTGAAAGGGCCATTAAATCACAATAGTTTTCATCAGCTCTTTGATATTTCAATAGCTTTGTTCTGCATGCTTGCTTTAGAAAAAAAGAGCCTCCTTTTGTTTAACAGCTGTGACGGCCAGTTTTAGTCAACCATTTATTAGGCAAATTCACACACATACACCAAGCCTAAATTGTTTGTTAATTGTTACATATTATCAGTAATAATTAGGATGGTATTTGAAATAACCTTTTATTTTACAGTTTCAGACACCAGTGTCGCAGGCATTGTCCCCAGAGCACCTATGAGGACTGGGGCAGGGGTGTGTGTCTGTCCTGTCCAGCACCATGCACAGATTGCAGGAGTAACACACGCTGCCTTGCCTGCCAGCCTGGTTACTTCCTCAATGGTACCAGTAGCAAAGAATCATCAATTTGGTGTATATTTTGTTTACTACTAGCATACTAAAGGATTCAGGTGCCCCTTTTGTACTACATAGTACTAGTAGAGTTTTGGTTTTACAAACCCCAATTCCAATGAAGTTGGGACATTGTGTAAAACGTAAATAAAAACAGAATACAATGATTTGCAAATCCTTTTCAACCTATATTAAATTGAATACACTGCAAAGACAAGATATTTCATGTTAAACTGATACACTTTATTGTTTTTTTCAATGTTGGTTATCGGCCTTGCCGCTTACATGCAGATATTTCTCCAGATTCTCTGAATCTTTTGATGATATTATGGACTGTAGATGATGAAATCCCTAAATTCCTTGCAATTGTACGTAAACTTCAAAAAGTGGTGAAATTTGCCCCATCCTTGCTTGTGAACAACTGAGCCTTTTAGGGATGCTCCTTTTATACCCAATCATGACCAATTAACCTGTTCACCTGTGAAATGTTACAAACAGGTGTTTTTTGAGCATTCCTCAACTGTCCCAGCTTTTTTGGAAAGTGTTGCAGGCATCAAATTCAAAAGTGAGTGAATATTTGCAAAAAAACAATACAGTTTATCAGTTTGAACATTAAATATCTTTGTAATGTATTCAATTGAATATAGGTTGAAAGGATTTGCAAATCATTGTATTCTGTTTTTATTTACGTTTTACACAACGTCCCAACTTCATTGGAATGGGGGTTTGTAATATACTCATTATGTATGTGAGAGTGATCAATCATTCTGCTCAACGAAAAATGATGGCACTCTTGAGTCTTCATTTGGATTGCAAATCATGTCTGTGTTAGTAAATCTGTACCATGATATATGCAAATGTATGGTTTATGCAAACAAGGAAAATTAGGATTGTGTTGTCAGGTTGTGTTCCCTATGGGCATCTACTGTAAGTAAATGATTTGATATTGTAAGTAAAGCCTGTAGCTATTAAAAAAAACACATGGTATATATTTTCATGGGCATGTGATAGACATTGTGTCAGACAGCATCTGTCACAGGTAATCAGCTTATTCCCTCTTCTTCAGCCGCAAGATCCAGTTTAAAAAAAGATCTAGGTCATGAGAGAGAGAGAGAGAGAATTGTGAAATAAATAAATAAATAAAGAGATTAGCAGATCTTTCTGAGACCACATCAGTGCCACTTTGCTATTTTCTTTATGCCATGTTTGTACTAATTCTAAACATTGTGTTTTGAAAAATAGAATGCCTTTTTAGTGTTGACCTCCTGAAATAATTAATGTTATATTATAATGAATGTTATATTTATACTCAGAAACATATAGTGACCGGGCGTTCTCTGCATAAGACAGCCAGGCTCTCTGTGAAACTTCACTCAATAAATACAGTTTTAAAATAGTGAAATGGTAAATTATATATTATCTGCTATATTGCCTCTGCTAAGTTTAGCAAGACCACTATTTGCTGATACAGATGAAATGCTGTACTAGAAAATAATGTCACTTCCTCTGTACTGCTCTGCCCTGTCAGGAGGTGATTGTATTAAACAGTGCCCACCACAAACCTTCAGTGACTCCAGTGGGTGGCTCTGCCAGTCTTGCCACAGCTCCTGCCAGACATGCCATGGACCTCGGTCAACTGACTGTGACCTGTGTCTTGGTGGGAACACCCCTCTACATGGCCAGTGCCCTCTGGTTAACTGCCCATTGGGACAATATTTTGCAGGTAAGAGGAACAACCATAATACGGCTTAATTGTTTGATGGTAATGTTTGTGATCTTTCTCTAAGGGCAACTGTTTCGACTTATTAGAGACAAGAAGGTGGAAGCAAGTGATTAATGGACAGCATGACATATGAGTAACAGGTGACAGTGGAGTCAGAGTTTATACTGAACAACATGATACTTGACTGGTTGAATCCCTGATGGAATTAATTGCTTTTCTTCTATGGACGGTCAGAGCAGAGGTCAGTACAGTGTCCCAGGAATTTGTAGGGATTCAGTGTCTTGCTCAAGGATACGTTAGCATCGTGCTTGCCGCTGAGACAGGGGCTTGAACCCTGTTGAAGGACGATCTCCAACTCACTATGTCACCCTGCCGCACTTGTACTGCGTCACCTTTCATTCTAGAGCCATTTTAGCGGAGAGATTTTACTTCTCTGCCTTAAGCACAGGGATCTTCAACTGATTCCCTTTGGTGTCTGTGTACGGCATTAGAATATAACATTACATTGTTATCAACCATACAGGGTAATCGGGCTTATCTTACATTTCTGCCTCATTGGTTTGATCATTTACATCCCTGTGTGGATCATGCCCATGTGACGTACATTGTCAGGAACAGTAATTTTCCAGTATTTTTCTAAACTAAATACTGCTGATCATTGCGAGTAAATCAACTATTTATATTTTAAATGCAATTTTTGCATTGCATATTATCATTGAGTTTTATGTTTGTAATACAGAGTGTTTTTTTCAAACGTTATACCCTGTATAGTTTTAGCCATATACAGGGCATACGGATTCCACATAAACATCAGGAGTTTATATGCATTAATAGATCACTCAGTGTGAAAAATGTTTTTCTTTTATGTTAGCAGTAAGCTCTCTTAAACATAGTGTGTCATATTTTTGTCTAACTGACTATCAGAAAATATCAACCACATCCATCTTTTGTGCCTCAACACTACTTACATCTTATTATGCTCCCCTCTAGTGGTAAAAGTGGGTGAAGCAGACAATTCTCAAGTTTCTTAGCTCAAGTGCTCAGGTCAACAGGATGTGATACATCTGTCTGTGTTCTGTCAAATGTTATTGTGTGTTGTTAAAGTATGATATATTATAATCACTCTACTCTCCGTCTTTTTATTCTTTTTATTTTAGGGAAATATAGTGAATGCCATGAATGTGATGCATCCTGTAAGACCTGCTTTGGCCCACAAGCACTGGATTGTTCTTCTTGTTTCAAAGGTACAAATATTTACTGTCTTGGGTCATGATGATAATGAACTGAAACATTATCCCAGTTCTTTTTTGAGCATTGTGTGTGCATTTGTTTGTCACAGGATATTTCTTGGGTCAGGACAGTTCTTGTGTAGTGCAGTGTCCATCTGGCTCCTACGCAAACACTGCCACTCAGTTGTGTGAGGACTGCTCGCCAAACTGTGAGGCCTGCGTGGACACCAGTGATACCTGCATCAGTTGTTCCAAAGGCAGCTATAAACTTTTTCTCCACCAGGGGAGGTGCTGGTCAAATTGCCCAGAGTAAGCAGTTGGATGAGCTAAGCAGTAGAATGAAGAAAAACCTTTGTAATGATGGTGTGTTCCCGTTTACTGCATTTCCCTCTTTTTAAATCTCCTCACTCATTTCAGAGGTTTCTTTGAGACAGCAGAGGGATCGTGTGAAGCCTGTGATAGCTCCTGTTTGTCATGTGATGGGATCAAGTCCCAGTGTCTATCTTGTGCTGATGGCCACTACTTGGAGAGTGGTATGTGCAGACTCAACTGTTCACTGCGGACATACCCTGCAGATGATGGTACCTGCAGACGCTGTTCTCCCCACTGTGACGTTTGCTCAGATGACAGGACCTGTTTCAGTGAGTTGTTGACCATGTGGGCAGCTAAACTTACCAAAATATACCAAGTGGATGACATTTTAAAATGAATTGTGAGACGGAAAGCTCTTGTTACAACTTTAACACCCCTCCTCAATACCATTACAGAATGCAGTTTCCTCTACCTGATGCTGAATGGTGTGTGTAAGGCAAGTTGTCCCATTGGCTATTATGAGGACATGGAGGAGGGCCGCTGTGGTCAGTGCCACCCGACTTGTAGCAGCTGTTCGGGGCCCCTGGCAGATGACTGCGAGACCTGCTCGACGTTTAGCCCAAAACTCTATAAGGGTGTATGCTCCAAAGACTGCCCCACTGGTACTTACTATGACACTGAAGCTATGGAATGTCAAGGTGGGCCTCTCAATATATAGATGTGACTTGATTAGATTTTTAAGCAGTGTTGAATATGCAGGCTAACATAGTTTTCTGACAATGTACTATCTAGCACTGCCATTTAAAATTATTAACCATGTCTCATTGTTTATGTCTCCCCTATGGGAACTTTATTAACTTTATTTAATAAAATAGTGAATGTATCACGTTTTTAAGATATAGAAGAAGTGGTTTCTATTGCTCATAACACAACAGAAATAACACAAAACCCTAGGTTGGAAAAGTGCAGATGGTTAAACAGATAAACCAATGTCTAACTAATGTATTTGTCTCTGAAGTGAAAAATATTAAAGGAGAGTACACTGAGATTTTGACAGCCAGTTTTGTGAAATGGAAATCCAACATAACGGGAAGATTGTGTTTTGGCTTATTTAATATACAGGATCTAGAACCGCAACACTGCCATGTATTATCTGAAAAGGCTGTCTCGGCTTAGTGATAATGAAAAACAGTATTTATTTTTATATTAAGATGGTGGTGGTGATTACACACTCTTTTGTGAATACATTTATATGACATTCAACTCACTCAGTCTGATTTGTTTGACTATGTGCAGAGTGCCACCAGACTTGTATGAGCTGTTCTGGCCCAGATGCAAACCAGTGCACACAGTGCGAGAAGGGACTCGTGCTGGATCCAAACACATTGTTGTGTGGCGTGACGGGTGATACAGACTGCCCACCAAGGACCTACCTACACGACGACCAGTTCACCTGCATGGGTTGCCACCAGCACTGTTACTCTTGTGAGGGGCCGGGCAATGATGAATGCCAGACCTGTGCCATCCCCAAATACCTTCATAGTGAGCATTTTCCACTAATGTTCAGCTGCATACTAAAGTGGTTCAGGGTGTAAAATAAATTAAAATCAGCAGAGAAGCTGATTTTTTTTTTTTTAAAGTGTATGTATAATGCCAGAATATTTTTCAAAGCTAAACCACATATCTCCAAACGTTCAGCTCTTCAGGGACTTGATAAAAGTTTTATTTTTAACTTTGATGACTGATGGAATTTGAGCTTGAGTCATATATTTTGTTAATGAGAGTTGCTGCCCTCAGTGCACCTTGAAAATACTGCGTAACGACGGCTTTCCTGAGAATATTTCACAATTTTAGTGTCGCTTAAACAGCTGCATGTAATTGATCAACAGTTAACAACAGCTGGATAGACTGATGATGGCAATGTACACGTAAGGCTAAATTTATATGTGCTCACTTGTGTGGAAAATCGTATTTGAAAATATCGTAGCACTTTCAATTTCAATTATTTGGAGCCTTCAAAATGTTTTTTTTTTTAATATGAATAACTATGGATTTTGAAGTGTAAGCACTGCAATGAGTCCAGTTTCAGTTGCGTCAACTTAAAGGTATTAACTAAAGTAAATGCAAAAACAGATTTTTTGGGGGATTTTTTTTAATCGATTCTGAATCGTAGAACAAAAGAACTGGGATTTTTCTCAGGTGCCATAAAAGTGTCCAGATGAACAGGACAGAAAAAAGGAAGTAAAAAACAAACAAAAAGAGCATGAGTGTGTACTAACCTGGTAATATAACCTTGCTTTTTTCCAGACAGCACCTGTGTGAGTGAGTGTCCGGCTGGTACATACGACACAAACCAGGATGCTGACGGAACAGAGCTGGGTCTCTGTTTGCCTTGTGATAACGCCTGTTGCACCTGCAATGGAGCATCGCCTAAAGATTGCCTCACTTGCTCTCCAGGATACCTGCGTCTCCTTCAACTCTGTGTCACTCATTGTCCTACAGGGTACAACACAGAAGGCTCCATTATTGTCTCGAAATATTTACTTTGTGATGTCTGCAAATCCCAAAAAATCTACGTATGTGTCTGACTTGTTAGTATTGATAATGCCATGCATTTCTTCAGGTATTACAAAGAGGGCTCCCACTGTGAGAAATGTGACCAGTCCTGTGAGCTGTGTACAGGGCCAGGGCCTGAGTCCTGCAGGGCCTGTCCAACTCCTCTTTTGGAGCTGCAAGGCACCAAGCTGTGTGTTGAGCATTGCCCACACCGCTTCTATCAGCTCAGTGATATCTGCAAACAGTGCCACACCAGTTGTCAGACCTGTACAGGTACAGATGAGGGAACTATTAACTACAGCTCTGCAATACAAATTTCTCAATAATTTAGTCTCTTCCACCTACTGTAAATATCCTTCCAATGTGTCAATATTGGACATTCCCGCAGATGGAATTATGACAGATGTTCTAGATCATGAGTATATGTGTTTGCAGATGCCTCGCCTCAGGGATGTGTGACGTGCGACTGGGGCAGCACTTTAAAGAACAAAGTTTGCTATCCCCGTTGTAAGGAGGGACAATACTTTTCGGAAAAGGTGCGCTCCTTGGCTACTAGCCATATACCATATTGCTTGAGTTATTACTGTATAATATTTAAAGGCAAAAGATAAGGGCTTCCGACTTATTTTACTAAAAGTGCAGAGCAGTCCCATTAATTTCTCGCATAATCAGTGCACTGCTATACAATGCAATAGTGGGTGTACTGTACTGTTTTTGTCTGGGCTCTTCGTACTGGTTTAGATTCAGCTGGAAAAATGTAATGTCACATACTTCTGTGCACCAATCAGGATGTAGCAATTTTTTATGACACAATGTGGACGTGGTGTTTGCTTAAGTTGGCCACAACCACACAGTTCTCAGGATAGAGTGTTAAATACGTCATCAACATCAACTAATATTTCTTTCACCTTTTGATTGTTGCTCAATTAATGATGCATATGTAATGCTATAAAGCAATCTGTAAGATTTGAAAGTGTTTTACTTTATGGAGAAAATATGTTTTCACTCTCTGTTCCAAACAGTCCACATTGCTACAACTGGCATGTTTTTATTTTATATGCCCAGTACAATAATTTGTGAAATTGTACCATTATAGGAAACCTGTGAGCCATGTAACGGCTCGTGTAGGCATTGCACTGGCCCCAGACCTGACCAGTGTCTGACTTGTCACCGTGATGCTGCTCTTCATGCTGTGGAGAACCGCTGTGCGCGCTGCTGTCAAGCTGGAGGGAATGACACCGATTGCTGTGTTTGTGACAGCCGCTCAGGTAAGGACCCTGCCTATCATAAGAAACATAGACTTCTTTAGATGCGACCATCTACTAAAATCTGTTTTTTGTTCTAGCTCTGTGTGTGGAGGCCCCCCGACCCAAGTCAGGAGACAATCAGGTAACAGACCTGAATATGTCTAAAGCTCTGAAGCACACCTCGGCTGGCTTGCCTATTGCCTTGCTGCTAGCACTGGGGTTGGCTCTGGCTGTGTTTGCCTTGGTCAAGGCTCATGCCAGGAAGAGGCTTTGCTGGGGCCAAAGCTATGAGAGGCTGAGTGGCAGCGCCAGCATCAACATGCCCCACGGTGTTCCCGAGCCGGACAGTGGAGACGAGGTGGATGTGGTGTACACCAGTAGAGGTGGATCAGTTTATCGACGCTACAGCTTTATCCATGAGCAGGACACAGATTCAGACCAGGGTGTGGATGAGAGCATTTGTCTCAATCAATCTTAGATACATTCGTACCAGAGCCTACAGTATCTAAGGAATGTGTTGTGGATGCTCACAATATCAAGACTGACAGGTGAATTCAAAATAGTTTAGTTAATGTTTAGAAGAGAATGTACAGTAGTGGTATTATGCTTTGGAATGTTGCTTTTTGAGTTCTGGTGTTTATTCTACTTTACAAAGTGCCTGTACCTGTATAATGCACATTCTTAGTTGAGGCATTTGTGAGTAAACCGTGAAAAAATACATATATGTATTACTTTTTCTTTTCTTTTTTTACTTAATATTAAAGAGATATTTCTGAAACAGTGAAATGATCATGGATAATAATTGAAATCTGCATGATTTGTTGTAAATAGAAATGTAAATGAAATAAAACCATTTCTACTTGATGCCCTTAGTGCACCTTGAAAACTGGCGACATTATGATAATAACTGAGAATATTTGTATATTTAGTATCGTAAAATAGTATTGAAAATGTGCTAGTGTAAGCTGATCGTGTAAATTCCTTCCACGCCTTAGTTTGACACACCTACTTAGCAGGCTGATTCATCTTGTGTTCATTAACTGAAGCCGTGCTGCACTGATCACACTTACACTTAAGACAAGGTCACCTGTGTTGTAGTTACCTCAAGCAAGAAAAATGTGTTTTTCAAGGTTGTTGAGGAGCCAGATGTTGAGGACCCTCTCGCTCTTCCTCATGGGTACGTTCCTTTCTTTTGTCCTTTGGGAAGCTGGCTTGAACAGGCAGTCATCGTCTGATCTCATAATACCGCAGCAGTTCTCTATTGATCTGCCTGGCTGCTTGGCTATCATCAGTGGAGACGTCGAGGGCAAGCAAGGCGAATTAGAAGTTCTTCTGGCATCCAGGAAAATACAGCATCGTTTATCTGAGGACTTCTACCTTAATGTGACAAAGGACTGTCCATCTTACATTAAAAACAGAGGTTTCATTACAGCGCCTCTGAGTCAAGAGGAGAAGGATTTTCCCATTGCCTATTCCATGGTGATCCATGAGAAGATTGAGATGTTTGAGCGACTTCTACGAGCTGTTTACACTCCTCAGAACATCTACTGTGTGCATGTGGACCAGAAATCATCTAAAGAATTTCTGAAGGCTGTGGAGGCAATTGTTTCCTGCTTTTCTAATGTGTTTGTAGCCAGTAAATTAGAAAGAATAGTATATGCCTCATGGTTCCGAGTGCAGGCAGATCTGAACTGCATGAAAGATCTGCTGAACTCACCTGTCCAGTGGAGATACCTGCTTAACACCTGCGGGACAGACTTCCCCATCAAAACCAATGGAGAGATGGTTCAGGCACTGAAGGCCCTGCATGGGAGAAACAGCATGGAGTCTGAGGCCACCAATGACTACAAGAAAAGCCGTTGGCAGTATCATTTCAATGTAACTAACACTGTCATCAAGACAAATGTGAGGAAAAGTCCCCCACCTATTAGCAGCCCAATGTTCACAGGAAATGCTTACTTTGTGGTCACAAGAGCCTTTGTGAAACATGTGATGCAGGACAGAGAGGTTCAGCAACTTCTGAAGTGGGAGAGGGACACATACAGCCCTGATGAGCACTTGTGGGCCACTCTACAAAGGATGCCCTCTGTTCCTGGATCAATGCCTGCCAACATCAAGTATGATATGTCAGACATGCAAGCCCTCGCTCGTGTGGTGAAGTGGAGCTATTTAGCAGGAGATATGAAATATGGAGCCCCGTACTATCCTTGCACTGGCACTTACAGAAGAGCAGTTTGTGTGTACGGAGTTGGTGACATCCCATGGCTCCTGAAACAACAACAACTCTTTGCAAATAAGTTTGATCCTGAGGTTGATGATATTGCTATTAGATGTTTGGAGTCAGTTTTGCATTTCAAAGCTTTAAGTCCATGAGCCACTGTTAACAGATCAACATTCCATCATTTTGTAAAGCTTGCAATCATTTGAAACATAAAATATAATGTATTAAGGCAACAGTTCGTAGTTAGAACAGGTAAATATTGTCAGGGATTTTCTATTGAAATGTCTTAATATTTATATATCTTTTACTTTATATTATCCATTTTAAAATGGAATGTAAAAAATATTCTGTTAATGTCAGTATATTATGCTCTTATGTAATTTCTTATTTTCTGTGCATTTTTAGATTATTAAGATGCTGATGGATGGATCTTGCTGTCATTTCTTTCTAGAATATTCTTTTTATTTATATTTCAATGAAATCTGTATTTGTGGTGCCATCTAGTGGATTCTAGGTGAAAGAGACGTACATTACAACAACAAAAAACTACATTACCTATAGCAATTTGAATTATTTGAACTTTGTAGAACATACTATACACTTTAAGTGCTGCTGTATATATATATATATATATGTATATATATATATATATATATATATATATATATATATATATATATATATATATATATATATATATATACTATATATATATATATATATATATATATATATATAGTTACCACTGCAAAACTGGTACTAAATGGAATAAAAAAAATACAAAACAATGATGTGCGTCCATGACTTTACTTGGAGGAAATGTTACATTAAGACCTACATCTTTGCTTTAGATTGTTGCTTTCACAAATGTTCTCCCTCTACAAGTCAGAGGGCACATTCAAGTGAGGGGCAAAAAAGACAACTTTATTTTTCCCCAGGCAGGACTTTGATAGAAACTAAGCGGTGAACAGTGAAAAAGGTGCTGTCAAAACTTGTTCTATAAAATGCAACTCGATGGGTCAGAGAACCTAAAATGCAGTTTAAAATCAGAGCAACCATAAAAATATATTAATTTCTCTCCATAGTCACCTTTTGAATATAAATATATATTTAAATGTAATAAAGCAGAACATGCATCAACCATTTGTAACAGAGTGCCTTAATGTGTAGATACACCAATAACTAGGAAACACCATTAACTAGGAAACCCCAACAAGCTAAGTTTGACATGATATATCGGCAGTACATAAAAAAAGAAAAGTTTAAAAACATTTCAGACAGCATGTGGAAAAACGCTGAAGATCAAGCTGTGAAAAGTTCCACGATGTAACAGGCAGCATAGTTTCAAAAAGGCACTTTCTTGAGCTAAGTCTTCAATCACGTTGTCCAGAACATAAACATAAGAGTGGCTGTTCGAAACATTCTCCTCCTCCACATCTTGCAGTGCGAGCAGGGTCACTCTGGAACAGCAGCAGTTGCGATCTCCAGTTTGCCGTGCATGTCCTGGTCGATTCTGCAAACAAATTCAACCGTCAGACATCTATGTGACTAGGATGGGATGTCATCTAACCACGCAGACAATAACAGGCTAGTACACTTCCCGTAAACACACTTTTTACTTACCAGACTTGTTTTCAGCATACAACTGAATGCCTAATATTACCTATGCTCTTTCTACTGAAAGCACTTTAACTATCTGGGCAATACAAACCACTATTATCAGTTATATTATTAGGTTACAAGGTTCTTACTTCCCTTGACACCTTGCAAGACAAATGCACTAATGTGAACTTGTAATATGTACTGCATAAGACCAAAATCTATGTTAGGACGCAGACGGCTTTTATTATCTGCAGCACACGCTGCAAATAGTCGAAGATGTCGTGCAATAAGAAAATGCATATGCATACAGGTTATGCAATCTTCGCAAACCTGTGAACAATGTTACAACCCATAGCCATGTGATGAGTGCAACCTCTGTGCATAAAATGTGCAATTTTTGTTGACACTGTCAGAAAGAACTCCATGGCAATGTGTGATGTTTCACTGCATCCGTCTTGCAAGTTTGCCAATCAACTTAAGAACTAACGCCCCTAATGACAGAAGAGGAACTAAAAGAGTCTCTTCTACAACCCCACAATTATGACTTTTCTAATGTTCTAACATGCCATGATATATCTGCAAATTAATAACCTCACACCTACTACTTATTAGTATGGAGCAGAACATGTCTGTGTGCACGAGAAAGGCTGACCAAGGTTTGTGGCAATTCCTAAACATCAGCAGTGAGCGGGTATGCAGTGAGTCATGCAGAGCTGTGAGAGTGGACAAGCCGAGTGAGGACGAGTTACTGAGGGGACCATGTGAGGACATGGTTACAGTGCAACCACAAAACCACAGTGACTAAGACAAGCTAATTCCTTGTAGTTCCACACCATTGAGTTGTACAAAAATGAACAAACTTACCCAACATCAACCATATCAAATTCTAAACCTGTTTTTAAAAAGACATGCAAGTAAGAGCTACCTGATGCCCCAACTTTAATATCAGAAAGCAGCAACACAATCATTTACCTCAAAACTATTCTAACTTGTTCTTGACATAAATCAATAATTCAGCATCACAGTGGAGACAGTACTTTGGGTATAAAATGGGCTACAAAAGGTATATGGTACGTTTGAAACCACATACAGATAGCTGATATTATTTTGAGGCAATAGAGAACAAATTTAACAAGAATCAACTTTGAAATGAACTTCACAGAATTGGCTCAGAAATGGGTTTTAGTTGGTTAAACAATCACCAAGCCACCTATTTTTGGAAATCAAACTGGCTTCTCAGCCTGCTTTTAAGGGAACGTCCTAAATCTACTGAGAGGTAAATGTGGGACATTTGAGGGAGGGGTGTGGGGGGTGGGGAGGGGGGTGGGGGGTAGTTGTTGATTTTGGCCAGAAGGTAACTGCAAATCATCCAACTACAAACACGCGGGACAGAATGAGGTGTATTGGTGCATTTCTGAAAGCCAACAGATCATTTCGTTATTAGTTTTGTGAAATGCAAAAGAATTGCTGAGGCTGACCCTGGGTGAAAGTGCATATACCTTTTACGGCTTTTCCTATTTTTTTCGTCGTCAAACCTTAAGAGGGGGCAGGGAAATGGAGTTAAGGAAAGGAGAATTACACAGCCAACAGCAACCAGACATCCAAAAGAGCAAAAACATTTGATAAAATGAGATGTATTTGCGCTGAAGTCTTTTCAAATGCCAGGTGGATACAAGACCTGCCTCAGGTTAAGCCCAAACAAGGACAAATACTGCATGAGCAATCTCTCAACATGAGCTCAATAGTTATGTATATCAACAAAGGTTAACATGAGGATATGACCAATGCATTCTTTAATAGCCGTTTCTAAGACAAAATGATCTAGATGCGATTTTCAGTAACACTTGTTGAAATGTTAAAAGAACTCGTATAGTGCGAGGCTATACTAGGCTCTTAATGTATATTCTAAAAAATAAAATGTTTAGATATTTATAGTTTGCATTTGAATCGTTTCTCCATCAGAATACATATAGTGTAAGCAGGGTGGGAAATTTACTTTTTTGCCCAAAAAAGTAAAAAGATGCTCAATTTTACCAGCCACTTATATTTTTTACCAGCCACTTTCCCCAGAATTCAAATTATAGAGCATATTTTGAATTGCTTCAATACATCATTTTTTATTATTAATACATATTTTATTAATATAGGCAAATAAAAAGTGATGTGAAAAAAAGCCTGCGAGACCATGGTAAAATTGTGTTTGGTCATATTTTACAGTAATTGTAGGCCTACATGTTTAATGAACAAAAAAATATTGACTCATCTCTCAGTGACAGCATTAAACAGTTCCTCCAGGATGTGTGGTGTGGGTGTGTGTGGGTGTGTGGGGGTGTGTGGGTGTAACTGAGCAGCAGAGAGCCGACAGGATTAAAACAGCAGCAGCTTTCAGCGACTGAAAAATCGTTACAGTGTACATTGATGTTTAATACAGGTTGGCAGGACGATCTGAAAAACCTAAATCCTGCTCGGGAATATTAGGGCTTTGAACGAAGAAGAATTGTGCAAAATTTCAACTGAGTCAGACTCATAACTACTGACATCTTGTCTACACTGGCCACACAGGAAAAGCAGAATGATGCTGTAGCACCACCTACAGATGAAATGTAACCAAAGTTTGCAGGATCAGTCAGAGCTGATACTGCGTATGCACAAAACATTACTCGAATACCTACTAGAATTTGGGAACCAATTAAAGCCAAAACATCAAGGCACATCAAAGAGTAACTTTTTTTTAAAACTGTTTTAAATTATAATTTGTACCAAGTTTGGTGGGTATTGGATGAAATTTGTAGAAAGGAAGAAATGGAAGGTGACCTCTACTCATGTAGTCATGGTTTATTTATTGACTAATTCAAGTAAGCAGCCATGCATTGCTCCACGGCACAGCTGTTAAATCTGCAATCACCAGGTCCACTTCGCTACCTTTAACCGAGAACCACTCTGAGATGTAAACGTATAACATGTGAATGCTTACTCAAGCGTTAGACTTGACCCCGAACACCTTTTCATCACTCAAGTATAAAAATCAGAAGGGAAAGAATCACGGATTTTCTGACATGGCCTCGGATTTATATTTATTAGCTTGCAGACACCTAAATATTTTGTCTTTTAACAGGACCTTTGTCTTGTTTTAAACAGATCTGATGTGTTTGAGTGGACAATACTTACTGTTTGATACAATCTGGTATGGACACATACTCCATTGGGACCAGTTCTGCAAGGTCTGTCAAACTGAACACATACTTGATTTTCTGACTAAATTTGGAGCTGTGAAAAAAAAAAAAAAAGCAGGAAATGTCAGAATCTACAGGTTACCGGAGAAGATTTTCAGTTCATCATTCTAGCAGCCTAAACATTACAACACATTACCTTATAAACGGTTTTGTGATTGCCAGCAGGGTGCGAATAAACCAAGAGGGATGGACAATTATCAAAGACTTCAAGTTCTTCCTTAACCTGTCAAAATGAGAGAACCCGTCAACAATTGAATCACATATCGCACATGATGCAGCTGTTCTTACGACTGGCCTGGTGCCTCTGCATTTGTTGTAAGAACTACTACTTTTTGAGTGTAGTGGCCACTCAGACTCACCTCCTATCAATCTGCTGATAACACTTTCTGAGCCAGCCGACAGTTGGCATCTTTTTCCGAGAGGTCGCCCCATTCAAATACACAATCATATAGTTCTCAGCAACCAAAAGCTCCAGCGTGCCAATGACGTACCTGCAGGACACAGGAAAATTCCATCAGCGCTGGTTCTGAAATGAAATGTTCACTCACAAGGCCAGACAAAATCAAATAAACACTCACTTGAATAAATTGTCCATGATGTATCTGTAATTTGGTTGATTGCTCTCCGGCATGAAGCACACAGCAAACACAATTATGGCATTCAAACCATCTCCATAGTAACCTGCAGTGAAAAATCAAACATGAAAATTTGATTGATGACTATTTTCATTGTTTCATTTTTTTTCCCATACTATGAATAAACACAGACTGATCAACTTCTTTCAAACACAAATGCAATATAGCGTGTTCATCAAGGAACAGAGACATACTTAAAATGATGCATTTATGTGTGTACACGTGCCACTGACCTCCGTGGCTGATAACCTTCTTGTACGGCTCGATGGCCTTCATGTCCACTCTGTGTTCCTGGTCTCCGAAACGAAACACCCTCCAGCGTCGACCCTCCTCCCTCTCCTCCGAGGAGGAGTACTCCTGGACCGACTCCACGCCCTTCTGCAGGAGTTCTGTGGTTTTCGGCTTGGGGAGATCGTCTAAAGGAGAGGAGGTATTTTAAAGCCACAGCTTGGATGCTTCAGCCACAATGAATGTGAGGGCTGTCTGATGAAATGTTTAGATCACTCAATAATTCATGATTGAACTTCTCAATCACATGCATTTTAATCAACGTTACATTGCATTTTTTTTGCTTTTATCTTTTGTATTTGGACGGCATGCTTTCTCTCTGAATCAACACCAACAATCACATCTCAACTTCCCTTTCGCTTGATCTCAGCATTTACAAATACCTGATACAGTTTCCTGGAGGAAACCCTGCTAATGTTCCCTGCATGGGAAATAAATGTGTCCAACAAACACTGCTGAAAGGATAGCTGCATGATGTGCACAATGTGTAATTCTGAGCATCATGTAGACATCAAATGTTAAAATGATCGTGTAGGTCAAGCATGCAACAAGCGGAATCAAAAATGAGTGAATAGTGCAACCAAATCACATCAACACACTTTTCTGAGGATCTGTCTGCGAGCGTCCCATTTCCGCAATATACCGAATTAAACAGAAAGCTCTCCGTTTCTTCTTTAGAGCACTGTGTGATCCATATGTACAGATTTAGCATGGACATGACTGGTAAGGTGTTTATGAAATAATCTACCAAATGAATCATTTAAACCCCCATTATTTAAGCTCTAAGTGGTAAAATGCCAAAGCAAGCATGTCCAATTAAAAAGGCCACATATGTATATGCTATAAATGGATTCATCGATTGATGTGTGATATCTTGTAAAATATAACACACTGAATGACTATTAACTAAACCGCACCTTAGCAAATGTTAAAATGGCTAATATCCAATAACTGTGATCAGACAGAGCGTGTTTTAGCAGCCTGGGGCGACTTTTTGTAAGAGTGTTTTCAAAGAGAGTAAAGTGTTGCGACATGCAAAGGCTCTCTGTCTGATCGCGGCCTTACTGTGCAGATTAAACCACTTCTTAACCAACAGGTTGCTACTGATTGTTTCCTCAAACGTAGGAACATTTCAAGGAAAGGAAAATGACATGCATAATAAAAACATTAACTGAAAATGAAGAGTACGAAAAAACAAACAAAACCTCCCCATGATTTGTTTAAACAACTGAAGACAGAACATCATTTGGACAATAGGAGTTGATTGACTCATGGCTGGCAGAACAAAATGGGGGCTGTCCAAGAGACCTTACCACATGGAAGATAGAAACCTGTTGCTGGCCTGCAGCCTGTTTCCAGGCTGAGAATGGAAACAATTCTTCCAAGTGAAAAAGAGGAAGGCAGCAGTGTGGAAACACAGAAACAACAAAGCACATTTTAACTACACTTAAGGCTATTAGCTGCCTGCCCAAACCTGTACAATCAAGAAAGGGGGAAAAAAAAGACAATGGATCCAAGAACCAGGAAATAAAAGACTGAGGTCTGGTAACACATCTGCTTGTGTTACAAGCCAAGAAGGGTAAATCTTTTCATAAATAAATTACACAACCGTGGACTTTAACTAGGTCCAATTTGAAAACATCTTTGTACCTCCCACCTCATCAAGTCAATCTATACTTTATTTTTTGAACTTTCAGTATTAATAAAACAAACTGCAACAAACAGGGTTAAAAGATACTAAGTACTGAAACTGTTATCATTGTCATTGCATGATATAACGTTCTTACCTTCCCATTCAAACTCATTACTGTTGTCTGAAGGTGTGTCTAAGTCATCGAGGTCCAGCTCTGTACTATCATCCAGCTCATCAGAGAGAAGAGAACCTTCACTGTGGTCCAGTGTAAGACTGATGTCTGGAGCTGCAAGCTTCTTCTTTGCCTTCTTGCCATGGTTCATTGCATAGCCTAGGGTAGATGCCAGATCATCAGTGGTTATACGGTTTGTAAAAACTATTAAAAGTGTAGGTCCTGGGTTTTCAAATCTATTATAATACAATACTCAGTAAGTTCTGCCAAAGCTAATATGAGGCTTCTTTTTAGCCAGAGTTACAAAAATCAAGTGGTATCTTCCTATGTTACAGTCTTTTACTACAAAATTTTTTGCATGAAATATAATAAACTAGAATGATTACAGCGTCCAATAACTCTCTCAACGTACATACGGTCACGTGAGTTTTAAAACAGACTTAAAAAAAATGTGAACATGTTCTTTAATATTGCAAAGCAACGCATGTTATTCTTTTTTCATTACCGGGGTCCATCTCTTCCGAGGTTCCAAAAAGATCATCTTCAAGCTCCTCTTCCTCCGGTAGGGGCCTAACAACCAAACAGCAGGTGATCATGCCTTCAGCAGACTTATTTGCATGTGACTTTCAACACACAAACATGTGAAACAAAACTGTGTTATGAGGGATCAACAATACCGTGGAAAGTCCTCATCCTGCCACTCTTCCTTAAGTTCAACTCCTTCCATTCTCAGGCGAGCTTCTGTTGTGGCGACTGACTCTTGGCGCTCCAGGCTGGGAATGAAAACACAAAAAAGGTTATGCCATCTTTTATGTTTAATGCTATCCAATTGTTAACAGGCCCTCTTGTACTGCAGATGTATTAAAATCAAGAGCAGGGCCAGCAGAGATTATCCGCAACAACCAAAACCCAAACACATAACTAGTTGTCTGACAACGGCTTCTTGTGACTTGAACAATCCTCAAAGGATTATGGGGGAAACGTAGACCAGGAGTGAAAGGCAATATTTTTCTTGGATTAATACGTCAGCAACTAAAACAAAGTTAGCTGATATGGATAGGGACAGTGATGGAATGCTGTAGCATAATACACTTGACTAAAGCTGCACATGATTATACAATCTGCAAACAAGGGTGAGAATATGTATGTTCTGAATAGGATAGGCTATGTTGAGAAAATACAACACGTTACTGGAAAAGGTTGATGTGATTTTGAAGAAGTCAACGGAGCAAAACAAAAGAATAAAATATAATTCCTAAAACTGTCTAAATATATGATTTATATAAGTTCTACTGATGTGTAATGTTCATACTGGTGGGCCAACAGCAGCCTCTACTGACCGTCTCAATGAACCTTTACATGTTTGTAGATCAACATTTGAAATCTGTTGTAACAATTCTTTTTGGCTTCTAATATTCCAAGAGCTACTTAATGTAAACAGAGTCAGTACTTTAATCTCAATATATGTATTCATTTGTCTACAGAAGTATTGACAGAAGTATTAGTCTAAGAAGATCAGTTTCAGTCATTAGTAAGAGATTGTGTGCCATTTATTGTCAATTTGTTCATATGAATTGCTTAATAACTTCACTGACCAATTTTTTTCACTAACACCCAAAATCAATACAGCTAAACTTACTCCTCAGTTTGCATCACCTAAGATTTTTATTTTTATATGCCAAGTATTATGTTCTTCAGTGATGATGTGGGCGTATTCCCTTTTTCAACTAACCAAATACTTTGATTTGATATGTTGTACCAGCTATTGGCTGCTTTGTGTTGCTGTGCTAATCAATACATCATTCACAGTCCTGCATGTTGAACTCTTCCTCAAGAGTTTCAGCTTGCAACTGGCCACGTAATCAGATCACTGGCTACTTGAAAGCTTACAACCTTGTGTTAAGGTCTTAGTTTATAAACCATAAGGCCACTCACTAATGCTGATCATGGTACTGTATCTGTATCTTTGCTGTACAGAGCTCCCCTTGATGCATTAATCACATACACAACTGCATTTGTGCTCCCAGATACAAAAACATTCTGGGCATTCTTGGTACTCAACATTTCAAAAAAGTTTAGACCCTAGCTGTTTGCTCACGTACGTAAAGTGCTAATCCCCACATTACATTTGAAATCCAACTGAGAGAGGTAGAAGTGCCACAGCCAATTTGGTTTCCTGAAACCAAGACCAAGCTGCGTGTAAGTGGAATCGGTCACATTAGGGAGTCAAATGGAAAAATGAATGACAGTTATATAATAATAATAATAATAATAATAATAATAATAGAGTACTTAGTTGTGAGTTTAATTAAGCAGCAGATCAGACTGGAAGTTTTGACCAAAATGTTAAATAAGAAGTTATTTTTCATGCTCATGATTTCATCAATCTTGACAGGAATATTATTTGATGCTCACATCATTGCAGTGTCTACCCATATAAACGCTTCATATGTCCCATCTTTATGACGAAAATGGTGGGGAACCATGCTTTATTTGAATTTAGTTACCTTATGGAAGAAAGCCTTAAATTTGCCTGGCATGGTCCTGTTTACAACAGTCTCTAAGCTAATTTGTCTCTGTCAGTTAAAGATCCGAGGGGTCCATTTTAAATTTCTAATTCTTTTGTCAATAAAACTGCTGGTTATTCTATGTGAAGATTAAAAAGGCAGAAGCACAATACATAACAGTACACCTTATCCTTTTAAACACAGATCAACACAGTGCGCATTTCCAGACGATTAATAAGTTTGCCGAAGATCAGCTAAATTATGCTCTGTGCATGTAATGTTGCTCAGCTGTCCACTGATGTTGCTTACTATAACCTACAGAGGTTTGAGGCAGACAGTTACACCTGTACAATATCATGCGGACCAAAAAAATAGCCATTTTCCCAAAGCTTATAGTTTTGGTTTAGATTGTGCCAGAGATAGGGCTGGGACGATTCGTCGACACAAATAATTTGCGTCGACGCGTCACTAAATAACATAAATAAATAAAACTTGAGTGCAAATTAATTAATGTAATGCGGAACTAATGTAATGCAGAACTACTGTAAGATACGCAGGTTCTAGGGACACCTAATCTGTAACACCGCCTTAGCTCTGAAGCTAGCCGAGCTCTCTGCCTACATGCAGTTTTTTGTCAGGTCGACAGTCCAGTGAATGAGTCAGAGATAGCAGCACAAAAGGACGAGTATGGCGAGTAGTGGCGACCCACAAGAGTTAGAGGACCCGCCGGCCTCTTTAAGATCGCAAGTTTGGGAAAACTGACTGCAGCCTGGAGCCTCCCGTGTCATGCCCTCTCGTCTCATGCCCTCCCGGCCTCAAAAACTTCGGTCTTCGGGTCAGTTACAGTAGTACATGTGAGAGAGTGGTGGATAAGACGAGGACTGTGTGTCGACGTTGTTCAGCAGTTGCTGGGTATGTGAGTGGAAATACATCTAACATGCTACCGCATATCCAACGCCATCACCCAGATTGCCAATCACTGGAACAAGACAAAAAAAACTGTCCAATTTCTCCTCCCTACAGTGCTTAACCAGCCTTTAGATACAAATAATTAAAGTTAAATTAAAGGGAGAAGAGCGAGGATGTTAAACAAGAGCTTATTCATTATTTTGACACAAATGTGTCCAAAAAGTTACACAAGTTGGACTACAGTTACAAAATGCAACATGTGTCATGCGCGGAGTCTCCTCCTCTCGCACACATCACACCGGGACTGCTGGGCTGTAGGCCCTATGGTGTAGCTTAAGTGCAACATGGAGCTTGAGGATGTAAAGAAAAAAAGAAAAACAGGTTAAAAACATTTGGTGACATATCCCGGGTGTTAAGAGGCCCGCCGCGGAATCAGCATTAGCTATGAATGTACTCTGTTGAGGGCGAGGTAAAGAAAAAGAGAAGGTAGCCTACTTTTCGAACAAGTGGCGCATTGACAAAACGTACAGAGAAAGACCATGCAAAACATTTCAGATCGTCCTGCCAACCTGTATTAAACATCAATGTACGCTGTAACAATTTTTCAGTCGCTGAAAGCTGCTGCTGTTTTAATCCTGTCGGCTCTCTGCTGCTTAGTTCCACACCCACCCACACCCACACCCACACACACGGTGGATGCAGGAAAAAACAAAGATGAGACGTACACGATGACCTAAATTGAGGGCAGCTACGGTCGTTATTGTAAGTGCAATGCTAAGTTAAAGTCCAATAAGTACTTGATCAAACCGTATGAATGTGTGTCCCAGGCCAGGTTAGGAAATTAACTAACAATGTAAAGATCAACAAGCCACTGACAGAAATGTTCAAATTTGATTCATTCAATAAATTATCATTTTTTGTCTTAAATCCACCAGCCATTTTCATATTCTACCAACATTTGCAGCATCCTGAGCCTTTTTGGAAAGGTTTCTAGGAAAACTCAGCCCAGAGCAATTTGATTCTCCCCAAAATAAGTTTCCTTTTTATTTTTTAAAGAACTATACAAAAAAGCAACTTTCACTGTCTCTCGCAACTTCATTTCAACAAAAATACAAAAGACATCGCAACTTTTATCGCAATTTTTTACAAAAGCTCCCGCAAAATCAGGCATTTTGGGCCGCAACAATCATGTAAACATGTAGGCCTACAATTACTGTAGAATATGACCAAACACAATTTTACCATGGTCTCGCAGGCTTTTTTTCACTTTTTATTTGCCTATATTAATAAAATATGTATTAATAATTTAAAAAAAATATAATGTATTGAAGCAATTCAAAATATGCTAGTGCACTTTCTTTTATAAATTTGAATTCCGGAAAAAGTGGCTGGTAAAAAATATAAGTGGCTGGTAAAATTGAGCATCCACCAGCCACAGTGGCTGGTGGGCAGCCATCTGGCTCAGGTGCTGGAGTCTGGGAGAACAGCATCCTTACAATGGAGAGTTGAAACCAAACTAGCTTCTATTTTTTATGTTGCCAAACTTGCCAACATGTAGGCCAAGCATAAAAATGTAACGTTACATATACAGACCTTCCAATGGGTCCAGGTGGCGAGCGTGGCTGGGGAAGGCTCACTGGGGTCGAGCTTCTTGCTCCCGGCTGTTTCTGTTCATTGTCTGGAGTTTTCCTTTCCTGTGGCGTACCTCTTGTTTTGGTTAGACTCTCTTGAAGTGCCTCTTCGCCATTTTCGACTGTTGAAGCTGTGCTATTTTCTAATTCGTCTAAGTCCTCCTCGTCACCTTCTCCCGACACTCCAGAAGATGAGGGACTAGACGTCTGTCTGTGACCCAGCTCTTCATGAGTCCTCCTGGGTGTGACAAAATCTGGGCTGCTATTGTTCAAATTCATATCACTTACACCCTTCAGCACCGCTTCACTCTCAATCACATCCGATGCCATGAGTTTCTCCTCTCGCCCTAGTATTAGAGCGGATCAGAGGGAAAGAGTCCGACAATGAAACGTTAAAACACAGGTTTGCCAGTTAACCAGTCAGAGAGCTGGACCTCACTTAGCTAGCGTTACACAATTTATTTCAAAGTTTGTGGCTAGCGTGCTAGCCCTCGTCCGCTACACAGCTAGCCAAGAGGACTGTTGTTGTTGACAGCTAGCTAGCTGTGCGAATTATCAGCAATCGTATTAACCAAATAGTGTTAAATGTCGCACAGTGTGCACAGATCAGAACGTTTCTAAATGCGTCACAGTGGGTCAAGGTCCTACGTATTAATTTCCTCCCTTCCTTCAAGGTAACTTTTTCTACTTTCCTTGCCTTCCTTCCTCCAAGTCAGAATGTTCCCTTGCGGACGTAACGTCAGTCACGCTAGTTTATGAGCTAACGTTACAGTTAGCTAGCTAAGTAGCACCAGCAAAAGACAAGCGAATGTTGTCCACAATCCATACAATCAAGCTAGTTCTCAACTAGCTACGACATAACGTTAGGACAACCGTTCCATTGATCCATGTAACGTATAAAGTCAGTATCCGCTGATTTAACTAGCCGGGTCCACCGAAATCAATCTCCGTAACGTAACAGTAGAAGACGGTTCGGTTGTTTGCTAACAACACTAGCTATCGTATCCGGAACATTTTTTTTTTTTTTTAAATCTTTATTGAAAAATATATTCAAATACTGGTATACAACATTTCAGACACGTAGCCTATAATGATCCAGAGAAACAAAAATATGACTGATATTAGTTCTAATTAAAAAAAACTTCAAATAAAAAAACTTCAAAAAAAAAACAACGATTAGTTTTACACTAGTTAGTTTTATACAGTCTATGGTTTTACACAATATATAATGTGTCATTCGAGTCCAAAACGTAAGTAAATGTATGTGGTAAAAATAATAATAATAATAATAATAATAATTATTATTATTATTATTATTATTATTATTATATATATATATATATATATATATATATATATATATATATATATATATATATATAAAGAAAGAGAGAGAGAGAGAGAGAGAGAGAGAGAGAGAGAGAGAGAGAGAAAGAGAGAGAGCGAGAGCGAGAGTGGATTTTTAAAATATTCGAATGATATTCGAATTTCGGAATTCGTTCCAACAGCACTAGTCTCAAATATTTAAAAAATCAATACTATTCGAATGCTGAAGTTCGTATTCGAATATTGCTTTTTTATACAGTGTATCTTTTTTATTTTTTTATATGCAATCTTGCATTCTCACCACCTTGGCCTACACGCATGTGAAAATGGACCAACAGATCCCGTTGCTCTGGACGGAGACCAGTGATATGTCAATGCCAGTGAAGGATATTAGAAGCACTTTTCCGGTGATGGCTGAGCGTTACTGCACAGCCTCCAACTGAGAGAGACGACATAAATGTGACTTGAGCAACCAGTCTGAAAGTAGTAAGTCTTCTGGTAGCTGTGCCAAGAGAAATTTCAATCATTCCCAATCTTGCAGAGACGGAGAGCGTAGGTATATGTAAGGAGATAACATGGACACAGGCTAATTATTGCTAACTCAAATGCTAGTTAACATTAGTAATTAAACTTAAACAGCTAATGTAAGTCAAAACTGCCTGCGAGCTTCTCCTGTAGGCCACTATACAGTAATTCCTCTACTATGCGACAGTAAGTCGCGTGGTTATGACACAATCGTTAGCCTATTTTTATAAAAAGTCTGCTACGGAGCCATAACTTGAGGTACAAGGTAATTGAGCCTTTTATACATTGTCGTGTTTCTTTAGAAATAAACAATGGACAAATAGAGTCTTTAAACACTTCAGATGTATAGTTATTCGCTGTCAAAGTGACGTCAAAATGAATGTCAGTCAATGGCATGCTAACGGCGGGTGAGTGCTTGTTAGCATCAAAATGGGGCCATAGGATCTACGGGTTGTTGACAGACGCTTACCCACTTGGTATTAAGCAAGGGGGTAAGCGTCTCCTCACAACCCGAACCTCCTATGGCGCCATTTTTAGTGAAAAAAATCATATTCATTTTTTTCAACGTTTTTTACCCTATAGTGCTAATTTAACCATTGCTAACCATTGCTAAATGAAACAGAATGTGGGTGTTTTTTGACTGTTGCAAATTGACATGCCAACCAGAGTAATATCGCCCTGCCTCTGGCTAAACCATCGGCCAACCAATCTTTCCTCTTTTCTCCTTACCGGGTAGGCAGCCTGATTTTCCACAGGCAGGGAGAGATTTCAGCCATGCAGGGTGATTCTGCCTGTTCAAATGGTTGCTTTGACAAAAACAAGTTGATATTTCTGCCATGCAAAGAATTCTATCTCATTGACATGTTGTTTTGCCAGAGTCAGGCTTTTGACCTGGTCAGCAGGGTGAATATTCTGGCTTGTGTTGAATTATGTCTCATGCATGTTTTGTTTCACATTATTTACTCTAAATACCACAAAAAGACTCTCAAAACACAAAATAGATATGTATGTGACATCCTCATATTCAAAAACATAGGATTCAAAGGTAAAAACCTTGAAATATGTCCCATGAGTAAAAGTATGTGGCAAGATACGTGTTTTCCAATGCCGGAAATGGCGGCCACCTTGGATGGCCCTAGAGGGATAACCACACCAAATTTGGTGCTTGTATCCACGTGTGAATGATTTTCCCCCTTATCCACTATTGCAGGACAATTTTGCCAAGTCATTTTGGCGAAGGCCCTATTGAAATTAAAATCAAGACTTTTTGTTGAACTGTACTACTTGCACCTAGGTAAAAGTACTTCTTCTACGACTGGTCTATTTGCATTTGCATTGGTATCAATCTTAGTAAACCAATTAGTAGTCCTGTGTATTTTCTCAGCTTGCAGCTTCAATCCATAAACAACCCATGTTTTGTTGCTATATGCAAAGACATAAATGTTCTACACATGGTTGGAGTAATTACTCTGTTATTAACTGATTGATAAAACTTTTAAACTTTTAAATTGTTTAATGTAGCCTATGTAATATAAATTCAGTGTTGTTAATTATACTATTTCCTTTTGTTTCCACCAAAAGGATTCAAATCCTTTTGGTGGAAACAAAAGGATTCGAAACAGTTACAATATCACTTCAATAAGATTTACCCTCAGAGACTAATATTTGCCACTAGGTGGAGGCAGATGCTCACTTAAACACTTCAGTCTGGGAGGATGCCTTTATTGATAAAAATCTGTCATAACTCAAACCCTTGTGAAAAGCAAACTGGAGCAAAGTCGGAGATGTAATAGTAATTGAAAATATAATTGCATGAGCCAGCTTTTGACTTACATTTAGATGGTTCATGTATCTATAATTGACAATGACATGTTTCTTCTTCCCAATTCAGGTAAAATTACATGTTTTTTTAAATAGTGATAGTCTCAAATTAATAGGGTTGCAGTCACCCCTCAGGTATGGCCTTATCAATAAATAATTCTGGAGAGTATAGAACATGTCCATCTATTTAGTTTTAAGAGCTTTCAGCAACTCTCACTTCCACACTGAAGGGAGTCAACTACAACAAATGGGCTATAATTTCTCTTTTGGGGATAGTTATAATTGCCATTTTACTAACAGACCTCATACAGACAGCTATAGAGCTAATATAATGATGCTGCCTGGCTAAAACCTCCTCTGTGTGCAGCGGATCATTCAGTGTAATTTCTAATTAACATTGCTATTTACTCTGTTGGACCATTAGGCCTCATCACAAAAGGATAATCCAGTCAAATTGAGAGTTTATGCTTCCCTTCCACCTTCCACCATGGTGCTGTTTGCTAATGAGTCCTGTTGCAATTATCTAACAAATTAAGACAAATGTTGCCTGTTTAGCCATGATAAATGTATTGCGCCAGCCAGGCTATAACACATATGACACAGATAGAAGAATGTATCCTGTCACAGAAAATACTAAGAATTACAGTGGAATTTTGATTAATCATGACTTTTGATATCATTTTTACTTTGTCCTCCCTTTATTTTATTTTGTTAAAGTAATGAAATTGTGAAATGTGAAAATGCAAAATATGATTGGGAGCTTTTTAGCAAAAATCCTACCACAATACAATATTGTTATGACAGAAAAAGCCAGTGCAAAGTAGCGTTAGTGACTTTTACACTATTGTTATGTTCGTGTTGCATTGTTCATTACAGTAAACCTCTCTTGTCAATACACAATGAGTAAAGTAGCATTGTCTGATGCAGGATGTATCTCCTTTTAAAAGTAATACAAGAACTGCAGATCTCAACACAGATGCTGTGGCAGACCCCTCCTTTCATGATGAAAGGAGGGATGAACTTTAGGATCAGAGATGGAAGCTGTAACCTATTTGTGAAGCAGAATCATTAGGAAGGTTCTCCAACCAATTTCCATAAGTGGGGTAGCGGGATGTATTTAGGCTACTCGAAGTATATCACTAATGAGAAAAGACAAAAAGGATTCATGTGCATGTTTTATGCAATCTCTTTCTGGGTGTAGATGAATAATTATTTATGATTGCAAAGCCTAAAAGGGAGGCAAAAAGATAGCAACTGCAAAGAGACTGGTAAAAAATTGAAAGGGGAAGTTAAATGAATATTTAAGGGAAGATGAAATATTTAATGGAAACAAATGAGCAAAACATTTAAAACGGCATGATAAATAGTAGTGAGTGCCATTAAAATGACCCTCTTAATTTGTTCCATTTGCTGCAGTAGCCATAAGGTCTCACTCATAATGGTGCTTACTGAGGACTCCGACAACTGTTGTCAACATGCCAGTCATTACTGTATATGAGGACATTGTGTCTGTTACCCAGGGCTGACCTCATAGCTGAGAAATACTAGCCTTTGATTCAGTGGAGTTTGTGTTGATGCCACAAGGCAGAAACAATTCATGTTTTATTGACCTTCAAGTTGAGGTTAGGATTCTAAAAAAACACATAATGACATAAATTCTGAATATAGTTTATAATATAATTTCTCAAAAGATATTCTGCATAGTAGGGTTTACAATAACATCTGTGTTTCAGTCAGATACTCTACAGCACATTTTGTAAATGTTCACCTATCAAAATAAAAAAAAAAAAATCTGGAGTATGTACCAGCACAGTTCATTTGTTTTCCAAATGCGAAAATAATTAAATCAGCAAACAAATAATTATTCAAGTCAATGAGAACAATTATCTCAAAGACGCCTCTGAGACTTGGATGTGCATACTGAATTGATTAATTATCCTGCTAAAGATAATTGAGTGGAGCTAGATCTTTGACTGCTTCCTTTCAACACTCACACAACACACTTGTCTCCATTTTGATCTTGAAGGAATATCATCTTCACCATCAATTATAATATGTGGTCATCACGAACACTGCTCTTTGTGTTAAAAAAAAAATTGCCGTGGTGTGATGACATGTGAACGGACCAGAAATGTGGGAAAGAGCTATATTTTAATTTTGCAGTCATCTTGCTGTGCAGATCATAAGGAAAACATGTCCATGGCTAGAAATCAAGGGCTACTCATCTCTTCTTGAACCTTAGTCCACCTTGTCAGTGACGCTGTGTCATGCCCTTACTAAACCGTGGGCAGACTATTACTTACTTCTGAGCCAGACAGAGATCATTACCTCTGTGAATGATGGCAAGGTAGCCCGGGCCCAACAGCTTTATTTCCCAGCTCAACTTGGTGGACGCAAGCCATCACATCCTGTTAACAATTCCATGGCTCCACCATAAAGATAAGCTCTCTCAATCAGCTCCGTCTGTCTCATTCGCCACTGAAGGGCCATCAGTCATCACTAGGTAGGACAGGAGCCCTCCATATTCACTTGTGATTGCCACCGTTTAGATGATTCAGTCAGAATCACGGGCTGTTTATTTCGTTTGTGTACTGTTTTCTGATTAAGGGACTTCATGAAATATTTATTTTTTATATGAGCATTCAACTTCATGCAATCGGTCTTTTCACTCTGAGCAAATATTGGTGCATTTTATGTGGAATCTTTCAAATGGTGAGATGAATTAAGTCAGAGGCTTTGACATTTTGATCAGTGAACATAAGAAGCCAATTTTCACAGTCAAACCACATGAAGGTCATTTGAGTTGTTAAGCATCTGCTTGCCATAACATTTAATCGTTACATCCTAATGATTCGTTTACATGTGAGATCAGGTTGATATTTATGTATAAGCACACATTCTATTCAAGGCCTTTTATTCTATTAACCTGTCCTGTCTTTATTAGATCCTTTATAAGATAATTCCCATATGGCTTAGCCTTTGATAAATATGCTTTTAGGTCTCTCTAATTAATGCATTCGCTGTGATTTTCTTCACTTGTCACCCACTCTTTAACCTCATAGCGGAGGAACAGACTTTTTTTCAGACTTTTCAAATTAAAGGTCCTCTGAGACGCTGTACATGTGTGAGCTATAATGATGCAGTGCGCTGTACAACCTGATATCTTACCTTGAGGGCCTTGTTGAAATGTTTTGAGTAGAAATTAATTATATGACCTCACTATTATGGAGTGTGGATATATTCCAAGCAAACATGCTTTATTTGATTGTGTCTACTCTTAACTGATAATTCTGACTTTTTTCTGTTTGATTGCCTCATGAATTGAGTTTTTTTTAATAAAGGTTTGGTTGTGTTACGAAAAAATATTAAGTGGATATTTGCTTTGTAATTAGGTTCTCATGGTGGTTGAAATATGAAGTGTTTGTTGCTATATAACAGTTGAGTGTTGGATGATTTGTACCAAGAGACTGTAACTCTTTACATTAATTTGAATACTAGGGGAGAAATGTAATCAAACAAAGCTACATTTAGATTCATGGGCACAGACCAACAAAGCAATGGCCTGGTGTTGAGACAGCATTTCTGAAGGGACACAGGAGGATAGGCCTCCACTAGCTAAGTCTACTTTTTCCAAATTAATTAAACCAATTCAGCATTTTTAAATGTACTACTCAATTGTTCCTGCCATGTGACCAAGGGACCATAGGTATAATAAATGGGATAAGGTGGTGATCAGCATCCACTCTTGGGCATTTTTGTAACAAAATTTGCTTAACGAGAAAAAGGCCAGCTGTATTCTTAAAGCTGTAATCTTGAAGATTTTCATTAAAATAGATGTCTGTTAAGTCACTATCTATCGCTGAGGGTGGTAACACAATGGTGAGTGATTGATGAAAGTATTGCAATATTTATCTGTAGTATTACAAACTGTGTGTCTGGCATGAAATTTCCTGGGGAAGATTCTGTATTACAGTTTTTCTATACTGTATACAAACAAAAAATGTAACTATGCACACAGTTCTTAAAACTTGAAGCTTGTGTATCAACAACATAAGCTATGTCCCAATTCAGGGGTTGCAGCCTTCAGAGGCTCCAGACCATAGAAACAGAATCAGATTCTATACTCTAGACTGCTAAACTGCTAAATGTAATTGTTATCACTCAAATATGAATTCTAAATCAATTATGACTGGAATCTAAGGATTGCCATTTTAAGTTATTACAATAAAATATGTTGCATAAGGTATATATTTGCCATTATTTGCAATAAAACTATGTAAGCAACTCCAATGTTGTTTGATTATTTCAGCTGTCACCTGTTAAAATGTCGTGATGTGGCTAAACAGGAAAAATGACTTTACTATAGGATTTGTTGTCTGTTTCTGTGGTAACAAGGTCCAGGGTGTCTGGTGCTTGAGCAGAGTCTTTACAAATAGTAAACATAGTCTTCTCTACACATGCAGAGCAAAGGTTGTTAGGGAGGAACTACTCAGGTTCTTGGGTGGTCACTGAAAGCGTTGAATTCACTAACAAATAAGACAAATAAGTGAGCATTTATTGACTTTTATTCAGATCATCCAGAAAAAGCTGGACGACAGATTTTCTTTTCCTAAACAGCCACAAAGAATATGTAGTTTTTAATAAGTGTGTAGTTAACTTACCGTAGGTAATATTAATCGATAAATTAGTTAGCATCTTTAAGAATCCACTCTGTAATCAAACACCATTGGACTGCAGATGTGGGATATGATTATTTGATTTCTCAGTATTGCAGTCCCCAGTATTTCGGCAGTTACCTCTGTTTGCCTTGTGGGGCCCCCAACATGTGCAATTACCTAATGAAGTATCAAGTGCATTTATATCACAGTAGGAATGATGGATCGGTCGGGTTGAACCTTTCCACATCGCTGTCCAAAAGAGAGCCTGATAAAAACATTTAAAGGGGGTTTGTTTATAAGCTGTCATTTTAAAATGAAAATAAAACATAAACTGAAACTGTACATTTGTATGATGATGTCTTATGATTTTATTTTCACAAGATACATGATTTTCAGCATAACTACAGTGTAAATGTGTGGTATGGTTAGGTGAGGGTCATGTTATTCAGAGTTTAGAGTTCGGAGTCAGTTAAGGTAATAGAAAAATGTTGGTCATGTTTATTGTTACTGTTAAAATACAAAGTAATTGAATCCTGCCTAATTGAGTCCATGTGGACCACATTTGATTTGTATCGTATACATCAAGGTACAGCACTATTGATGCAATAACAGGGCATATTCCATTACATTACGGTCACTAAGGACACTCATCTTAAAAACTCAGTAAAGAGTTATCAAATTATTTCGGCAAACTAGAGTTTTGACACTTGACTGAGCTATCAAAACAACCTTTAGTACATCCATTGTCAAAATGCCAAGAATCTTTCAAAGTCAAAGATTGATCAACCCCTCAGCCAACATGAATCTCTTTGAAGTATATCCTTTTTATGTGTGTCAGAAAAGCCTACCGGTAACTGTCAGTGCATGCATCTTACATCCAGTGAGTGATGAGAAAAAGCAAAACTTATAATTACTCTTTCTGTCACTTTTTTATGAAAATGTTTAAGTTACCGTCTGCACAAAACAATAAATATCGTGCACAAAAGCTGCTATTTTCCCCGCTTTGGCTTCAAGCACTTTAAAGAATTTATTCACCATTACAGCCAAACATTGTAACTACAAAAATACTTTTCCTTGTCTTTTAAAAAGATGAAATATTTTCTCTGCTATGTAATTCTCCTCTCTGTATTTCGAGAGATACTGACCTAAAAAGGTTGATCAAAGACTGTTGGAACTCTACAGCCTGCAGCAACCAATAAATTGGTCCATTCGATGTTTTGCACTGACAAATTATTCTCCAGAGTACTAACATTCTTGGTAGCAACTCAATTAGCAAGAGACAGATGTAGCAAGAATTCACATTTATGTTTCATAGACCTTTCAATATTTTATTATTTCAGTGCATGTTAGCACGGACCCTTTTATGTCACAGAAATGATAACTATTTGCTAATTCTCACATAAAGTGATAGTTGTTTTGGTGCGTATTGCAAGATTTGTAGGGGAAAATTACACTGTGTATGAATCCCTTTAGGCTTTTACACAATGTTGGAATGGCCTTAAGCGTCTATATGCTTTAAAGTGGCTGTTAAAAGCCAATATTTCTTATTATAGCTGAGGGGAGACCGGTCCCGCTCACTCTCAATGTAAAGAGAAGTGTCGACAAAGGAAAGTGGAAAAATCATACCTAGGAGAAAAATCACTTATTAATGTAACCCTTTGTGAAGTTTATATATTTAAACTTTATGAGTTCAGTTTGTTTCAGTCTATCTTGTAACAAGATTGTTGTATGGTTGATAACTGATGGATGGACTGCAAAAATCCATCCCCATTATTGCCATTATTTTCAGCAAGCAGTTAAAAAAAGAATGCCTTTTTTTATCTCATCATATTAGTCTAATAGTTTGAATTGACTGTGATGAAGGTGCTCATCTATTAATTGTCTGTCAATGCACTGAAAACACTGTATATTCATTGTTGTCTTTTTAAATAAAACAATGATTTGCCATCTTCCTGGTTTTCTTTACACAAGGGAATATAGACTCACATAGACTGTCATTAATATGCATGGGTCCCTCTTGTCTATGTTTGGGCATTTGATATTAACCCTCAGAAACACTGGTGACCTTTTGCACCAAACCATATGGTTAACAGTAAGCCATCTCCCTGCTGTTCAAGCATAATTTACCTCAGAAAGACACGAAAACAGAGAGCACAACACAACTCAATGAAGATGCGTAAAAGCGAGGAATTCAATTCATTTAAGAAATTTAACGCATATATTTTTTATACATGCACATATGTTTGTATATGGAACATTATATACATAGTGGACATTCTTTAGTGTATTGTGTATTATGGATTACAGAGCATAAACAACATGAATATATGATTATACTCATGTTATGAAAATCAAACATTTGGGATTACCACCTTATGTCACAGGAACTGAATCCAGTGAGTTATGACGTACTGATACAAATAACACTAGCATTTTTCTAAAACATGCTGAGCCTTTGCATGTGGCAACAGCAACAAAACACATGGTGCACTTTCTGCTATGCAAATATGAAATGGAACCAGACCTTGATTGTCTCACTGTACACAGACACATTTCTGAAGAATAGGACAGTGTATTGTCTTCTTTACCTAAAAACATATGGTCATGATAAATTATATTTTCCTCATCAAATGTAAAGAATATGATCTAAAATATACTATACTTAGCCTAAATAACCCACACATTTACTACAAGGTAAGCCTACATTATTTCAGTGCAAGTGTATGACCTGTTTATTATTATAGGTGGGTATTATGTATTATGTACTGTATATTATGTAAACATAGGTGTTTATTATCATGTGTATTATGAAAATATAGATTAGTGTCATGATGGGCTATTTTGCTTCTATAATATATCTATCTATCTATATATATATATATATATATATATATATATATATATATATATATATATATATATATATATATATATATATATATATATATATATGTCACTGTTAGAATTGATGAAAATGTAATAGTATTAAATGGATTTCTTTTAAGAAGTAGAGCTAGTTGGTGATTCTTAAAAAAAAACATTTTTTATTTACATTTTTTGTTATATGTATGTACTGTATTTTAACATATTTCATAATGTGTGGAGCTGTGACATAAAGTTGTGAATATAGTGTTTTCACCACTTGTTATTGTTTGCTCGTCTGTAGCAGTTTGATTTCATATAGATGCACGCACAATTTAAGATAGTGTGGTAGAACAATACTGGACATATTATACTTTATTGAATGCAGTCTAGCTGCCTGCAATATATAAAGTCACTTCAATGGCATTTAAAATCTGATGTAGGGCTCCAACAGTTGCAGAAACGTAGTTGCAGTACTCATCACAGTTTGAGATGGAGTTGAAACTGTTTAATGATTTAGATCAAAGTTAAAGCTAAAAAACTGAAAGCAGAAGGTGTCGTTTGTGGCACCACATGAAAATGTCTCGCAGCATAGCTTAAAGAAGACAACCAAAGGGTTGACGAGCAGTTGTGAGGACATCAAACAGTTCTGCTTCCTATTGAAGAAATACTAGAGAATTGTGAGGCTGTCATTTTAGCTGGCAGAGATTTCAGAGCGGGTGTTGCACTTAGCAGCAGGGAGGCACCAGCGGAGAACTACCTGGATAGCTTTCCTAACCACAGACCTTTCCCAGAATGGATCATTAGCATTGTGCCAAAGATGGATGGCAACTTTATGCACGACTTGCTGGCCGCCAGTGTAAGAGCAGGGCGCTGGCTTTCCTCTGGTCCCTTGGCCTGCCTGCTGACCTGCTCCTGGGTCTTAGTTAACATTCAGGGGGCCCTGACCTGAAAAGCAGGCTTGGCAGCAGAACCAAGGTCCCATCCTCCCCAAAGAAATTAGAGATGGTAATCTTTCAGGAACAACTTGCTAACCTTCCCTGACCATGTTAATGCAATAGATGCAGCTGATTGCCCTGCTTCTGTTTTGCAGCCCCTCTGTGTGTCCCTGTCACTGGCCATGCCAGGTCGTGTCCAATTTATGTGTATTTGACAGCTCAGAGGTGACAAATGATGGCTAGGTGTAAAAGAAGGTTACATTTAAACACAGCACAGGTCAATGGGGTAGATGGCTGAATGCTAAATCATTGTCAGGGAAACTAATGATACGACATTATAAGACAACAGGGCACGGTAAAAGATAAAGTGCAGGATGTCATGCTGATGCTATAATCAACCAATGTCTGTTTCAACCGCACATTTATCTTGATTTTGCATAGACATTCACATATTCTAGTCATTGCTGAATGGACACACTGAGGAATGCCATACAAATAGCTATTTATGGAACTGGATCCTTTTGTGTGGCACAAGAATATTATGACAGTACGGTTCCCGGCTACATTTTTATGGCTGGAAATATAATGACCCTTTATACCCTTCTGCATGTAATACTACTGGGACTATTCCAGTTCCACTGTAATTAAAACACAAAATACACTTTGTGAAGCATTAGAAACAAATATTTAATTCTTTGTGTATAAGATCTGTTACACCTGCTGTAGCAATTTAAAAAACACACAGGAAGTGTGAATAACAAACACTGAAAGAGCCTGGGAACCGAAGCACGAGTTGTGGCATCTTGACAAGTCTTTAAGTAATTCTTACAAGAACAAACACCCCTAGGCTCATTTGCTTCATTGCTTAAGTCAAAACAGAGAGTACATACAGCCACTAGGCTGCCACGGAAATCAGATAAGTAATGCCCACTCTTTCAATAAGAAAATGTAAGTTATTAAATGGTCATCACTGAGCAAAGATATGGGCTACTATCTGTTATTGGAGGGTGTAAACTCAATATGAATCTGGTTATACTGACATCAAATTACAAAAGCATAATTGTGTAATTATTTGGATTTATTACTGGGAATGTAAACTAGACTTTTTGTTATCTTCATTTTATTTTATTTATTTTTTTTACAATTTTGTTTATGTGAAATGAATACACACCAAACATGTTATTTCAATATGTCTATATCTATGTTTTTGTTTTTTTATTAAAAGGAAAAGACATTGTGGCAGCTAATAATAACCAGTACCTAACTCCATGTAGCTGGAGGTTATGTGGACATGGAGTGTCCAGGATCTCAAGGACGGCTCACACTCCCAGATTAAACAACATTCACTCTCTGTCAAATGGCCAGCTCCCAAAACTGCCAAGCCAGAGGAAAATGAGCCCCCACGCGACCCTCGATGTGGATGACAGGATAAAACACAAGACAGTTGTGCCTGAAGGAGACTCTGGATAACGAAATAATCTTTAATCTCTGTCCCTTCAAGGCACTTTCAACACCTGTTATTCTTGATGGCATTGTGAGAGAGGGCAGCTCACAGAGTCATTTTAAGCCTGGTAATTATTACACTAATTATTCACTTCGGTGTGGGGTGATTACCAGTCCTCGTTCAGGTGAATACACGTCCGCTTGCACACCAGCTGAGGCCAGAGCAGCTCGGTGGAACAGTTGTTCCACTCCTTTTTCCCTTGCAGATATTTGACCTCTTGTCATGTTTGCAATCTGTACTTTGGGGGGAAGGGAGAAAAACAGCCAGAAACTTTTAATTGCTCAACAGAAACAGGAGTGAAAAGCACAGGTTTTGGCCATCTGTTCAGCCCACACCATCTCTTTAGCAAAGAAACTTCCTATTTAAACAGGTTGCATGGTATCCACCATCCTGTGTGATGGATCTATTGGGGCATTTCTCATAGCAGAGTTGTTGCTATGCTGTTCTACGTAACAATGAGACATTATTTCTCTTAAATTAATGAGTACCCATAGTATTTTTTTCTCTCTTTCTCATCAATAATTAATGAATCAAGATATATTCTTTTCATTTAATGGGATGCATTTATAATCAGAGCTTGGGGGGTCGAAAGCCTTTAAGACAAATATTTCTGCTCTTTGACTAGATTTAATTCAATTAGTAGAAGTACAACATCAAATACTATGCCTCCATTAACAGATCTTTCATGTTAAAAATGAATATCATGAATATTACATCTGTGGTCATATGAAAACAATTATTCTCTCATACTGTGGAGATACAAAAAATGCATAAGTAATTTCACTATATTGTGCAAGTAGTGACGCGTTTTAGATCTAACAGATATTAACCCTGGGCTGTAGTGCCACATCATCACAGGCTGCAATATGAAATGGCACTTCACAGAACACATTAAATTATAAGATGATATCCAAAGAATCAAATGGCAGTGAATTTGACTTTTATCTTTAGGTTTTGGTGGGGAATGCGTAATGCCAAGATCACCTCCTTGCTAATCATTGATAATCAATATTTTTGTTGTTGTCAACAAATCCCTGAAAAGATCTAAATTAATGATGTGTTAGTTTCTCTCATTACTTTCCAACCTCCCCACCCTGTCTGTGGCCCTCCGCCTTAAGCCCATTCATTTCTAATGAAGAAGTAAATGTTAAAAAGGGTCACAAATATTTACTTTCAGTGGGAAAAAAAGGCTACACTATTTGCTAAAACTGCTGTCCTATGTAGTTTTTAGCAAAACGTTACTCAAACCTTTCACTGCAGATTTATTGTGCAAGTGACTATTTACGGCACCAGAATGGTACATGACGGATTGACTCAACATAAACTACAGTCCCCATGCTAATTGTAATAAAGGAACATTTTAGCAATTGCAACAATGCGTTCACTCATGTGTTTTTAATAGTTTTTAGAATCACTGTATATCAGGCTTTTGACTACACAGATGATACTTGTTAGTAGGATAAATTCATTGTTAGTTTTAGTCTTTTTATGGAGTTTATCGACAATGAGAAAAATGCACAATATCACCAGACTTATTCTTCAAGCGTACAACCTAAGACAGGGATCTAGAGCTTATGTAAAGATTTGGATATACAGTGGTGTTAGGAATTGGAGCATAAAACATCCACAGGTAAAAGAAAGTCAAGTCTGAGGAGGGGAGATGGGCAGTATCAGCAGATTTTAGAGCTCACATGATTTTCCTTATTAAAACACTGTCATAATAGAATTCAATTATAGCAAATGAACTGATTTAATCCATCAGTGATTAGGGGGATGATGTAAAGCCATGTATACATTAAAACTGTAAGAAGTTTAGTGCCATTTAACATTTATCCAGATAACTTTGCATCCATCAAACAAAAGCAGATAAATCCCCCCATACATATGATGCAAATACAGCCATCAAATTCATTTGATATTGTATTTTATTCTCTAGTTCTTATAAATAAAGAAAAATGCAGGATGTTGTTACTAATATTGTTGATAAACACACTAAATACATCATATCGCACGCATGCATAACACAACTCACACACCTACTGTTAACCTTAAAGAAAGTCAATGACAAAAATTAAAGTTAGAAAAACCTGTGAAAAGAAATGTAACTCTTTGCCGGGCCTCCTTAAGGTCAGGTTTCACTGTCTCTTGAAGCACCGCTAAAATATAAACGCTCTGCAACACCGTGTCTGCTGATTGCTTTACTCTCTAGGCAATGTCAATTTTGTGAAAGTACTTTCAGATTAAGTCGGCAGGACGTCAAGGGCCCTTGTAGAAGCTGCTGTCTTGTCTTAGCGAAGGGTCCGAAAGCCCTTGTCTATTACTGGAGACACCCCAAGGACAGATGTTTTAGGCTTAGGGGGGTGATGGAGAATAATAGCACATTAGATTCCTAATGTCTCTCGGATGCAGGACTCGGGGGACACAGAACTCCTGGGTAATCCAAATTCATCTCTCTCTTTCCCTCTGTCTCTCTCGCTCTCATTTCCTCCTTTCTTTCTTCTCTTTCTTCGCTCTAACCAGAGTTGGGTCCCACTCTGCCTCTTGAGGTGCTGAATCCTAGCCCGAAGCTACAAGCTACACAGACCATTCATCAAAAGCATGACCCTCTCCAGTGAGGGACAGGATGCTATGGACTAATGAACTCAGTGCATGGTATGAACGTATGTGTGTCACATCTCTGTACATAAGGGAGGTAATCTTTATTTGTTACAGGCCATCAAAACACATGCATCATATTTCAATATAAATCTGTCTGATGTGCTTGTCCTTGTGTTGGTTGTGAAATTATTTCACTAAAAACAACATTGAAAGGCTGAATGTCATTGTGATGTATCACGTGTCATTGGTCTCAACAGCTAACATACATGCGAAACAGATGGATGTTTATGTTTTAGTGTGAAAAAGTACCTGCAGCAACAGAAATTTTGTCATTCAATCTTTTGCCAACTTTTTTTACAAGGCTTTTCAGCCTGTTAAATATATTACAATAAAGCTAATATGTAATGAACAGCACTGTGGTAGTATTCCCCTCTGGAGTTTTTTATTGTCATACATCATATGTAAATTGGGAGTAAAGAGATTTTTTTGTGCCAGCATGAATGTGCAGTGTACTAACACACATGCTAGTGATATGAACCCCCCTTCCCCCCACCACCAGCATGGAAACCCCCACCCTCTTCTCCAACCCCAGGCCAAGGGTACACCTTGATGAGTGAAGAGGGAGGCTAATTTTGTCCTTAGGCTTAATTAATCCTATGTCTTATTTGATGAATGGCTCCCAAATTGTGCTGCAATAGTGGTATTTTTTGTGGAGGGGGGCTGTGGAGCAAAGTATTGACACGAAGCTAGGAGAAAGTCAAAGTCGGGACTTCCGAGAGGCTGGACTTGGGGCTTTGTTTGTAAAGTTGTAGTCCTCTGTGGACAGTTTAAGCCCTGTCCTCTGACGCCAGGCCGGCTGCAGAGAGTGATGGTGCACTGCAGGGAACATGTGTTTATGGATTTCTAAGATCACTATAGGAGTCCACTGCCTTTGTCTCACGCTGGGTTTGTCAGTTTTGACAAACATGATTTGTTGTCTGTAAATACACACTGTGGCCTGCGACATTCTTTCTGTGAATATCTGCCTCAGGGGGGCAACACATTACCATGATAAATCCCATGTTTGACTTTCTAATGAGAGGTGCCTAAACTATTGAAAACCATCACTTTTCTATATAATGAATCTAAATGTGACAATTGTTCAGTGGTTTGACCAAGGTTATAGTTAACTGTATGAGGTATCTGAGATTTGCCATATGTCTGACTTGAAAGTAAATATAGAATTTTATTGAACATTTTTACTATTTTAGGCAGACTCCCAACTGTAATATAATAGCATTGTGATGTCTTATTTCTGTGCTGTAGAGGTGCCTCCAGGCCATATGATATGAGTCGGCCCACATATTCAGGACTCTTGATTTTGCCCTGTTTAATATTAATCATTTTGTCACAAAGGGTTCTGCTTTACGTATGCATTGTCCTAACAGAGGTAGCACTTAAAACTAACGATGTCATAAATATTTCTGGCTAATGTGGCAGGCGTAAAGGGAGCTATGGCGGGTGGGGTGAGGGTCTGGTGATTTGAGAGGAAGGATGATGAGATTTGGTGGCCTAGCCCAAGCAATGAACTTGATTAAACTAATCTCATCTCTATCAAAGCATCACTCGGATCCCTCTTGTCCCATTATTCATGGCAATGGGATAATTACACTGAGATGCATGGGGCCAGACAGACAGCACTGTGACACTGGGCCCTCAGACCCTGGGCTATTCCTCCACTACTATGTGGCCTGTTCATTTTAAACACAGATTAATTATGGTCAATGGGATGGTTCACATCTGTCACTCTTAGTGAGAAAAATGGAAATGATTGCCCTCAAGATGATAAAGGATGTATATTAAGTCTTCTGCTGGTTGGAGGTTCAATAGGTATGAATACAATCAGCATTTTGATTTTTAAAATCAGCACTATGAGTGTCAGAATAATGTGGAAAAACTGCGGTAGACGTGATAATGTCAATGTTTACAGCCATTGTACCAGGAAACTCACAACCCTGTGTCCTAAAACCAATACAGAGATCAGTTCTCTGAAAAACTCAGAGTGACATAGACCAAATTCCCCTTATGGTCGAAAAAAAATAAAGTATTACATGTATTAGAGCTAATACAACTCTTTTTACTTCTAAGAGAAACCCCATGCATACTACTACTTTTGTTTTCTCCAATACTTAATTGTTACTTGTGTTTACAGTATGTAAAACTATAAGTCCTGCATTGAACAGACAACACCATTTATTTAGTTTTATTGGATTTCAAGCTTTATTTGGGGTAATTTTTGACCCTAAGCATGAAGAATGATAATATCTGTTAATGCTGCTAAAGCATGATATATTAAACAAATGTTCTGTGATTCTACTAACAAATATTTTCCTTTTCAAGTAAAATGTTTAAAAAAAATATATATACATAAATAGAGTAATGCAATATTTATGTAATCAACTCAGAGGTGTTTGTGGTACAGCGCTAACGCCTACACACATCACTAGTTTATACTGTGTGCAATCTTTTCAGGCGCTTACATTTGCTACCTCTGAGTGCCTTTTTTATTTATGGAGACTGTAATAAAAAAATAAAAATAAAACGTATAAGGCCTTTTCCTTTAGTTCAAAATAAATATAACTACAAGCAGCTTAATTGCACAGAGTGTGTTTTAACAGGTTTTGTGTCTTTATTTTATTTTTGTTTGGATGGCTGCGTCAAACACACAAACGATACATTTTTGTTCAGCAAAGCAGTAAGAGGTGATTTGAGTGTATGTAGGGTCCCCCAGTGCCCACGCACACACACACACACACACACACACACACACACACAGTCCGATACACCCCTCCAAGGGACTTTTGCGGGACAATAGGGAGGGATGAACAGACACGAGCAATAGACACCCAGCCAGTGTAATTGTCTCCTGTAGTCAGTGAGCTCTGCTCTGCCACGGTCAGTGTTGCCCTTGGTGCTCATCTGCAGGTTGTTTTTAACCACCACAATGATTGGGCGTCTTCCCCCGAAAGCCCCAAGGATGTTTTTCTCCAGTTCAGCCTTTCAACTGTGTCCCAGAGGACTAACATCGAGTCACTGACAAGTGACCATACCCCTTGAAACTAACAACATTATTTAGTTGCACAGTGTACTAGCTTTCATTTTCTGTCTTCTTATTTTTGAAGTCTCCATTACCTGAGAAGACAGTGCTTTGTTGTTAGAATACAGATCAAAACCTGCTCCACAAGAATATGTGACTGTAAAATAAATGTTTATTATAATAAACAGGCCGTGCCCAGATATGTGCAGACATGTTTATTTTCTTCTTCAGGGGTTTATGTATTGAATTAAAAGTGCATATTAATTAACACCCCTCTCTTTGTGCAGTAATTCTTTATATTTGGATTTGGTCCAACACAATAAACATGCTCTCAGATGCAAATGTTTATTGCTGTGTTGTTTGTAATAGTCACCTTTCATTGAACCAGCATTTTACATGCTGTGACACAACACTTACAGATTGCAAATTAGGATTATTTTAATTTCAAATGCAGGAAGTTTAACTTAAAGGAAAACCACACTTTTAATACAACCTGGCTCCTATGTTTTGTAGTTTTGTCATCATATTATCTATTTTACTCACTGCTTCAATTGCTGAGATGTGGACACATACTGTAGCAGCATGTGTCCAGAGTGTAATGGGGCAGTAGCCAGATGGTTGTAAACAAATCCCAGTTTTTCCATTTTATCCAAACAATTTATTTAGAAGTATTCAATAAGAATTGAAATTAGCCCATTGTTTTCAATGGACCAACCACTTAATGGACATGGTGAGTTTATAGCCCCTTTGTTCTCACTGTTAGAACTTCACTACACTTCCTACACAGAGTCAGGGAAAAGGTCACGCTCCAGCAGGTGGTGAAGAAGAACCTGAGGACTTTAAACCCAGTGTTTCTTGGGATTTGACTTGAAACTTGCTTATGACTTGCAAAACTTGGTTCCACCTTGGGTTAGTAATACACTAAAGTTTGAGTTGAGAAAGTTAGGGAAATACAAGTCTCACATGGCTTTTAAACAGGTTAAATCTCAGCCATCAAAAGCAGTTTCTTGGAGGTCTAAGTGAAGGAAATGGAGTTATTTACCCCAATACACATTAGAGGTGTGTTTCATATTGCAGAGATACAGTACTTCTGTGTTTGACCTGCAGATTGACTTGATGTGCATCAATGTTTTGTTTATATTGAGACATGTGACGTGACCAGGCTGACTAAGAAACCACACGAAATGACAAGTCATATAGAGAAATATATATAATTAAAAAATGTTTTTATTGTTTTTTAAACAGGTGTGTGTGTGTGTGTGTGTGTGTGTGTGTGTGTGTGTGTGTGTGTGTGTGTGTGTGTGTGTGTGTGTGTTTTAATGGCCTCATTGGACTCTCGAAAGCTGTTTCCAGTGGAGGTCATGTGTCCCCTAAATTCAATGTTGTACTCATCTAAACAGTAGGTATATTATATGAATACATAGGCTACCAAAACAAAAGTTGTGTTTCCATCCAATTGTCAAGCAAATTTTCTACTTAAAAATGCACATCAAAATAGATGAATGGAAACACGACTTATGACACAACTACTTGTGTTAGAAGTTGTGTGTCAAACATCTTGTCACACAAGTGGAGACACATTCAAATGCCAGGTGTGGACTGGTGTACTTAGAGCTGTCCACTTTTGATTGGATCACCCAAGACGCATGTTAATGCCAGATCTGAACAGTAGTCCAGTCATTTTAAGCCAAAATGGGGGTCAACCTTGAACAAATTGCAACAGAAGCAAACTCAACTGATTTTGTATCCTCAATATGTCCTGAGTAAGGGAAAAAAAAGCCCAGAAGAATCCCATTAGGGGAAAGTTTAGAAAAAGACCCAAATATAGCCTATTCATACGCCTATTCATTCTTTTTCTCACGTGAATAGGGTAAAAATGTTAACCTTTAGATATCACCATGAAAATGACTGATTATTTACATCAAGACAAACAAAAAATGTATTACAAGGTTTTTGAAATTGTTTGTCAACATGGGCAAACAGTGTCAGTGGGCAAACATCTAAACATTGGGTATAGCCAGGTGAAAATGTCTTGTTGAATCTTGTTGACATATAACATATAACAAAACTTGTGTTAAGGTCTGAATGGAATCCATTTAGGCTACCCATGAGCATTAATACATAGAGGCAGGAAGAAGTACTTTAAACCAGCCTTTATTAATTATTATTGCAGAGATGGGGAACAGGACCTACCCTTGTCTCCTGTTCTTCCCTCAGACTCATCCCACAGAAACAGTCCCACAGACCCAGCTCCAAACCCCATCTCTGCAATAATAATTAATAAAGGCTGGTTTAAAGTACTTCTTCCTGCCTCTATGTATTAATGCTCATGGGTAGCCTAAATGGGTTCCATTCAGACCTTAACATTAAGTCTTTTACTGTAAGATGTCAACAAGATTCAACAAGACATTTTCACCTGGCTATACCTAATGTTTAGATTTGTTGTGGTATTTATGCAAATTAGCACATACGTAATTAGATTATGCACCGTTTGCCCATGTTAACAAACACTTTTAAAAAATCTTTTAATATATGTTTTGTTTGTCTTGATGTAAATAACCAACTCAGTAATTTTCATGGTGATCTAAAGGTTAAAATGTTTACCCTATTCACGTAAGAAAAAGAATGAATAGGCGTATGAATAGCCTATATTTGGGTCTTTTTCTAAACTTTCCCCTAATGGGATTCTTCTGGGCTTTTTTTTCCTTACTCAGGACATATTGAGGATACAAAATCAGTTGAGTTTGCTTCTGTTGCAATTTGTATTTGCAAGGTGTAATTCATGCTTTTAATAGATTGACTAGCACTGCTGTTGTTCAGCACTGAAGGTACACTGTACAAAACCCTCACAAGTCTGTCACAGGAAAAGTGTAAAGTTTCTAATTTCATATTCCACACAAAAACAACAAACTCACACTCAGCAGACAGGGAGCTCATGCTACATTGTTTAACATGAAGACTGTGCATGATCCCTATCTCAGCTATGCCAGCATATACAGTATGCTTTTTTGGCTGTTTGAGTGTGCTTTACAGATTTTTACTTGGACCGAGTCTTAAGTAAATCAATATGTCTTTCAAGCATGGCCATTAACAGCAGTGTCCTTTCATTCCCCTTTTCTCCATCAAACCACACTAATCCTGATTTACACAGTTTAAAACCTTGGCCACATCCCTTACCTTCCAAGGAGATAGGGTAATTAAATTGGTACTTTTTACAAGTCGTACTCAATAAATCTGAATAAATTAACAAGGCATTACTAAGACTGCTACATTAAATTTGCATAGTGTGTTTAATGAATATGCAACTGCAAGTGAAAAGGTCTGCTACTGTGAACTCTTGAAATTAGCATAACTACTTCCAGCATGTTTCTTAAATAATGCTCTCATTTGCACATCACTGAGTTGGCTAATTCTAACTTCAGTCAGTGTAGCCTCATAATTAAGACTCTTGCTTTAATTTTTAATGAAGTTTATGTTACATCAATTCTGACAGTAATGAGAGGGACATGGAAACAAAAAGGCTGCTAATAATTAAATTCACCAACCAGTTTGAGGCGTAGTGATTCCTGAGGAGAAATTACATGACTAATTATTAATTTGATATTCATACCATTCCATGGGTAGACTCGCATAACTGCTCATCCTGGTGCCAGTTATGCTGAAATGCAAAATGCCTTTTCACTGCCCCCATGACTGGGAGGTCTCACATGGATTTTAGTGCACAATTAATCATGTTGACACTCACGATGAAATGCTTTTTATTGGTCCCGATTTATTAGGCCATATTACCTGAGTTGGTTTAACGCCTGTTGAAGTCTGTCAGTGAGATGAGGACATAAACAGAGTAATGATTGAATAACAGTGCTGATTTGAAAGCAGTTCAGAACTGGAGCTGACTTTCAGCACTTTGATTGAACCAAGAAAATACTAACTGTAAAGAAAGACTGTCTCTCGCTCCTGGTCATGGCTGTTAACTTTCAGCATTAAGAAGTTTGCTTAAATATTCCCAGACTGTGTTTGTGCAAGACTACATGACTTACAATTTACAGAAAACTTTGCACACCGAGAAGGGAAGAAAAAAAGTCTAAAAATGTCGCAACGAAGAAATTGAATTCAGACCTTTTTGTGAACATTTTCATTTGAGTCAATAACCATGTTTACCTTAATTTTCTGTTTTTTTATGCATTGCTATTTGCAGTTTCATGGTTTGTCAATTTTGGGGACATATTTTCTGATTGTCACTTATTATCTCCCACCTGTTGTAACCCACATATCCCATTAGAACACTGAATGAATGCATATAAAGGTCAGGTCTGTTATTTTGCTGTTTGACAAAGGCTAATTATTCACTGCATTTTGTCACAACACACACCTACAATACATAATATGGAAATCAATTTTTTTTTTTTTTTTATTTTTTAAATTTGCAATCAGCTTTTTAACCGGCACATACAAGAAAAGGGAAAGTTTGTATTTTCTCTTAGAAAATGGAAGTGTAGAGTCAGGATACAAATTGTGGAAAGTTATGTAGAAGTTGTAGTTTAGTGTAAAGACTGTGATATGTGCATCAATACTTTCAAATAGAAACATTAGAGATATGCATTCAGCTACATTAAAATGACAACCTTTCATAGAGAAAGTGGACACATTTCCACCAAAGCTCTGAATTTGTTATTGAGGACTTTTTGAGATCAAAACATGATAACAGTGAACAAAGTGTCATTATCATCTGGTATCTGAACCCAGTTGAGTATGAAAAGACTCAGAGGTGAGAATATTTTTGATCAAAATTGTTCTACATGCAGACCCTCTCATTTTAGTTGTCACGACAACTGGCTATCCAGCTGAAAGTTAATTATTTGGGATTGTAATAGCTCTGGTTTAGGTAGGGGAACTGAACATTTCCCCAGCTGATAACGCTGTTAATACTCTGTCTGTGCCTACATTCACTGTGACCAATAAAGATTTCTCCTGGCATGCAGCAGGTACTTGACATTTCATAGGATTCTTCCTGTGCTTTTCCATCAGTGCATTCTAATAGCATAAATCTCAAATCTAGATTAAACTTGTTTGATAGAAATGTAATTGCATTCTTTTGTGTGCATGCAGTCTGTGTGTGTTTCCCATCTATAATTCAAATGCTTTGTCACATCTGGAGTACTTGCTCCTGAACAGGTCAGAGTCAACAAAATGTTCAAGTGTAGCCCTTTAAGGTGTAGTAATCAACACCACAGTTCATCAGTTCTATTACTACTATCCTACGAAAATACATCTGCTCATATATTAGCTACAATGCTGCTTCAATAACCTTTAATCAACAGGATTTCAGACACATAAATACATAAATCTCTCTAGATATTAGCCATGCTTTCCAAGGTCCTTGGCCGGGGTTGCATCCTCACCCTGACAGTGTCAAAGCAGTCTGGTGGAATAATGATGCCGACTCTGCACTGTGCCCTTCCTTATGAGCATGCTTTTATAGACACACAAATATTCAAGCCTCGTCTTAATTAATATGACAAAATCCTTCTGCGGGGTTACTTCTTGTGCCCTTTTGATTAGCCATGGATTAACAGGACCTTTATGTTTTCCTCACTGCGCCCATGTTTTCAGCTCAGGTTAGCTCCCCTATTACTAAACAAATGAATTAGTGCCTGGAAATGTGTCATGCATATTACCTTTCAGCAGGAGGCACATTGAGCTGGTCAACCATAAAGAAGCAGTGCAAAGTGAACCATGCAACATCGCTTGTTTGCGTTTCTCTTTAAAGCTCTTTTGTGATTTACTGTGAGGCTTGTTTATGCTTAGCAATGCAAATGTGAGTCTTACAGCAGCATATATCACACACCAATTAATATCAATAGAAGTGGCACTTGGTGATTGGTCATTGTGTTAGTCACCCAGGAGCAAAGGACCGAACACTGCCTGGGTGGCTGCAGTCTGGTCTTCTAAAATACAAATACTAAGTGACATTAAAACAAAGGACAGGCCCTTGTCTCTAAAATAAGAGAGATGTAGGTCAGAAAGAGCAATTTAGGTGTTTGAATATGTCTCTCTAGTGCTTTGACAGCTGGACGTCCACACATTGCAATGTGTTTATTAAAATTTCCTTTGACATCTTTTCATTCCATTACCTTCCCTGTGGGTGTCCCCAGCATCAGCCATGTGTTTTTTGTTTATGTGTTTGTTGTAAACACTCCTGTATTGCTATTGTGTATTGTGTTGTTCTGGTCTTTGGCTCTGTTAGCTACATCCTTGGAGACCAGGCATTTCCCTGATGTATAAGATGAAAGACCAAACAAAATGCCCCTCATTTGGTCCCAGTTGGTTAAGCGTGTTCTGATCACTGCCAAGGTCTGGATGAACATAAGCCACACAAAGGGCCGTGCCTTCCAACCACACAAGCTCACAATAAAAAAAAAGGATTTGCCTCAGTTAGACGTCTTACGCGCTAACCCCCAAAGGAGAGATGTGTTGGTGGCGTTGCCGAGGACATGCCTAACAAACAACAATGTCAACTTTCTCTGAATTGATCCCAGAGTTCAAAGCGTATACTCACTATCCCACACCTCAGAAACTTAACTTAACAGAAGTTAAAAAACAGTATTTCCCTATTTCTCTAAAGTAGCCCAATATATTAATAAATTTTTCTTCAGTTACACCTTTCATCTGGGTGTGTTGTGCATCAGTGTTTAATGACACAACACGGTTCAGGGGAGCTTTAAAAGCCTTCCTCTCTAAACTTGGTATACCTCCAATAATATTACTTCATCCAGTGATCCTTGCTGCACAGATTCATGCTTATCTACCTCAACGCCTTCCACCTCATTTTTTATCCTTTGTGAAAGGTAACTCTTTGTATGTGATAGAATTATGTTAATTCATACTTCTTTTTTTGCATTATAGCCCTTTTATCTTCCTGCTTTATGGTGAAAGTTCACTCTTCTGTTGAGTTTGTTGTTAATATATTATGATCTGACATTGCTTAATATTGCATTATTCTCTCATTTTCAACAATATATACAGTAACGGAGAATTATTTTTCATATGACACCAGTTCATTATACAGTGATACATAGTGTAGTAGTGAGGGCTTGTGCATTTTTTTTCCTCAATATTGAAATGGACTCTGTCATATTGTTATTCTGTTTTTTCCTCTCATCTTTTACACATTTACATTTCTTCCTGTCTCACCATCTTCGCAGCGACTTTCTTCTTGCTCTTTGCTCCTTCCCTTTTTTATCTGTCAGATGGCTAAGTATCATGTGTAGTTTAATAGGATGATTTGTTGTTACAGAGTCATCTGTCACCAAAAGCTAAATGATGAAATGAGAGTGTGAGTAGCACTGTCTTGTCTGTAATGAATTATGCAGTGGGTCAGGGGCCTCTGTTTTGGTTACAGTCGATGGCACAAACACGGACCTCAGGTAGTACACTCATCAGTCCTGCTGTTTCTCACCATATGGAGTCAATGAACTGGGACACCCCTCCTACACACACACACACACACACACACACACACACACACACACACACACACACACACACACACACACACACACACACACACATACACATGTGCCTGCAGATACAAATTCATAGTAATACAGTAGATATCTGGAAAGATGTGTTTTATATTGTCCAAAATTGTCATTTTGACTCTTCAAAATAACAGTGACTCATTAACTATCAATTAGCTGTATATTCCAGAAAGAAAGATAGTTAGATAGATAGTCGTGTTTCAGTGTTTAATTGGATGAAACAATTCACAGACAAATTGAATTAGATGTTCCCGCCTCTGTACAATTGAGATATCTGTTACAGATGATGTGCCGTATAATGAATGCCTAATTTATGTAATTAGACCATTAAGCATAATCCGAGCATATGTTGTAAATGCCCTGAGGTCTTCTTCCAGGTACTCCCTCTGATGTCACCCAGAAACAACTAATGGAGCGGGCTGCTGCCATTATAATCCCGCTGTTTGATCAAATAAACATTCACCATATTATAATATAGAAGATAGAGATTTTAGTCTGATTTCCTTTTCTGGTCAAAAAAATAATATTCAAGAGGCCAGCATGTGAAGATGACCTTTAAATAGTGTGAATATCCTGTCATAGGCTAAATTTGCGATTGAGGAGGTTCTTGTGAGAGCCCTCTGTCTGCTAATTAACTGTCATCTTGCTGAATATTCATACCTTTTCATCAGCGCGTCCTTAATTGCGCCGTAAAACATCTCTGGGGGCTGAAATCACCACGGACTTAATTAGCAGCGCAGGCCTATTGGTTGGTTTGGAGAGTTTGCAGCAGACAACAAACTATGCCTGCTTTGACTGAACGTGTGTTTAAACACAGAGACCAGGTAGATAACAAGTCCCTTTAAATCTAGAGGCCTGCTCGTGAAAATCTGCGTGACAAAAATAGAAAAGTGCGGTAATTTGCACTCATAATTCACTGGGATTATAAATGTTTGTTTTAAAGATGCGAATTTGTTCACCTCCAGCAATGATTTGTCTATTTGGTTGATTAGTGGCCTAAATATACATTGCCTGCAGTCAGCAACCTGCTTGCCTTAGAACCTAAAAAAAGGGAGAGAGGGAAAACAGAAATCACCACAAAAAAATTGTTTAGCGTCCAAAAAATGTAGAACATTTCTAAAATATTAAAGCTTAAAAGGTTGCAGATCAAATGTGTATTTTTTTATTTTTATTAATTAGCCTTATAGTAATTTGAGCTCACCCCTGGAATAAATGTTTCCCTGTGTAATAATATCCCTCATCTTTAAATTTCTCTTAATCATTCCCTGAAAGGCAGGTTTCTTTCCCTCTCCGTAGGTCTGGGTGGCAGCATATCTCAACTCGATTCAGTGTGACAATATTGTTTGGCTATCATTCGCTGCTTTAGAATGAATGGCATCGATCCTCTTTTAACAACATTTGTTTCCTATTGTGTTCGGGGGTGCAGCAGAGGAGGGCAGACGTGTGAAAGTGGCTGTTTGATTCTCTTTTTCATCCCCATGACCTCAGCTTTTGTGTCTCGTCACCCTGGGAATGTCACGCCTCACTACTCTACTTTAAGATGTTTCAGAAAGTGCCCTTTGTTTTCGCTCCTCTTTTTTTTTTTTGAAAGCTCACACAAAATTGTTCTTGGTCCCCCTCCTGCTATAAAGGATACTTCAGGCTGAGGCACGGTTCACAAGTGCAATGCAATTTGGCTTATCCCAACCTTTGTTCGGGTTTCTACAAATGACCAAACATAGTGCAGACTTGATCTACTGCTGCTTGAACTCAGGAGTTTGGGAGCAGCTAAAAACCCTATTCAGATTCAGAGTCATGGTGGTATTTTTTGTGTGTGTATTCGACGGGGACAAAAGGTCTACCAATATCCCATAACCCTGAAGCTCAAAAAGCCACACCGTCTGTGTGTGAGAGAAGCGAGAGAGAGAGAGAGAGAGAGAGAGAGAGAGAGAGAGAGAGAGAGAGAGAGAAACTTCCTGCTGCTCTGTGGCTCGGCTGGTTAATGCGAGTGTTGCAGGTTAACTTGCAAGGCACTAACTTGGCGTGACAGCCAGTTTGTAGTGCAAACATGAACAAATAAAAAGTGCCAAAAGATTTGCCATTTCATTAGGAAAATGTACAATTAAGAATCGCGCGTAAAAATTCTGAACAGTCTGTGTGGCATTCAAAGGATTTGCTGCATGGTTCAGTGTTTGCAGTGCGATTTTAATAGCTCATTTTAATCACAGTTCACAATTATAAATTTGCACACGAAGTACTGTATGTCTGGTTGCTTTGTACACGGACATATTAATCTGAGGGAGACCCAACAATATATTTTTAAATGAATGAATGAATCAATGAATAGGCTGCTGGATGTCAGAAGATGTTTGGCACTTGGCAGTGTGTTGTCATTATCCGCGGTGATGGGTCGACTGGGCCACTTCCTTTTGGACAAAACCTTTTCAGCTGAACATTAATGGGAAATGGCAGGTGTTAAAAGGCACTTTGCAGGAAGAAAAAAAATCATGAAACTGCAAACTGGAAGTTTTAGGCTACACTCTTGGAACTAAATTTCTTTAAACTTTTTTTCTCCTATATATATATTATGCAGGCTAATGTATAACCTCCGATAATTTGAAGTATTACATTAATTACAATAATTAGATCATTTCTATGGAATTTCCTTTTTTTTATTGATTCAGCGTTTTAGATTGTTAAACAGTGCTTATACAGCGGGGAGAACGCTCTTCTTCAGCCTGCTCCTGGTTTCTGGGTGAAAATAGCTTGGTGTCCCCCGCAATGCGATTCTTTTCGTAATCCGTCAGACTGGTGATGGGGTGCATTGTGGATTTATGGAGGGGGGGAATTAGCATAAATTATGAGCAAATCTGCGTGTGCGTGTGTGTGGTCCCTGGCATTGCAAACCCTCCAAGCGGAAAGGTGGCCCTGGCCAAAAGCTTGAATAGCAATAGCTCAAAATAGGCTTCCCATTTGGTTTTCACATTCATATAATTGACTTATGGATATTTTATACAGTTTTCACCACACCATCCTCAAGGGTTTATTTGCATTTCTGAAGTACTTTTGAATCTCCTTTACATAAACACAATAGACCTGATTGCCTCATGAAGTTTCAGTTTGAACAGCGTTGTTTGCATTGTGTTGATGTTTTCATATCGTCTGCTTCCTCTGCGCAGCTTTGGGCAAAATTAGCTGAGAAAAACTAATACTCGGCTCATCAACAAACTTGCTGATGGCAAATTATTTTGTATGGCATTTCGTAAACAACATTAGGCTATAATTAGGGGGAGACGGCAAAATGCATTTTCACAACATTCTATCTGTGAATTCAGTTTTCATTCAAATCCACATCATAAAAAATATTAGCAGTGCATAAAACACTCAATGGAAAACTGCACTCATTACACACACCGCTGCACAAAGGAATATGTTTAAATAAATGCACCTTTATATCAAATACAATAGGCTACACAACTGTCTGCCAACAACAGCACATATATAGTTAAAAGCAAATTTGCGACAGGATATCATTACATTACAATATGCCGAATCATTTTCGTGTCGCTTCAAATTCCATATATTCTTATGAATTGTAACTGTAAAGTCCGCTGAAGAAGTATTAGCGCATACCTTCACACACTGAGTGCCATCGCAGTTCAATTCCGGTTGCCGAGCCTTTTCACCCCTTTTTCTGTCTTCAAATGGAAATGATTTCCATTGGCCCAAGGTGTCCATGTAAATAGGTGTAAATGAAACCAGATTATGCCTTCCTCCCAGCCCCCTCCTCCCATGGCAATTGTCATGTGATAGCAAAGAGGTGGCACATTAATGGAGCGCCTCTACAGGGGTCTTTTCTGCTCATGTCACTACATAAAACTATCAGATGGTTAGAGGAAGGCCATGGAGGCATCCACTTAGCTCGTCGAGGACGCCGAATGATATTCAACTCTGCTAGCGGGACAAGCTGACTTACTTTGCAAGAAAGACTTAACAGCAGCCGTCACTCCATAAATGTGCACCGTCCGCCCGCCTGCACACCGCAGAGGCGCTCAACCTGGCTGTTTTACGCACAACGCAACTCCTGCATTGCCGGCATTGAAACTTTCCTCAGCGGTTGTTTTCATGAAGAGCGACAAGCTTTCGTCAAGGAATTAAGGGAGACTACTTTTTTTTTTTTTTATTGCTTTTCTGAAAATATCGAGGATGCCTCGCCCAGGGAGAAACACGTACAGCGACCAGAAGCCACCTTACTCCTACATCTCCCTCACTGCCATGGCGATCCAGAGCTGCCCGGAGAAGATGCTGCCTCTCAGTGAAATTTACAAGTTCATCATGGATAGATTCCCTTATTATAGAGAAAACACTCAACGGTGGCAAAACTCTCTGCGACACAACCTGTCCTTCAACGACTGTTTCATTAAAATCCCCCGGCGCCCAGATCAGCCAGGCAAGGGCAGCTTCTGGGCTCTGCACCCCAGCTGCGGGGACATGTTTGAGAATGGAAGTTTCTTGAGACGCCGCAAAAGGTTCAAACTGTTGACTTCATCTGATCATTTGGCCCCGAGTAAGCAGTCGGATGCTGCCCATTACCTCCAGCAGCAAGCTAAACTGAGACTGAGCGCCCTGGCAGCCACTGGCACACACCTTCCACAAATGTCAACTTACAACCTCGGAGTGTCTCAGTCCTCAACTTTTAAGCATCCGTTCGCCATCGAGAACATCATCGCCAGAGAGTACAAGGTCCCGGGGAGTCTGGCGTTCTCCACCATGCAGTCCATGTCTGCCGGGTACCCGCTCCACAACCAGCTGACGACCGCCTGGCCCCATATGTACAACACCAGCATGATTGACACGTCGGCCCCAATCTCCATGGCAAGCAGCGACTACAGCGCCTATGGCATGCCCATCAAGTCCCTGTGTCACGGGGGTCAGTCGTTACCGGCCATTCCTGTGCCAATCAAGCCCACCCCGACCTCCATGGCCGGTTTCTCGGCGTTACCTCCACACATCCCCGCGTTTCTATCAAACTCTCCACAGTCTCTGAGCCCGACGTCCCCACAGACAGCAACGAGCCAAAGCAGCCCTGCAACCCCGAGCGAGACTCTGACGAGCCCCTCTACACTGCAGTCTGTGGCTGTGCACTGACCAGCGACACTCTCCCCAGTAAACGAACTGCTGGCCGGCTTCCCAGGCCCCTTTACTAATCCCAAAGTTTATATTTTCTGTCGTCGGAAACTATCAAGGCGAGTTGCAGTTGCATATCGAATTATTTGTGTATGTGTTGAATGTGTCGCTTTAAATTGTGTCATAGAAGTCCAGCACAGAATCGCACAGCGAAGTATTGCTCTTGAAAATATAAATTATTTGATAGTTATATTTTTCAGTTTATTGTGAAATGTGAGTGTTGAAAGTGGAGCCACTGATGGGATCCAGGGGACGTTTGTTTTGGCACCATCAACTCTGATTTGAAGTGCTTGCAATTCCCGTGGCAGGTTTTTCAGTTTTATCAAATAGCAAAACTTTTGCACCGTTTCTGTGTGACCACTGTAATGTCAATGAAATTGCGAGGCAATGGCTCTGTGTTTTTTGTTGCTTTTTAATACTGGAATGATGGATAAGGGTATACCAAATAGGACTAGGATTTAGATTTGTTCTTACCATCCCTGTAAAAAAAAAAAGAAAGCAAATGAGTTATCAAATCTTTTCAAAATGGAAAAGTAGTATTTGAGACGTCCTCAAAATGCCAGATGTGAATATTGCAAATAACTGATACTGAAATGTTGTAAGATGCACTTTTTAGTTTTATGTTTTAGATATCTATTTTCCAGAAAATGTTCTGTGAAGCATTTAATTTAAAAGGCTGTGGTGACCATGTGTATCAGACGCTGTACATTTGTACTTTTGTTTTTTAGGTAAAAGCATGCATTCTAAAAATTTGTGTTGGTACTGTTGTTGTTATTGTTGTTTTTTGTTTGTTTAATTTTTGCAAGCATGCGTGCTTTTGAAAAGTGTGCAAACAGTCTGCAATGAATTGGAAAAAAAAAAAAAAAACTGGTCATCGAAATATTTTCTCATTAAAAGTGAAGTAAACAATCAAAAATGTTTCTGAAGATTTTATCTAAGACGTCACATATTATTGTTTATATTATTATTATTATTCATTATTATTATTATTATTATTATTATTACAGGTCTCATAAAGTTATTATTTAATTGGCAGAAAATCGTTTTTATCGGATACCACTTTAATTTTTCATAAAACAATAATATTAAATAATAGTAATAATAATGACAATGATAATAATAACAATACTTGGATCTGTCTTGTATCCTGACTTGAGAGTGGGAGAGTTATAGAGAAGCAGTGGTGAGAGAAATGAATCGTGCAGTCGATTAGGATGCATGGAGTTGCGATGCCATGGTCACAGCGCAGACAACTGGGCTCATTCATCAAGCTGTAAGCTAAACACAATTAAGCCCAACAATAAACATTTAGAAAAACTGCACAAAGTGTCCGAATTAATGTCGTTGCATATTTTCGACTTCAAATGTCACAGAGGGCAGATAAATAGCCTAAGTGTCCTGTTGATTGTTTCGACTGTTTCGACCTTATATTTACATGTTATTCTGGGGAACTTTATTCAACAGGTTTATAAATACAGACGGTGAATTTTTAGCAAACAAAATGCAAAATTTAGTTGTATTTTTTTTTGTTTTTTATTTTTTTATTTGTTTGCCGGATTTAAAAAAGAAAACGCGCTTAACTGCCTCCCCTATAGAAAGCAACAGCCTATTTCGGGGTATTAAACAAATACATTAGAATTCCGTCACTATATGCAATCGAGTAGATCAAATAAAGGGTCTCGGGCCACTTCATTCTCCCTCATTCACTTGAATTGAAAGTGTAAAGAATAGCAAACTTAGACTGGGCCACCAATGTAGATTTAGCCTTTTTTCAGCAAGACAAAAAGACTGATTTTTCACAAACACATTGCTGACTGGGGAACTAGGAAACGAGCTGCTAGACCCTTTTGGAATTTAAATCCACCCCTCCCCCATGGACTGTTTGGACAACAGTGTTAGTTTTTTTTCTCCCCGCTTTGTGCATTTCTGTGTGTAACATTAATTCTGACTCTGGATGATTAAATGTATTTAAACTGCAACAGCAGATTACAAGCTTTAATTTTGAATCTGATTTTATTTTTCTGGCTGGTCATTACAATTACAATTTAAACCACATTAACACACATATGGAATTTTTTCATTGAGCATATAGAAGCAATGATATCCAGCAACTGAAAAAAACATTTTATATATGTATATATATATATATATATATACTACCCATTTATACTGTTTTCTATTAATTTGGATTTCAGTGTACTTAACTTTGTCCTATTTAGTTTGTATTGCACTGTTATAAATAAAATGTTAATGTGATATATATAGATGAATGTCTGAAAATAATTTCTGTGAATAAGAAGTCATTCATTACGAGATCATCCCAGAATGTGAAATGTAAAAATAACTAAAAGCTTTCATTTAATGCATTATGTGCTACTCTGTAGACAAAATGCAATATTCAAATTGTAACATCCTGTCATCCTATAATTATGTTTAAAGACACAGTGCATGTTGCCGATGTTCCATGGAAATTACTGACACACATCAATGGTATGAAGTTTGTCTAGAAAAAGGGCGTTTTTTGTTCCATTAATAAACACCTTCAGCTTTTCCAAAATGTTCAAATGAGCAAACCAATTTAACCCCTAAGAGAGAAAGTGTGAAACCACAGGTTACAGGTGGGAGGGAGAGGAAACACATGTTAGACCTCACCAACTCATCTGACACCTGACACCCATGAAGTTAAAATAAATAGTGAATAAAACCTTTAAACATTAACTGTTTCTGACACTACAAGCTTTTTTTTTTTTTTTTTTTTAAATCTGCAAACACTGCCCCAGAGTTTTTACTTTTCTTTCCTTCCATAATAGAAATTAAATCTCTTCTTGCTATTTCAGCATATTATAGACGATGTTTCCATATTTTCAGCATCAGTATAATCCAAGTCTGCACTGTCCTTGTTCTCTTAACTATGTTCCACTTAGACAAAGAAGAAGGTCATCTTAGGCAGGGGATGAAATATAGACAACATGCAAAACCCCAATGTTATAGTTTAATTAAAATAATTCATTAAAGTGGAGGCCCAAGGTAATTAGCATGTATAATTTATGATTTGCTTAATGCATGCATGACAGTGGCCTCCGCAATAAACTCAACTTAACCTCAAGTAGGGAAGTGATACGGACAGGGTGCTGTTATTTACTATGTGTTTATTGTTTGGATATTTGTCAAGAGGAAGCAAGTATTTCATAAAACCCTGGACGTTATCTGGCTTCCACTGCACACAAACAACTTATTTGTTTATGAGTTTATCTTGTGGATTTATGCTCCCTCATAAGAGAAGCTGTCAGGTTTGTTGTGAAGGAGAGATATTGGGAATTGCCCTCACTTTTCTTTTTGGCGTATGTGTTCACGGTTATTCTGCTGGTCACTAGTGTTGGAAAGTAGTTTAGTCTTTGAGCTGACAGAATGAGGACATGGACAAGCACCACCAGGTAGCTGTGCTCCTCTCTCACAGCAGACAGACTGTCAGCGCTGACTTTTAGAAGAAGCTAAATAATCAGTGATAGACAAAACTTGCATTAATTATGCTCGGCAAATGTGTCAATCCTTGACAAGCCTTTTGACATTTTCAAACATGGCTAGTGGCTACATTTTATTATTTCTTGCAAGTACAAAAACAACAAAGTAAAACAAATATTTTCAGATGGAGCTGTGGACCATGGTAAACACATTCATTTTAGTGGCAAATAGAGCAAAGTGGCGCTCTCCTGACAGGCGGGAAAGGAGCTAGGCTACTGAATGAGAACCCTAATGTCTGAGATAATATCAGTCTTTTAAACCTGCAAATCATACCCAATATGATCGTAGAGAATCTTATCATTCGTAAGATTTTGTCAAAGATCATCCTTCTACATTACATAAAAAATGGCACAGAGTGGGAATAATACTCTTCAAGTGAACTCCTCACAGTGCACATCATCATTATGAAACTATATGGTTAAATCATCAGTCACAATGTGTGACTCCTAGGTTAAATACATTACATGGCTGTGTCGGAGGGCAAAGGGCAGGTAATAGTGGGCAGCTGGAGGGAGAGGCACGGGGATGCAGCAGCGCTCAAGGCTTGCTCAGCCAAACACCCATGTGTGCATGAAATTAGAGTGTCAACATCTGATTCATGCTGCTGGGTGGTGACTGTGAAACAAATTATGTCAGCGGGTGGCAGTGGCGAGATTCCACTGAGCTGTAGCAGACAGTGGCTGCGTGGAAGTTACATCAGGCCGTAGATTATGTTTTATAAACTGCGAGGAAACTTTTTTTATGTGATAAAGTTAAAGGTTTTCACTTCATGCTCAGGCTCATTGCAAAAATGAGTGACAAAATATTTTTTAGGAATTGGGTTTTTTTTATGTATTCTTGAGCTGCAGACAGTGAAATTTAAGCTCTCTGAAGGAAGTGGGTGTTGTAAAGAAGATCTAATGGTTCCAGGAAATGGGGTGATAATTGTTATTCAAGATAAGGATGCATATTGTCGCAGGCAGGGTGTGAGGTGCAAATGAAAGAGTTCCTACTGACGCTGTCAGCAGCGAAACAAGGTTTTCATAGATAGATATGTCACATGCAGGAAACGTTGAAATTCTTTCAAATGTAATTTTAAGTGGAAATACATTTTTCAAAACAGTAATCCCTCCTCTGTTGTTCTTGATGTTTCTTCCTTCTTCTTTCTGTTAAATGTTTCTATGGAGTCTTTCCCAATCGTGTCATTGGATAGACCATATGTTGTACAGATTGTAAAGCCCATCGAGGCAAATTTGTGATGTTTAGCAATATAAATAAAACTGACTTGACCAATAACATTAGATGCAATGTTCTTTCAGTAGGGTACTGGTTTCACAGTGACGTGACAGTCACTGACAGATTCTTCAGTTTACAATAGAGATGGTCCGATACCATTTTTGCTTCCCGATACCGATTCTGATACCTAAACTTGCGTATCGGCCGATACCGAGTACTGATCCGATACCAGTATGTCATATATTTTATTATGTTTTAACAACTGTAAGCTACTATCCCTGTATGGATGTGACATGATTTCTATCTTTGTTGTCGGTCTGGCCCAGGTTACACTCTTTGTGTAACATGAACAAACACAAACAATGAATGCCACAGAACTTTCTTTTATTATGCAGTTTGACAGTCAGTTATAACGGAAAAAGAACATAAATAAACTGCTTTAACGTAGATTTTCTTGAGGGCTTTATTACGTGGTATTGGATCGGTGCATAAACTCCAGTACATCCCGATACCGATACCAGCGTTTTAGGCAGTATCGGAACATCTCTAGTTTACAATATGTGATGCAACATTTGGTATGCCTCTGTACATGGATGGGTCTCTTGTTATTGGCTCCTGAGTGTTGGGCAGGTTGAGACAAGGTGAGACAGACAACCCATAGAAACTCATTCATCAACATTCAGGCTCCAGCCTTGTCAACCTCAACCTCCAGCCATTACATCTGGCATCCATCACACAAGTACTTCTTTATTTCATTGTTAATGGGGTGGTCAACAAATGGCTCAAATTAGTAAGTTTTTTTTTTTTGCTGTGTCCACATGTATTGTGTTATATTGCTGATACATCTATTTTGACTCTCCAGTGTTTAATTTGGCATGCCTGTGAAGGGTGTGTTCTGAGAGCAAAAGTGTGTGCTGTGTCCCAGCTTGTCCTATTGTTGTAAATCTGTTGCACTTGCAGGGTATTAGATCAAATATTTATGTTTTAATTCAAAGACGTCCCACAGCTAAGTTTGACCAAATGCTTGTTCATGCAGAACGTCAGTGTGGGAAGCAAACTAAATACAAACAACCTGCTTTAATGAAGGTACTTAACAGGTTTGACACTACAATGTTTTTGCTTCTCAAGTGCTTTAGCTGTTAGGTGTTAGAACTGTAACAGATTCTGTGGATTTTAGCAGGCTGCTATTTCCCCTTTTAAATGTGGCACGAAAAGCTAATTTATCACCTTTCTTTGGGATCTTATCGTACCCTCTCCAGCCATAAACTAACACTTACTCAGGACTTCAAAGGTGTGCTCGGTAGCAGAGGTGAGAAAAGGGCCTACATCCACTTGGGGCCAGTTCCTTCCAGAGATGAGATGGAGCTGATTAGCAGGAGTGTGCAGCGAGCCCCGTGGGGGCAGCAGTTGGAGGAGCAGGGAGAGGTGTGAGTTTTGACAGCTCCTGTCTCTCCCCTCTGGATACTGCAGGGTCAGGGCACCCAGACCGGGCCCGGGTTCTGCTCTGCATAGGAAGTCAGCAGTAATTGCCATTCAGCCAGTGGGACAGAAACAGAGGCAACAATAACCAGCGAAGAACACACAGCCGTTTCCTCTTTGTCTTGATGTGTTTGAGGAAGGATGCTACCTCCTCTCTGACAGAACAAAGCCGCAATAAAGTCCTCGCAATTGAAATACCATCTTGCAGAAGTTGCAGAGGACGACGCATCTTTCTGGTGTAGCTGCGTACATGGAGCCCTTCCCTACCCCAGAGAAGGCCCAGATGGCTGTTTGTTATTGCATAACAAGGCTGTATTGTTTTGTTAATGTAACTTCATCTGTCTTTGATCTAATCTCATGTTGTCATGGCCAGTGTGAAAATCCCTATCAAGTGCATGATCCAGCACTACGCTCATTGTGATTGTGATAATCTCCTGCATTGAAATTCCACTTTGTTCCTTTGTTTCTTTGTTAGTGGACACAATGTGAGGTTAATTAGCAGCCACTGGTAACCTCTCCGTTCCTGGATCCTTCATCACAGCTGAAGTGTACTCTTCACTGGGGCCGCTGGCACTGACAAGACCAAACACAAGGCCTTGAGCCAACTGAAAAGTAAGCAGAATACAAACGCAGCAGCAACTTAATCCCTTTCAGACTAACACACAGAGCCCAAATGAATGAACTGTAATTGTTTTCTTCACGTCATTAATTGCTCTCGACATTGTTTCCTTTCTTGGACTGAAAACACACAGAGGAGGAATTGACGAAACCAGTATAGAATCGGGATATATTTGCAGAAAAGGTTGCAGCGATCACGTTTGTCGAACATTAAAAGGCTTTAATGTAGTTATTATCTGATACCAATGTGTCACAGTGTAATGTTCTGTTTCTTCTGTGGTGCAGAAGCTCTCAGCACAGTGCATTTATCTGTAATATTGCCCTTCCGCCACTTCACATCTCCCCATTCCCTGGTGGTCTAATTTATGTTAAGTCACAAACCTCCCCTATGGCTGTTTTGAAATGTTCAGAATGGAGACTGTGTGCTCCAGGTTTATGCCAGCACCACAATCCCCTGTATAATTGTTCTCTATGGGAAAGCACATCTCAGTGAAACCATCTGCAAGTCCATGGGGCAGTTTCCTAAGAATGAGTGGACTTCTTAGGGGGTTCCACTGCAATCCAGTTTCTCTTGTGAAGCAAGTAATTAATTCAAATCTCAGGAAGTCAATAGCTGCCTGGATCAGAGGCACGTAGCACACAGCTGCTGATACCTCCGAACACACTGCTTGTCTTCTCAGGAAGTCGCCAAACAAAAAGGTTACAATGGGCGCACACACCCATACACGGCTCAGATAACACTTGTTTTAAACTGTGATTTTTGTGCACTCTTATCATACGTTTGCACACTTTATTAATCTAAATTCTAGTGATGATAAGAGTCACAAATACTCTTCGGAAATGGGGTTCTTTGTGAATGATGTAATGTACTGCCATTAAACAAACTTTCAAGGTTCTGTGGTTCCTCTAGCTACAATTATTTTATCAAGGGATGATTAGTTTTTTTCATGAAATCAAAGTAAAGAAACAGACGATCTTAATATCGATTTAACTTGGCAGGGTCTTGGTGTTCCCAAATAGTTGATAGCATCTTAATATAGAGTTGAGTTTCCCAAAATTGCGTGCAAAGAAGTATGTGTGGCAGTTTTTATGATGATGCATTGAAAAAGTGATGCTCCTCTAATTTTTTACTCTTTTTTTTTTGGGTCATTAAATTCATTATAAAAGCACAAAATGATGAAATGTGATGAAAGAGCCAGGGCAGCACTTTAAGAACCACAAATGAACATCACTTGCTTGCTGCATCCATCTTTCTTTTCTACTGCAAAGTAGAGCAGATGAGAAGAGTGAGTCACTTTATTCATTCTTAAAGTTGTTTCAGAGCTGAAATCTAACTGCAGTCTCTTCCACTTGACAGTATGATCTCTAAGCAGTCGGGCAGAGATCAGCGGGACAGGAAGGCTCAGTGTGTGGGAAGTGAAAGTTTCTGATTCACAGGCAGTAAACTTCCCTCTCCCCTTCTTCTCGAGACGGGGCAGGGCCGGGCTAAATGCCTCGCTGGGCTGCTCCCTACAGCTCATTGTTATCCAGTCTATGGAGGAAGCCACTGCTGTGCTTCCAGCCTGTCTCTGACAACAAGTGTAAATAAGGATCTAAATAACAAACAGAGGAATGCAAGCCTGTGTGTCACAGTGAGCTTCACAGGGCTCCGCTTTAGCTCCACACTGACCACCTTAATGACTTGGTCAAAAGGAGCGTGCAATGGTCGGCTAATTTCTTTTCTCTGGCATCATTAGATGGCACTGTATGGACAAATGAAAAGCAAGGCCAGTATATATGTGTGTGTGTGTGTGTGTGTGTGTGTGTCATGGATTACTGGCTTTGGCCTGGTTGTAAAGACCAAAGAGCTGGAGAAGAAAATAAAGCAAAGTAAAAATGTTTACATATGATGTGGTGTCTTAAATGTGGTTCACATTGTGAATTAGGCTAATATAAAAATCAAATTTAATTTTGCAACATGTAAGGCATTTAAACACCTTTCTTCCAACACACAACCCACTCCAACAATGTTGCTTATTCATACCAGTTTGATGGTGAACATCTTGTTTAAAATGCCTCAATGCGGAATGATTGACACTATGTCTGGGCCCTGCGGCCGTGAATGAATTATAAGCCTTATTTACGATTCACGTGTTAAGTAACTCAAGTAAGTATAGGTTGTGCTAGGTTCACAGCTTTGCTTTTTGTTTCATTCTTTAATGGAGGACTTGCAAAAACAGAGTGTGGACTTGTGTTTGACATGTCCAAAATGACATGTCCAACATGCCTTTCTTGCTGCCATCAGCAGCCCTCAACACCTAAAGGTAAAATAGGCATAAAGCATAACTAGTCATTATTGATGTTTCTCATGAGAGCAAAGTAAATACTTTTGTTGGCATATGATTTTCCGACTGTGACTAAATCCCCCTGTTGTCACCCGAGTTTCCTTCCACTTGACCTTTGACAGTCAGGAGCCCTTCTTCTTACTGCATCGAGTGTGTGTTGTGCAACTTGATTGAGAGTCCTCGACCATATCGGCTAGTTATGAGTCTTCCTCCTTCTGACACCCTCTCTGGTGTGGCGAGAGCGTTGTGCAGGGCGTGGAAAAAAGGGCTTGCCCTTCTGGCCACAAATCAGCCGGGGAGGCAAGCTTGTATCTTCAAAGGGTGGGCTTCCACCCGTGATTTACAGCCCCCACAGAGACGAAGTTAGGCACGGCCACTGTCTCTGCACCTGGGCCTTTATCAAGCAGCCAGGATGAGCTCTTTGCAGAAGACATTCAAATGTACAAGGAGCAGATTAGGCTGACTCAATCTTCTTTTGCGCGGAGAGAGAGAGAGAGAACAAAAAAGAGAGAACCGGCTGACTTCAAAAAGACCTCTTTCCCTCTGCTTCTTGAATGAGTGAAAGGAGTTCGGGAATGAAAACAGCCTTGTGTATTCAAAGTGCTAATTCACAACTTATTCCTCTAATACACTCATGAAGCACTTTTAATTGTGTTAGTTCGCATTCCAAAGACATGTTTGTAGCTTTTAATTGGAGGTCTCTTTGAAATCATTGAAATGTATGACTTGTGGGGCCAACTTAAACAGTTCTCATGTGCTTAGCTTGGAGGGTGGCTGGCTTTCATTCCCAGGCCTGGGTGGCACTCAAATATTGGCTTTTAGAGTAAAAATTATCTAAATATAAAGTTTGTTGTTGTTGGTTTTTTTATCATGCTCATTACAATATCTAAGTAAGTTGCATTTCTGACCTTGTGATTGATCTATTTGTTTCTTAATCCTCTTTTTTTGCGTGCCCATTTAAATTGTTTGTTGAGGTTTAGAGGCAATAAAAGATGTTTGGCTGAAAATTGTAATGACTCTTACAAAATGAGTGAAGAAATTACTTTGTGTGCTAAAGTCAGCTATAAGTGTAATATAATCAATAAATTACATTTTATAACTGCATAAAAATTTACAATTGGGATAAAAATAATTCCTTTCAGAGGACTTAATTGTAATTTATTTGTTTATATTTTAATTTACGTGTGTGTGTGTGTGTGTGTGTGTGTGTGTGTGTGTGTGTGTGTGTGTGTGTGTGTGTGTGTGTCCTGTGGTGCTGGTTGGGAGGAGTGAGGGCTGTAGCATATTTCTCTGTCAATCTTCACACGTCTACAGTGTTCAATACACTTTGGCAACCTCTGCAGGTCTCAGTTACTTTTTTCAGATAAACTATGGACTTCTTTCTCTCTGAATGAATTCTTTCTTAAGCCATTCTGCCTTCCTCTCCTGAATCATCCTTTAATCCAGAGAAAAGGCCCCGCGAACTGGCTGTCATTTAATGCTGCCACTGCCAGGACTCTTAGCTTAAATAAAGTCAGTGTAGCATGAATCTAATTCTGTGGATGTATGGGCCTGGGACGGTGAATGTTGCGTCTGGAGAGCCAGTCCTCCTCAAAAACTCTGTGCGAATGCCTGGCGACTGCACAGTTACCCACAGTGAAAGGACCACCCACTTAGGGTTGAGAGGGGATTTGCAGCTTTCCTGCCTGCTCATTCCTTTCCAGGCCTTTCTGATACTGTTTGCAGCTCATCCAATTGTGCCACTTGTAATGTTACTCTATAGCTCTCTGAAAGCAAGCTTCAACTGTCAATCTTTCTTTTAGGATGATATCCATGCGTATGTTGATACATCTTAAAGGATTTCCTGTAGACACTGAGTATACTTTATTAGATCTTGTTAATAGTTAAGTTCAAGATAATTAGAGCCTTATCAAATGTTGAATTTAGACTCTGTGCCTTCATTGTTTGCAGCACAAAACATACAATACTAAGCTGCACCTTATTTGATGTCTGGTAAATGTGATATCTAGAAATGATTGTTGTTGGAAGTGCCAAATGTAAGAGGGAGAAATTAATTTCAGACACTTTACATATTTTTTTCAAATTTTGTGAAAAAAATAATATTATTTCACAAAAGCATATCCAGAAATCTCAACATTTAGTGTCAAATGTATTTTGTCAGTTTTCTCAATGGCTCCTGTATTTTGAATTTTAATGCTTTATACTCTCTCTCTCTCTCTCTCTCTCTCTCTCTCTCTCTCTCTCTCTCTCTCTCTCTCTCTCTCTCTAATTTTGCCAGTTTTCTTTGAGGTCTTGTATATTTGGATTTCCCGCTTCACTGCTCCACCCCAACATGTTCATTTCCAACTGCCCATCTCCATTTACAACCTGTTTTTATCAACTTTTTTCACAAAGCACAACAAAACAGAGGGAGGGGAGCCTCACTGCTTGTGGGGTGCTAACACAGCCAGGAACATTGTCCATGAACTTCTCCTCATCTCCATCCCCCAGTGTTATAGACAAACAATCCTTTCCATATGCAGTGGAAAGGGTCATGGCGTTAACAGAGGGAGGAATGCTTTGGGGAGAAAATATTGTTCAGCAATGACACAGAAGTAATTTGGGTCTCACTGAGTGATTTCATCAGGGCCTTTTGTTGCCTCAAAGTGTTTGACCCAGAGGTCCCTGTCAGCCCTGTTGTTAATGGGAGCCAGAGCAGAGTGACAGCCCCAGAAAGTAAAACATTTTACTACTAATAGCAGGCCTCCAGAGGCTTAGGCATAAATATTTAAGCTCTTCTCTCTTGTTCCAAATACTGGGGGGTCTCCATGGTGCATTTATCTATAATGTAAGAAAAAGAGCAAATATATCCGCTAGATGCTACTATACCGACTTGTCTGTATTTCTTTCTCAGAGTTGTTAAGTGGAATAAGAGTTAACTAAAAGTTTTCCTTTAGCAGGGAATTGTAATAGCACTGTACATTGTTTTTAACCCTCATCAAGCTTCTCAGGGCTGCATGACTAAAAATATATGAACTCCCATCATCAATAGAGTCTGAGAAGATGTCCCTAACATAGCCTGGCATGAGGAAAAGGTACTAGCTTTGGCCTATTTCTCAAAGTAAACTTCATTAAAAAGGCTATGTGGCTTGTGAAGGTGGTCTGACGTGCCTTGAATGATGGTCTCCACAAACAAAGCTGCTACACAAGCCATCGAATTATCTCTGTCAAACTTTGGCGTAATCTGAGCTGATCCTCTTAAAAATATTTAAATGAAAACATTTGCACATCAATGGGCTCCATGGCAACGCTGTGTGTATTCTTCTTTGGGGTGCCTCTTTAACACTGAGCTTTAGAAAAGCACATCTCCTCTGTTGTGTTGACAAACAACAAAACAAACAATGTTAAATGGAGGAGCTGAAGTTTTTCACATCGTTGATGGATAGAGGAATCTGAAAGGCTGAAGGAACCCGAGTTGAATGAACACTCAAGTTCGAGACGCTGGTAATTATATGATTGGTGCTTGGGATGTGTCGTTATACATGGGCTATAAACCAGAGTGAGAGCATTTTGAATAAGATGACCAAGGTTGTGAGAGTGAATCTAATGCAGGGTTCTTCATAAGTATTCACTGAGCCGCCTCATCAGTACTTTATAGCTGCATATTATTGCTCTGTTAGGAGCACCTCTCCCCCTAGTGGCCAAAAATAAATCCGCCCGCATGAACTTAAAATCATCTCCCTGCTCAGGTTTTGCCCAAACAGCTCCGATTAGAACAGAAACTCAGGCATTTTCGCGGGTGACACAAAATGTGATTATGTTTGTGAAAATAATAGTGCTTCCGTGGTACTTCCTCTGCATTCTGGGAAATGGGCAATGTATTAATATAGCTTGTGGCTTAATTGGGTTTTGGATGGTAGATTAATTAATTTGTGGCTAATAGGCACAAACATGAGAAAACAAACTTCTTTACTTTAAGCTCAGGCTGTACATGCATCTAAGTAAGTAATGTAAATTATGCAGACTGTGTTGATTATTCTGACAAAGAGGTGCTTTAAAAGATTACTCCTTCCTGGCATTTTATCAATTGTACACTTCCATAAATAAGTTATGCTGCAGATTTGAATTATTAGCCTGCTTTGCTCTAACAAATATTTTGCAGTGATTAATGACACGGCTTGTTTATAAGTGAACTAATGTCATCAATTTTGCAATACAATAGCTTGTAGACTATATAACATACCGCAAATACACTCTGCTAGTTTGTACAACAGAGTACTACAATATAAATATGAGTCTTCACCAAAGTACTAAAACTGTCACTCTTTTGTAAGTATCAGTATTCAGACTGTCACACAATCCAGAACTTGTTTTAAAAGCTAATTATACTTTTCTGTTCTCTAACTCTGCAGTTTTATCTCCTTAGAAAAAAACTGTATCTCTGATGCAATACAGAAAAAGATCTGGGGTTCAGCTAAGCCTTGTAACTCTGCTGCAATCCATGCCTGCAAACTGATAGCTTACAGAAATAGAGCCCCCAACCCCCCCGGTCCTCAGCATAAAATGTGCTTTAATCAGCAGAACATCAATTAACAGTTAGAAATAAAATGTCACCTTGCCGTTTCAGGGGAGAAGACTTCTCCCCTCAAGCTTTCGTTTAGAAAAGTTTTTTCAATTCTTTCTTATGGTAATTTGCTCATTGTGCTGTGTGCTAATACCTTTAATACCTAATACTTTCATTTACTTGGGGTGTTAATTATATTTGCAATGTTTTAGAACTCAACAAAGCAATTAGAGCCAAATAGTTGTATCAGAAAATGTCAGTATTCAAATAGGTTGTTGTTAATCTAAGTTTTGTATTAAAAAATGTTGACAGAGATATTCTTTTGACAAAGCCAAGATTAATTGACAAAGACAGACTAATTAGACGGTCTGGAAATTTTCATATGATTTTAAGGGGATGTCCATAAATGTTAGGTTAATGTTAATCTGATGCACAAGCTCAAGCAAACACACACTCTCTCTACAAAGGCAAACTCTAGTTAATTGCTTATTGATGAAATTCAAGCAACATGTGTCACAAAATAGATGATCATGAGATCATTTTCACAAACAAACTCAATACCACAAAGATTATATTAGTGGAAATTCCATCATGTACAAATTGCATGCACATTTCTTTGTCATATAAAGTTCTTCAGTGCAAATGTTTCAGGCCACTGTATCCACTTTGTCTGCAGATTTGGGTCCAAATAATGGCTTTGGAATCCTAAAGGCAGGATGGATGTAAGACAGTGCTGAGGTGGGACTGTGCAGCATATATCAGCCGAGTCCTGCCTATGTGATAATTCTCCAAAGTTAAACAGCCATAAAAGGCTTGAGAACTCTGACCTTCACAATCTAACTAAGCAAGAGAAGCCAATGATGTGGAAGAGACCCATCGCAGCACTCGCATGATGATAAACTATGCTCCAGCTTTGCTAAAAAATAACTGTATGTCTTTGATGACATATATAGCGGCAGCATTTCAATACGATCCCAATTTATTTTGCACTAAAATGGTTTATTGTCGGCTATAAAGCATATGCAGCAAGAGGCGGAAGGACGAGGCTGCTTCAGTGCAGCGAGTGTGTCTCAAAGGCATATTGTTCTCTTGTGCAGCTCAAGAGCACATCTCAGTGATGTGCCTCAGCTCCACGAGAAGGCCGTAAAAACTATCAAAAGTTATAAACCTTATCATTAGTCTGCCTCTTGTCACTCATTCCTGCTACTTTACTCACAGCTGAGCTGTTTTTCGACGACTTTCTACAAACTTCTATCATGAGTGGGAATTTTGGCACAACAAAAAAATAATTTGATCTCATAAGAAGTGTTTTATAACAACCCCCCCACCACCTCCACCACCACACCCACCACCAACACACACAAATTTTACTGAATTTACAGATATTTAGACTCCCGAGCAGTATTTGTCACTTTGTGTCAAAAAGTTATCATAGAGAATAAAAGAGAAAAAAAAAGGTTTTGCTTGTTGTGAGACTCGTGTCTTGATACGGGGTCATTTACAATCCTATAACATATTCAGACACTGAGCAGATAAGCGAGCGATACATCTTTCACCATGCCTGCCCTTCACACTTGTCATAGCAGCACCATAAACAGCATCCATAACAATAGAGCCCACAGAGGGGAAAAAACTCCAATATGCAGAGGAGCCTGGAGCTAGGGCATACTTTGCTAAGAAATGGATATGTTTTTCAAGTCGTTGTGAAAATATGAAAAACATTGTTCTTGTGACAAGCAATACATTCTCAGCAGGAATTCTATTTTGCTGCAAACAGCCCTATAATTAATGAATAATGTAGTGTTTAGTGAGAGCGTTCTATTATTTGTATACTTGGTAGAGGGAATCTTTATGGGTATGTAATTAATCATAATTAAGAAGATTTTGACAAGAGCTTGGGGACAGAGCAGACAAAGCCCTCTTACTATATTCCCAAGGAGGGCACTATGAAATGATGGGCGAGGTATGCAGGCAGCTAATGAGATATGTTTCCACCATTGTAGGTCTTGTTATGATCTTTGGTTTCCTCTGTGTTAAGGGAGATCATTGAGGGTTACAACCGCTGGCTGGAGAAGGGAGGATGCACACCTCCTTGTTTCTCTTAACCCCCTCCTTAGATCTATTACAGTGCACTTCACAAGGCTAAGTACCATTTAATTTAGACACCCTCCCATATTTATCTTCAGCTTGTGATTTATGGTGTTCGAATCTATGCACTGGAAATGTAGGGTATCTCTTTACTGTGTCGGTCTGCAGATTTTCATACTATGTTGCATCAACAGCTCTTCCTTCCTTAGATTAATTGTTAGTGGAATTATTGGGCGTCATGATAGTTATTTACAAATTATTACAAGATAGTTTTTGTGTATCTTTGTGTTGTTTCTGGTGGGGGATTGAAAATGAAGCATGGCAGCATAACATTAACACAGAATGGTGAAGTCTGACCTCTGACCTCTGTATATGCTTGTTTCATGTAGCATATTGTCTTCAGCGATTCCTTTGCATTGCCCTGCACATTACATATTTACACTTATGATTATTTATTATTACATTACATCTTGCTTTTTTTCAACATATATTCAGAATTCTTTTCTTGAACTTCTATCCTTTATCTTTCTTTCCTCTCATCGTTATATTTCACTCTTGTCTTTTAGCTGCAGGAGAACGTCACATTGCATTTCACTACACATATTACTTGTGTATGTGACAAATAAATATTTGACACACACACACACACATCTTACATATCTTCAATCTTCTACCTGAATATCAAATGAAACTAATTCTAAAATAGTTCTGATGAATTGATATTTTTTATAGTACTTCTAAAATGTAACACTATTGCTAATAATTCAGCTAAAGCTACAGTAAACTTCTTTTGTGTTATTGAATTGAAGGTCTTATTCATACATGAAGTACAAACATGCTCTGTTGTACTTACAAGTATAAGGAAGGTGTGAACTACAGTGGCCGACCAGAGCAAACACGCTATTACACTTCTACTCTAAGAAACATACTGCAAATACAGAAATGATGCTAAGTTAAAAAAAACACATGCAACAGAAAAAAGCTGAATATACGGAAACGATGCAAAGGAAATAAACACAGTTTGGAAGTGCGAGTTTCTCTCATCCTAACTCCAGCGCTGTCTCCTTCTTCTATTAGCCTATTGCATTAATGGGTGATGACCTAATAGCTCTAATAGGCTACATAAATGTAAGGTTATATAATATAGTAGATCCACTTTTTGCAGTGATGTCTTTGCTGCTGCTGCATATATTTTACAACCAGAATCTATTATTGACCCCATATTGCCCTATAAGTATTAAATTAGGCCTGTTTGTCTACACCCTAGTCACATCCGGCCCTAGTTTGTAATAGATTGAGGACTTTTTTGCATTTTGTTTCTAAGTGTTTGATATGTACCTTCCAAGTATATTTGATATCTAGCCATAGACCCAGGTAAGCCTACTTAAATTCAGACACCCTCTTCATCGGCTGACCATATAGGCTAAATGTTAGGGCTGTCCACACCAAAAACGATGACTATACAGCAACAATGTGAGCAGTCACACTGATGACCAATTAGTGGCGCCAAGCACCTACTTAATGCACTAACTAATTACAGGAATGTCACTGGTAATATTCTACATGAACTACATTTTATGAACCTAAAAATAAGGTTATTGTCTAATGTCGGACTTCCGTGCTGCTGACACTGCCACGCACAAAGCTCCAGAGAGCCGGGCGTGAGACGGCAAGCGGGCCGGGTGTCAGATTTGTGCACAGCACCTAAATTGACAGTTCAGTCGAAAATCAGACAATGGTAACTTCCAAAACATTAACTTCCAGTGTTTTTTGTGAAATGAGAATTACTTTAAAAATATTAATGTTTAAAAATACAAAACTGACACAAAGTCACGCCACACCACTGACCCTCAGTGTGGAACAAATACACTTTCATATTCCTGAGTGCTGTTCATACATTTAATAGTTAGCTATTTCATTTTCTGTTTCACAAAGGCGAGAAGGAAAATCAAGTCCTTAATAAATGTAATGTCATCTGCCGTGTCATGTTGTAAATTTGGATGGCCTGGATCCGTTGTGTTGACTGAACATGCAGTGTTTTTCTGTTGCATGTATTGTTTTTTCTCCTAATGAAAGTGTTTTAGGCCATTGTAGCGTGTTTGCCCTGGTCGGCCACCATAGCGAACACACTTTCAAATGATACAACTTGAGAGAGAAACAATGATTAGACAGAGGTCAGTGACCTCAACATCGAGAAAGGTTCCTGGGGGACAGCAGCTTGTCGGCACCTGTATTTACCTGACTGTGTGTTAAAAGTGCAGAGCTGACAGATGAAAGTCCTGAAACTCTTTAAACTCCAAAGAGTGTGAGAAGAAGAGGCACCCGTGTGATGAATGACCCCGTTCCTCGCCCCACCTCTCTAATTTTCCTTTTTGAAATGAGCTTGTCTGTGTCTGCGCTGCTGCTTAATTGCTCTTTTCACAAGCAGCGTTGAGAAAGTGAGATGACTAAGTGAGCATACCTTCTGCAGCAGCTGCTTACTGGAGGCTAATGCCCCGAGAGCACACATACTGTCCTGACACTGGCATTTCTCACTCTGCGTTGCTCCTATGGTCAGGAGTAATAACACCTTAGATGAATAATTTAGCCAGCCATCATCCACAAAGACAGCCTGAGGAAGAATGGCCTCCAGGTAGCGTAGTTCACACATGTTCCGTTTGGTTTGGATGCTGTAAATAAAGAAACGGAGTGAAAGATCAGTAAATCGATTACTAGCTTTATGATAGTCGAGATGACAGGAATATCATACTTTCTGTAATAAGATCATTATGAGCAGGAAAGAGTGGAGATTTGTTGAGTGATCTGGAGAGCTGTCCCACTTGGCAAAATGCTGAATTGTGTTTGATTTCATAAATAATTGCAGTCATCAGGGACACACATTGTTTAAGGCTTAACCGTGTTGTTTACCCATGCCACATGTCTGAGGGAGAGACACTGTTGTGGATACACATCACCCTCAAGAAATCTTACCAAGGGCCCACTGTTGGCAAGTGTATTAAAGGCTTTTTCCAGTGTGTGTGTGTGTGTGTGTGTGTGTGTGTGTGTGTGTGTGTGTGTGTGTGTGTGTGTGTGTGTGTGTGTGTGTGTGTGTGTGTGTGTGTGTGTGTGTGAATAAGTGAGGAAGAGAACTTAAAAGGGGAGAGAAAAACAACATGCAACCAGTACTTGAGGTATTTAGGCGAAGCTGTAAGCAAACACATCCGTAGCTAATGAGGCCTGGCATATGGAGTGATGATTGGAATTCATCATAGCTCACTGTTGCTGCAGTGCAAGAGTGTTATGCTCCATCACTTAGACAACCACTAAAAGATAAGTAAAAAAGCGTTGTTTTCTACCCCAGTGTTAACAAATTAACCGACACATATGTGGGCCAAAAAGAAAGTTGAAAAGAAAGGTGATTGATTGTTCCCTTGTTGCCTTCCTGTCAGCTTGGTTTCTGTCAGCAGAGGATACATGAAAGTTGGAAAGCATCAACGCCTCTGGCCCAAATCCCACTTTGCACTCACAAACGTAGAAATTCTTCGTAAATAACAAAAAAGCAAGAACTCATGACCCCAAGAGTTTTCAGAATAAGAAGGAAAAGAGACATTTCTCTTGGAAGAGGTATGACTCTCACTTCTACATTAGTTCATCAGAGCCTTGTGAGGAAGTCTCTGTGGTGGACTGTGTGTGTTCAAATGTGTACACTTGCATTTGTGTGTGTGCTGAAGAGAGCTGAGAGGTAGAGGCATTGGAGAGAGCGAGAGAGCTGATTAGGAATCAGTGTTTATGCTTCCTCTGCCGAAGATGAAAGGGAGTGGAGGTGGAGGTGTGGGTGCAGGTGCTTGAATCTTTATCTGAGTGTCTCCCTGCACAGTGGAGGGACTGCTATGTCCCTATTATGGGTTAGAGCAGCAATCTCAATAGTCCCAGTCACCCCTCAAAAACAGCAGCACTGTAAAACAGGCATGGTGCCAATTAGGATGGAGCAAGCAAACATATTCCTCTTTGAAAAAAAAAAGAAATCCTGATGAAAGTGCATATTGATGTCATAAATTAGAAGAGTACAATAGATTGTTGGCTGTTTGTGTGTAAATGTTTAATTAACCTGCTTGCCTACATCACTGCTGTGCTTTGCAGCTAAGGAATCAATCTACTTAGCAACCCATTTAACAATACAAGGCCTGCCTTGTGTGACACATTCATTGGGGACAGCCGAGCAGTTGTTAATGTCTTCAAATTAACAAAGCCATTAACCCAAGTGATAATGGTCTGTTTCTTGTGTATGTGCAGGTTGTCCAAGGACGATAACTCTGTATAAAACCTAGGTCTAATTTTCTTTATGGCTTCAGGTGAATTATCTGCATTCTAATGATCATAGACACGATCACAGACACGTTTGAATCGGGATGCTAATGATCGAGGATGAGTTCAAACTAGCTGTGTTTAATCAGGAATGAAAAGGGGAAGTGTCACATAGAAATGTTAATAATAATTCAATATTCCACAGTGTGAAATTGCCATTTATTGTTCACCCTCAGCTCTCAGTTTTCACTAAATCAAATATTTATCCAGCATACTGCATGTGAATGTTGTGGACACGGAAATCTTTAGACCAATCTTGTTTTTTGTTTTTTTTTCAGCAGTGGTACATAATAGTGAGCAGTCTGCACCCCTCCCTTTTTTGCAGAGATCACAGAACACAGAGGGGGCCATGATGACCCCATCCCAGAGGAGCATGCTGTTTTGCCTGCAAGGTAAAGAGCTGCGATGCAGAGGAGTTTTTTGATTTAATCACCGTGCTCCACACTGCAAAATGTGTACTAGGAGATGGCAATTATAACGCCCGTGCCGGCCTGCTGTCCTGCCTGTGTGGTGATGCATTCCCTGGGGCGTCACAAGGAGACAGTGGCGGGGGACACTGCTACCATGAAAGAGAGCATAAATCCCCCCGCAGACAAACCAGGCTTATCACTCTGCACTAAGAGCCAATGAGAGCTGCATCACTGGGGCGTGCCACACTTAGTTAGTGCCTCCGTTTGAGCAGAATAAACACTTCCAAACAAGGTGCAGGGTATTTTTGTGTCTTCTTTTGTGTGTACTTTTCTGCCATTCCACAAAATCCCAGCAACACACTGACCTATTTACCTTCCTGCTTCAAGGCGATTTGATTACACAGCTTTGTATACAGTGGTTTCACATTTTCCTTAATCCTCATATTAATGCCATTCTCACAGTCCAGATTTAAAGTACCCGTTTGATTGTATTGTTTATATTAAAAGGAGAGGATACGGTATTATGATACAATATTGATATTTCCATAAATAAGTACTAGTGCCAGCTCTACCACATACTGCATTTGTCAGACTTCTTCACACTGAGAGGAACTAGCTCAACAACTTTTCATATTGGATCAATCCTACAAGGAATATTGTTGTTTATTGGCAAACATCCTGACACATCATCATACACAATATAGCGGGCATGAATAATGAATATCCTCTCATACAAAATATTCACTCGCACTCCAGTGGTGTTTACTCCCCTGCAGACATCCATGCTGAGGATAACCTCTGCTGTTTAGAGGAGCTCTGCATCTCACTTCTCTGCTGCTGAATACGGGGAAGTTACAAGAGACACAGTAACAACATAAAAGCAGCGAGAAATAGATCAGTAAATACACAGCAGCACTGTTTAAAGAGTGGCTCGAAAACACTTGCGATTGTGTTTTTGGAACTAGGAAAAATATTGCAGTGCGGCAGTGCAGCCAAGAACAGGTGACTGCAGAGAGACTGAGGCTAACCTGGGTACAGGTGAGATGATAAGGAGCTTCATCTGACGTCTGGCATTTAAATAAAGAGAGTTTTACACATGGGACACATTTATAACACACTGAAAGGATGGTTTGTTTAGCCCACAACAAACCTTGTTTGAATTTGTTGTTTGATTATAATGATTGCTTTCTTAGTTTCTTGCACATTGGCTAACTCCGGCCTATCTTTGTTTGGTGTGTTTGTTCAGGTTTGGCACCATCTGTTAGCACATATTTGGATTAGGTTTTATTGGCGCCACAGATTTATGGCCTTTCATCTTCAGGATTTCAAATGTTGCCTAAATTCATTTTCAGCCACATGAATTATGCTCTAGACAAATTTCTGTTATAGTTCATACTTGTGCTACATTTGAGCACATTCATATTAAAGTTAGCACCTCTGGTTTAGACTAAAAACCAATAGACTTACAAAATAATTTTGTATACCTTAGCAAATGTAACCCAGTTGGGTCCTGTAAACCGTGTACAGCGGAATATTAAGCTGGTGACTGACTGGCTGATGGAAGATGGTGCAGCCCTAGGGAGATGTCTTTGTGGGAGAAAATGGCACTCCCCTTGTAACTGTCTCGGAAGTCAATGCTATCACGCTGTCAAACTCAGAACTTGCTTCCCGCATTTCTTTTATTTCCCCACATCTCTGCATTCAAAATCATTCCCACAGCCTACAGCTATGAGCGCAGACTTTTAGTGCACGTCCGCTCTAGACGGGAAGCGTGGGGGACGGGGCGCATCCTGGGCCACCCTCACCAGGGAAAGTGACAGCCTGGATAATTGGCACTAATCAAGTGACTGCTTGTATTGAGAGAATGTCGCTATCTGCACAGAGAGCGGAACAAGGTTGACCCACAGAGGTAGTGCCCAAGGCCCTTACTCTCCTACAATATAATCTGTCAATCTGCAGGGTGTGACAGTCATCGTCTACCAGCGCAGTCCGTCTTTGGTCAATATGCAAAAAAAAAAGAAAAAAGAAGTAAGTCAAAGATAAAGAAAGAAAGAGAGAGTGGGTGGTGGGAGAGGAGAGGGAGTACGAGAGACGTTTCCTATTTCACATGAAAACTAGGATGTTATGGAGAGCATACTACATTATTCTTTTTATAATTTCTCTTACAGCTATTGCTTTGAATTACAGAGGACTTTTTGTCAAGAGCGAGAAGGAGATGAATCAAAAATTCATCTGAAGAAGTTCTGCATAGGGCGAGGCGAATATACCTCTGGTGGAACCAACATTTGCAAAAGTTCTATCTCCTTAAGCAATTATTAGCGGTGATAGTTTGACATGTACAAGAGTTGTCAACAACTGACTTTAAACAAAGTACAAAGCAGAAGTAAACAGTGCCTTGGGCTAAATTAACTTGGGGGACTAGCCACCTCATGAATTATAAATGGCCATCCATTACTGCAGTGAGTGGTACTACCAGGAGGCTTCGTTCATCGGAATAGACCAACCTATTTTCAACAAATCTGAAAGTCAAGTGACAGCGAGGCGCTAAAGAATGCAGTTCGGGGAAAAATGAGCCTGTTATTTAGTAAACGAGTTGTGTAATTTCTAAATTGTACCAAACTAACCATGGAATACCCTCGGGGGGGTTTGTGTCATCTGTTATACACGTTTGCCTACTAACTGCCATTCACTTGCAAATTAATTCCCTTTGCAGAGCGCATTTTAATCCATCTAATTAGCAAAGTGGCCTATACATAAAAGCCTATGTTTTATCTTTTTAATCCTCACCACCCTGATGCTGCCTGGAAATAATTGAAATTATGTCAACTAAGATTATATTGAGTCAGGATGATTTTGACAAACTGGACTTGTCCTCATTGAAGAACCCTGTGAAATGAACACTGTTGTGTTTGAATCTCAGGAGAACCAAAGTTTGAACTCATCAACAGAAAATAAATCCACGGGTTTAAAGTATTTCCTCTTTACATACCTTAAGAGTATTTCCTTTGTCGCAATTCTCAAGGTGGAAATTTAGTACATCTACTGACCTGCGATGACAAAGAAGAGGGATTAGAGAAGCTCCCAGATGCAGCTGTGCGGGAGCCACGAGGAGTCTGGCTGGTCAACATTGATAAAAGACGCCAGCCTGTCCTAACCAGGGACTCGTGCCTGCCTGTGCCTTGTGGGCTCTGTTCCAGAAAAGTGGTGAGACGTCTGGATTGGCACCTCTCTGGATACACTGCTGTAACCACTGGAGAACTGTGATGCCTGAACTGCTGATGCTCCCTGTAGAGCAAGCCACACACCAAAGGCTTCTTTAGACATGCAGAGAAAATAGATGCTGAAAGTCAATTAAACAGAACACTTAAAGTATGAGACTTATTTCTTTTTGTCGATCAGAAATGTGTCACCTTTTTGTTTCGGGTGACTTACAGAATCTTTATGATGACATTAATTGTCAAATCTAGAAGAAGCTGGGCTCCAGCTGCAGAGAGTGATGGCAGTTTCCTCTCCTGTCAGATAGCATAAGATGATGAAGTTGCACAAAATCTGTACAACCAAAGGGAGGGAAAACTTTGTCTAGTCTGACTTTCTTACATGCACGCGTGCAAGCGTTTTCGTTTTCTCTCTCTCTCTCTCTCTCTCTCTCTCTCTCTCTCTCTCACTCTCTCTCACACACACACACACACACACACATACACACACACACACACACACACACACACACACACACACACACACACACAGCCTCACTTTCATGCAAGAGATTGAAATCTGCTAGGCAGACACTCAAGGATGACAGTTTGCTTTTTCCTACGCCACATTCCCTTTTACCTCTTCTTTTCCTTTTTGCAATTTGCGAGTCTTTGCACAGCATGTGCAGCTCCACCTCATCTTCAAAAGACCAGTAAATACAATCATTTTACACTAGTGGAAGTAAATACATACAGCTGAATACAGAAGGAAAACAACACTGTGATCTGGCTCTACAAACACCGTGATTGGCAGGTGTATGGCACAAAGTGGGATTCAAGCGCAGCTTCACACATTAATTGTAGCTGCCGTTAAAGGATGTTAACCAATATATATTCAATGTTCCCTTTTTAGACTCAGTTCTGAGGAGTCACTCTTCAAGCATGGCAGCATTATGTGAGCCGCACCGCTGTAGATTTCAGGAGACTTGAAATACCTTTTTCAGTCGGAGCGTCACTGCAAAACAACATTCCCCTCCAGCTGTTTATTGGCAGCAAAATAAACTAAAATAACTTCAGTTTGTTTTGAATTGAAAGTCTTCATAAATGAAAATAAACAGTGCTGCAGCTATGTGCTGCCGCATACTGTATTCTTTCCCATAGAAATGAATATATATTTACTTTGTATACTTTGGCACATCCATATTTCATTTTGTCTTATTTTATTTTGATTGTTTTGATAAGGTCCAGAATTATTTATCACCCTGGACACACCCAGGCCATTGTGCTTTCTGATTAAGGCCTTCAGATACAAGTCTATGCTAATCTGAAGAACACAGGATTTGGTGAAGAACTTTACAGATGAAAGTAGCTGTGCTCTGATAAAAGGACAGTGAACACAACACTGCATAACATTAAGGTGGAGTTACTTCTACTGACTCATAATTGTCCAACATGCCTGGGAGATACACAGATGAGTTCACGGGACACCAAAAAAAAATCCTCGTCCCTTGTTTTGCATAATACTCAGCTTTGCATGGCAGCAGGGAGGGGCAGGTGCCAGTGATCTTCCCAGTGTCTCCAAGTCATTTTGTTTATCATTGAAATGCAAACCTTGTTCCATTATCCATGAGGTAGCGGGAGTAACGTTTTAATGTCCCTTACTCATGGCTCGTCTTCTGGTCTGAGATGACAGCACCGCACCCGTTCATGTCACAGATGATGAGAGACAAAAGGCAGACAAAGGGCGGCAAAAACAGGTAATTACTTCATACCTACACTTTTACATAGGCGACTCCCCACAGCATCCTTTTTTTTTTATATAATTAGGCCAACCAGGCCATGGTCTGGGGAGGCGTTTGAGGACACACATACTTTGGGACTTTGATTAAATCTGAGGTGTCAAGCAGACATGAAGGAACTCCACCACTTGTGCCCTTCACTGTTTCTTGTGTTTATGCTGCATGCAGTAAAAGTGTCTCCTCATAGAGATCCTTTGCCTTTATGCTGCTCTATGTGATTGATTATTTAGTGGAGAACTCCACAGCTCAAATCAGTGTGAAGCCAGCAAATAAAGTCAAATAACAAGGGAGAGTGCAGGTCTGAGGGAGGGAAAGATCGCAAGATGTTTTTGAAGCGAGTCAGAGTAGCCAAAGGGCAAGTAGATCTTCACGCTTTCGTATCCCCCCTTTTTAATATTTCTCCCCCGTTTTAATGATGCGCTTCCTATCCTTGAGTAAAGTTCTTCATAGCCAGTCTTTTTGCCAGAGAGGAATTTTTTCTCTTTGAAATACAATGTAAGTATATATTTATCCTAGTTTAGAGGCTTACAGGCCAAGGAAGAAATTCAAATTTGTGCTTTTATGAATAAGCATATTGACGGTTGTCTGGCTACTGCCGAAATGTTAACAATATATTAATAAACAGCGTGTCTGTTCTGCTCTAAAGCTTTGCTGGAGGAATGTGAAGCTTCAGTTTTAAATTAACAAAATACTACTACTACTAATATTAAAAAACATATTTTTGTATGAGATCCGTATGAGAAAAAATACTTTACTATAACATTACTTTACTATACTATACTATACTAATTAGTATAAAACATAATTTACATATATAACTCAAGAAAATAAACAGACAGGACTAAGTGTGTACGTGCATGAGGATGTATATACTGTAGGAATATGGGGACTTTGCATAAAGAAAAATCAAATATTGATGATAGTGGAGAAACCTCCAACAGAAAAAAACAATGAAATCCAAAGCAGCAGTGTCTGAGGCCCAAATATCAAAGGCGCCCTTTTGATACAACCAGTCTCACAGAGGTCTGCTCTCCTTTAAACATATTTATAATGAAGGCATCTCATCACACACGGTCCGTCTCAATTATCAGCCAGATCCTTGTACTTCCAGTCGCAAACCCTAAGGCTGAATGAATGTACCTGCATGCCTTTTTCTCCTTGACTAAAATACACTGGGTGCACATGAAAGGACTTGTAGCCAGGAAAGTTGGCATATGTGACATTTCTTAGTCTGTATTTTAAAGCAGCGGGAGCCAGCAACCCGTGATGTTGAAATTGTGAAATCTGTAAGACTGCACTGTTGAAGTCAACGCATTGCCTGTTGAAATACAAAAGACAATGGTAAGGAGATACACTATACAGTAACTAAATCAAGATTATAGAGCTTTAATCATATTACATGTTTTGCCAACATCTAGTTTATGAGCCTTTTTAGAAACTACAACATTGACCGTTACAGCTTAACAATGAAGAGTTTAACTATTGTATTGTTGAACCTATTGTCCCGTTACAAAATATTAACAACTTTCTGGCAAAGATGTTGAAAGGGAAATATGTATAGAACACCCCCTCCCTCGCTGTCTTAAGGCAGAGATAGCCATTGAAAAGTGCTGGTTCAGTCTCCCTCTGTCTCTGGGCATAGCTTTGATCAGTCCCACCTCAAGACTTATCCTGGAGGGAGCACTGCACTCCTATTCTCCATGGCTAATCATACTTCCTGTCTTTGTCTTTATGTGCTTTAGACAAGCGTCAGATAGAAGCACAGGAACAGATTTGCCCCGAGAACCTGGAGAAGAAAGCCTCTGGTTGTGCTGCGGCTCGTCTTCTCCAGCGGATTTCCTCATGAATATTTCCACTGTTTTGGAGTGGTGGATTTCAACCCATAGCCTCTTTAAGAAAAGGTGTTTCTGAGAGAGGAAAGGGGGAAAAAAGCCTTTCAGAGTTCAAGATGCCAGAGTAAATGCACTGTATGTCACCTGGCTGTGTTGAATAGTGTATTTTTAGCTATACATACAGTTGCTGATGACAAAGCCAGAGGTTAGAGCCTGCTGTACTCTGAGCCACAGCGCCTTGCTAACCAGAAAAGAAGAGACGTAAGTATCGAAATGGTTAATAAAATAATTTCACATGCACAGCATATTCTTTGGGCTCAGGCAATATTGCTCTGCCTGCCACCAGTGGCACATTTCACCAAGAAACGTGCTTTGTGTATTTCAAGCAAGTACAGAAAAGACCATTTCTGCCAGGAGCCAAAAAGAATGAAAAGAAATAGACAAAAATCCTTCTTTTTTTGCAGGGGGAGCTGAAGGCTATGAAAACCATCTTGTGTTCTATTTTTGAGCTGATTTCCATATCCATAGCCACCTGAGGGAGGTCAGGCTGCCCTGGCCAACTTCCTCACAGGGAGAGGGACTAACAGTGACAGGGACACAAACCCAAGCACAAACCGTATTCCATCCTTTCCAACACCCACGCCACTCACTATCCTCACTGGCACCACCAAGACTCTCACACGGATAGGGAAATGAATCGCCATAGAGAAACAGAAAACAACAAAATGATTTCTTTTTTTCTTTTACTTCTTTCTTGCTTTTTTTCTTTTTCTTCTTCTGCTTCAAAGCCTGCAACTCTCTGCTGCGCCCTAGGGTTAATTAACATGAACCAAACAGTGAATGATCAGAGAGAATGGGAAATCTCCAAAGGTTAAGTGTCACATGGGAAACGTGTTGTCAGAAGTAGAAAAAGAAGGGTGTATTTTGATTTTTTTCAAATGAGAGAGTAGCATTGCAGAGGGAAGAAATTTGTAGACACCTTTCCAAAACTTTGTATTTCTCCTGTCAGAGAAGGCAGAGCTTCATTCTGGCTTCAAACAATATCTGTAATTCTGTGACATTTTGATGAACAAAAGAACTCTGCAGTTTTCTCTAACTTGCTGATCTTTCAATGGATTTACTCCCTTTTTTTTTTACAATATCGTACAAGTACACACAACACAATTCCATGAAGTGATAAGCAAAAGCTTGCGGGAAAAAACACATCCATCACAAAGTTAATCACTGCTTTTAAAGACCTACTCATTGAAATTGTATCCCCTCTTGGTTTATCCCTGGAGGGAAAAAAAGAAAATGACTTCATGAGCCACAGATATCCTGGATAGCATGTCGCGCAGGTGAAATAGTATGATTTCTCTCTGTAATAATTAACACGGGCTCCTCTTCTGTCCCTGTGGCTTGTCGCTGACATTTGGTTCATGCTTGAGTGTCTGCCTAGCTGATTTCAATCTCTTGCATGAAGGTGAGGCTGTGTGTGTGTGTGTGTGTGTGTGTGTGTGTGTATATGTGTGTGTATAGGGGTCCAGTGGCCAGTCTGACAAGGACACTGGTGACAGGGCCTGCCTTCAGATGGGATTAAGCATCATGACGATATGGATTAGAGACCCACTCAGTCAATCCCGAACCTCCAACAAGTTAGAGGTTGAAAGCCAAAAGCTAACACACAAATGAGTCTTCTCAGTGTGTTTGTGTTCTTACAATATTGCATCATGTATAAGGCCATAACTCACTCGCTTCTGAATACATATTTTGACAATTCCCAAATTAATCACAGCGATCTCTATACATTGTGTCTGCGGTGACACGCCGTATTGATTTACACTGTGCTCTGAGGATGAAAACACCTCAGAATAGTCACCTCATCCACCGCTGCAACAAGCCTTATTTTACATTATTACATTATGTATGCAGGCTTGAGTATGGATAATGGATGAATCTAAAGCAAAGCAGTTTAATTACCCACCATCATTCTGTCTCACCTCGCTGCGGAGCACACATCTTATTAGCCATGGTGTAAATAAACATTAATATGCCACCCTGATAAAGACTGTCCTCTTGCAGTTTCTTGCTATATTACCATCATCGCTGCAAAGTACACACACACAAACTGATCCAGTGGCATGTGCAAACAGCGGACGAGCTGCTGACGCTGGGGCCAGACCATTACAACCACTTCATAGAAAATTATCATTAGTGCATCTGGCTGGAGGCCACGCAGCCTCATCAAAAGATTAAACTGTACACACACAGTATGCATACATGCATCCTGTATATGATGTAAAACAAAAATCCTGCGCTTTCTATGTCAGACATTTGATCAAACCAAGTGGATCACAGCAATCTTTGCAAGCCTGGTTCTTTGTCAGAAAATTCTCTTTTGTATGTTTGGCAGGCCGGCGAGTGGCAGAATTGGCACAGGGGATGAGGGCCGTCTCTGTGGGCCAACTGAAGGAGAGGAGACAGTGAATATAGATAGAAAGCATGTAGGTTAACCAGCCACAGGGTATTCTCATTCCTTCAGCACATGGCAATAGAGAGGAAGCTTCAAGCAAAGAGAGAAGTCAGCATCCAATCCAGCCCTGAGCATTAAATACTGCTGATCTGATAAACTATATAGAAGTCTGGTTATGTCTTCAGGTACGCTTTTTAACAAACTGGATTGTGACTAGTATCAGACATGACTGATTTAATGTACAAGTTAATAACTTTATTTCTTTTATGCAAACTGCACATTATGTGTAAATACTGTATTAATCAGGCAGAAGCCAAGCAGCAGATTCATAGCTTTCAATCAAGTATAACCTTCTTGAGAATCCTTTTGGCTTCTCAAGATGATAGAAGCTGAACTCTTCAAAGACATACATTTTATGGCACGTAGACAAACCTCTTTTATAAACTTCTCGATATTTCTTTTTTGTCTGCAGATGGACTGACTGCAGCCAAAACTGAAGAAGAGACAGGCCTTATTCTGCTCTCTTATGTTGTTTCAATTACCAGTCTACTGTACAAAGGAGGCAGCCTGATGGCATGACGAGTACACAGCGCTCTTCTGCCTGTGCTCTTGTCTCAGTTTGAGCCTCATAAAAGGAAGCGGGCCTGACGATGCCAGAGGCGGAGGATCTGGCTCTTCGGTCTGCGCAGAGAAACATCAGCAGAGTGCCATTCTTTAGAAGGAGATGTCCTTCACTGTGGTGCCAACTCTCCCTGGGGCAGCAGCATAAGACACAACCTCTTATTTACCATATACAGGATATCTCAGTGCCCTTAACGAGCCAGGATATTCACCATCACAGAGACAAAGGCCACGCTTTCACTGAAGAAACTGTGGTTTTGCTGAATTAAATAATGATAATTAAGAAAATATTAATCAAACTCTGGCTCTCTCGGCTCTGCAGCTGTGTTGAGGGAGCTGGTCCTCCAGCTTAGCCTGTAGGAGTTCTCATTTAGAGTAGGCCTGCGACCTATAGAGCTGAAGGCACACACTCACACACACAATTAAAAGAAGACCTTGGTGGCCTACTACTCTATAATTAAACACCCTTTGGTGCCATGCACAAAGATTCTGAGCTGGGTTCACGTGTCAGGAGAGAGAGATGAGAAGGAACGCTAAGAAGCTGTCGGTTCTCTAACTTGCAAGTTCTGTTCAATGCAATAAATTAATAAAAAGCACAAACTAATACCTTCCCAACGTGCAGTTGGTATGTCTGGCGGGCCGGCAGCAGCTATACAGCTGTACTGTGAAACTTTAATGCTGCTTGATGCCTGCAGCGCTGCCTGGGCTTTGTCTCTGAGGTGATTGGGGGGAGCTTTCCACATGTTCAATCTAACTGGGACAAGTATTCGAAAAAGGAACAGGAGTTGTCTGACCTTTCAGGCTAAAACCACCACAATTCAGCAGCCTGACAGCTGGGAATGGTCACTGGTTCCTTATCAGTAAAAAAAAAACCCAAAGTAATCAGAAATGTCATCTCAAATTCAAACCTTATTAGGTGATTATATGGTATTATTCTTCACCTTTTAGGCTTCAGAGTGCTTGTCATTTGGCTCTAGTTGTTATGGTAATGCAAGGTATTCCATCTCCGTCCCAGCATGCTCTGTGTTTGACATTCATGGGGTTAAAGTCCCCTGAATGATGAAGTGCCAGCGTTTGGGACAGTAAATTGCATCGTTTCAATTGAGAAGAGAGTTCCCCTTGGGTTTGCTGGAGGTCCCTACGGGCTGGCCTTGAACAGAACAGCATGTTGTACATCTATATAAAAAAGGGAAAAATATGGTGGTACTTTCCTCTTTATGATGCAAAGATTAATCTGTCACCACACTCAGACATAAATCTCACTCCTTGCTTTGCAAAATACTGTTTTACCTTACTTTGGACTATATTTTATTTTTTTATTGCCTATAAACATAAACCATCACAAAGGGCTAATGTTCTCATCAATATTATTACAAAATGATCATAAATCCTGTGCCTTGTTAAAAGTTAAAGCCATTTCTCTCCTCAGCTACTCAACCAGTGAAAATATTAGACAGAAGCATTATTTTATAAGGCAATTTCTCTCCCAATAATAGATGATCTTCTATCATATTTGAGCCGCAGAACACCACTTTGTTTTCATTAAATGATTACGTCTGTGCACTTTTCCTTACATCCTTTTCCTCATTGCTGTGTTCAGCAGTACTGATCTTGCCTTTTGGGGACATTTTTTCTTATACTTCAGTAGAAATGCCTTGACAACACTGTGGTGGTTATTTCATCCTGAGAGACCACAAACTAAACAGCAGAAACACACTGTATTGAAGCTTGTTTAGTGGTATGCAAATAATCTTTGCCGGAGGTAAAATTAACATTTTTAATTAAAATATTAGCACCAAACAAACACAGAAAAACACACTAATGATTAAATCATCTTGATGGAACCTCATAGTGGAAAATGAGGAAGATTTTATCATAATTATTTGTATGAAACGATGCTGTACATTACTGTGTTTTCATAGTCATACATCTTGAAGTTTGTGCAGTTGACGTTTTGAATTGAAATACAACAATTTTAAATACTATTTTAAAATGTCACAAACTGCATAACAGTAATATTTTCATCTCTTCAGCAAATACTAGTCCTCTGTATAGCTGTCATAATTTATTTTCACTTGATTTACTACATAGAATAATAAGGGGAAATCATGATAATGGAATGTCAAAATGTAATTTGAGATCAAATATTTCATTATATTTAAACGTGTAAGATCTCTGCATTTCTTCAGCAGGTATCAGATATTATGAGACCTGAGACACAGAGGAGCTGGAGCTGTTTGCTATTAATGCTACTATAGCGCCCTCTAATGGTTATCTATGTAAACATCAAGTAAGAACAAATAGGTGGGATGCAAGGAAAGAAAGGAACAATACTCCGACAAAGCAACTTTATTGCCATTTTGGTATGACAAAAGTAAGGTGTTGTACAGATTCTTCATGTGTCAAAAAGATAAATGTATCTCGTTGAATGTTGCATTCAAATGTCTGCAGAAAAAGTACGGGTGGCTTTTGGCGCAGAGCTTGTTCCAAGTGTAATATTCATAAGCCCACCTTTTCAGTGGTGGAAAGTGAGGACCGTTTGATACTGACGATTAATTTTTACTCCTCTGGTCCACACAGGCTGAGCAGCGCCTTCTGGTAGTCTCCCTTGGTGTGTTCCTGCATAAACAGAGCCAGTTAGAAGGGCTGCATGACAGAACAAGCCTTATTGTAAATCAGTAAAAGGCCAGGGGCAGCCTGTATAATTCACTCACCATAATAGTCTTTTGCAGAGACTGTCCAAAGTTGGTCTTGTATTGAGAACAGATCTTCTTCAGGTCCACCTCGCAGCGTGACACAATAATTCTGGTCACTATCTTCTCTTTGGCTCCTTTACCCTGAACAGACAAGCACAAGTCAGCACTTAATTTAAACTTAACTACAGCAGCTGATGCAACGCTGCTGTAAGATAACTTTTGCCAACTTTGGATTCTGTGTTCCTGCAGCAAAATTGCACTTTCACAAGCAGATGTACTTCTTAGATCTGTTCCATAAAAAAAAGAAGAAAAAAAGTTGGGCCCTTAAAATAGCCACATTTCAACAAGAACAAAGACAAAAGCACTGTAACTACCTTCATGGCTTCATTCAGTTTGTTGGCAAAGAACAGCTGTTTGTTTTCAAAGCACTTAACTGGAGCAAAAGAAAAACAGAATTAATATCCACAATAACACATCTTGTATTTGATAGATGATTTTCTTTTGTAATTTTAGAAGTGATTCATACAGCAAAATCCGGCCTACAGGGTGACTATTCACTTAAGACAATTAGTAAAAAGAGTCTAATGTATTCATAACATGAAATACTGATAAAAGATATGTGTACCTAGCACCAGGAAGGACTTTTGCAAGTCTCCTTTAACTTCCTTCACAATGCTCTCCTGCATGTCGTAGGGGCTGTAACTCTTGTACCTCTGAAACACTAACAGAGAAAAACATGAAAACTGATTGTTAATGGGTATTTTAGAATTTTTTTAAGGGCAATTAAAAATTAACACTTGACAACACGATACCAAAAGAAAACATGGTGTCTTACCTTTCTGTAGGTGGGGTACGCTTCTCTCAGACATAATGGAGATCCAGGTTGGTACATCAGTTCCTTTTATCATTACCCCAGCCTCAAAGAGTGCCTGAGTTGAATCAACAAAATATCAATGAATACTTTGTGGCATGAGAGGGGTGTCACTCCTTTTAGATATCAAGGTACCAAAATTAAGTATTATCTAATGTGCACAAAACTGTAACGTGTACAAAGTTTTACTAAGTTATCCAGGATTTCCAGACTCATTTTGGACAATTTAGTGGATTTTTCAAAATTAGCATGAGGTATTTAATATTGAATTTGATGCCAAAATCGATTTACTTTAGATTCCACAGACAAAGTCAAAATGGGCAACTTACTCTGGCATCCGCATCGATCTTTTCATAGTCTACAATAGCGGTTGGTTCTGCTCTCTTGGTCTGCACAGAAACAAGACACAAACTCAGGTCAGCTTCAACTGTATGGTGTTACATAAATCAAAAAGACAGGCACTAACAAATCTCACCTGCACCAGAGCCAAGAGCAGCTTAGCAAAGTTCCCAGAGGTGTCACCTGCCACATCTTTCTCCAGTTCCTTCTTGAACACTGTGGGAAATAATATTTTTCATTCAGGCATTTAGCTTTCCCTATATAACCAGAGTCATCTCGTATGGCTGTGGAATTTCTGGTTCAAGAACATTTAAGACAGGGCACAATACTTTTTTATAGACAGAGAGCCTAGGTTGTACAATAGCCTCATAGCGAATGCAAAGCACCACAACCTATAGGTGAGGCATTATACAATGTATTTGCAGCCCTTTATGTGAATGCCTGGGATGTTTTGGACCTACACTCCTTGTAGACCTTCTTGATCTCCACCAGCTCATCATTGCTGCGTGAGCACAGAACCTCAATTAGCGTTTCTTCATCTGTTCCTGCGCCCTGAAAGAGACAGAAATCTTTACTACTTTTTGTATACACAATTAAGTTAGATTGGGGTTTAGCAAAAAAGCAAGTTATGTCATTTGTCCAGTAGAGGGCAGTGTCGCCCTTCAATCGAATCCACTGATGCCAAACACACCACTCATGCAATCTGTGTCCTTTACCTTGATAGATCCTCTGATCTCTGAGGCATCGAACTGCGGCGTGCTCTTCATCAACCCAAGGATCACTGTTTCCAGAGAGCCAGAGAGTGCTCCCTTCAGGGCTGAGATCATGTCCTAAAAATAGAACAGTGTTACCCGAATGTGTCCCTTACTGTAAAGCCACCACATAATTGAGCTGTGAAGCCTTTTGGATTGTCTCTCCCGGCCTACTGTACCTTCTTTGCCCTCTTTTCATATGCAAAAGCGATTTCTCTCCTTTGTGAGTAGGTCCGCTTTGTTAGGACGTCAATGATGGTCTGTTCATCTACTCCTAATGTTCGAATGAAAAAGACATAACAATAATATATTTACACAAATATATCCAAGTGCAACACAGCTGACTCTATATGGCTTATCATTCAGAGGAGATTCATAGAGTTCAGAGGAATAACTAACAGACAAAAAAAAGTATGACTCAAATTTGGTGGTATAAAGGTTTTGGCTTATTTATCTGTCATAATTCTGACATCCTTTGACATTTGGTTCCTAAGGAAATTCAATATGTAGAAAACAATATTCACCGTGTACAGTAAAGTGTATTTTGAAGAATATACAAAACTATAACAGGGCCGGGCAGCAAAGCTAGCTTGCTTTAACACATGACGTGGTCACACGGTATTTTCCCCCTCAAACCCTCATTAGCAAAGAAACATCACTCCACACAGAACAGATTCTTCATAACAACAAAATGGTGGACTGTTGAAGAGTTAGCAGTCAGACGGTCAGAACAGAGCTGTGCCTGCACTGAGGCACAGACTTGGAGGTGTTCCCAGTCAATACATTTTAAGCCAGGATGCTGACTCACAAATACCAGCTACGTATCTGTAGCAACCAAGCACAGCTTTTTTTTTGTATGTAATGTACTGCATCTTGCCTTTGGTTTTGATAGCAGTCTCTATTCTGGCAGCATCTCTGTCAGGGTCAAAGTCCATAGCAGGTACCACAGTGGGGTATGTGGGTTCATTGGCCTAAAGGTCCAAAGCAAATTGGAGTGAGATAAAAAGTATTTAAAGTGCTCATATTATGCTCATTTTCAGGTTCAGAATTACATGAGTACATTGTATTTAGAGGTTATATCAGAATAGGTTTACATGGTTTAATTTTCAAAATACACCATATTTTTGTTGTACTACACATTGCTGCAGTTCCTCTTTTCACCCTGTGTATTGAGCTCTCTGTTTTAGCTAAAGAGTGAGACATCACACTTCTATTCCATCTTTGTTGGGAGTCGCACATGCGCAGTACCTAGGTAAGGACTACCCAGTCAGAAGCAGAGTATGCGGGCGTGCCATGCTAGCAGCTAGGCGAGCATTATAACGTGTTACAAAGTGACCCACGTTCGTCACAGAAGTAAAGGCTGGACTACAACAGAGCTGTTTGGAGCAGTTTGTGAACAGTTGGGGTGGACTTTGGGCTTTTTCACTTTCTAAACCTATAACATGCACAAAAAAGATATATAACACAATAAAGGAAAGGGAAAAAGCCAAAAAGCATAATACAAGCACTTTAAGGTACATCATGTATTGTAGGAAAGTTATCATCATAAAAATATAAAATAAATATGACATTACCCCGATGTTGAGAGACAGCTGTCCCAGAAACTCTGATACCATAGCCATTTTGACTGTCCTGGAAAAGGTGACAAACTATCAACACTGTACAATCTTGTCATCAAATATCATTGTAATCCTATCACCAACATGTCTGAGCTGGGTGCAACGGGTCATGTTTGTTTCGTCTCAAGATACAATCATTATCACTTGAACCACTAATGTCTAAACAGAGAAACTTCATTAAAGTTGTTGCTTTTGGTACAACCGAGTCACACAAATCACTGCAAGACTTTATCCATTTTATTAAGTTATTCCTTTCTTTTCATTGCTTTGCCATATTCACATTCAGATCAGTTTCTAGTAAAGAGGTTAGATATTACTGACAAACTAGCTCTTTCAAATCCTTGTTCAGTTTGACACACATCCTTAACAGATACCACATAGAGACACACCCTGGAAAAAAATGCTACTGTACTCAAGTCTGGTAAAACAACGGAGCACATTCACGTGCAAAAAAACAGGATAGAGAGCTCAAACTGGAGAGCAGGAACTTATTCTTACTTAACCAAGAACACAAGGAAAAAAACGACAAAAAGATGTTTACAAAAACTAAATGGAAACTGTGTGGAAATCATTTGTCATGACTGCAAGTTGGGGAAAAAAAGTGTGTGTGTGTGGGGGGGAATCACTTAAACCTCCCTGCAGTGTAAAGTTTATCTGTTAGTCCACATTAAAATGCATAACTACATTGAACTTACCTAGGTGGAGATGCAGAGATATGTCCAGGCGATGTTTAGGTGGAATGGGTGTGGAGGTTCAACTTTTCTGACAGAAAAAGGCTTCCCCTTTCACCTCCCCTTTCCATTCAGTCATGACTCCACCCTTCCACATGAAGCCACTGGAATCTTCAAGTATTGGTAACACACACACACACACACACACACACACACACACACACACACACACACACACACACACACACACACACACACACACACACACACACACACACACACACACACACACACACACACACACACACACACACACACACACACACACACACACACACACACACACCTAATCTTGACTTCCAGCAGTTATAGTATAGACAGTAACCATACCCCATTTGCATACTTAGAAAAAAGTTTATTGTTGCTCCGTTTGCACAAAACATTACAATTGACAAAATATACAAAACATATCTCTGAACAAAATTTGAATATAAAAAAAGGTATATATTCTACATTGAGTGCTTTAGCATTCACATTTATGTTTAAGGTCATAATGTATTTCCAGTATGAAATCATAGATATTGTCAGTGGTTTCCTTTCCTTTGCAGTACAAGTCCTTATCTGACTCACCTAATATGAAATGAAATAAATGATATGATATTAAATCCTTTGACATGGGAATATTTAAATGGACTTCTGAACTAGCTTTTTAATATACTTGTTACGCCTGGCTGCACGTTTCTTTTTCTTTTTCTTGGTGTTGCCGCCTGCATTCAAGTTGCTCTTTGACTGCCCCGCTCCATGGTTGTTGGACTGCGATGACCCAACTTTAGTTGTCTGGTAGGATAAAGGAAGGTAAAAAGATTGTATCTTTAAATAACTGGGGCTAAATTGAAGTAGCATCACACATTATAGACAAATTATTTGTTTGTCATTCTCAGAAGTACAAACATTGGTGACAAATCCAAATGCCCAGCTGAAAACTTATTTTAGTTGTTTTCTGTACATACATACAAGTTAAATAAAAAAGTTGATATGTGGAATTTATACAGGCATTCAATACATGTCTCAGTCTATACCTCTAACACTGTTGAGTTGTTGTTGATACGGCTATACTCTCTATTGTCCATGTTGTTAGTTTTGGGCTTGTGCTGTAAAACTATGCATTAGTGCACTGGTTCAGCCTGTGTGATAAGAAAAAGGCTCAGGGCTATGCACTCACCATAACTCAGAGGGAGACGTCATTCATCTTGGCTTTTAGAGAATCCCTGTGCGTGTGTGTGCGCGCATGTGTGTGTGTGTGTGTGTGTGGGGACTTTCTAGGCATTAACCAACACTTCCTAATAGTTCCAACAATCTTTCATCTCATTGCTGTCACTTGTCCGTTCATGACCAGTACTATTATTTTGTTTCACAGTAACTATGGTGACGTAAATCAAGTACACACCTTTATGAAGGGTGTTGGTAGGAAGGTGCAGGGGACACGGCCGTGTTTCTGGTGGAAGGGCAGGACCACAGCGGGATCAACAGGTATCCAGGGCACGAGGCCGGGGACCGGGAGCTTTGGGACTGAGCTGTGGACCTGCTGCAGGTTGTATGCCCCCCGACTCACTTTCCCATTAGCTGCTTTTAATAAGGTCACAAATGGTTCCCCTGCCTTGTGCGCAATCAGGTACTGTCCTTCCTCCAACCTACAAAACCAAATTAAGTCATTGAGGGTGTGTTAAACTCAAAACCCATAGACTGAAACATGTTGAAGCATTCTGAAGGGTTTTGTTCTTTCCAGCTAAATGATGGAGGTGAACAGAGCTTTAAAAAAGCAGAAGGTGACACATGCATTGTGTGTCGTTGAGTAATTGATTGCGTAACCCTCCAACACAACCATGAAGGCAAACTACCGTCGTGTTTTAAGCCCGAGGCTGTCAGACATCATGACTGTATAATCATTTCATCATCTTAAACAGAGCATGAAGAAGATGTGCACACACAACTCATCTGTAGATATTGCCCAACTAAACAATAGAGTTTAAGAAAGAGCCCCAACCACTCTCAAATCAAACCACATTCATCTATGCATATGTTTTTTTTTGGTTTTACACATTAAATATGTTGTGTGCTCTCATTAGGACCATTAATCAAAAACTGTTACTTTACTGCATTAAATCAAAAGCTGTGAAGACAGCCCAGAGTAACATTATTTCTGCAAAAATAATGCGATAAAGATGAAGCATGTCCTCAACAACTTACCCAGTTAGCTTTTTCAGTAGGTGCTGCAGTATATTCAGCGAATTGGAAGGCCTATGGAATGAAAAGAGATATCACCAAGTTGCAGTCTGATTACTTTGGTAGGAATCTAAATTCCAACACTAACTCAGAGGCGTTGATAGCTACCATTAATGAAAAGGCATGGATTATTGATTAACTAAGTGAATCTCAAGTTGACAACATTTTAAATGATATAATCATACAGGGGTGATAAGGTTAATCCTAATCAACATCTGTTGCATCGACACTTACTTGAACCCACAGGAGATGTTCTGTTTCCAGCCGTCAGGCAGCTTTCTCAGCACAGCTACTTTTGATGTGTGCGCATTGATGTGAGCTACAGAGACAGAACGGGAGGATGAAAGATACACTGAGAAAAGAACAAGAGCTACTGAGTGTGCACATCAAGAGCTTCACTTCATCATCAATGCCATTCCTAGTGCTTACAAAGTAATGAGTCTGTGTTGATTTGCCAGCATTGTTACAAGCTTGTTTGTTGGTCCTGTCTCCTTTCATGACTCCCACTGTAGCATGTAATGCATGCTTATTTCCACATGGCCTTCATTCACTTAACTATAGACTGTACTGGAGCCTGTATCCACAGCTATAAATGCACAATTGGGGAATGCCACATGATAAACCACATGATGAACTATGAACTACTAAGCAAAGAAGGAAGTCTTTTATCAGTTGTGCCTGTTGCATAATGGCATTAAGTGGGATATTTTCTATAGGGTTTCCCATAGCTTGAATGTTAACACTGTTTTCTCAACGGCCATTTCTTTTCTCATAATACTAAGACGGAAAGGTCCAACAATTTTTAAACTGCATCCTCTTTCAAAACATCTAGGGTCTCGGATGCCTGATACAGGGTTAGATTCACTTTTTTGGCAAGCCATTCACAGTGAACCTAACCCATAGGGAACCCATATACAAGCTGTACTGACAGTGAAGCTAATGATCCTGGCCAGTATGTCAACTAATATGCCAACAGACTGGATAATTTAGAGACTGCTTTTTGCCAAAGCTCTACATTAGACAGAATAAAAAACTCATTATTCTTTGTAGATGGTGATGTACTTTCCCAGCCAACACCTATACAAGTCAACATATCAATGAACATAGTACAGAAAAAGGATTGGAGTCTTTCCCTGGATCTTAAGCGACAGGTTAGCAGCATGTAAGTCGACAATACAGTATGCATTAGGGAATTTACCTGAAGTTCAAAACAACATTTAGCTGAGCTCTGCACACTGTAATTCCCCACAATCAAATGTGGCTGTAGTTATAGCAACAAAGTAAACTCAATCCCTACACACAGTCACAGCAGGATGGTGAGTCATCTAAAGACTATGCCATTGGTTTGTGGGAAGATCTGCCATGTGGACTCTACTAAACCCTCTGAGGGAGGAAGAAGTGAAAATTCTCTTTTTTTAGCAGCATTTACTTTAACTATTTTCTTGGCAACTATGTTGAAACATTAAAGACTAAAAAGTGACACTCCACATTACACTAGAACTGAGAGCAATTTGGGAACATTTCTGTCTTGATTTTCACTGAATTTAAAATGTATAGGATTGCAAGTAAAAGTAATACTTTGTTTTTTTTACCTATGTAGGATACAGTGCTAGAGTGGAGCAATGTCTCAGTCCACAGCTGGCAAGCCTCACTGCTGCTTAGACACTCAACACCATAACTCAACTGGTACTCCAGCTTGGGCAAGACATGCACTGGCACATACTATTGGGGGCAGGAAAAAAAGGACAGAAATGGGAATGCATATATATTCATTTTATACTTAATATGTGAAGTTACACTATGGAATTATGGAGGATGATAGACTGGTATACCTTATTTTGGCTGTACTGGCCTACTTTTCTGGTATGGGTCAGTGAGACAGAGCTGCATACCATGAGCAGCAAATCTTGCAGACTGTAAAGCTTGTAGAGCAGGTTGCCTTCCTCTGGAGCCTTGTAATCTTGTTCATCCTCAGCACCAGCCTGCAGGTCTTGTGACAGTATTTCTGCATTGGGGGAAATATTGTGCTAATGTTAATTAAGTACATAGACACTTACAAACCTAAAACCACGTAATGAAAATCAATTTGATACTAACTTTTGTGCTCTGTAGCAGTAACGTTGACAACTGGTGCAGATTCATGAGAAGCAGCGCAGGTCTCTCCATCCTGGTTCTGTTTCCTCTCCAAATATGAGGACACACAGGCCTTAACCAGAGACATTGGATGAGAGTGAAGTGAGGGTGCCATACCTTGGGTGGGTGAGTTGGTCTCCTGGGATATGGCGGAGCACTTGGCTGTGTCACTTGCAGAATTGAACATGGCTGTCTGCATGCGCAGGATCTCACCCAGCTGGTCGCCAGATGCGTTTGTTTTTTTGGATTGTCGCCTCTGCTTTGTAACTTTTTGAGGGGAAGAGGACTCTGAATTTACAGGTGCAGACTCGGAGACAGGAGTAATTGGGGAATCTGCAGAGTTTGGAGTGGTCTTAGGCTTATATTGTTCTGTAGGTGTTTTAGCTGGAGACACAGAGTCATCAATTACCAGCTTCTCCTCATCTGAGTCTCCTATAAAAGGCAGCTCTTCATCACTTTCCTGAGCAGAGTCCGTTCTCATTTGTTCAGTTTTTGGCGCAATTGCCTCACTCAGAACTGGCTGAGTTGTCTCCTCTCTTATGGGATCCTCCACACCTGTCAATAAGGTGCCCATCTCTTTGGTCTTACTTAAAGATGGGGAACTTGAAGCTTTTTTAATTTTAACACATGCATCCTGCTCATTCTGTGTCTTCTGCATCTTGGGGGTTTTAATGGGTGCCGTCTCTCCAAATGTCTCCAGGTCAGTAAAGTCCACCTCAAAGTCAAGACCATTGTTTTCAAAAGACACTACGTTTCTTTTTGAGCTCTCCTGATTTAGAAACAGAAAACAAAGAATCGTTGTTCTGATGAAATAAGACCACATACATCATACCCTGTATACCACTACATACCAGTGAGACTTTCTGCTCATCCTCAGGAAGCTCTGTCATTAAATGGAACACATTTGTACTTCCATTCTTCTTGATGGAAAGCTTCAAACTCTCCTCATGGTAGATATGACTCCTCTCTCTCACTGTCATTTCAGTCTTCAGAAGAGGTGAGTCTACGTACACAGTCTTCTTCCCACTATTGCCTTTAAGTATGACACATGAAATATCAGGATGTGTGAAACAGTGCCCCAATGAGGCCATTCAATGTAATTACACACATATTTTTCTCAGATTTCTTTACTGCGGCATACTACATTTCATTCACAAACATGAGTAAAAATGTCTCAACCCTGAAAAATACATTTTTCTTGGTAAATATAATCTATGTAAATGTAATGTGTCCTTGTGTAAAAGTAATACATCCTTAGATTCCAAAATTGCATGAACTTTTTTTTCTGTTGCTCTAAAAATTAAAAATCACTTATTGAGAAGAAATGTAAAGTTCCAAAAATATCTCACCCAATACAAAAAAGAACATTATAACATTGAACTCCTAATGAACTACTAACTTCTCTGTATACACAATGCTATTTTTATTATTCTTTGGCATGAATGTAGCCAGTAAGAACACCTTTGGTGCATTTAAAATGTTTTTTGTAGTTTTTGTTGTGAAGACGTAGGTTACTGTATGTTTATTATTCAGAACACAAAGATTTATTCTAATATCTGGCTTTAATAGGTTAAAATAGGATGATTATTTGGTGGCATTTTTGTCATGCTTTGATTGCTTAAAGTAAACAGCGATACAAAGTGGAGAGAAAGAAAGATGTATTGTTCTTTAGTATTTTGACCCATTGTAAGCAAAGCCTACATTTGCCCTAATTAAACTAACTTCCAACATAACAGCCTGAGTAGATGATGCTGTACCTTTTCCTGGGTTTAATTTGACACAAACAGGCAGTTCCCATTGCTCTCCAAAGTCAGGGCCATGGTTGTCTAGCAGCCTGACGAGGGCATCTCGAGTCAGACACACGTGAGGCTCATAACGAGCACACAGGTTCTCGGCATTACTATCACTGCTGATCGTCTGTAGAAACAGACACAACTAGGTCACACTACCAGAACATCCACTGTATCAGTCAAACAAACACAGGTAACTTCACAACTGTCTATAATTAACTGGACTTTGACAGTACGGTGTGAGACCCGGCATCTTTCAGAAACACAAATAGCACTGGTTTCGCTGAGCAAGACATTAACACCCTCTGGTGTCTTTTGTGAAAACTGCAAGAGCTGAAATGGAGTTACAATAGACCTGCGGTCATGAATCCCATTCTAGCAGTGAAACATCTTTGTGACTTACTTTACTGGAGTAATTAAAAAAGAGAGACAATTGCTTACAGCGTGCATGTCCTTGGCTTTTTTAGCTGGAGGATTCTCTGATGAAACACTCTGATAATCCGATGCAAGCTGTGCATCAGCAGGCACTATCTTGTGGTCTGTAATATCCACATTGCCCTGGAGAAATAAAGGGTACAAATATGGAAATAGAGCAAGTGAATCAACACCAAAAGACTGATTCTGCAATTCAACAATTCAAGTTGTAGTGCTTGAACAGAAAACTGGACAATGGCCATTTTTTAACACATATATGGGACTGGAACAGCTCCTGCGTGATAGTAGCACTTCAAAAGTGAATTACCATGATCAGCAGCTGTTTCTCAAAGGTCAGCTTCAGCCCTGGGTTGAATGTTCCCCCTGTCAAACTAGTCATCTCATGGATCTGGTAGAGCTCAGGAAATGTCTTAATGCGCTCCAAACACCCCCTGAAGAACTCCTGAAAAACAAATTAGGGCCCTATGTTTAAATACTTATGAAAAAAAACATCTCACAGAGCTGATGACAGGTACAATCCTTGCAGTATCAGTACCTCTGAATATTGCATAGCTCCCTGTGATATGAAGTTGTAGTCGTCAGCACATATTCTGGCCACATCTTGCAGGTACCTCATGAACTGCATCACTTCATTGTTGACTCGTGCCTTTAAGTTCTGAAATATTAGAGCCGGTTATTTTAAGAAGCGATGCAATAAGGACTGACAGGATTAAAATACCATTAAGGAGAGAATGTTGGTACCTGTGGAGGATCTCTTGTTTTTTTACTCATCAAAATGCCAAGATACGTCTTCTGTTCTTGGCTAGACAGGCTGGACATACACGGGAGGGGCAGTCTGGGTTCAGGGTAAACAGCCCCGGCCTCATTCTCAACCTGCTTAAATTTTACTCTTGATTTTTCAGTATCCTTACATTGCTCTGCATCTCCCCCAGCATTGTCGGCACACAGATCGTCACTGTCAGAGCTGTCCCAACAGGACTCGTTGCACGCTGCAGCTTCTTTTGTGAAAGGAGTGCAGGAGGCTTTTGCAGCCCCACAGTCCTGTTTTATGTTCTCTACAGGACTTAGGGAAAGAGAAAAAAATATTAGGGGAAAAAACATGTCAGATAAACGTTCACTAGTTAGCCTTTAAAAGCAGAGTAAAATGCACCTGAACTGATGTATTACATCACATGTTAATTGACATACCTTTGGAGAAAGGCCCACAGTTCTCTGATATTAGGTGCAAGTGAATATTTGTCATAGAGATCTTTGGTAAAGAAGGGAGCCTCAGGGACTGGAGGGTCCTCCCTTATTTTAAAAAGAGAAAATAAATCATTGCAGAGCCTGTATTGTACCCAAAACATTCACAACTGTTTTTGTACTGGGACAGACTTACATTTATTTTGACATGCAAGACAGAATAACTTAATTGGTGTCTCCAAGTTGCAGTGGTAGGGTAGTGCACATTATAAATAACCATTACTCTACAGAATGGATGACTCAGGAGTAATGGCATTCTTTTCTGTTTTCCAAAAAAAAAAAAAAAAAAAAACAGTGTTTAAGTTTAAGTCTGTGTAAAAGCAATGAGTTTGACATGAAATTAATCTTCAGAAGCCGGCAACTCCTTTTCAAAGATTTACTGTAAAAAATACAAGTTACAAGATCCATTTGTTATGTTAACTTGTCTTGCTCGGAAGACAAATTAACTCCAACAAATTGACATCACCAATAGTTAATCTAGTTAGTTAAAAAAATGTCGACATTCAATTGTCCAGAAGACATAATATCAGCCATAGCTGTTATATTATATTACAGCATATGTCTGCACATTTCTTTTCTTATTATGGCCCTTATATCAGGCATTAATGTTTACCACTTTCCAAACAAAACAAAAATTCGAATTGCATAATAGGATAAAGAATAGTCAAATAAATAAAATCATAATGTACACTACACACGTTTATTTATTAATTATTTATTTATTACACATTTATTGGATGAGCACCCAGTAAACATCCAGTAAGCAACAGCTGTGCGTGGGCAATCTATATTTAATATTTACATGTTTTAATCGACAATTGTGCCATTCGAGTTATAACTATAAATAGTTTCTTCCTGATTTGTTTGAAATAGCAAAAGGTCTTTATCTGAATGAAATATAACAACAAAAAATGTAACGCTTCTGTGCTTACTGATAAGGTCCTACTGATAGGACAATTGTGTTATGTTGTACATAAGTATGCGAGTATAACTCATATAGGGTATAACTAGTGCAGTGTTACTATGAAATTTACCTTACAGCTAGATAAGATGACTCATCTAGTGTTCATACTGTTATCCGTGATAATGGAGTAGCCTAACTAAATTAGCTAGGTTCACACGACCTGTAGTAGTCGACTAACGGATCATATGCGCTGCATGTGTCTGATGCTAACGTACACAGCATCAAGTCAGGTAGAATAACCTTACATATCGTCCTGTTTCAACCTTTAAAATACAAGCTAACGTTATCGCGACGTCGTTATGATTCGCAACATTGTAGCGTTAAATCACGGCAACATCTTAATTGGATAACGTTAGCGTGCTGAAGCAAGAACACCACAGTGCTGTAGCTAGTTAATGTTATAGCCATAGAAAGTAGGTTATAGCTAACGTTAAGTTAGTAGAAAATAAACATCCTGCCAAGAAGAACGACACAAAGGCGTTGTCCAATACAATAAATTGTTGTCAAGATAGGTTAGTAAGAAGAACAGGACATGTAACGTTATATGGCTTAGCTAAAAAATAAAAACAACGCTAAAGATTTCGTTCGACTAAAAAATCTTCGTGTTTTACTTATGTTAAACGTCAACTTCCTGTCACACTAAAATAGCTTGACTGTCAGGTTAGCATGGTGCAGGTTGCTACAAACGAATAATAGCTACACAAACTGTAACATATTGTCCGGTTAAGCGCACTTTTATTATACAAGTAACGTTAGCTAACGTTTGGTAAGCATTGGAGCTGACAGTCTCAACACGACTCTGGGGCGCTAACTAGCTTGTTAGCTAACATTAGCCTGCCCAAAGTTAATGTAGCTAGGTTAGTTAGCTAGCTAGTTGAATTGCCTGCATTGTCACAAAATCTACCACTGACATTCGGCAAATGTTTGCAGTCATAAATATTACTTACCATACCAGCTCCATTATGGTCACTACCAAGCGGTCTGCAGGAATGACAACATTGAAGCTACTGTAAATATATGAGCTAACAAACGTTTGACAGGTGACATTCTTCGTCTGGTAAAATGATGTTGACATTAAAGCGCCTTGTGTGCATTGCTGCCCCCCTCCGGACATTGACTATACTCGATCTGCCTATCTTTATTACTTTGTATTTGAATCATAGACTGTAAAAAATAATTAGATCTGGCTTTGTTGGCCACAATATCTTACGTATGTTTCAAATAATTCTCTTTACTTAGCTAAGTTATGAAAGGAACTTGTCCAGCACTTTTTGCTGCAGTCTTCTCAGCGAGTTAGCCCCAGCTCCATGCAGACACTTTCTACACAGACATAGGCTACCTGGATCTCTTGCATTTTACACCCGTAATGCTATGCACATCTGGCTCAGGCATCAGGTTACATGTAGGCCTACTATTGTTTTGGTGAATTCTAATGAAATATAGAAAGCATTATCTTGACACAAATAACTCAAAACCTCTTATTGGTCTCATCTTGTTTGGAATGGAAAGAATGCTTTTTCTTATGCATTAGGCTAATGATAAAATTGACATATTTGCACATATTTTAAGGAGATGTACATGTGTGAATTTTGAATTATTTTTTCATAACTTTATCACAACACTTCATCAAATTGGGCATGGTATCACATACATTAATAATTCGTGAAAGCTCAGAAACTACCACTCCACACTCCCATTCACCTGCAGATTTTACATTTTCAAGTTACCACAGATTCCTTTCATAGCTCTCTAATTGGACATAATTGCTCATTGTCTCATCAATAAACACATTTTGATTGATGAATCTAAGAATCTTGTTTGAATTTAAATATGATAGACCACTCAAGTTCTCATATTGCTTAAATGGTTCTGCAGCTTGATGTGTATTTGGCCAGGAATGTATTTACACTGTTTAAGTACTTCTTAGATAAAAAATGTCTTTGAATATGTTTTCTTAATCATTTTTTTAGTGTGGGCTTAACATGTTGTCATACCTTTGTTCAGATTTTCATAGCCAGCTATACAAATTTAGATTAGTCACAGATTTAGATTTGTTCTCAGAATTTAGAGAGTACGTGCCCGGAGTGAGGCTACCACTAAATACTGATACATTAATTTGAGCTGTTAGGCATGATAAAATGACTGTGAATCAAAAATATGCAATTTGATTAATTTGGTTAAAAAGACAGTGAGCTAAAGAGAGAGAGCAGACAACAGAGACAGATAAAAAGTCAGGAAATAAAAGCCCATTACAAGCGGTAAATTTTATTATGGGATAACAGCACATAAAGCACATCTAAAATCGATGTGTCCAATGCACTTTTAATAAAGGTAATATTAAAGGTACAGTTTCTAAGTACAATATAACAACATTCATATTAGAATGAAAAGTATTTAAAAGACAACATTAAATTTCTTATTTTTCTTTACAGCTGTATTTACAAAATGAATCAAAATACTTATTTTCATATTTAAGAATCAGACAAGAAGGAGCAAAACTACGTTTGTGAATAGACTACCTGCTAAAGAGAGTTCAAAAGAGCTGGATAAAAAGGTACATGATCATCTGTCCCCATTTTAACATCAGTAGCAAACATGTGACTTAGAAATTTGTGACAACCACACACTAGTTTCGGCTTTCCCATCATTTGCACTGCTTTTACATGGAAAAAAGAATCCACCCACCCTTCATGTTAAGTTACCCAAACCGACTGAGCACACATTAAACACAGAACATTAAAGAAATCCAGATGTGTTGTATGCCTCTTTTACAAACAACTACTTGATATACAATGCATTAGTAAATCTCACTGAAATAAAAAAGTTGATATAAAACAAACAGAAAGTGAAGAAATGTGGGTTACCTGTTCAAAAAAAGGGGAACGTTTCTGTAATATTGTCTGCGAGCATTTATTTGACCATTCTAGTTCAACATGAAACAAACTTCCCAGTTATGTTTCTCAAAAAACAAGGTGAGGGGTGACATATACACTCTAAACGGACCATCTGTACATTAAAACCCTTTAACATCAACCCACGTGAAAATGATTAACATCACAAAAAGAAAGAGTCTGAAAAAACATTTGAAGCATGTGTGAGTTGAGAATTCATCATCCTCATGTACAAAATACATTGTCACTTCATTACACGTCTGGAAAACCACAAAAAAAGACAATCAGAACCATGTATGCATCTTGTTACACCGAGAGGCACTCAGTGTGATACGTTGTGAATTATTGCAAGCATATTCTCACTGATATTTGCTACAGAGTGGAGAGAAAAGGTCAACTTTGTCCTCAAATGGCAATTATTTCATGTACATTTGTAACACTTCATGTGGTGCAAGAGTTGTACACCACTGGTCTGAAGAAACCAGTTTCAGGGTAGTCTAAAATGGGGAATAACAAAAGCATACTGAGGCTCTGTTTATTAAAATCCAAGCACCACTTCCCTGCATCAGGTAAAGCAGACACAAGAGAGGTAAATATTTAGTATCTTTAACCTGACAAACTATAGCCTCAGTGAGTGGTTTTTACAATCAGACAAAGAAAAAAAAACACAATACTGCTGTTTTAGTTTGAATATTATCATTTTTCCACAAACCAGAAAAGCAACCTTAAATAGTTTGTTAATTAGCAGATACTAGCTTTGCTATAAGTCAGAAGGAAATAAGTGCCTTATCCCAATACTAGCACACTGATACAGGTACTGGCTGGGTAATTTTACCACTATCATTTTCATTATTATCATTATTATTTATTGAGTCCTAATATCAATAATACATTAATATGCAATGAAATGAATGGACTAATAGGGCGGCCAGGCTTAGGAATCAATACTTTGTTCACAAAATGAACTTACCTAACACCACACATCAGGGCAACACAAAATAAATGTCAGCACACCCTCTCTATCAAACTAATCCTAAAGGAGGGAAGCAAACTAGTAAACAGAGTTATCGTACAATATGGTGTAATTGATAAACAGATAAATAGATTCACTGGGTAGGCCTTAGTAGCAGTATTTTCCTCTTACCTATACAGACAGAAATAACAAAGCTACCTTTATACATGTGATCAATAATAACATTAAATATGGTGAATGAACAGCCGAGAATGAGGGAGAGAGAAAGTGAGAAAATAAGATTTACAGCATACAGGCCATATCAAGTTCTTAGTTCTCCACCTGGGAACAGAACTGGTCAAATATACAGATGAAACATAAAAACATCCACGAAATCAACACGAAATAAACAAAAAAGGTGATAAATAATAGGTGTATTTACATGCAGATGTTCAAAGACTATTATGCACAAAAGAAACAAAAATAATACACAGACATGTATTATTGCTTGACATTCGAATATGGCTAAAAGTTGCTTTTATTTAATTTTTTTAAACTATATTCTTAAACATATTTTTAATCATAAATCCTTATCAGCTGTGCTTTGGAAAATGAGTTCTGTTAAAATGTGATGACTGACTCATAATTCTGGGTAACACACCGACACTCCAGCACAACTTTAAGCGTGACATAACACTGATCTTCACAATTTATGGCCGAGAAGACTCATTTTCACAATTTACACTCCAGAATTCATTACAGCTCAGGCTGTGGCTGCGCTGTCCGAACTAATAGCGAAGCATGTTTTCGCTGTGAAGCTGGTCAATGTTGCCTCACAGCATTCTGCAACCTATCAATTGTTGAAGGCGTTATGTCATGCTTTTAAAACCTACACCTATTATGGATGGATCAAGCTCAGCATTTCCAAAACCTTTTTTTTTTTTTTTTTTATAAAGTCCAAAATAAAAACCTCGTCCACATAACCCTATTCCTCTGTTATTATTAAAGCCTTGTCTGGGGTTTATTTTATTCACACACTGTGAGAACAGACACACACACACACACACACACACACACACACACACACACACACACACACACACACACACACACTTTTGCTTTTTACAAACAGACAACAGAGCAGAGACAGAAGGACCAGCACATATTACTGTATACTATACACTGATTGAATAGCACACTTAGTATCAATCCCTTACTTAAATCGGGATATCTCAAGTGAGAATATACAGAAGGACATCACTCTACAGGCCCGTGTGAAGGTGCAGTTTATAGACACAAGTATCCGTGTGTTTGATGACCATTTTCTGCTATCCTGCCAATATCAATACCAGAACATAAGATGAAAACAGAGCAATGGGGCATTTTGTTCTAGACTGAGAGTAAACGTCACCAGTTTGAATCAACTGAATAAATAAAAGCAAAAAAGGATGATGACTGCACTGTAGAGACCCGTAATTGTAACACAAGGCATATTGCTTGTTTTATATTGTAGAACACATTACATGCCACTTGCATGAAAAACAAGTTTTCACTGTTATAAGAAAAGAACCGTTTTGGTGGTAGACCTTAGCTGATCATATTTGAGAAAATACTGAATTGTTTTATGTGACCATCAAGCCATATTACAACAGTGGAATCATTTTCAAAAAACACACCAGTTTTTTTTTTTTTTTTTTCAAATAAATAACAGGATATCAGCCAAACCTCCATCTCTTAATTGCTTTCTGAACAGTAAGTGCTGTACTGCATGTTCAGTGTGCTAGGCCTCCTCCTCTCATCAATCAAGTGCTTTTACAAGACCTCATAAATTCACATAAGAGCTAATCAAATGCTCTGCAACTGTCCAGAGGAAAGTGAGCTGCTTCTTCGGTCTACCTGTTACCTCCCTGAGCGTTCACACCTCATCCTCTTTCGCTGCTCTTGGCGGGCCACTGGGCCTCTCAACCTGGATTGTCTAGCAGTGTTCCAGACTGGGTTTCTTTTGCTGGGAGACTGAGGTTTACTAGTCGTAGAGGGCTTGTGCATATCCAAATAGCATTGGATCATCATAACAGAAATTATTACTTAGGTACAGCATATCTACTACAACCCAAACACAACGGATTTAGTATTGCATAAGAATATTTGGTTTTTCTAACAAAGAGGGTTATCATTTTTAAAGACCCTGATGACACCGTTTGAAACCTAAACTGATTTTTGTGTGACAGGAATATGCTGTGTGCTGATAAAACTGCGGTTTGTAAAAGTGATGGGGTTTGTTGCTTTTTTTTTTTTACAAATGAGATTTTCTTGAACTTGACCGTAGGGGCGCAGTGGTCTTTGAGTGGCTGGGGGCCTCCTAAGGACATCCATAATGTAAAATTCTGATGAATATTCAACTGTTAAATCTCAACCACTTCTGATGGAACATCCCTGACAAAAACACAAACTAAACCTAATGAGTACAAACAAACGTCCTCTCAAACAGAAAGCGCAAAAGAAACTCTTCCCTGAGGGGTGACAGCACAAGGCATTAACGCCTTGTACAGATTGCACGGCAGAGGAATGATAAGTGTGCAAACAGAAAACAAAAGACAAACAACTGGATTCTATGTTACGGTTGGTGACAGATGTATCAACATGCTTTGTTGGGTTTCTAAAGGGATATCATTTTTTTTCTTTCTTTTTTTCTCTTTTTTTTAAAGATATTTCTAAAAGCCGCTACTGAGATTGCTGGAATGTCTTAGGAATCCATTCTACACATTATAGACGAGTAGACTGGAAAGCGGAAGCAACGACTACAGTTTGGCACATCCAGGGTTTTTTCTACCACTTTACTACCACACTGACAAGAAAGACACACTCAACAAAACAGAAGCACAACAACAAAGCATTCTGAAAATAGCACTTGTCCTACCATTTTTATGTTTCTTCCCTAATCATACAAACAACAGCTAGTCTAATTATTGCAGGGATATAGTTAAGTGCTACCTGACATCTTTTTCTCTCCCTCATTCTCTTTCATGAGTTTATTAACCAAAACATGTTACAAAAATAGAAGCTTTACTACCAGACAAGGCTTTGAATATTCACTTTCCCTTTACTGTTCCTTCTGTGTCCTGTTGTGGTGTTGCTGAGGCTGTGGTGAGAAGGCAGATAAAGTCACTTTATAAAGTCACTATACAAAACAACAACAACAAAACACTCAAAACATTTTGACAGAATGTGCTTTTAGGTTAGACCCTGTATCTTTGTCATTAGGCTGTCAACTTGCTTGCTGTATCTTTACATTCCACTAGATGGAACAATTGGACTAAAGTCTGTGTGTGTGTGTGTGTGTGTGTGTGTGTGTGTGTGTGTGTGTGTGTGTGTGTGTGTGTGTGTGTGTGTGTGTGTGTGTGTGTTGAATGTGGATCTTCCCAGTCCGACCCACAGCTATTCATGTTGATTTGTAAGACCTGGCTAAGATGTGACATTTCTGTGTTTCCTTGTGGCCTTCTTTACATAATTCGTGAGGTTTTTCAAACTAAAATTAGTACTAAATATGTAGAAATCGATCGAGAAAGCCAAGAGACTGTAACGTCACTTCAAGGTTTGTTGGCCTTATTGTACGTGTGCATTCTCCCTAAAAGGAGTATCAGAGCTACATTTGGACAGGTGTCATGGAAGCGGTTGTTGAGGTAACAGGGGATAGAGCTCCTCTAACCTGCCTTCTCATCCATGCCTCTTTGTTCACCAACCAGCAGCCTCTCCAGCAATCCTAACAAACAGCCCTTACACTTCCAGACCAGTATCATCTGCAGCTCCCAGGACTAGCCTCTGTGACCATGGTTCAACTTGTATTTCTTGTGCACATGCAACACATCACTAGGTAAATATACAAGTCTTAAATTAAAGAAAGGTGTAAATAAAAGTGCCTTATCAATTCAACAATTAAGAATGGTCTAACTACTAATATCATACATGTTATTTAAAATAGATTCTATAAACATTACTTTTTTCTGTATAGTAAGTACTTATGACCATATACCCTGTAGTACATTATAAAACAGGTGGAATGGACCCTTTTCATTGTGTTGGTGCCCTGTGCTTCCCCAGGGCACCTGTCCAGAGAAGGATTAATAGCAGATGGCCTTACATGATTTCACTATGCAACAATGGTGGATGGAGTCTTTGACAGCTAAAATCATTGCGTTTTCATTAGAATTACCAGAATTCTTTTCTTTTCTTTTTTTTAACGATTGTCCATAGAGAGGTGCCGGTTGCATTACCATGCCGACAGACCCTCCCTCAAAGTCGCTGTGAGTTTTCAATCCATGAACTGCGTCCAAAAAATATGACTGAACACAAGAGAAAAAGGGCTGAACTTGACCAAAATGTGCGCATTTGTCAGCTGTTTATTTCAGTTTGGGGAGATAGGGATAATACCAAAACTGTTTTGGGAATGTAATCTGAAAAATAACACTGATGTGGATTTATCTTTTAATTGAAGACGTCTTCAGCTATTTCAATTCCAAAATCAACTCAGTAATTGTTTACACAATTACAAGTCAGATGCACAGGTAAATCATAATAATGGCAATTCAATAAATACTGGTGAGAATGAATGAGTGAAATTAAGTGAATCATGAGTTCCATGTTAGAAATGCGCAAAAGAGGGTCAAGTTCAACCAGACAGAAATTATTTGTCCCTATCTCCTCTTCATGTCCCATGGGGTGTCGGGTCCCACAAGTCTTCCAAAGAGAACTAAATTTGATAAAGTAAACCTTGAGAATCAACTCCCTAAGCCCTCCCCTTTAATGTAAAAGAAGAAGTTGAACAGCCTGCCATCTGTCCGCTCTGGTTTGTGCAGGGCACCAATAAAGTGTCTCAGATTCCTCCTCTTCCACATTCCCCTACGGTGGGCACACTGGCACCTGGCAGGGCTGCTACCCGTCAACGGGCATGGACTGCTCAAAGTCTGATCCGAACAGCTCCTTGTATAAGGGGGGGAAGTGGGCACGCACAATGTCTGGGTATATTGCTTTGAAAGCTGTAAGCTTCTCTGTATGCCTACTGCACAGCGCTCGCAGTGTCGACACTTTGCATATCAACTGTGGAGAGAGAGGAGACAGGTTGTTTAGATTCACAAGGAGGCAAGGACATGGAGTAATGGTAGTGAAAAACATTCCTCCCTACAGTGTATTCCCTCTAACACAGGACAAACAGACTTGTAAATATTGAGACAAGCATTCTGCCACAAAGAAAACTTGACACTTCATATTATGAAGCTGGTACAATTGATATATTGCCACTTCTCTACTGATTTCATGTAACATTATAAATGTTTCCCCTGAAATCTGTCGTAGTTTAATGTAATGCACTAAAAATGGTTGATGGCCTGTGGATAAAGATCCTAAACAGTGGGAGATTGCACTGCTACAAGGTTAGAGCAAGCTTAGTAGACATAACAAAATAACATAATGGATGGAGTGTGTACTGCATAGCACTGTACCTTTGTAAGTATCCCATCCTCTCTGTGGTTCTTTTGCAGGACGTGCTGGAGAGCCAGTTGGATCTTCTGCTGGAGTTTCTCAACCTTCACCTTCTCCTGGAGCCAAGACCGGTCTGTAAGGTAAATTATCATGTTTTGTTACTGTAAAAAACACATATAGGCCCCTGAAAAGTCAACTAATGCAAAAAGGAAATGATGCAATGCCACTAATATATGATACTAATTGACAGAGAAAAACAGGAGGGCAACCGCGTTCCTTTTCGTGGTGAATGTGCGTCTACTTTTTCCCCTCTTTGCACTGTGAGTGACACCTACCAGCAGACATCAACACAAAGGCGGAGAACAGGGCGATCTCATCCTCAGACAGGTGCATAGAACACAAGTTTTTCCCAAACTCGAAGACGGAGCTGATCAAGTCATCACAGCCTGCCACAGCAAAGGACACAGAGAGAGGGCTTAGGATGAGGAAGACCAAAGAACAACATCCACTCTTGATCTTTATTGGGAGAGAGGTACACACGGCGGGGAGAGGAAGGGGAAGGAATGAAAAAGAGCGGCATGCTGACAGCACATGGGAGCGTCTTAAGCAGAACAGGCAATGCTTTTACTGAGTTTTGCCTCCCAGACAAGTCACTTTTGGCAGTTGGGTGGTGTTATGCAAGCCAAAATGAGGTCACTATTGAGGCTTTTAGTTAAATCAATTATCGGGGATAGAGAGAGACAGGCGGATGCCGCCGCAGCTCGGGAAGCCCATCACTCTGCCTACCCCACTGCGGACCTCTGTAAAAACACACAGGACACTGGGACTCTCGAAGCTGGGACAGATACACATGCACACACACACACATACGCACACACACACACACACACACACACACACACACACACACACACACACACACACACACACACACACACACACACACACAAACTCAAACTTATACCAAGAAACAGAATTCAGCATTTTTACTGCCACCATGGGACACATTTACATTTTCCTCTGTCAAAAGGCAGCTGGAAATGCGAGTAAATCCATGGTGGAGAGTCTTACTAATGTCATGGCAGTCAAACACGAATGCTATTTGCTTTCGCTTGAGATGTTTTATATCAGACTATCAATGATGGTTTTGATAGCGCTCTCCCTAAAGACACTCCGTCTGGCTTTATTTATTCCACAGTTACAGGAGCCATATGCAGCAGAGCCTCACTAACATCTCTGTTCTACCATAAATAACCATAGCAGAGACAGCAATGCCAGGTGAGGCAGGGATGAGTTTGCTTCCAGGCCTTCAGAACAGCAGACTCTAATTTTGGCTATTACACCAAGGGAGGGAATAAGACACTGTAAGAAACACACAAAATGGCAGCACACAAATACACACCTGCAAACTGATTCAAATGTGCACCACACACATACATCCACCCACACCACCACCACTTACCTAATGACTTGAACACATCAGGTCCGGCATACTTTCCATCAAAATAGACTGTGTTGTTTTGCGAGTCAAAGGCACGGCACATTCTGACAAACACAACTTCCAAAGAGCCTGTGGAGACAGACAGGAACAAGATGCTGAATCTGAGCGCTGCTTTTCCCTCACAGTTCCACATTAGTAAGGGATGCAAAACACATGATTGTATTTTGTGCTATTCTTCTACAATGAGTAACACAACCACTTTGAAATAAAGCCTGCCGTCAGAGGGATAAAAAAAACACCTCTGCAGATGATAATATCATAGACAGAAGGCTATTCTTCCATAATGACATGCCAGATAAAAATTGCGCTTCATTCAGTAGTGACAGTGCTTATTCATTCAACCTTTATTTAGCAAGATAGGTAGGGAATTTATTCTATCCTGCAATTTTGTACCACTCTGTGGGAGTGGATAAGAGGATCAAGAAAATGTAACAGAAGCCATTACTGCTTCAAAGGGAGATGCTACTGTTTTACAATGTCATGTCTGACAAGGAATCTCGGCCTTTTTTCATTATTCATTTTGGCTGTGCTAATGTAAATAATCCTAAGGGAAAGACTCAGGAGAGGTGATTGTTTGTTGCATGTGTGGTATGTTTGTATCTGTGTGTTTGAGCATCTGTATTTATGTGTGAATATAGGTGACAGCGTGCACAGAGCCATAGCTGCATTTAATATTCTGTAAGTATGTCTTCATGAGAGCAGTTTGAACAAGCAGACATCACCGGTGTCTGGGAAAAGAGAGGGGACTGGCAGCCGTCATGATAGGTATTATCTGAGCTCAGGAACACATTGCTAATCTAATGCTGTGTCCATTCCTGCTTTGTATCTAATGAACAGAACAAAATAGAGAGCGACAGAGACAGACAGAGGAAACAGGCAGGGTGGGGTCTCCTCTCTGTGACACTGTCTGTGCGCGTGAAGAAGAGGGCTTTGTGTAGTCAGGTCAGCTACGCCCTTGTGACAATGCCAGAGGGGGGTGGTGGTGGTGGTGGTGGGTGAGTTTGACGGCAGCAGGCCATGTTGACAGGCTGTCATACCTGCTTTCAGCAGCACTATCTGATCATTCTGACACAGCTCCATGAAGCCGTCGATGCGCTTGGCGAACTCCACCACATACTGAATGGCCTCTGTTATTTTGATAGCACACAGCTGCCACATGACTTCCCGGGGCTAAGAGCAGACAGGACAGAGAATGGGTTATCTACTTTAAAACAATGGATTTGATTACTGTAGCTGCTGTGAAGGCCAGCACAGGCCCCGGCTGTGGTCGAAGTACCTTGCTCTGGTAGCTCTCGACCTCCTCCTGCAGAAAGGCCTGCCAGGTCATCTGCTGCAGCTCCTCCCTCAGGTACTGACATGTCTCCATGTGTGACTTGGAGATGTTCTGGGCCAGGTGCTCTGCAACACAATCATTGTACCATTGTCAGAAACCCACGAAGATCACAGTTGAGATCTAAATGTTACTCACACGGCGATGTGAAAGTGAAGACCTCACTGATGAAATACGCCTCAGGAAAAGAAGATTTATTTACTGAGCTTACAAAAAGGAGGAGCGGCGGATACGTGTGGGCTTTTTTGACTGGGAAAAGGCTTGTTGACATTTTCTTTTACTGCCTGCAGAAAGCTCATAACTTAAGGTTGAGGCAAAGCCAATCTAGTTATGACACAAATGCATGGAGGAGAGGAGGGGCGCCACGTTACTGATTGAAACAAAGGTCACATTTTCTGGGAGAGAAATATTGAGTATAAGAATTTAAATGGTTTTGAAAACACATCTGTTAAAAGGAGTTCCTAGGCACAGGGGAGCCTAAAAAAATGATTTCCCCAGACACCTGCCCTGCTGGATCCTGATTGGCCCTAATTAATGGAAACTAATTACAAAAAAGAGGCTCTTTTAATGAGTGTTGGAGATGAGTCTCCAACCTCCTGCTATTTTAAGCAACCTTTGTGTCGTTTGCCCCACGGTTGAGTTGTTCTCCCCCCTCCTCCATTTTGCTGTCTCTCCTCTCGTCTCCCCCTGCCTCTCTCCTGCTCCTTACCTAGTTCAGCCATGGACACAGTGGGGGAGGTTTCTCCGTTGGTGAAGGAGCAGTAAGGGAAGAAGCCAGAGCCGGGGGCAAAGTCGCAGATGGGCTCGGGCTTGATGCCGTTGATGTCCAGGCCCGACTGGTCAGGAGATGGCTGGATGTCCAGGTAGAAGCTGCTAACCGCCGAGTCTGGTTTGCTGCCATCAGGGGTGTGACCATCCATGTAGCCGCTGAGGTCGTCATGGAGCTCTGTGAGGCCATTGGCTGAGAGGCCATAGCTAGGTGTGAGTGGCTCCGCCTCTCCGGGCTGTTGTTGGTGGTCACGCTGCTGCTGCTGCAGCCGGTGCTTCTGGACCTCAGCGTACAGGCTGTCTCGCTGCTTCTTCGACATGCGGCCAAACTTCACCGCTGTGATTAGCAGGACAAAACATGTGTGAGACTCTAGTGAACCATCACAAACAAAACATTAATATGTGATAATAAATTGTACATAAAATAATATGAAAGCTCTAGTTAATGAGTGGATCTCTAACTGTTTATACAGTAAATGCGATTGTCATTTTGTTAATTTTATTGTTGAATCTAGTTGAGAACTCAGTTAACTCATGTCTAGAGAATCCCTAAAACAGTGGAATTGCTCTGAGAACAAATTATATTATCTCACACTATTGGTTAAATTCTGACTGCTTTAAAGAAAAACTAAATCTTTCCATCTGAGACTGAGATAAAGTGACTTGTTTGGACAAAAGAAAAGGATTGAATTGGGCACAAAATAATGTTGTTGTGTACCACATTCAGAGATCATTTTTCAATTTGTATGTTGCTATTAGACCAAAAGACACCTGCTATTAGCATCATACACCATACGGATGTACAGTACAGTACATTAAGAGAGATATACTCTTTTAACAGATAACACTGATAAAAAAAGCAAATCTCCATATTTCAGGAGGGATCAGTAATGACAGAGAGTATTATAAAAATGAACAGCTTCATAAGTACAGTGGCAGAAGTGGGAAGTGACTAACAGCTTACCAGCCACTCAAACATTACACGGGCTAAGTTGCTGCCTCCTGTTTTAAGGTTTCCAGACTAAACAGTGGTGCTGAGAATGAGACTCCTTGGCCAGAGTTCTGGGGGCCTGGCAGTATGTCAGCTGGTCACAGTGTGTGTGTGTGTGTGTGTGTGTGTGTGTGTGTGTGTGTGTGTGTGTGTGTGTGTGTGTGTGTGTGTGTGTGTGTGTGTGTGTGTGTGTGTGTGTGTGTGTGTGTGTGTGTGTGTGTGTGTGTGTGTGTGTGTGTGTGCATGTGTGTATGTGTGTATGTGTGTGTGTGTGTGTGTGTTTGTCTATGCGCAGTGAAAAGCGAGTGAAGCGGCAAGGAGGAGAGTGCGGGCAGATGGGCTCTGGTATGTTGAGTGAAGGCAAGAGTCACCTTCGTCTGTCCTAAGTGTGTGTGTATACGTGTGTGTTTTTGTGTGTGTGTGTGTGTGTGTGTGTGTGTGTGTGTGTGTGTGTGTGTGTGTGTATGTGCATGTGTCTGGCACTCATAAGTGCTAATGTACTTCTGTGTTCATTCACATTAATGAATATGTATGCATGTGTGTGTTACTGAATTTAAGTAAAGTAGTGTGCATACAGATGCCAGCCTCTGTGCATGTACTATGTTCCGGTTTTTTGTCGGTGTGAATCCTTGTCCCGTGTGTGTTTTACAAAAAAAAAAAAAAACATCATATATCTGCTTTGTTCTGACATTATCTCCTCAGCTCAGCCCAGTCTGGACCAGCCCTGTCTGGACCAGCCTGTCACAGCAGGAGCCCTCCAGCACACATCCCCACCTGTGTGCTCCCATTACAGCATCTCAGATGCAGAAACACTAATGACAACCTCTAACAACCTCCTATTTCTCAAACCTAGTTTCTATTACAGCAACAAATTAGTCCCACAGACAAAGCACTCACCTGCTACTGGCAGACAATGAATACAGACTGACTTCTTAGCATGTGTTTATGTCACGATTTTCTGTGTCTCTTTGAGAATAATGGCAGTCATTATCTGTGAGTTTTCTTTGTCTCTAAACTAAACTATCAGTATACAGTACCACATCAATATAGGATCAGGAATAAACAACCAAATAACAATAATGATAGACAGAAAGTAACACAGGGGAATTGCTGGGTTTCTGTTAATGATGTGTGGTCTAGACCTACTCCATCTGTTACGTACATGTCCTGAAATAACTTCTGTTATGGTTTGACACTATAAATAATATTGAATTGAATAAATGGCTACTTAAAAGCAGCTATGACTTGCAATAAAGTTATGGTGTTGCTGTTCTGACTCTTCAGGAAATATATCTCTGGCTCATTACTTTTACTGATTTTCTCTGAAAAGTACAGATTTCTACCTGGGACATTTTTAGTCCCCACATACCAAAATAATGTATTTTCTGCCACAAGAAGATGCTGACTAGTAGTTTACAGTAAACAATGTCCTGCATTTCTGTATTATTGATTTTTTTATCCACTCTTCACTCATTATTTTAAAATAAACAGAATTAGAATACCTGGATTGGTATTTTTGTAATACATAATGAGCCTGAAATATACACTACCAATAACTTCTAAAAATGACAATTGATGTATGGATCTTGCCGCCTTCATAGGGAGGTCAGAGTCCACAACAGCATCCCTGAAGCACTGGTTCAAAGACACTTCAGCAGAGCAGATTCTTGCCCACACAGGGGCTTGAACCTGGGCTCTTCACCATGCAACCGTGCTGTATCCGCCCACCTCTTCCATCAAGCACTTACCATCTCGTGACATGCCCACTGCCAGGCACTTCTGCAGCCGGCAGTGCTGGCAGCGGTTGCGGCTGGTGCGGTCGATCAGGCAGTTCTTCTGACGGGGGCAGGAGTAGGCTGCATTGCTCTGCTGACTCCTCCTGAAGAAGCCCTGCACAGGAAAGGGGCATGGAAAGACCTCGGGTTACTGGATGAACAACTGTGGGTGGAAAAATGTTCTGGGACTAAAGGACCAATTCATGGCTTCATAGTGTTTTAGTGCTGACAAAATCCATTACTGATTGATAGTGTTTTACTATTTTTCTAGTGCTGATAATTTTATTTTACTGCTGCCGAACAGATTAGATAATAACACCACTGTGATGATACTGTATTTTTCTGGCCGCTGTAATATCTGGCATTCAAAGAGTGCTTTATTTCACCACTGTGTTCAGCATGAGGGTGGTGTGTTTTAGTAGGAATGATAACAGCGGATGGTATTTTTCTTCTGTGGGGTTATTAGTGTTGATTAACGCAGCACTGGCATATGCAGTGCTAAAGGATTGCGAACGCACACCGACTGGATTCCTCATCCTTTGACTTAATGAATTGATTCCAGCACATCATTAACATGCCCCACTCTACTGCTCCATACACATATGTCTTAATTAGCTGCTCATTGGCTGTTTAATTACAAGAAAACAGCTGACAGCTGCCAAGTTGCTTTATAATGGAAGCCATTATGGAAACAGGCTATAACTGCCAGTGACAAGCAGCACTCTTTAATAATGCTATGATTTATGGTCCAAACTTTTGTACTTGCACATATCATTAAAGGCTTCTCTGCCTTGGACTAATTAGCAATCATTAAAGATATATTTCAGCAGTTTATTCTTTAGTGTTTTGTTCCTTCCAGCTCCTGTGTGAGGGAGAGGAGCACTGGGAAGAACAGGAATCTCTTTCTCTCTCTCACACACACGCACACATGCATGCGCACGCACACACACACACACACACACACACACACACACACACACACACACACACACACAGTTACACGCAAACACACACACGCAGGAGCAAACAGCAAAGGTGCAGGCTGGCTGAGGAATGCTAATGATGTGCCTGGTGACAAGCACAGGGACAAGAATACACTCTAAGCACAAAATTGCCCTCACTGTGAATGGCTGGTGCATTTGAAACAGTACAAAAGGCGGCTTCAATGGAAGCAACACTGTAGCAAACAGCCAACAATCTGCTATAATTCAAAGCACTCTCCTTTTGATCATTTTATTTCAAGAAGAGCATGCTGCAGCAGAAGCAAAAACACAGTGAAAAGACATGTCCCTGGGAGGGAAAGGCAGAGGGATGACTTTGTCTGACTAATTGTGGTTTTCTGTGATGTCCTCTATGGTGCTTGACCACTTTAATGATCGTGTTCTGTGTGTTTACACTCCGCAGTTCCTTTCCAAATGATCGTAAAACTTCAGCAACATTTTCAAACGTTTTTCCTTGCAAGCAACTTTCTTTACCTCCTCAAATTCCCCCTGTCTTCCCCCTCTCAGTTCTCCTGTCCTTCACACACACACACACACACACACACACACACACACACACACACACACAAACAAACAAACAAACACTACTTCCTACAACACAAACAGGTTCAGTCTCCTGATGCTTACCTTACAGCCTTCACATGTTATCACACCGTAATGGATGCCTGATGATTTGTCTCCACAGATCTTGCAGGGAATTATTTCGATTTGAGCTGCAGAAAAGAAAAGGAAATGAATTAATCTAAAAATTTCTGTCACAAGTCACTGTAGAACACCCTCATCATGGATCAATGTTGATACATGAAAGAGCACTGTGCTTCTAAAAACATCTCATCCGGTGGCTTTTTAATCCTCACTTCCACAGAGCATTAGCTGAATATTTACAGAGTTGGATGTGTGTGTGTGTGTGTGTGTGTGTGTGTGTGTGTGTGTGTGTAGAAAAGGAGGCCATTTTAAGTCCTCACAAGCAGCCAATGTAAACATGGTGTGAATTTGCATCCTAAACACAACTTACATAAGGAAATCCCAGCTACCTACAAACCCCTTGCCTTGTGCAATGAACATGGCTCATTTAGCCACATGAGTCAAACTTGACCATAAAAACCATAAAAACCTCAGGAGTAAATCCACTGTGGCCACACATAACATGCCCACTGTGCTGGACAGAGTGGTGGCAGTGACTGTTGTTGCACGTCTGTAACACTATGAAAAAAGGTGTTCAGTGGCTGTGGTTGTGTTGTGCTGTTGACAGGCCTGTGATTCACTCGCCATAGAGGACAAAAGCACAGAGAGGACAGGCATCATCACAGGGCAACACCACAGAACACACAGACATCAGATACACAGAACTCCCAGCTTGTCCCACTGATCTCAGTTTTATCACTGCAGCCACTTATGCTACATCCCTCTCCACCTCCACTTCCCCCTACCCTCCTCCTCTCTCTCCAGAGATCTTTATCTCACAGCCCTCCTCCACATCTCCAACATCTCAGTCCCACCATCCCAACAGTGCACTGCAGCGCCAGACGAACTCTGCTATCTGATCTAAATCGAGGAAAGATCACCGCGGGATGTTTCCTCACGACGTAATGGTTTTCTCCAACCAGCCATGCAGCCAACCAATCAGAGCATGTGGAGCTATTGCAACACAAGTCTATACCAATTAGGGGAGGAATATTATGATTTTGCCTTAATAAGCTGCAATAAAAATTACAATAATTAAAAAAGTGGTGGTACATTCACTATGTCAGAGTGTTACATCAGCCTCTCCCCTCTAGCCAGGCCTAACTGTCTCTTCCCAAGACTAGACACTTCAAATATCCCTTGCACACCTTAACAACCAACCTCTTTAAACTAGTTTGATCACATCAAAAGTACTTGTGCTAAAGTTCAATCCAGAGATCCCTGCCCATTTTAATCATCTGCCTTGGAGCTTGTAATGTGTCATGTGGATAATGTCGTTGTCCCTGAGGCATGCCCGGGAGAGGCCCTTAACACAGAGCCTCTAATCCACTAACCCCGGAGCCACACTCCGTTCATTCAGGAATCTGTGTCTGTTCTCCTCGCGCTGCTGGAGTCAACAAGATCGGCCATGTTTACATGGAATTAGCCTACATTTTAGTAAAATTAACAAAAGGGAGTGGTGGAACATGCACAATTAATTCTCCTCCAGACAACACCTCCTGCGATTTGTGATTCTCATATACAATAGAGGGCACTGCACCTCGTCGGCCCGGATTAGAGTGAAATGCAGGCAGGAGACGGGCTTTGACAACCTAACTGAGAGGGTTAATTTATAATTAATCTTTTCCTTACTGTGCACAGTTGCTTGTTATTTCGGTTAGGTCTATCTCTGTATGAGTGCACTCTATTGTTTGTTTTTGTGTTCTCCCTGCATGAGCATTAGCAGTGCAGTGTGTTTCGACTCCTTTAGCGTTTTCAGCCTCATTACTTACGTAATTTGTTCTGACATGCACTCACAACAACTGAAGCGTGCTGTAATTATGACTAGCTGTGGTTATGGTGAGCTAAAGGTTGTAGTGACAGGCCCCAGCCATTGGGTGGCAGTGCAGGGCTGTGGCTATGGTTGTCTTGCCAAGTTAAGCCAAGCTTCCACCCACCCTATCCAGCCCACAGGCTTTTGGCTCTGAGCTCCAGCCTCTGATAGCTCCAGGCTTAGGCTGCTGCTAACTTCCCCCACCCCCACAGCATAGCTGTGAGATGCCTTCATCTCTCCTGAAGAAGCAGAGCTGGCTAGGCGCTCACTCAGGCCTGACAGAGGCTGTGCCACATCAGGTGAAAGCAGTGGGAGTAGAGACGCAGTGGTGCCAGGCCGGGCAGGGCATACACATACACGAGCATGCCTCACAAAGCCCTATCTGCAGCAGGAAGGCCCTGAGTGCACACAGCCTCACCAGCTAACACCCTCTCACTCCAACGCTGCACAAACCCCTGGATGCTCAGTTCACTCAACAGTAAAAAGGGTTTGTCTCTGGACCGGCTGAGGCAGGCTCTGTAGTTTCTTGTATGAGAAAAGACCTCAGTCTGAACATATAGTAATTTCCACACCAGGTAAGAGGCTTTCAAAAGAATGTGGAGAGAGGGGGTCAAGGAGAATAAATACCCAGCAATGACACAATGGATATCAAATACACCATGAAGTCACCTACAGCATCAGCCTAAGTCAATATTTGTATATCTGTATGACTGTGCAAGTTGTCCTTTTGAGTGACTGGTCATGGGGCCCCTAAGCTACACTCTAGACAGTGAAGATGATTTAAACTGAATTTACACAGGAGAGTCAGTCAAAAAAGGCCTGCGCTTATAAGCACTCCCAATCTGGCAGTCAATATTTATTGACATGAGCTGCGGTGTTAACTGCCTCTTGGTGTGAAACAGGCAGCTGCTGGCTCGCTTGAGCTTGACCAGCGCAGTGCCACTGATCCCATTCACCGCGCCTGCCTCCCTGCCTCCCTGCCTGCCTGCTCGCTTCCCTGCCAGCCAGCACTGCCTGCTCTGTTTACGACATCAAAGCCAGGCACAGTTAGACAGGCAGCCATGCTAAAGCCCATCCCAGCAGCCTGATGCTCCTTACAGCACTGTGAGATGGCCTCTGCACGCAGGCCACTTCAAAGACACCTGCTGAGACGCCAATATTATGTGTGAATCACACTGCAGCGCAATCGCACCGCAGCACATAACCATAAGGGCCAGACAGCGGCTCAAGACTGATTTCCTGCATGCAGCATTGCAGCCTGGCGTGGGTGTCTTGGACAATGGGCATGGCAGAGAAAGGACACTGTCAAGCCAAATGCTAAAGCTTGTTCTTTGTCTGTCTGTGGTTGAGCAGTTCAAGGACACTGATTCACCACACTAGCAGGCCCTTTGAGGGGATGACGTGTCACTCAGAGCACATGTACAATAGGGCAGCTAGGCCTCTGCATGTTCACTCAGTGCCCTTCACTGTCTTCTCCAAAGCCCTGAGATCAACCCACTGCTCAAACTACACACCATTATCAAATACCTGGAAACTGACAGTCAAATGTGAACACTCAGAACAATTTGCCAAATGCACAATAACAGCTTACAGAGGCCCTGTCATAGTTTATATTGTTATAAGCATCGTATAGACAGACACTGTCAGACAGAACACTTCCTCCCTGTGCACTGCAATTGCAGCATTGCTACATTCAAAGATGTCATTCACAAGACATAATGAAATTGTGTGTGAGAAATAAATTGAAAAAGTGGTATATAGAGGTTAAATATTCAGAAAAGCTGATACTCAGTTACTATGCAGTGTAAATTCTTGAAGAAAAACAAAAATTAGTATGCACTGCAGAGGACCTGCTATTTTCACCTGCTTGCACAGTATAGTGGACTATATTCTTTAATATAAACATTTTATTTAGATCCCTGTAATTATTCTTTAATCTTTGTTCCATACTTCTTAGAATTATATTGTTCAAGTTTTCAATAAAGCATGCTGTTAACACAAAATAAAAAAAAATCCTACAGGCTTGTGCAAACATGGAAAATCACTAGTCAAAATCTCCTGGCTGTTCCCACTGAACCCTTGGACTACTGACATAACGTTGAAGGATTAAGATTATCCCTTACATTACAGACCCATGCCCAGGCCACCATCATAATGCTGAGAGCTTAACCCATTACTCGATTGGACCATTAAATCATTTTCTCATGGCCTGATGATTCATGATAGATGTGCACAATAAATGAGGTCTGAAATTGAGGCTTCTATATACTGTTTTGTCTATGCAGAGCTGTTGTTTTTCTTTCTTCCATTGGCTCATTTACAACACACATCATTCTGAAAGAAAGCATCTGAAGCAGTTGGAGGAAAAACATTTGCTTCTCTGTGCATGTTTGTGTATTTGTGTGTGTCTGTCGTGTTGTGTTGACAGCTGTCAATGACAGAGTGACGCAAGCCAGCGGGGCTCATGGCAGAGATTATGTAAGGAACTGGACAGGGCACAGCATTATGAGCAGATTAACAATTCTCTTCCCTTCAGACAAACAGTGTTAATACATTCTCCTATAATATTTGTTTTTGCAACAAAACCAGACAAAAGCTTATAGGGATAAATCTCAGGACTGTTATACAAAAGTAAATTTTCTTATTAATTGAGCATTTACACATGGTTAACATATAAACACCAGATACACTGAACCAGCTGGCAAATGTTTAAGAAGCAATGTTCCTCCATTATTATGTGCAGCTTCAAATGTTCATTTTGCTACATGAACTTCCCATTTGACGGTGGAGATCAGCTGTCGGTTGATAAAGAGTCTTCTCTAAACAGATACCCATGGCAGTCAGATCTACCTGTAGAGAGATGACAGCCTTACAAGAGCTGGAATCAGAATTCTGCCTCTTTTCATCTGCCAAGGCTCTGCTGTCATGTGAAGTCACACAACACAATACTTTTTTATTCCCATTTATGCAGCAGAAGAAAGGTTATTTGAATGTCAGCGGTAAAGGACAGTTGTGGCACGATACACAGGCTGAATAGTATAAATGTGTTATTTGTTTTGCGATCGGTGGCTATTTGCATATCCCCATAGAGCTGTTCTAATGCCATTGCTGGTTTGTATCGCAAAGAAAACACAGTGCTATATGAAAATTCACCTGCAGACCAAAACTCTGTATCATCACTTTAAACAGCTTCCATTCAACCTATAAACGCTGAAGTCATCAAAAAAACATTCTGACCAGAGGGATTAGAGCAAGGAAAGACATAATTGACACATTTTGATGTCTCTATGCTGCATCTTGCTAATCCCCCAATCATTTAGCTGCCTAAACTGTGATCCCTCTGACTTCACTAGAGACTAGCTATATTTGAAGAGATATTTCCATTTCAAAAGATGGGCTCTTTAAGCCTTTCCCTATTATTCCTTCATAGCAGTGACTTTGCTAAAGCTCAGGTCTGGACCATCGCCCTGGGCTGCTTTTTGGATGAACTCATGCGTACATCTCTGTGTTTGTTTGTGTGAGGCCTATTAATATTTCAACACTGCCCAACTCCAGATGCCTGTACAACACAGCAGTGCTTCTCTCTTCATGTCTCTCCCTGTATTTACTTGACTGTTTTATTGAAGTGCATTCTGACACCCTCTATGAGGGGGAGCAGGAGAGGGGAAGATGTATTCCCAAACCGCAGCACAAGACATCTCTCTCCATGTCTCTTTCTCCACCGGCGTAACAGTAATTTGGGCACTAATTTATGTGTTGTGGCAAAGATTGACGAGCTTCCTGACTGGGAGTCTGCGCGCATGCACTCTAGGGGAAACAACAAAAGCCTGGGTTTACCGAGCAGACGAGCACCATGAAGGGTAGCATGTGTGCGGCGCTCCTCTTCCCTCCCTTGTCTGCCCCACCTGAGCTCAAATCTCTCTCTCCGTCACTCCTTACCTCCCTCTATCCATCTTCCCCCACCTATCCCCTTCTTGTCTGTGACTTCAGTGACAAGTGAAGTTGTGCCTGGGTGCTGGGGACCGGAGGGCACGCCCCCTCCATGTGTGCAAGCGTGTGTGTGCGGGCATACATGTGTGCCGAGGGAGAAAAGCTTACACTGTTTACTCTGATGGCAAAATACAATCTGTAGACAGCACTCACTTATGCATTCTACCAGCCCCTAGTTAGTCATAGAGAGCCATGAGAGCTAAATAAAATATCTGTGTTCCAAATATTTACATGCTTTGTCTAACTATTTAGATCACTTGGTTTGGGCCCTTCATACATTCAAATGTGATACATCCTCTGATATAATGACGTGCATTTTTGAAGGGAAATAGAAGTTTTTCAAATCTGAGTCAGAGTTGCTTGTGCAGTTGTTGCTTTACTCATACATTCTGCAGCAAGGAATTGGGATGCACCAAAACTGAAAATCACTGAGGCTCAAATCACACAGGACCGACTGATTGACTGGTGCAGGAGCTGCTGTTTGAATTCTAAGATTTAGCTGAGGATCGTGTGATGCTTCCGAACCTTTAGTCTGACCACTTGACCTAAGCAGGCAATGGTTAAAGCCTTGATTGTGGTACAGTGCCTTAGTTAAGCACTTCTCAGCTCCCCATCTCCCTGCAGGGACAGCAGCCTAGTAGACTCCTTTAGAAAAACACAGGAATATATAAATAATGAATCCTTCAAAACATCCACTGCAATTACACGCAGAAACCTTTACATAACACAACAAAGAGCCTTGTTCCATTGCACTAGGGAATTTGCTACTGCCACACTGTACAACTTCCTTCCTCCTATAATTGCTGTATTAGTATGCATTTCTTCAAGACAACCAGGATTCTACTGTGGGTTTTTGAATAGAACTTTTGTACTGTTTCACACAAATAAATCAAAACTTACACCCATACAACTCCCTTCATGGTCTTTTTGCTAGAGGGGTGACAGAGTATATGAACATTGTGCATTTTAGACATTTTCAAGTGAATGTTTAGGTGCTTCAGTTATGGTAGATATTGGGTGGGGGGCTTAAAGTCCTGTTTCATGCTGCTGCTCAGGGTCAGTGGGTCAGAGGCACACAGCCAGAACACACATGGAGAGCAGGCTGAATAGTTCAGCTGACAGTAATTGTCCCTCTGTGGTCTCCTTAGGAAAACATGTTTCCAGACAACACAGACCGGCTGCATGGGCCAGATAGTAATCATGATCTTGATTTGCTCCATCGAAGAGATAAGCTCAGCATAAGCCTACAGTTATGGCACGAGTCAGTATTTCCATTGGAGCTGACATCAGCTGAAGCCAGCTCTGCACGGTGATGCAGCACATGTGTTAATAGCTCAAGTGATGAGCTTTATTCCAAAACATTTGAAATCAATTAGTTGGGAGAAAAAAAAAATCATAATGACAGCAATGTAATCATGCAACATCTCTACATAGGAGAAATAGGAGCCACAGTTTGGCAGTGTGTGAGTCAATTAATAATTATCCTTTAACAATTTTGATACTTTAATGTCCTATATTACATGAGCATCCAAGGTATATTAAACTGCAACTTCAAATTCACGAAAGCTTTTAAATCATATGTATCATAATCATATGTATCTATTTTATTTGAATGCATTTTAATCTCAACATTTAAAAAGTCAGTCAAAACATGACTAAGTCTGTCTACTTTTAATGAACTCTGGAAAGTTATTGTCTACGAGTTTTATGATTGCTGCAGACAGCACCACCGTAAACAGTTTTTATGGCTGGGCTGATGAGCGCTTTTTACAGCACCTCTAACATTCTGCTTGAAGGTCTTGGGTTTTCATCAGCTGAAAAAGAGCAGGCAAGGACAGGGAAGATGAATGACATCAATGGCCAGCCGATACTACCAGGGATGTGTGATTGAGACAAATGAGCCTTGTTACATTAGCTGGTGATACTGAATCCTGCTGCTCAAAGATCCAGAGCTTGATAGAGCTGAAACTAGAGGCACCCAACCTTTCCACAGATCACCGGTGTCATGGGGCCCCAGAAGAAGAGCTTTCTCAAAGAGCCTGCTTCACTGGGCTCACTCTTTTTGTTTTTACCTGGACCACTTTTGTTGTGGCCTCATGTGAGCCCTTTTTTACACACACACACACACACACACACACACACACACACACACACACACACACACACACACACACACACACACACACACACAGCGCTACTATTTGGCATTCAAAGACTTTCTAAGCCCTCATTTCCGGGTGCAGAAAAAAAGTAAAGTGAGACAGAGCAATTATCTAATCCATATACAGTTCCCTAGGCTATTATTGTCTTAATAAGTGACTGCGAATACTTCCATCATGCATCATTTATCCTCAATGCTACTAAATGTTCAAAAATGATTAACTGAAATGTTATGATCGTAACCCATGTAAAATATTTACTTCTGATGATGAAATTTGTAAGCCATTTTAAAAATCAATCTGTGTATTTCATTTTGCTCCTGGCAGTAGACCGAGGCGATGAATGCCAATGGCTTCCTTAAGTGTCAGTTGGTTGCACAATTCTGAGAATATTTAAGGTAGAAGCTTTCCATTGAAATTTACAGGAAATAATTGGAATAAAATGATAATATAGGGGTTACCTGTTCAGGCTCTTTTGCCATGCCACTTTCATATGACAACTAACCTTTTACCATATCATAACGAACACATAGAGTGTGGAATGTGCTATGTGGTGAGTTAGCTAGCTAGCAAGTTAACTACTGGGAAAAGGCCGACAATGTGGGGTGTGTGCAAACTAAGGGTTGAAAGCGAGCAACTACTTTGCAAAAAGAAAGTTTTGTAATAAAGAATGAATTGAAATAGATTAATTAAAACTTCGCAATTATCATACTCAATCAAGCTACATCCCACATTGTAACATAACAGCTAGCTCTGCTGGTTGGTTAACTGAAATATCATAAAATAATGAAACACATTCACTCCAGTAATATGATCAAACGTACATGAAAGCATGTAGTTGGTTTGGCTCAGACAGTGCAGTAGTGTTAGCAGTAGAGTGGGCTTTAGTCTTGCATTGCCAGACCTTCCTCCACAGCACTGCGGAGGAGGGTCTGGCTAGTCCACACAGCATTCCGGGATGGGAGAAAAACGTGTTCTGGTTTATTGGCACTTCTTTAAACCAATCACAATCGTTTTGGGCGGCGCTAACTGCCGCATGTTATTTCATGTTCCACAAAATAGCCTCGGGAAGGAACTTGTTTTGGTGGAACGTGTACGTTCAAACGTTTTTTTTAGTGGTGCGACAGAAAACTCAGATTGGACAGATAGTCTAGCTAGCTGTCTCAATTTACCATGCAGAGATCTGAGATGCAGTTAACCATAGTCCTCATAAATCCACCGAAGTTTAAAATTCCAACACAAAGAAAGCAGAAGGAAATTGACATCGGCGAAAAGACATGCATCCAGCGGAATTTCCTGCGGCACCGGAGCAATCCCTGGAAGTGGAACGTCGTGGATATAGACTAAGTGGGCTGTGATGGGAGAAAGCACTATGCGGAGGGTTGACATTTTACTGAATTCCTACTGTATTTAATGGGATGAGAGCGAATTATCTGTTTATGTTATCTCTTACATGTGATAGAAGAGTGCTGCTGAAGTGCAGGTTACAATTCAATTAAATGTGCATACTTTAAACTAGTGCTGTCAGTTAAATGCGTTATTAATGGCGTTAATGCAAACCCATTTTAACGGCGTAAATTTTTTTATTGCGAGATTAACGTTCTTTTTGGCCTAGCAAACTTTGTAGTGTTTTTCACATGCTGTTGCAACACGCCGCACACACTTGTCTGGGCATGCGAGCCAGCCAAAGAGTAGTAGGCTAATGTTACGTTTTGAGTGGATGGCGAGCGCGAGACGCCGAAATGGATGCCAATAAGATTCTGAATGGAAAGTTTACTTTTAAAAAGTTGTCAAGGGAGACAGTAGTTTCACGCATACACAGCCTGTACGACACGGAGAAAGCAGCCCAACTGGAACTGTTGCAGAGTGCTGCAAAGGCTGTCTCATTAACCGGTGATCGCTGGACGTCAGTGAGTAATCAAAATGATTTAGAAGTTACTGCACACTATATTGACTATGTATATCAGCATATGGTTTTAGGACTGTGTTGTTTGTATCGTTTTTTTTAAACTTTTTGTCTTTTAGGACATTGTCCACCCCCTTTTCTGTCCAGGAGAATTGTTACATTCCTTATTAGAAAAACATAAAGGTTACAAATGTCCTGCTGTGGCATCCAGTTTTTGGACCATTTTGTTTGTACTGTATAAGCAAAGTGTTAGTGTTACATCAGTTAGGTTAGGTACTTGGATTTGTGCAATAATGACAGATTCACACATTTTTCTTTTGTTTACAGTAAATAAATAATAAACAATTACAAATCTTAAAGTCAAGTTCATAAAGTAACTTTCTTTGCATTCATTTGATTCCCAATTAAGATACAATGGTAAGAATTGCTTTCCATTATTAATATGGATGTACTTAAAACAGTTCTGAAATGCAAAATAATAAAATTTTATTCATGTGATAAAACATTAACTATAGGAATTTGGCGATTAATCGCGATTTAAAAAATTAATTGTTTGACAGCCCTACTTTAAACCAAAACATGCCATAATACATTGTATTGCTTTTTATGTGCATTTACACCCAAATAATTTCTCCATTAAAAGGGAAACCTTTTAATTTGAAAGTGTGCAAACATTCCTATATTCCGGAGTTTAACTTCCCTTGGATATTTTCCTGAAATTTTCAGAGTCTTTCAAACCCAAGCCAGTACACTGCTACGTCACTTTATCAGTAACTGTGTAATTAAGTGGGCTTGCAGCAGATTACATGTTTATATATTATATAGTTATCTACGGATGGTTGCTGTGCAGTTAAAAAAACAGTGTAACTAGTGTGGTGATTATAAGATGTTTAGGTAAATTGATTACCTGTTCCTTTATGCTCCTTCTCCTTGGTTTTAAAAAAAAAATGCATTGTCACCGAGCTTAAAACAAGGCCATTTATATTAGTTTATAAAATGTTGCCTGTTTTCACAAATTGACATTGAATACAAAAATAACTACAATAATTTCTCCTCTCATTGTGCAGGAGCTGCTGAGCAACTCCACCGTCGTCCTCCCTCTCCTCCAGTTGTAGCAGACCGTATGAAAGGCATTCCTAGACGACAGCGGTACACGAGGAGTGTCTACTGCCAGACAGAGTTCACAGACTGCTTACAGCGTGTGAGGCACATCCCCCCTGCACTGCTGTTTTCATAGTCCTACAAACACTGGCCTGGTTTTGTTTAACATGGCAGGATTAAGCAGCCATGCGCAAAGCATGCTTCCCTCCTTGCACGCTTTTGCTTACAGTGAAAGGCCTAAGTGCTCGCTGCTACCTTTTGGTAAACCAGCTTCCATGAGTGCATGTGAATGCGCCATGGTGCTCTAATCCCAGGCAAATAAACAAGTGCCAAGATTAATAATTGCATAAACACATCCCAAAAGCCCTGGAATAACAATCAGCTCTTCAGCCCTTTTTGAAGCCATTGCAAAGGCTCTTGGAGTCAGCTGACTGCCAGTAGTGTATATCCCTCTTTCCTTTCCTGCTTCCTCACAACAGCCAGGAATTGTCTGTTTTTTGTTGCTTTATTAACGACAGGAAGCTGTCAATATTTTCCACATGATGAGAATGGATATTTGCAGCGCTGCACTAGGAAGAAACTTCTAAGCCAGAGCAGGACATAGGGTCCTCCAAAGTTCTTCAGCTCCACCACTACGACACAGCATGTCTGATCCTCAGTGCCTGTCATAACACGTGCGTCTGTCTGACGCCATAATAAAGAAAGCGTGGTTGGAAGAAAGTGGAGATCTTAATGCAGTTCTGATTAGTTTGTCAACCCGTTCCTCATTATGCGTTCTAAAACAATAGCCTCTTTGACTTGTTGTGAAAAAGACACGTCAAGTAGACCTCTAGGAGGACATTAGAAGTGTGTGCATAGCAATAAATCACAACCACAACAGACCGAAAAAGGCCATTAAAATGACATTAGGAGCACGGACCGTGCACTCATCCCTGTCATCCCTGGTCTGCGACTATAAGACGAGCTGCTTTGTGGTGAGGGGGGGAGTAGTGGAGACGGGGAGAGATAGAGAGTGAGATAGAAAAGAGAGAGGGAGAGAGTGCAGTGCAGTCCACTGGTCCAGGGCAGGGGAGCGTGGGACGTTCAGATGAAGTGGGAGGCCCCTCTCCAGGAGGTTGCTCCTCAGCATGAAGGCAGAGGCAGCACCCCACCTAATGAGGGGTGAAGTGGAGCCCCCTGTGGGACCCCCTCAGGCACATTCATTAGGAGATGAAAAAGCATTTCCTGCGGCAGAGCAAGTGCCTGCCTTGGCTCGGACATGTTTAATTTAGGGCCATATGAAAACACAAGGCCACCGCTATCATGGGTCAGGGGACTCAACAACACACAGGGCCAGGGAGCAGGAGCTTGACTAAATGACTGCATGCAGAATTGAATTATGTTGTTTTTTTCTTGGAAATGGTTAGAGTTTGATACCCCCTTTTAAGCTTAGAACATTCAGATTATTCAAAGGTCAAGTGTGCTGATACTTCCAACTATGAGTAAAAAGAGTTTCATTCCCTTCAATGCATTGCATTTTGTTGCATCTTTTTGGCTCCAGGCAAAAATAATAGATTCATTTAGCCAGTGGTGGTTTGTGGAAGGGAACCAAGGATTATGGTAATGCCGCACTGAACGCTGCAAGCTAAATACAGTAAAAGAGAAATTGCTGCAGTAAGAGACACAAGAAGAATATCAGAGAGGGTAATTTATATAGTTGCACAAATCTGCATTCACAAATGAATCTTGAAAATCTCATATCTCACAAGGTATGCTGTTTGTGAAGACAATAGAAGAGACAGTGCTTCTTTCCTTTCACTGTATTAAAAAGGGCATTACAGGGTATCAATCTATGGCGATTCAAATACATGTCCGCTTATCACAGCCGCTTATCCTTGTTCCTGATGAATCCTTGCATTTATTAAGGGTGTCTTCTTGCCTTGTTAGATATGTATAACCAATCTCCTGTAATTAGCAACTGCTAACCTTTGGGATGCTAATCCTCCATGAATTGTGGATTTGTACATCAAAGCCCACACTCTCTCATATAGCTAGTGCTTGAAATTACACTTGATTTGAAACCTGCAATTATTTGTATAGCATGGATGCAAACAGTCTCCTCTTTTATGTCTCTGAGAATCCCGTGGGTTTTCAGTAAAGAATCCTTAATCCACTCCAGTAGAATCCAAATATAGAGTTAACACTAGCTTCCTAAAATTTAGATGCACAGCCAAGTGCCTGCTGTGTACATAAAGTGGAGAAAGCTTCTCTCTTCTTTTTTGCATAGTTAAGATTAGATTTCTTTAGTGGCTTAGATGCATCATATAAGAAGCAAGAGGGATTGCCCAGGGATATAACACAACCATGCTTCAACAACAGAGCCTGGCTACACTTGTAGTTGCGAGTCTGTCCTTTTCACAAGCAATAATTGAAAGTCAATTCAATAATCAATGGTCTTGCCCCTCTGTTTATGTAATCACATGTCCAGGCCTCTGTCGACAGGGTGAATGCCCAGCTGTTTAGAGTCAGCTGCAATTTGTACTCTCTCCCATTCAAGGCCAGGCTAAATCTATTGTGCAAGGAGGGAGAGATTATAGAGAGGGAAAACAACTGAGATAGCTTCCCACACACACACACACACACACACACACACACACACACACACACACACACACACACACACACACACACACACACACACACACACACACACACACACAAAAAGTAATGCTTTTGCAGGGAGGATGCCTCAAGCATTTATTTTCTTTAATGAGAGACAAGAGTCTCACATGTGTCAGTGATGCACAGCATGGGAACAATAGGGTGGGCTTTAATTCCATCAATCTACTGCATTTATCCTTGTATAACATCAATACCTGTCAGTTAAGCAGGATGAGATAAATCATGTCAAGCAGACTAAGGCAGGGCCACACTGAGCTCAGTAAATATGCAGACTTAAAACTCATCTTAAAACTCGGGGGGTGAATGCGGTTCCACACAGTCAGTGACAAATTTAGAGCATGGGTCTTAAGCAAGGAAATACAAGAGATTACCTTGTGAGACAACATGACACAAAGATCATCCTTCCTGCACTTACTCTAGTAAGTGATTAAATAGCTATGAATTAACAATGATGTTGTTAGGTATTTAGAGGATACGCTACACCTCGGCTGTCACCTAAGCCTCCCATGGAAATCTCTTTACTTACCTTACTGTAACAGGGATCGCACAGTTAAACTTGTTTTACCATCTTAAATGGGAACTAACACTATACCTTCCAACACCTGACAAAAAATGCATGCAGAAGCGGGCAAGGTGCTTTTGAATGACACAGAAACTGACTGTGACAAGCAGAATCGAGATTCATAAAGCTCATTCTTGTGTGTTTATAAGTTTTGTATGGGCATGCATACATTTACTGAACAGCACGTGTGAATCTGAGAAATAGCAGGCAGCGGGATCTTGAAAAGTCCTCTCCACATATGTGCAATAACATCAGATTTATCGTCAGATAAAAAACATATAAAACACTTTGAGGATTGGCTTTGAGCGATAGCAATAACCCTGCAGGCAGCCAAATTATGATTTATGTACTTTGGCTTGGGAGTGCATGGGGCAGTAATGTACACGTCTATGGAAGCTGGGCTTTTCACTGTAGCATAGGAGCAACTCAGAAAGAATACATTTGGTGTAAAATTGCTTCATCTGTTTACAATTCCATTTGGAGTTTATGAGAAAGACAGGCAAACACAGCCTGATATATTGCCCCTGTGTCACGGCATGGCAGGAGCATCCACACAAAGATTCATCTCTCACTTAGAAGCCAAATGATACGTCTAATTTGCTGCAAGCACAGTTATTTTTAACCTCTCCAGCTGTCAGATAATGGAGCTTGACTGTCAGCGCTGGTGTGTGTGAGTGTGTTAAAAGGTTGCAAACTCTTTTCAATTTACCATTCCCTTTGAGTGGATTACAAAATGCACATTCCCATTAGTTCACCTGATTGACATTGCTTTTTCTTTTATCACAACCAAAGGGGGGGATTTAAAGAATTGACTGAATTAAGATGGATACTTCCAACGGCAATCTAAATTTGGTTTTCACATGCTTTTTTTTATGATGCCTTGAAAATATTTCAGAAATCACACGGAAGTGAAGGTTGTTTTTGTGGTTATTAATTGGACAATGTGATGTCTTTTTATGACTTTCTTGAATGAACGAGTTCTTTTGTGCAGCATGTTACGGTACCATCATGTACCAATCTGCTATATCACCTACCTTCTACACTTAAAGTTCTACATCATTCAATCCCCATCTAAGAAGGTAAGTCATCTAGTGTTTAATATTGGCAGCTTTTATTTCATTTATGCATTTCTCTCCAACAACAGACAAATCTAACTGTATTCTACAATGGTCCTTCTCGCCACTAACAGTAGAGCAGCAACAGTGTTGCCTAATGCAGAAGGCTAGTTACATAAGGGCCATTGGAAATAATTCTTAATCAATAAGCTGGCAGTGGACCGCAGGCTGGTGTCAGTGGTTTGGCTGATGCAATTTAGATGGACACTAATGGATTCCCCAGCCTCCCTTCATCAAACATGGGTGTAAATCACTGCACCATCATTGCTAAGGGACATTTCTAACAGGTAGCACTGATTAAGGCTGATTTTTAGTAGTACGTAGGCTCTACGCAGAGCCTACGCCATAGCCTATGTAAGTGGCATACGCCTTTGTGAGGATTTATACTTGTGCACTGGTGTGTCTGCGTCATTCTAGCATATTTCTTTAAGAGAATAGCACGTGGAAATGAGTACGAGGAAATGTTAAACTACCAAGCCACAGCCAAGCAGACAAATCACTTGCTGTGGTCTACTTCGCAGCGATGTGTAGTTATATTTCTAGGGAGGTGCACATCAGGCTAAGGCGTAAAGTCCGGCGTAAGGTCTGTATCTACACGTACCTCCCTACATACCTGAATAAATAAATCAGGCTTTAGACTGCACTAACGTGATATGGGTGATAGGAAAACATAATGTCGTCAAGGCATAAAAAGATCCAAAGAACACACCAAAGGGCTGGGTGTGAGCAGAGGCATAGAGACATGGACAGAATAAAACAAGGCATGTCAGTCTAGTTTTACTGTACATCCAACACACCCTCTATCTTGAGCTTTTTTTCCGTATTGTATGGAATATTAACTAAACAACAAATCAGTAATACACCCAAGAAAATCTTTATCGACTCATAACAAATGACAGGAGGAAAACCATTGTTTGCCTCACGCAGCTATCTCAGTTGTCCACTGTAGATAGAGCTCCAGTGAATGTCCACTGTTCCAATAACCAGCTGACTTCTAATGTTTGCTAACTGCAGCTTAACAGCATGTTATGTAAGAGAACTGAAGCGGGCATGTGTGGAATGAGCTCAGTTTACTTTGACCAGGCCAACAGAGGCAGCCGCCTGCCTGCTCTCCTGTCTGCCTTTGTGTATCATAGTGCTCTTACAAAAGGTGTATCATGCTCTCAGTTGGCAATGACACTTCACATTGACCATGGGCCCGTTTCAGAAAGCAGGTTTAGTGAAAACTCTGAGTTTGTTAACCCTGAGATAAGGGAAACTCTGGGTTTTCTGTTTCAGAAAGGGAGGTTAATCAAACCTGAGAGAGAGGAGTAACTCCAGCGCATTTCAGAAAGGGAGGTAACTTAACCTCAGAGTCAGTTACTATGGTAACTGAGCCTGTGAACCTAACCTGGTCGGGAGCAGGTTTTCTTCAATAAACCTTGAGTTTCTCTCAGCCTCCTCCTTCTGACACAGAGCTCTTTCATTTCCTCATTCATTCATTCAGTCTGTTTCAGGCGCATTTTAGCGCAGTTTGTTATCTGCATGAATAAAAAAAAAAAAACAGTGTTGGTTTATTAACCATGTTAGGCAGACTATAAAACGTTTTTTTTTTTTCTCAAAACATGGCATTTCCTTTTGTCGATGATCCCGTTGATGAAGAAGCTGTATTACTTTGATGATAATGAGGCCCCGACTATAGATGCATTTTCATTTCCAGATACTAGCCTACCTATTTGAGCGGTCTCATTTTTCTTCCCAGTCTATCAGTTATGTAGCCTTCATAACCTTATCCGTCCTCATATCACTAACGTTCCCCATCGTGGACATGCTCTACATCCCAGCAGATTCTTTGTGTCGCATTACATTTTTTTTTCTGAAACGTGTTTTAAAGATTTTTGTAGTGTTCCCTGGACACAAACCAGTAAGAGCCATTAAAACGGAGTTCCACAGTATTGCAGGTGAATGATGCAAACCCTTTGAAATAAAAGATTATGAATTATAATTCTGTTAATGATGGTGCTGCAGCCTCAGAATGGGATTAGTAGGCCTAGGACTTAGCCCGCAGGATTGCACCTAAATGAAATAGATTCAATAGGTTCAATACCATTTCACCAGTAATATACTTATGATTAAATATGATATATATATATATATATAACTTACGCATTTACTCAGCAGCAAAACTCTCTTTTGCAGCAGCCGCTGTGTTGCTTTTTTAACGAAATACATGTTCAAACTCGCTGTTTGTGCGCATGAGTATTTCCGCCGACCAGTTTGTTTGTGGTTGTTACCATGGTGAATTGTAGTATCATGGCTCCATTCATGCTGCCTTTTTATTGTGGTGGTGCACGCGCCTAACTCTGAGTGAACCTACTCTGAGTTGATTGAACCAACTCAAATCAGCTTTCAGGAAGGAGGTCTAACTATGATCTCTGAGTTGATTTACCCTGAGATGGGAAACTCTGAGTTTTCGGTTCCAGAACAGCTGATTTGAATTGGTATTGGAAATACTCACAAACAGCGAGTTTGAACATGTATTTCGTTAAAAAAGCAACACAGCGGCTGCTGCAAAAGAGAGAGTTTGCGTGGGAGAAAATTGCTAGACATGCGAGTAAATGCGTAAGTTCCAATATAGTGTATTAATATCATATTTAATCATAAGTATATTACTGGTGAAATGGTATTGAACCTACAATCTATTTCATTTAGGTGCAATCCTGTGGGCGAAAAAGTCCTAGACCTACTAATCCCAAAATATATTTTGTTAAAAAAAGCAACACGGCTGCTGCTGCAAAATAGTGAAAATTGGTGTGGGAAAAAATTGCTGCTTGAGTCAATGCGTAAGCTCTAATATAGTGTATTTATTTCATATTTAATCACAGGTAACCTATAATATTACTGGTGAAAACTGGAATGGTACACCTATAATTTCATTTAGGTGCAATCCTGCAGGCGAAAAAGTAAACTACTACTAATCCCATTCTGAGGCTGCAGCACTATCATTAACAGAATTATGATTTACAATAATTTATTTCTTTTTAATGTCTCTTACTGGTTTGTGTCCAGGGAACTCCACAAAAATGTTTAAAAAACGTTTCAGAGCGAGTCACACTCTTCTGACAGCGCTTTGCTATACAGTGGCTCTACCAATATGTTCCGCATCACCAATGTTGTAAAGACAACTGCCGTTTGCAAAACAACGTAATGCGACACAAAGAATCTGCTGGGATGTAGAGCATGTCCACAATGGGGGACGTTAGTGATATGAGGACGGATAAGGTTATGAAGGCTACATAACTGATAGACTGGGAAGAAAAACGATACCGCTCAAATAGGTAGGCTAGTATCTGGAAATGAAAATACATCTATAGTCGGCCGGGGCCACAATATCATCTCCCAATGTAGGCTATGTTTAACTCTCTGCGAAGTAATACAGCTTCTTCATCAACGAGATCATCGACAAAAGGAAATGCCATGTTTTGAGAAAAAAAAAAGTTTTATAGTTTGCCTAACACAGTTAATAAACCAACACTGTTTATTTATTCATGCAGATAACAAACTGCGCTAAAATGCGCCTGATACAGACTGACTGAATGAATGAGGAAATGAAAGAGCGCTGTGTCAGAAGGAGGAGACTGAGAGAAACTCAAGGTTTACTGAGCCTGTGAACCTAACCTGCTCCCGACCAGGTTAGGTTCACAGGCTCAGTTACCATAGTAACTGACTCTGAAGTTAAGTGACCTCCCTTTCTGAAACAGAAAACCCAGAGTTTCCCTCATCTCAAGGTTAACGAACTCAGAGTTTTCACTAAACCTGCTTTCTGAAACGGACCCCTGTTCTGGAACCAAAAACTCAGAGTTTCCCATCTCAGGGTAAATCAACTCAGAGTTCAGGGTTAGACTCAGAGTTTGTTAAACCTCCTTCCTGAAACGGGCCCCAGGTCTGACTTTAGCTCTTAGGTATCTCAAAATACAAACCATGGCACAAACCCAGCTGCTCTCAGCCCTGCACTTACATGACCAGACCAGAGCTCAAGTGAATTGTTATAGAATAGTTCCTGACCTAATAATCTGCAGTTGTTATTGCCTTTAAAGCTCCCTGCAAAAGAGAAAAGAAACGTTGCAGTAACCTGTAATGTGGAAAAAAATATCTGGTCAAAAACTTTGTTTCAGTATGCTATTTTTTATTTAAGATTCACTTTATTTGGTGTGAAATGAATCATGTGCTGTGCTTGGAGGTTAATGTGCTCCAAAATAAAAGGGGCTTCATCTTTGTTTTTTCTTCAAAAAGATGCATGCTTATCAAAACTGAATTTTTGCAAATAGGCTGATAAAGTACAATGCTGCTCTTGCTCAAAAAAACTGCTGAAAAAGCCTTTATGTATTCTAACCAAGCACTCACACGTCATGCTGTAGCAAGTGAGCAGCCACTGTATTGTTAATATGCTTCCATATTGGCAGTGTCTCCTGCTTCACTTCACAGGCAGCTATGCTTCATACTCAGGTGCCAACAGTAGTGCTCTTTAAGGGTTACATAAGTAGCAGCTAATGGTGCTGGGTCAGTATTTGGGATGTAATCATTGAGGCGATACGATCCACAACAACAACAACAACTTTCTACATGCTGCCCTGGCCTGGTAAGAAACACAGAACTCTTTATGAAACGAAACAAATCGCATACAGCGGTGACTAGAAGGAAGAATTATTTCTCTCTCTCTCTCTCTCTCTGCCTTCTTGACACACTAGATCAATTTCTCTGCCTGTTCAGTTGGCACGAACATCTCCCCGTTACAAAAGAACACAAGGCTTGGGGAATTTTCTAGAAAACCCATTGCCGTTCTCCTCCATGCTAGTTAAATTATAGAAAAGGTCACAGCAGGGGACTTCGGAACACGGCTACCAATCAACTGTAGCAATTCTCCTGGTGTGTTTGTTAACATTGCTGCCTGTTGTAATTGACATAATTGTCAGGTTAGAGCTCGGCACAAACTGGGCGTCCTCTTGGCGAGCGTGGGCCGTGTCATTAAAAGGGACATGTTTCTGGAGGCGCTCCCGGGGACACGTAACACGCAAGCATGTTGGAGCGACAGCTCGCCTGATAAAATGGCTGCCTCTTATCTCTACTATGCATATGAAAGGCTTATGCCTTCTCCATGACAGATTCTATGCCTCATCACCATGGGATTTGCCCAGATACACCAGAACAGAAGCTGGGAGAAAAACAATGTATCATATGTATAGCCTCATCTTAACACTGTCAACTGATGTTTGGGTGTGTATCCATGTGTGTACACACATGCTCACTTAAGAAACATACAGAGTGAACACCAAACCGATTCAGTGATGGTTTGCTGTGGATAACATAACGTGTGTGTTTCTCTCCTGCACAGTAATTCCCAGTTTATTGGCAGTACAGTGACCTTGGCATTCCTGGAGCAAGCTTCAATTATCTTGATAATTTGTAGTGAATACTTGATATAATAATGATATAGTATCTATAATTACCATGTTGAGGTGGGGTAGAGTGTGCTGAAAAATAATCGTTTGTATCATCACCGCTGGGTAGCATCATTATTAATCTGACAGCACTCATAAAGCGTTTTGTTTGTTTTCTCTGATTGCTCTTTTACTACCAAAATAAACAACTTGGCTCCTTTGAGTTACAGCGGTATAATTTGATGGAACAGCAAAGGCATTTATCTATAAATTTATTTTCAATTTGAGGTAAGCTGCAGTCATGAAAGCTAAATCACTACCAGGGAGAAGATTATTCTAATTACTAACCAGCTGTCGCGCATGCTGCATGAGCACAGGATGTCAGAACACAGAGCAACCAGTAATCAGTTTCACAGAATCATTTGAGTACACATTTACATCTTGCACTAAATGTTAAACATGAAATTGTCTTCATTTGTATGGTAATGTTGTAAAACTAAAAGAAGCATATGCTATAACACGGCGTGACTGAATTTAGAAACACAAATTTTATGGTCAATTTGTGATGTGATCTTAAAAGCTGAGTGTTTATTTGCAGCTGAAATAAGCCTGATGGTATTTTAGTTTGCACTTAGATTATTCTGAAGGATATGTTGACCAACTGACGGCATGCTGTAGGAATGTAACTCATGTACTTTGACCGTGGGTGATGTTTATTTAAAAAATGGAAATGTGAGTCCAAAGGTATACTGTGATTCAGACACACAGTAAGCTAAGATGGCAGAGTAGAAGAATTTTCTCATATGTCTTTTCCGAGCTATATCTGAATTAAACCATAATGCTAGCAAGGCTTGGTCCCTGGGGTTTTCTTTGCCATTTGCACTGCTAGCGCTGCAATCCCCCTGACAGGCCTGTTTACGACTGCTCTGCTATCAGAGGGCTGAGCAGAGCCAGGGACGAGCCTTCATTAGAGATTAAAGTGACCGTCACAAAGTCCAAAATCATCACTGCTTCCAACAGCAAGGCGAGGGGAGACACTGAATAGGCTTAAGCTCATGCATCAACAACAACTCTGTATCAGAAGGATCCTCTGCTTAACACTTTTAAATTTCAATATGAATTTGTGAATGACGTTTAAAGAAATCTTTTTAAATTGGCTAAATCAAACCCTTCACTGGCAAAAACTGTTATCTTCATGGCTTCGTTGCCATAAAACAGAGATGCATTTTGACAAATACCATGCATGACATTACCTTCTAAAAACAGCAGTATTTGAAGCAGGAATATGTACACTTCGGTAGCGGACATGTATAACAGAAATATAATGACGTACTGCATCATATCAAGCTCAGCTTCTCGCCTTTGGTGGTAAAGCTTATCCATCTCCTGATCCAGAGCTGCTGGACATGCTTACTGATAGATATGAATAAAATGAGACAGCTGGATGGAATTCCTGGCTTTCTGACCATATCCACTTGAGATGTCTTCCCCTCCTAGGCATTGTATGCCATTTACTCATCCGTCTCTTCCAAAACCCTCACAGGATTCACAGGGAGGAAGATGCTGCTCTATTATAATGCTGATAGCTTTTCCGTGGGGAAAACTCCCTGATGAGTTTAAATTCATAAAATCTGTGAGTTCTTTTACACCTACACTGTAGGTAACAAAGAACAATGTAACGCATAACAACACTACCCGGAAATAATGGCAGACGGAGGTTAAACAAAGCAACAAAGCCTTTATACACATTACGCACTCATTTCTCCTTCCATCAAAATTCTTGCTGTAACTCCAGAACAAAGCAGTTATTCTCAGAGGAACATGAAAGACAGACACCTGTCAATCATAGCTCCATATTTCCTGTGTCAGAGGCTGCAGGATGGAGAAATGTGCAATATTCTGATAATATTTCATGCAAACTAATGCAAGTCAGAACACTTCCCTGCTGGCCAGAAGGAGGGGAAATGAGAACAGGTAATTATCGGATTGCCTCGAGGCAAGAAATGATAGAGATTGCAGAGAACGGGGATATTTAGCCCTGCTAATGAAGGCCCATGTTGTGGGAGCACCGGGAATGGGGAGCAGAGGGAAGCTATGCTGTGGCTCAGCAGGAGGCAGAGCCTGATAAGACCATCTTACATAATAGCCACATCCAGGCCTGGCTCGCTGTTTGGACTGAGGCTCCCTGTCCCTCATGTTCTCTCCCATCCACTCAGCATGTCCGACCAAGGGAGCGTAACATTGCCGGGGTATAACAAATTCCTAAACATGACTATTTAATAGTTAATTCACAGCAAGTAGTGACATTTACAATGTTGATGACTGGGGGTTGGGCCTGTTTACAGATGCACATATGCAGTAGAATAATGGTTGCGATGCAAATGACGACTGCGGCTGTACTTGCGTACAGTTTCTTATGTTAATATCGATACTAATTATATTCACTGAAGAGAGCGATCACAAAGAATTGAGTGATTTGAGGAGGGGATCACCCCTCCTACTTGGCCCGGTCCATTTAACCCTATTGAAGGGTTTACGTTTGCCCATCTCAACAGCCTTACTTAAAGTGCTGAAAAATAAAAAGAGATTGCTTATTTTGTATATGCAGCACTTCCCCCGGACGGATATGAAAGTTTAATCATGGCATTAGGATTCACAGGCATTCCCTTGCCAGACCTGCTTGCAGACATCAGAATTGCTAATTTGCTGGTTTGCCCAGGAAGGGTTGGTTGGTGGGTGAGGAGGGGATGAATGGAAACAGGAGTCTGATTTGTCCAGATAACCTTGAACCCCAACGCTCAGCTTCCTGTGGATGTACGGAGCTCAATCAGTCCCTCTTTATCATGCTGATCTGAGCCGCTGTCCAGTGCGGAGGCCGGCACAACGCCGCACTAACTCTTTCCTGACTACTTTGAGAGTGTGTCATTAGCCAAAATCATTTCCTGCTCTCTTTCCAGCCTGTTCTGACAAAGCCATTAAGTTGTGCTGAAATGTCATGAATGAATAAATACAGCAAAATAATTGCTTTCAAAGGCAATCTTGGCTCTGCAGTAATGTCCCGATCAGATATCAACATTAAGCCAAAACAAAGCCATTGACAAAAATCACAGTAATTGTGGCTCGGTTTCTAATCAGAATAATTAATTCCTATTGCTTGTCATGGGAGTCCACCGGAGACACAGACATGATAAAGAAGAAAGGTCCTGACAGGGTTATGAGTCAGCAGAGATGTGAAATTCAAATTGGCCAGGCTAAGCAGTTTGGAGCTGATGGTGATTTGAGTAGACTCACTGCCCTACGGTACAGTAGAAGAGCCCAGGGCTGAAAGATGGTGGAGTTACTCATGGGCACAGGTGCTTTATCAGCAGACCACATGTGACTGGGGGGAGGGGAAAAAATGTTAAGCTTCATCGTATCATAAGCTATACTCTCCACGTTACAGTAAATTATAAAATATCTTTATACAAACTGAGCTTTATATTCCCCCTCCCCCCTTATTTTAAAAATACACCAAACATATTTTTTATGAGTGCTCCATCTGCGCAGAAAGTGGGAGGAATAGCTGTTTGTATGCTTTTTCCGAGTCCATTGTGAGCGCTGGACTCAGTGCTATTACCTAAATTAAAGTGGAGATCTATCATTGGCAGGAGAAGATGAAGCAGCAGGAGCAGAGCTCTCACTGTTTTCTGTCACAGCCTCAGCTGTGTGCACACACTCTCCTTGCACACAGCCATCTTTCACTCAGCCAGGCACTTGCCTCCTCGCCCACTGCGCCCACCAGGCCTGGGCAGCACATGCCACTGCCAAACATCCATTTACTCCCCGCAGGACTCCTGCGTATCTGAAGTGGGCCTGTCATTGAGACCCGTTTAGATTTTACTACACTGTATGCCCGTGCTATTTGGTCAGCTACACACACAAACACACACAATGCACGTAATTAAATGCTTCGTTTAAAATCAGCTTTGATAATTTCTCTGGTAACACCTTGTCAAGCTGACTGGCTACACTCAACGGAGGGTGGTAATTGCATCCCTGTAGAGAGCCTGGTAGCCTGCAATGATGTGGAATTACTGTACCACACATGTTCACTGGATTCAGCTAGTGAAAGCTGAAAAGAGTGCACACAATAGCCACAGTACACTGTAAGTGTGCATCTGCAAGTCTTTGTTTACCATGTGTTCATAGGTTCAAGCTGTGTGAGCAAACATACAAACATTAATTGGCTAATATACTGTATGAGCAGCATGACCTGATGACCAGAGATATGTTTTCTCTACAGAGAATCCCACCTCCAACATCTTAGCCTGGAGGCAGGTTTAATGCTTACCTGCAGAAGCTGCCTTTGTCTTTGAAGTGGAGCGATGGATGCAGCATAACAGATGGAGATGTTGAATGCTTTCAGGAATTATTAATGGCACGGTATGATCCCAAATGACCTTCAGCAAATAGTCTCCCAGCACTGGAGTACACAGGCCGCCCTGCACATCCATATTGTATTTAGACAACACACTTGGGTCAATGGAGAAACACCAAGCCATCATTACTGTACTTCCAGCTCTAATCCAGCCGGGAAACTTTCCTTCTTTTTTTCACTCAAAGGCAACGCAGAAGCATCCAATCACATGAAACACGATTGTATGTCTCAGGAATTTATTTGAGATTTATGCAGCAAACACACTAATTCCGTAAAGCCCAATTTGCTTCTCCCACAATGGAAACCATACACTGGAATTAATCTGCAGAAAGCCTTTCCTGTAGTTTTAAAAATAAATCCTTCATCATTGGAGGCTTTTGTGGTTGCTCAATGGGATATACTATTGTGACATCACATCTATATTATGAACATACATCAGTAACATCCATAAATATCTGCTGCCTATGGATAACATTCAGTTTACAATACAAACGGAACATCTCTGGATTGCCTTGGAGAGGAACTGGGCTGCTGACATACACCACCTCTGCTTTTCTTTTTTATGTGATAGAACTGACATAAAGAAAAACTCAAGGAAACTTGTTTATGTTAATGCATGTATGTAGGAAAATAAAAGGCTCACAATGCTGGAATCTTTTAAAATTCTGGACCAAAAGAAACGCACACATATGTATCTAATTTATTTACAGATTACAGGATCATCTAATTTAAGAGCGTAAGACATGTAGTTGGATGGTTAACTGTTCTCTACTTCTACTACATTAAATGACAGAAGTATTGTTCGTACTGTATCTACAATAAACAGATCTTAATACGTTTTACAGAGACTGTGGGGAAATTTTACATCCTCTAAATCTTTTTCTAGGATGTTTATTTTGGATTGCAAATGCATGCAGTTAGCATGTGATTTACAGGGCAGCTACTAATTATTCAATCAGTGACTGAAACTGCCCTCCAGGCACATTCATGTAGTAACAAAATTCATTTACAATGTTTGCAATTAAAGCCTGAAGCCATTTACATCTGATCACTGGCAGAATTGTTACGCCAGATTGAGCAATTGTTTTACTTGCTCCCAATGGCCAGGCAAGCACCTTGCATGGTAGCTGGCTGCCACCGGTGTGTGAATGGGTGTGAATGACTGAATTAGAGGCAAATTGTAAAGTGTTTTGGATATATAAATGCAGCCTTTTAACATTTAATGGAAAGAGAAAATTCTGTATTACTTAATGATTAATGATTTATTTAATGATTACGATTACTGCACACATTCTCTTTTCCGTTTTGTTTTACTGGAGGTCTCTTGCACATCTTTTAACAGGGCACTTACTATTTATTGGTTATTATTAATATTTTTCCATGTAACCATTTTCCATTAACCTTTCTCCCACATTTGCACCCATTTTCCAGGCAAAACTGGCCCACCTATAATCCTGCTTTTGCACCCTCCTTTTTAAATCCATATACTGTACATAAAAGAAAGAGACACATTTTTATTTCACAAAGTTGTGCCTCATAATATAAACATAAAATCTCAAGCACAGAATGGCACAATAACAGCACAATAACGGCACACTGGCTTAGAATCTGGCCTTTATTTTTAGTGCAATTACCATGGCCTTTTTCTGTGAACAGCAACAGTAAACTGCAAACTGAACCTAACTGAAGCTGCAGTGCTACTACATAAGACAGCAAAGTGAATGTTTACCTGTATGGGTTTAATTGGGGTTATACGGTTCCTATATTTTGGAATTGCAATGTTTGTACAGTATATGCAAGGTCTTCAGCCTTCAGTTTCTAGAGAATAAATACTGTGGTGGTGCTCTCATAAAACACTGCATGTCTTCAAAGAGCTACATCTAAGGGAGGAATTGATCAGACACTTTTTCTCACACTCAGTAAGAGTAGAAAGGAATAAATTATTTGAACGGTGTCTATCTCCTTACATACCACGGCCTCTGATTAATTACCTTAGGGCTCCCTAATGAGAATGTGTAAATGAATACAATGTTAATCTACTATGTATACCATGTTTACTCAAGTTTGCCGAGGCTCAAGAAAAAACAAAATCCCTTATGTATAAATTATAATAATCCCACATCAAGAGAAAGAAAAAAAGAATCCATGCAGAGATCAAAGCAGAATGGCCCGATGCAATCATGTGTCAAAAGATAAAAAAAACAACTTCCTTCCACTCAAGTGGGCAAGGTATGTCAAACGTACAGTAGTTTGACTCTGATCATCCTCCACCTATCTCCCATCATGCCTTTGCTTCTTTCCCCCTCTTACCTTTGGTTTATCCACAGTGACAGCTAGTATGATCCAAAACAATGAGGCTGATACATAATGAGAAGAAATATTGAAAGCTGGAATTTGCTTGTGCTTTATGTAGCAAAGCAATATTACTGAAATTGAAATCATAGCATGATGTTCCTGAGGTTTAGCAATTTATTCCCTAAAAAAGATACTTAAATATACTATAGCACACAATCAATAATGAAATCATTTAATTTGACTTAGTTCATAAAAACAAATAAGATACCCTTCCAACAATGTCACACACGGACACACACACCTTCACACCCATCACTTCTCAGACACTGTGGTTTAGACTCTTAGGGCCCTATTTTATCGATCTAAGTGCACGGCGTGAAGCCCATGGCGCAGGTGCGTTTAGGGCGTGTCCAAATCCACTTTTGCTAAAAAATGGGCCCGGCGCATGGTTCAAAAGGGTTGTACTTAGTGTCTTCATTAATTGTGTTTTGGGTGTAACATGCAATAAACCAATCAGAGTGTCATCTCCCATTCCCTTTAAAAGCCAGGCGCGTTTGTACCTTGGCACATTGCTATTATGATGGCAGATTTGCACCGTAATATTTTTATTTGTAATCTTTTACATGTTTGTGTGCTGCTGCGCTTCCCTGTGTGTGTGTGTAACAAGTGTGTGCACACTGTGCATAACCCTACACTCAAAACAATAACTCACTGGATGAACTCAATTAAGTTGTGGGCAGGATTTCCAACCAATAAATATATGTAGCCCCAACTCAAACTAAGTACATCCATTCAACAGAATGTAAATCAGTTAGCCTAACTCATTTGTATCAAATAGATACAACAGAATATAAATGAGTGAGCCTAACTTATCTTTTATCAAATAGATACAACAGTATATAATTGAGTTAGTCTAACACATTTTTATCAAATTCAGCTGAAATGAAATAATTACATTAACTAAATGAAATTGATTTACATTTGTCCAACTCAAACGTACATAATTATTGGAAAGGAAATTATTATTAAATATGTAAATTAATTTTTCATTTGATACATACACATGAGACAAATCAGTTTTTTTGTTTTTACAAATTTTACTAATGTACTGTTAAAATAACAATGAAATGCGCTCAAAGCTATTAACTTTAGACCAGGTTTTTGTTGGTCAATGGTGCGATCACTTCCTGCTGCCTCAAGATAGCAATACACCAAGAATTCACCTGAACACACCTCCCTGACCAACACGCCCATGGGCGCAAAGATGGGCACAAGTGCATTTGCTATTTAAATTATGTGGGTGCTGGATGGTCTTAAAATAGCAAAGACACTTGTGCCACGCTGCGCTGGGTGCAAGATAGGGCCCTTAGTCTTTCATCACAGCAGTGTAACACCTTAAAACATCTTAATTTACACAAGGAAGCAGAGTTCAGACAATAGCCTTTTGTTTACTGAGACTGATGATGTCACATCTGGAACTCCATTAGCCTTACTGTTGACTTCAGAACCAGGCACGGTAACATAACATACAGTAAGCCTTCAGATACAAATACACAAGAGCAAATGACAGTTTTATTCCTCAGTTTATGTGTATCTGTATAGTATTTGTCTTAACTAGACAGTATGCAGTATATTAACTGTAATTACCTAACAAAACATTAAAGCATTCAAGCAATAAGCAGTAAAACTGTGGGTGATGCATTTGACAGTGAGACGTCGGGCTGTGCAGCTTTGATAGTAATTGAGAATGCTCTGTTTGGGCAGATTCCTCCTCTGTTGCCCCAAGTCACACATTAAAGAGATTAAAACAGCCATCAGCACAGTAGGAACACAACTGTCTTCCTCTCCCCTCCAACTATTGACAAAAACAAAATTTAGAGACGACAGCTGCTGATTTGTAACTAAGCGACAGATCCCTGCAAGCAAAAAAAACAGTCATGTCAGTCTCTTTGCTAGAAAAACTATATTTGTTTCCTTGTGACAGAAATCCATTGAACATCACATAAACCTTTAAAAGTTTACATGAGAACACATTTTTTGAGGAGCCATTTCTTTCAATTTATCTGACGCCTTTGTCCCATGTATTGAATTCTGGGAGCTGTGAAAATTAGCAAAGGGAGAGCTTTTTTTTTTACATCAGGAATAAAGATCTGTAAGAGGGTGATCATAAGCACATCCTGAGACTTTGAGCGAGGGTCTTTGCTGACGCTGCTGTTGTTAAGGCTGGACTAGGCTGAGCTGAGCAGCCAGGTTGACAAGGACCTGTGCTCAGCACTAGGAAAGCTCTCATCCAGAAACTAGAAGCCCAGGGGAACAAAGACAACAATATGCCAAAACACCCACTTGAAAACAACAAAACAACCCAAAAAGCCTCCAAAGAGTCAGTGGTGGGTGATTGCCAGCTGCACTCCAGATTACCAGGCTCGCTGAGAGTCTTTCAGCAATTGCTGAGAGCTGTAGCATCATCTCCAGCTCCTTAATCAGTTCAGCTGGGGAGGGATGGATCCTGACATGCAAAAGGCTCAGCACAATGGGGAATAAACTCATAATCAGCAATCAGATATTCCACATTGCTAGAGGGGGCGGGGAGCTCATCTCAGATAGGTCAAGGATCTCTCCACAGCCAGTTAACCCCTTTGCTCCAGCTGAGAAACTCTCTGCACACTCTCATTGTCTCGGGCACAGATTGTTCAGCTGGTTCTGCTGCCTGACCCGCTGAATTAGGATGTTAAGGAGTGCATCTTTTTGTCTCTTGTATTACTGTGTAAATACAGTTTCAATTTCAAAACATACTCTACATGTCCATATATGGGGTTGGATTCTTCAAAGCACCATGTCCCTGAATAAGCCATGTGCTGCGCCTTTAAACAAAGTTCATTGCCTTGCACATTCTACTTCCTTTCATCTTTGTAATTAGCACTGAAACAGCATTTCTTTTATTTCAAATGAATGCATGTGCATAAAAATCAATCTAAAGCAGACTGTTCGAGCAAGGCTGTTTCTCTTTGTTATGTATGACGATGAAATTCCTTTCATGCATCTTAGCTGGGTTGTGGAGGGCCTATAAGGCTGCTAACCTTGAGAGTTGGTTTTCACCCTGGCCTGCACAGGTTCCTCTGGGAGATTCAAACATGCTCTATTACATTCTGCGCCAGAAGTGGCAGTGAAGTTAAGAGACTGTAGCACCTTGAAAACCCTGTGGTACAGATTATTCGTATAACTTGTCTTTCTTGAAGAGCACCCCCTAGTGCTCAGGAATCTTCACAACGTTTTTTATCAGTGCGCAGACGCCAGATCAGAGGTGACTGTAAATGATGCCAACCTACAAGTAGAACCCCTAATGGCCTCTGCTGGGACATGTAATCAAACTTACACACTTCTCTCCCTTTTGTAATCAAGCAGCAGAGCGCATGTTGTGACGATCTTTGTTATAACGCTGCCTGCTCCCTCATCTCATCAAAATTCCATGCACCTCTCATTTTTCATCTTTTGTTCCCCGCCAGGGTCCCTAGATGCTGCAGTCGCTCTCTATGGAGCAGAGAGGAGTGTGACTTAGTATGATGTCACCTCTGACCCTTCCCAACTTCTTGACTCTACAGCATACTTTTGCGGCAATTCTGGCAATGCCATCACTATTTACACAGAACATGTTTACATCATATGCCAATAGCATAAGTGCTGATTAAGCCATAATAGTGACAGCTCTTATGAGCTGCTGTCACTGAAAGCTCCTTTTTAGTCACCCTCGGTCACATTAACACCAGAAAAGTACTCCACTCTCATCTCACCTTTGCTTGGCTGACACAGAAGGAGGATAAAGGTGATAAACCACACAAACAATACTTCTCTTCTTGCCTGCAGCCAGCATGCTTGCCTAGCAGGGAGATCTGATTACAACTGAGAAGAGAGCAGCTTGGTGTTTCATGGAAAAGCAGGTCAACTGGAGAGTGCTGTCAGAGCTCGGGAGTCACCGGCCTGATGGAGGAGGAAGAAAAACTACCAGACACGGCGAGGAGAGGCAAAGTTTTGTCTTCAGCTGTACAGTAATGGGCTTTATTTACTCTGCCATTACAAACAGAAAGGAGATGATGGAAGCGAGTGGACTGAGTATACAACTCTAGGGAGAGATGCATTAGTGTTGTCTAGTGTTCCTCCTCACCTTCTACCTCTTTTACGTTTCTCCCGTCTCCCTCTGGCTCACACACAAGAGACGGAGCTGCCCCACTGCCAACACCTAACTCCTTATGTGTTTTTCTGTCCTCAGTGTTTGAGTCAGACAAAACGCAAAATCAATAATGCTTTTTCTCCCCCATTTCCTCTTTGATGCAACTTCAAAAAGCCAATGGACAGCCCTCCAGAGGCTCACAGAGGAAAAAAGCCAATGGTATGAAACACGCTCAGAATGAAAGTACAGGGAGAAAAAACTTCAACCTTCACTCTCTTAAAACACTGTTAACTTCTGAGCCCCAAGTGGCAAAGCCTATAAGGGTAAAACAGGGCACGTGAGGCTGAAGACATTTTATTAATCTATATATTTGTAAGTAAGTCCATGCTGAGAGTATGCACATCTTCTCAGTATTTTAAATTATCACAAATGACAATGTATTAGAATGTAAAGCAAAGTGTTTCTGTGAACAGTGAAACATATCCAATCTGCATGCTCTTTGTACATATTCTACAGTGGAAGCTACAGAATGAAAGAGAAGAGAAAATGAAAGTGAAAATGTTCTTAAACTCCATGGACTGTGGTGTATGATTATCTAAGGAGTGCTGACAGAGGAAGTATTCTATCAGCAGCTAAATGCTGCATGACAGGGAGACACTTCAAAGGATCTATAAGTGACTCCTGAAATACTGAGTGAAAGTAAAAGTAGAAAATTACCCTTAAGTTAGAGGCATTTGACTAAGCCCAGCTCGGTGTTTTACCTGACTGGGAAGCCAAATTGAGAACCCTGACTGAACTCGGTGTGAGTGTTTCAGAATAAGCAAAAATCATCTTATGTAGCCCGATGGTTATCTTGAGCCGCTGCTGTTTGTTGTACCCCGCTGATTGATTGGGCATAGGACAGGAGAGTCATTTAACCTCGCCTGTGATTGGACTAATCTGTCAAAACCACAAGGTATGACTGACAAGACGAGATGACTGACAGAGCTGTCTGGTACCCTGGCAATGGCTTAGATGGAGTTGTAAATTAATGCTTGTACAGTATACAATCTATACTCTATACTATGACGATATTTTTTTTTTCATTTGTATTTGGTTGCTGCAAAGACTCCCATAGTCTCCTCTATGTACTGTAATGGAAAATCAATGCTTCTATGCTGAGTAGCTATACTTTTTGTATCAATATCTTTTAAAGTATGGATAGTAATCAAGCACTTCTGTAAAATAGTGTACTGTTTAAATGTTCATTATGCAAATAAGAGTTTAAGTTCTTAGTCATATTATTTTGTTAGTACTTTCATTTATATTTATTGTATGATAAAACTCTTGTTGAATCCAGCACAATAGGGCTGGGTATCGTCAATGATTTTCCGAATTGATTTGATTCCAATTCACGAGGTCCCGAATCAATTTTTATTCCCGATTCAATTTCATTTTCGATTCAACATCAGTTAGGTTGGTAATCTTTCAGTTACAATACCAATTTAGCTTGGATATGAAAGAGATTCTACAATTGTACAAGGCTCCCTCTAACCTGCTGCATTCTTAAAAGTGTCAATGAAGAAATGACCCCAAAGCAGTTAATGTACATTACATGAATGTACTTTTTATTTAACATGAACACACACTAAAGTGCAGCTCTACAGACTCTACAGTCAGTGAGTATTGAGTGACATTTCATTCAGATAAAATGGCCATGCCAGTTTTTCCCTCACCAAAATGTAGCCTATTTTTGGAGGGTTATTTAACCCCCTTCCTAACAGCTAGCACCAATTGATTCCTTATGTCTTCTAGTTTCATATGATATAGACAAAATTGATTCTTGGATTTTATGAATCAATTCGGGATCATTCAAATGAAAATTGATTTAAATCAGAAAATCAATTTTTTTAAACCCAGCCCTACAGCACATACATGACTGATTATGATAATCTTTTATGTGATTTATGTTATTAAGAACATGCTAGCAGTTAATAATAATTCCAAAAGAAGAATTACTAGAATTATCAATAAACAAATCATAACATCATGAATAACAGCCAACTATTGGTAACTTAAAACAAAAAAGAATATCAAATTTAGAAACGAGTGCCCATCTCTCCTCCCTATCCTTCCAACTTCTAGAGCCAAATCACAAAATCCATGCTCTCAATGGGCAGTCAATATCTCATTAACCAGTCCCTCCACACACAGTCAGGCAGCCAGGATGTTCGTTTCAGTGTGCACAGCACAGACTGGCACACCTCACACTCTTCAATAACCTGTGGGGACGCCATTCCACTTCCTCAGCCAGCTAAGAAGCAAGAGACTAAAGCATGCACCCTCCGTCTGTCAGAGTCACTCTTCTTTGTCTTTCCTCTGCTCACATAACATCTTTTCAATTTGACTGTAACATGTGAATGATCCCTGGAAAAACATATTTCATAAATGCAAATTTTAGGGTAATACAAAATTCAATTTTGAATTATTAATATTGGTAATAAAATTGTATTTACATTCAAACTAATTATTTTAATCACAAATTAAAATAAATATGAACACTTCTTCAAATAGTCTCTCTTTGTACGGTAATTGGGTCTTTTCTTTTAAATCCTTGCAGGTGTCTATATTTGCCTTCTCCTAAAACTGTGGCGATTTTTCCTTTAGCTCCTCATGTCCTCAGTCCCTACCTGGATAATAGCCAATCTTGTTAACCTCTGCTTTAATGTGTGAGAGCCTGCAGCACTGGGTAGTGAACACTTCAATCGGCCACTGATCGAAAGAGACAAAGAGTACCAAATCTACAGCAAATATTTACAGCCTTGTTAACATAGCCTTAAAGCGCCTATCACAAGATATTTGGCTTTACCTCCTCTACGGCCCCAGAACATTTTTTACAGTCTAGTACACACTCATGCTAAATCATATATTTATGTACAGTCTGCATGCACTGTAGTGGCTTACTGGGCCTTGCTTTCGACAATTTTAAAACGTTATTGCTATGCAGTGGTGGGAATATATAATACCACACTGTTAAAATACACTGTCACAAGTAAAAGTATTGCATTGAAAGTGTTACTTAAGTGTCGGTATGCAAGTATTATCTGGAAAATGTACTTACAGTATTAAAAGTAAGTAAGTAAGTACTCAATACAGAGTTATAGCCCCTGTGGGTGCATATAGTATATGTAATGGTAGAATACTATACACACACACACACACACACACACACACACACACACATATATACATATATATATATATATATATATATACTGTTGTATAGTATATCATTAGATTACTATTACTTATAATTGTTTTCTACAGGGCTGCAACTAACGATTATTTTCATTATGGGGTAATCCGGATATTTTCTTGATCTATCCATTTATTGTTTGTTTTTTAAGAACGTGAGAAAAAAGTGAAAAATGTCCATCACAATTACCCAGAGCTTAAAGTGACACCTTCAGATGTCTTGTTTTTTTAACCCAACAAACATTATCAAAACAATTATTCAGTTTACTGATCTAATAAAATCTAATTTTAAATACTGTTGGGTAGTTAGTACATTTTTTACAATGCATCATATTTTAAAAGTTCTTCATATGTTTTGCATGTAAAATATGAATTGGTAAGGTAACTATTATAGCTGTCAGATAAATGCAGTGTAGTAAAAAGTACAATATGTAGTAGTATAGAGTATAAGTATAAGCATAAAATGTCATGAAAGTACTAGTACTTGAGTAAATGTACTTAGTTACATTCCACCACTGCTGCTATGTGTACCTCGCAACAATGATGCTCTTTTTGAAGGGTTCATTATTTGTACTGTGGATGAGACGCACGTTTTACCTTTTCTGTCAATCTAAACATCAAACAACTTTTTTTAATTATGTAATTGGAATTTTCATCCTAATTGTGCTGAGTAGGCTGGCTAATTTGCATGGGGTAATGAGAGGGATGTTTCTATTACAGGTAATTAGGTACTTGAGAGGCAGTGGTGTGGTAGAGAGGCTGAATAGAGAGGGAGAGTTAGACACAGATATGTTTGGAATCATATATTAGCATTATTTTGTAGTGCGCAGTATGGAAAGCATCTTTTTTTTTTTAAATAACTAAAAAAGGTGATGTAAAATGTGCAGTATAAACAATATTAACATAACAATAAAGAAGTGCATGGCAAGGCAGCAAGTCATTGTTCTGTTCATCCATTTCACCAATCATTTTCAGGAAGAAATTACTACTGTCGTTTAAATTAGTTTCCAATTTTACACCTTGTTCATATTTTAATTTAATTGTCACAGTGTCCTATCATGACACCAGCAGCTCCTATCAAACTAAAAGGACCAATAAGGCGTAAGACAGAAAATAGAAAAAGAAAATAGACAGGCAGAAACTGGCTACTAAACAACTCTCACAGCTAATGACAAATACAGAAAATGTCAGTATGGCTCATATATAATCTAATATGTCTAAGTTAAATGAATTGATCAAAAATAAAGAAAAAACGCCAATGTCAAAAAAGAGAAAAATAAATATACACATTCAAATGTCGTGTATACACCACACTTTTAAAAAGTCATAGAAAAGCTACACAGCACTCAATTCTGTCCAAAAATATGATTTCATAAAGCCCTTCAATATAAATAGCATATAAAGGACATTAGGTCAAAGGCCATTTTTCATATGCGTCTCATTGAAAATAAGAAACAGGACTGCTCTCCCTCTTGATTTCCCACACATTTCGCGAATGACTGGGAGCCTCACTTCATAAATGAATTCTCACACTGAGATTGAATAAAAAAGAAAAGAAAGTAATGCTGTGGTCAGAGTTGCCACTCTCACACAAAGAGCAACATACTTAACTACATGACAGACTAATATGTCACAATATATACTGAAGCTGTGAGGGTTACCAATAAATATTACTATTAATTTGATAATAGCATTATTTTTTTCAAACATTCATCATATTTGTATATATTAATATGTTTACATATAAGTATTTTGAATATGCTGCTAACTGCTTTTTTGTCTTGACGGTAAATGTGATTTTTATTTAAAAGCACAAATGTGAATTCATTTCTGGACAGACAAAAAAGCAGCAAGTATGAAATGAAATGATCATTACTGATATTTTCCATTCAACACAGAATGACAGCTGCCTGTGCCTTATCATGGTTATTGTATTTGCCTGTTTCATGAGTGCATATGAGCACATATGTTTGGATATGGTTGTTCACATTTCTCTATATGGAAGACTGAGAGTGTATTCATATGTGTGAAAAGCATGATTATGTGCGTGTGTGCAGGCATGCATGAGAGAAGTGTGTGCTGTACTGTATGTCTGACTGCACTTCCAGTGTCTGTCTGCGCGGATGTGTGTGTGCGCATGTATGCCTGTATGATGGAGGGGGTGGAAGAGCTGGGATTAAGCGTACTAGATCAACATCACAGTGACTGGGAGGACCCAGTCCTGCTCTCATGGCCACACATGTAAACCCGACTACCCAAAAAATAGGTCAGTGGAACACAACACACTCTCACACACAGATATACACACGCATGCACCAGTATCAACTCAAAGAATCACAGTCTGCCAGTCGCGCCAGTGCCTTGTCGCCCGTCTGCGACCCACGTTCAACACTGCCACGCACATCTTCCCGCGGAACAGACACATCCTCTGGACTGGAACAACAGGATTAAGAACGGGGAAAAAAGGAATAGCGACAAGAACCCCCACCCCCTCCCCTTCAACCCTTTGCCCCAGTCTCGCTGCAAAAAAACTTCTGCTCTGGAGCTGTTCTTGTCAGAGACGTGCAAAGATTGCACCGGCTGTGTTTTCCACAGCACCCCACACAACAGTAGGAGCAAGAACACACACACACACACACACACACACACACACATAGATAGAATTTTTAAAAAATCTAAGCAAAATACCTTCACAGGTTTTAAGAAGTTTCATAATTCAGTTTCTCTTTCTAAATGAAAAAATATAAAATCTGTACATGCATGAAAAGAAATATTAGAAAAGCTGAATTCACTTGCACACAATCAGAAGCACCGTATTACTGTATTCCTCCCTCTCTCCCTCTCTCTCTCTCTCTCTCTCTCTCTCTCTCTCTCTGTCACACTCATGCCTTGCAAATGAAATGCAAAGAGTTGGCAGGCTATGAATAGCGGAGCCGTACTTCCCTACTTGTTACTCAGGTTGCAGGATCAGCATGCATTTTGCTCTTACCTTTCATAGCTGAAATCACAAAATACATTATTAAGCTTCGAGTCCATAAGAGAACAACTATCACCAGCGCAAAGCCCTCCACTGCTGTCTCAGCAGCAGCTGGCCAGCACAGCTCTGTCTCTCAGCCTCTGAGCATGACCACACCAGAATCCATGTGACTGTGACATCAGTGTTCATGTCTGACTGTTCCCCACCCACTAGCCTTTGATTGGCACAGCATGCAGCCAGTAGGGGCGCTGAGAGCTCAGGCAGGGAAGCTGGCCCTCTTCCCACTGATTGCAGTCAGAGCCTTGTATACCGGCTTGCTAGACACAGCACACTCTCGCTATCTTCTCTGGCTTATCTTTTTAGTGCAAGGATAAAGTCAGAACCAGTTCTAGCAGACATCAGTTTTTCCACGCTCTTGTTCTATCTATTCTACTCTCTTGGTTTTCTGCTTAAAAAAAATGGTGCAATGTCAAGGATAAGAAAAAATGTCAAAGAGGGGATAAAAGGCTAGATGGGAATGAAAGAGGGGTGGAGGAGAAAAATAGCAGAGGAAACAACAGAGAGAGGAAGTAAAAAAAAAAAGGAGAGTGGAGAGGATGGATAAGAAAAATTACAGATCCCCCTGTAATTTTTCCGTGGCTCAGAGATCGAAGCGCTCCGCTCTTCTCCTCCTCCCTGTCTGTAGATATGAGTGATCAGTGTGAGGCCAGATGTCTGCGAGCAGCGGTGGGCCCTACACAGAGAGAAGATGAGTGGAGCCTCAGCTTCTTCCCCTGACCTCTCAGAGGACCCGCATGCCCCTCTCTCTCACACACTCCGACGGCTCTCACACACTCTTTTTGACAGGTGAAGAAGGGGAGATAGTGACGGAAGGGTTTGGATGATCCCTTCCACCCCACAGCGACCGGGCGATGACTTTCTTGCTATCATTTCTCCTTCTCTCACTCCTGTGCCCCTCGCTCTCGCCCCCTGCTTCCCATTCCAGTCCCTACCTCTCTGTCTCTCTCTCCTCCCCCTCTCCTCGCTCATCCTCTCTCATATGATAATCTGTTCTGACTCCTAACCAGCTGCCTCTCTCTGATACAATATTCTGGTTTTAGTGCAATCCAGCCTTAGCCAATAACCATGTTGCATTTGGCATTTCCATGAATAAGCTGGCGCTCGTATCATCTTGTCTCAAGACAAACATCATGCAGCTTCGGTTTCATGCGCTGCCATATTTAAAATCAAAAAATTAGAGGAAAAAGTATTTTTTACACCACCAATATTTCAAATTTTGAATATTTTAGAGGCTAATTTTACATTCTCTACAGTGGCTTGATATTGATAACACTACAGCAGCACTTTATCTTTGCCACTGAATTAAGACGCTTCCACAGAGCAAGAATTTCATATTAGCAATGCAATTGTGAGACATTTTGATTATGTATTCCCGTTTTACACATCAAATATCTACATTCATTTGATGCCTTCTATCATGTTCTGCTCATTGAATAAAGGTACTTCTAATGACATATAAAATGGAAATGAGGACTCAGCAGCTTGCAACATAAATCTTCCCATGACAATGTTTCATTAGGACCTCCATGATTCATTAGAGACACTAAACACATTAACTCACATTGTGTCAACAATGGTCTCGTATTGCACACAATCTAATGAACAAAATATCATTCAGAGGCTGATAGCATCAAATGGAGCGTGCCTGGGATACAAACTACACACAGACAGGCCCTGGTAAACTATTCAAAACAATGTTGTCTCATTTCGTTGTTGGCGTCTCCCCACAAGATCTTCAAAGTTCACAAGATGAGTCAGGGCCAAGGCCCACGCAGGAACATGTTTAACTGCCACTATGTGGTTGTCTGAGAAACTGGCTGCTCTATCAGTCTTTCTAGAATCAACCGTGGCTTGACACACTGCTGCTTAACACGCAGCTATGGTTAAGGGGAGAAAAAACAACATGATACTGTAGGAGGGGTTGCGTCTGTCGCCTGGTTATCGAAGAACATCTGAGAGGAGGATAACATCCATCTTACCGTCTGGGAGGCAGGAGAGAGTTTGAGGGAGCGCATGTTTTGTCTGCTTACAATCTGCGGTGAATATGTGAAGATCTCAGAGAAATCCCTACAGGTTAATAGAATTATGAAACAACTAACAGTACTGACTACTTCTAAAAATAAAAAGTAAAACCTATAAATTGTTGCATGAAAATTGATGTGACACAGAGAAAATGTCTACTCGACACCAGCCTTTCACAGAACATTTCAACTACAGGTCTAACAGATCCCCATTGTCCCCAGCCTAACTTACTTATCCATCCACCTTCACGTTTAAAGGGTTGGTTCATCCAAATTACAAAACAAAAAGCATACTACTTTATACCAATGAAAAAGTCCCAGTGAAAGCTGTTCACAGTTCTTTAGAATAGCTAGAGTAACTTGCACACTTTACAGAGTGTACAGAGAATTTTCATTCAAATTTCATTTTTTGGGGCAGTCCCGTGGCTTAGGAGTTAAGACACCGACCATGAAACGCAACGTCCGTGGTCCAAATCAGGCCGGGAATCTTTGTTGCACGTCATTGCCCATCTCTTTGCCCCCTCATTTCCTGTCATCTCTCTACTGTATAAAGGAAGAAGATGACCCAATTTTTTTTTTTCCAGTACTGTGAGGACCACAAAAAATCCATTAATCTCACTAAAATCACTGTATCATAATCATCTGTATAGCCAAACACCACTAAAGGTAATTTGGGTGAACTGACCATTAGAAAAAAATACAACTAATAAACCAATCTTGATGTTGTTCTATGCTTTCAGCTTTACAACAAATATAGTGCCTCCAACTGTATATAATTGTGCTTAAAAGCCCAGGCCTCCCTAAGGAGAAAAGTTTCCAGCAAAGCTGCTTCATTTGCTCTTGATCACACTCTTCCTTGACTGCTCCACATTACCAGTGACAGTATGCCAATAGCCGGCTTAGACTTGTTCATTGGGCATTGATTAAGCCACAAAGGCTCCGATGGTCAAATGTCTGTGGGTATTAATGTGGTGATCACTGACGTGTAGCCATCAATAGAATAATGTTAGTCAATCCTTCCTTTATACCAGAGTATGAAGAGAATAGAAGTCGTGATAATGAAGTTGGGATGACCCCAGGAGTGACAGAGTTTCAGGTACGACACTAAATTTGTGCATTAAGACCAGCCGGGTCATGTGTCTCGCACTCCTCTTGGATTAATTCAAGCAAATGTATTTACTGTAAACAAGCCCTGTTCAATGGAATTCAATTGAGATTAGGTGCAGAGCATCCACTGGTGTCCCTGGAGGAGAGGAGAGGACCAGAGCTGATAATGACCTCATTAGCAGACTGTCAGTAGCCATTCCACGCACAGATTCACCATGCAGCTGATCCATGTTAGCTCTCACAGCTCTGGACCTGCAGTCCACATGCTGTTGCACTCTGCGGCCTATTTGACCCCACAGAGTAAACAGCTATGGACTTCCTCATTTTGTGTCGCAATCTCGTCGTGAGGTATTTTAGTGAGTTGAGTCTTATGTTCCACCACGAGAGACACCTTGGTGTTTTGAACCACAACACCAGCCTAAAGCAGCGGTGGAATTAACACAACAGGCACTCCATGAAAACAATACAGATCAATTTAATATAGATGCCAAGGAGAGGAGGGCATAATATTAGAACCATAACAGCACCGGCCCACACAACACAATCATAAACCAATTTAGGGCCATTCCAGGCAATTTCCTGGGGGCTTCCACTTGTGGGAAGACTTCAATAAATCACACAGACAACAAAGGGAATATCTATTTCAGTGAAAATAGAGGATACTATTGGGTTATGTCCAGAGGACTGCAGAGGACTGCATTTAAAGACAAGTTTAAATAAGAGAAGTGAGAGTTTAAAAACATACTACATGCCGCTGCTGTGTTTTTATGGTATAATATGTAGCTACAGGAAATGCTGTTAACTCATTAGGGCTAATGGATTTACCATGGAGCCGAGCAGTGTGTCTAGTCTAACCAGGTAGCAGCTCTAGGTTAGTCTCGTGCTTTGTTACAATCCTAACACTCTGATGACTCTATATTAGTGACTGTATATACTGCCCTTCATCGTTTATGTACACAGGGCCAGCTCAGCACTATTCTCTCTCTTTCTATCTGTCACTCAATACACATACACACAAGCACAATATTTATAGAACAGCAGGGTCAAAAGGAAGAAATATGAAAGCATATCATTCCTACATAGGTGAAGGGTACACCTGTCAACTGTCACGTTATCCAAATCAACAACACAGTACTTATAGTAAATGGTTGACAAGGCTATAGCCTTTTGTTTTACTGCCACGGTTATTTATAGAGCAAAAATTTAAATATTTTTTTATTCACAGGAGCCTCTGGTATTTCCAAATCAATCAACCACATGTTTTTGTCGAAGAAAAAAAGAATACGAGTGCTGTGTCATAGTGGTAGCAAAGCCAATTTGTTTTCCACGGACTGACCGCGCTTCACATCATTTGAGGTAGACTTGCATGCATGCTCCACATTAAATGCAGGTATGAGTGAGGTGGTGACAAGAGTTTGTGAACAATATAATAAGCACTACACTTTAATGAAAAACATCAAATGCCCTCAGCTACTTTTTATTAGCTATTGTTTAGTGGCAGTTTAGTTGTTGCTGTTATTTCTCTGCTAGATTTAAATGTACAAGTGAAATGCCAGGCCATTTCTGTCTGTCTTTGGGCACTTCAGCAGCAACAAAAGTGTTTACAATCTGCCCACTGGAACTGGATGTTCAATTGATTGATACAGCCTTGGAAAAACATGCGTCTCGTACATTCAACAAAGGTTGTCTTTTAAGTGAGTTGAGTGAGTTTATTTATTTGGTTTATCAGATGAAAAGGCAGTGGTAAGAATGGATCATCAGCGCTGCTGGAGTGCTCTCATATATCTCACGGAACAATTTCTCAATAGATCAATAGAAATCAGATTTAACAATGAATTGCACTGCATCTCCTTTGTGCGAAGCTGCCCTTGGGGACAGAAAGGAAAGGGATAGGAGGATAGAGAGAGAAGAAGCGAAAGGGAACGAGGAGGGGAGATTATGGCAGCCTGTGTGAGAGGCTTAGCCTGGCTAGGCAGGGAGGTGGAACCCTGTGAATTCTAATGAACTGGCAAGACTCCCCCAAAACCAGCTCCATCTCCATGGCATGTGGACGACAGGAGGGAAAGAAGAGGTGATTAGGAAGGCGCAGCCCCTCCACGGCAAACCAAACAGAGAAGGTAATTTTCCCTGTGATAATTATGGCTATAACCAAGCATGAGGGATCGGTAATGGACCTGCTTATTCTTCATGCCCTGCAAAGGCAACCACTGAGCCTGTCAAGGGGAAAAGCATGATGATGTGTTTTTTTTTGTCCTGTTGGTTGGGTGACTCTGGTAAGAGTTGCGATAGCTGTTGAAAAGGGCAGCAGGGGAACTTGGCCTTTGAGGGAGAAGTTAACGAATGAACTTCATTATTGAGGAGCATACCAGGGAGACCCCCCGGAGTGTGTGATGTATTACCTAGCGTCAAACTTACACACTCCCCCAACATCACCAATATAGCCTGACATGAGCTCTGGGGGGAGGTAGGCGTGTAAACTAAAATAGTTAACCTTCTGGCTTAAGGCTATAGAAGAAAAGAAGAAAACAGAGAAACAAACTGATGTACAATTTTAGCATCAATAAAGTTGTTTTAAAACCTCAAAATTACAAAATATTACCTCTGCTCTTAGGCTGAACAATTTCACCATTACTCTCTCTTTTGAAACACCAGTGAGTAAGTAAGTGAGTAATGAGGCAGAGCCTTTTCCTGTGACTGCTCAGCGCACAAACCCTCAGAAGAAAACTGTTTTAGCTTAAACTAAGACATATTTAATGTCCTCTCTGTGACTTCAGGTAATGCAGTTGGTCCGGTGAGGCAGTCCAAATCAACGCAATGTAGATTACTCTCATTTATTAAAAAGCAGCTCTGTTCAAGCATGAAAGTAACTTTTCCTAAATTCTATGTGCTTTATAAAAAGCAAGTGACCCACTGGAGGGACTAATGTTTTCCTCAAGAATGAGGGAAATCTTCAGGCTATGCGCAACATGCACCACTTAGCCTTCCCCCTTCCCCTCTTCCAGCGGGCCTGGATGGAGTTTCTCGCTGGTGGACGGGACGAAGGATCTCTTTTACTGAGCGCACTATCAACACTTTTACTCTTGACTTATGAGGATGCCATGAGTGCAGGGGAGTGATTCATCACTGGGTGTGCTCCTCTTGCACCCTCACACATTAGTAATGTGGTCCGCTGAGGAGGAGTGCTGTCATCAGTCTGTACCTGGACCCTCTGAACAAGGTAGGTCAACAGGAGGCAGCAGCGGCTGGCCCACTTTTAGTCTTTCACAGCACCTTTAAGTTTCCTCCAGCTCTGCCACAGCTGAGCCTGACGGACACACTAAGACCAGCCTGGTCAAGGGGAGACACTGCCTCGGTGCTGTAACGGGTGCACTCACTATATCTGTTGACTCAGTGAAGCTTGTCCTCCCAGTGCCCAAGTACAGCAGGCCAAGTGAAACTTAGTGAGAGGTTAAAGCAACGGGGGAATAGTATCTTCATTCAAAATAAAATTTGAGTGTAAAAGCAAAAGGAAAAAGAATAACAAACAAATGACTCATAGTTTGGATAAAAAGTTCCCAGACTTATCCATCTGAAACCGCCTGGGGAAATTTCATCACAAGACTCCCTAATGTTCTGTAATACAGCCGCAACAAAATAAGCGGCAAACACATGACATTGTCTGTTCTTTCACAAAATACAGAGCCAATTTAAGTCAGCATAAGCCTTTGACCTTAACATTGCAGGTAATGCACATTTAAATACCTACCTCAGTATTCATGTTTGTCACTTTACTTGTGAAGATTAGGTGTAAAAAGGCTATTTGAAACCAAAACACAGGATTAAGGGATAATGCTGCTCTGTGTCTTGTGAGTCGACCTTGATTCTGTAATCCAGCACAATACTGGAGAACAGCACATTTCTCTCTCTTGTACATTCAATACTCTCACTGTAGAACAGCTCACGCTGATGTAATGGCAAACACATAATGACACCACGCTGAAAGAGAAAGTAATCTGAATTAAGGGGAACTTGATTGTAATATCTGTGTAATAGAACTGTAAATAATAATACAAGATTTGTACAAAGAAAAATACTATTGACAGTACCTTTACATTGATTAGATATAAAAGGAGGCTACATGAAAGTATGAGCTGACAATGTTGTCCCACATACAAAAAAAATAGGGACAGTAAATACTCTTAAGTGAGTTGATTTGAATTACGCAGACCTGCACTTTAATGAACACGGTGAGAAATGAACTTGATCTTTAAAGTGAACCAACCTGCAGTCAGCCACGGTGTTATTAAAGACTGTGCCACTTAATCAATGAGGACGCCAATTTAGCAAGGAGCTAACTATGCAGGAGGGACCCTCTGTGGCAGCAAACACATTACATAGCATTGGGTCACCTGACTTGCGCATTACGTATACATGCTCTCCTTTTTCCAATCTAACTGATTTTCCTGACTCCATGTCTCCTTTACTGTTTTTTTTTTTCCTTCTCCTGCCGCAGCCACAGTAGAATGAAAACCTGCCTTTGATGTCTGGGATCCTATAATGCTGAGCAGTAAAAATCTGCATGCCTGTTATCTGTAGAATCTTAATGATGACGGCTAACTTCACAATGGGTTAACCACATCTCTGTTCTCACACTGCACACCCGCAGAAACACAAATTAATAGCAACGGGGAAAAAACAGCATTTCTCTAATAAAGCCGATTCAACAAAATGTGCACAATGCGATCAGCACAAATGTCAATGTATAATATCACCGAAAGCTTTTGTGAGCACTTCTGCTTTCTTCTCTGTTGATGTAACTTTTTTTTTTTTTTACTTTAGTTTCTGAGCAGCATGACATTATTTGTCGGGAAGATGTGATCTTCAAAATGTATCTAATTAAATTTCAAAAAACATTTGCTGCTCGGTATGCAAACAGTCAACAAATTTTGTTGTGTTTTGTCCCAACATATTTCTTTTTCTTTGATGCCCTGTTACGACTATAATGGATCGTGAAATGTTGCTTGGATGATATTTTTTAAAATAATTTTATTATAGGGGACATTTTACTCGTTACATGGTTTATTCAACAACATTCTTCTGAATTATTCAGGAATGAAATTATATATGTTAATTTCACCCGCCTTTATTCATGCATGATATTGCATCAGAATTTTCATATCCTAAAAAAATCCATAATGGGATATTTCTGACAATAGATTTTTTTTCTTTTGCTCCATTTCAGTTTAGTATAATTTGTCTCAAAGCGCACTTTGCAGTGAGAAGTAAAGACCATCAAAATCAGATACATGCTGGTCTGAGTAATAAACTCTGAGCACGAGAGGAAAGTCTATGTATATGGCTGCGACCGAGGAACTTGATGATAGCACAAGGACATTTAATTATGGGCCCCATCTTAAAGCTTCCCCATCAGCATCAGTCAGGATCATATCTGGAGGAGCTCCATGACCTCCGTCTTTGTCGCCCTCCATGAATCAAACCTTTCATTACTTGCTGACACTCTTGTCCTGTGCTGAATGTGTGTACACCATGGGAAAGTGATGAGGCATCGGAAACCTGATGAGTGATGGATAACCTGCACTTGTGCAAAGGCTGGCCGACTGTGTCCCGCAGCGAGGCGCGAGGCCGGCCGTGCCCTCCCAGCCATGCCAACTGCTTTGCCTGGCAGACGCCACAATCTCAGCACAGCCCTCGGCCCCTGGCCTCTCCCACCTGAGGCAGACAGTCGGCAGAAGAGAAATCGCCCGCAGCAGATGGGGCCACTTACTTTGGCTGGCCCAGCCAAGCATTGTGTCCTTGTCACATGTCACTTACTCTTGTTTTCTGCTCTGACAACACTTCAAGACAAGGCCTTTCAGTTTTCAGTGAAACACAAAAGGGAAAGGGTGAGGAAAAGCTGACGAGGCCTCTCTTCGCTCCGGCTCAAATTCTCTGAAAGAGCTGGCACCAAGAGAAGAACCAGATTAAGAGCCAACAAAAGCAGAGCTCCTACACAAAAAGCTGTCGTGCACCCCTACAGTTCCCCTTACCATTCTCCTCCTTATAAAACACCCTGGGGCCCCAGGAGTTGATAAAAAGAAGCGTCCATACTCACAGAAACAATGCAAAAAAAGTGCATGTGCAAAGGCAATTTGCAATTTTACAAAATGGCAGACATAATGTTTTCACTGAAAAATGAGGACTTGCCATATTGTGTTGGAGAGGAAAAAAGTATGAAAGGAGAGGAAAAATGGAGAAAAATCATGCTGGCCTGGTTAACGACAAATAGATAGCTCTATTGATTTCCCTTTTACAGTGACTGTCCATCCCTCACTGTTGTGATTACACTGACCTATTTTAGAAAAAAAATAGCCGTCTATTATAGATTACAGCAACATGTCCAAAAAGAATACTCTTTTTGTGGAACAAACAAATAGAGTAGGATGAAACATAACCTACAGTACAGAGAGAGAAAAAGATTGTGTCAATTTAAGCGTTCAATGTTGCTCTGGGAGAAGAGGAAACAACGAGTTCTCGTACCATGCTGAGAATCAAATAACTTTCAACAGAAAGAGCGGCTTAGTGGGGCCCTGCATTGTCGATTTTGATTGTAACAAGAAGGCAACAACATTAAAATGATTGAACCTTTAAAGATAATAATGCCAATTTTACCAACTTGAAATGTTTAGTAAGAACAACAGAGTTTGAAACATTTGATAATAATCTAATGTACTGTACTGTATTCGCTACTGTATTGTGTTTTTGACTAATACACTACAGCACAGTTCAGTGTTGTATGCTTTGTGCTGATGATTCCTCTGCGTCTGTGTATATTGCTGTGTGTGCTTGTCCTGCTCCACTATGTCTGTGCTGCGCGTCTCACTAGACTATCTCTCTCCGCCTAGCTCAGGGGACTCTGGCTGGCTGATCTTCATTATCAGCCCTAGCTTAACAATGTACTGGATGCACTTCCCACATGAGTGCAACTAACAAATCCCCACAGAGCTGAATCAAGGCAACAATGTGATGAAATACCTTCAAACAGTCACTGAGCATGGAACACTGAGCTATGCAGAGACAACTCACACCGCCCCGGGCAATTCCACAGGAGTGCGCCTGTTGCCAAGCAAAATTAGGCAGCAACTGGGACATATTATTTCTCCTAAATTGGCAATGTACAGCACTATTAAGGACCATAAATCTCATGTTTGATTAACTGAAAATACATTGACTCACAGAGCCACTGCATTAGCATTCTACCACTCAGAAATCCAAGTGGGATCTGATGTCAATTAGAGGTAAATCAGATGCTTTACGGGGGTAAAAGCTGTCATTGTGCTCGGTGAACACAGAGATCATTATTGGAATTAATAATGCTGTTTGCATATTGTTCCAAACATACACCAGACTACTTTTATCAGGGAAATTTCCATTGCACAGAGGCATGAAATCTACGAGCTTTATAACTTTGAGTTGAGTCTCAATGACTGATATAATATCACTGAAACTCTGCACACTGTTTTTCTAAGACAGTGCAGAAGAATCTAAATCATCTGGTTCTTTTGAAACAGATTGGCTGTGCTATTACTATGTGAGTGCAGATCTCTGACGAGAGAAACTCAATACAAGCTGCTAGCAAATAAATGAAGATGCAGGGGCAAGGCCATGTTTCTCAATCAGTGTAAGGAGTCTGTCACCGCAATGGAGATAAATATAGGATGAAAAAACTGGGACTTTCTACAACGTATCTGTAAGACTGAAGAGAGGAAGCCTCGTCTGTCTCCTTTTCTCTTTTTCCGGAGTTACATTTGTACTACTGCCTCCCTCTGGCCACTCTATTCCCAATCTAAAGTCAGACAGACACTACATATAGCAAATAGAGAGATAACACATAGGGATAGGCCTGTAACACCTGTGAAATACATTAACAATGCATGAATAGAGATTGAATAATAGTTTTTTTTTTAAGACTGCAAATTCTGCTTTATGGTGATTTTGTTATAATATTGCGAGGTGTTTCTGTTATTTGGATGTTTATGTGTGTGTGTGTGTGTGTGTGTGTGTGTGTGTGTGTGTGTGTGTGTGTGCGCGCGCGTTAGCTAGCTCTCTGCTATTCGAGCTGTGAGACAGAGCCCCAGACTGCTGATGGTAGATTAGAGGTGAGACGTCTAATCTCAGTGTAATCAGCTGCTGCATCTGATCCTCCGCTCCACACCATCTCTCTCAACAGGTCCAAACAGAAACTCATCTCACAGCAACGCAGCCTTGCTGAGATAGAAGAAGGTGACAGCTTGTATCTGGTGTCCGCCATCAAAGTAAGATTAAAAAACAAACTACAATACAAAATTTAAGGCCTTAGTCTTTTGCTGTCACCTCTGTCACAGGCAGTTTTAGGAATAAATCAACTGCTACTAAAAGTCAATATAACAGAGCATATGTAAAACTGTCAGGGAAATGTACAGGAAAACCACAGCTGACTTCTTGCTGAGAATTATAGCCTTGTGGTTAAAGAAAGTACTGTTGAGGGGCCGCCCCTTATGGGGAATGAAGAAAAAAGGGAGTCAGAGAGAGAGAGAGCGAGAGAGAGAGAGCGAGAGAGTTAGAGAGAGAGAGAGAAAGTGAGAGAGAGGTCAGAATGGGGAGAGGACACAGGCATTGGCACAATGATATAAGTATCTGTTTTCATCTAGAATACTTCTCCTTCTGATGGCTCGATGATTAGTCCAGTCAGGTGGATGGAATAGAATAGAGGAGAGGAGAGGAGAGGAGAGGAGAGGAGAGGAGATGCCAGTGAACAGCTGCCCCTATAATTTATATTGATGAGGGGACTAGCATGGCAGGGAGCTTTCAGCAGTTTGATCACTCAGGCAGAGTGGGGAGTTAGTAGGAGACACGGCCCTTCCCTGTGGTCAGGGTTGGACTAGGTGGACCTTCTACAACGCACGCACGCACGCACACACGCACGCACGCACGCACGCACACACACACACACACACACACACACACACACACACACAGTGTGCAAGCAAGACTGCCAAGCACACATTACTGAGTGGCAGTGTGGACTGGCGTAGTGGGAAAGCCAATGTTTTTACTTTGCGAACAGAAATAGATCTACAACCCAACTATAACCAAGTAGCGCTGAGCGATCTCCCTCATTATTACTCCACCAGCCGTATAATCACAGCACTTCTCAAAGAAAGACCTTCCCTCCGTATTCTCAATGACCATTAACTGGCCCTTGAACGTCTTCTTGTGCACACAGCTCTGACAAGGTTCTACAGCCGCTTCCTGTCTGTGAGGCACAGCAATCAACTACTTGTTAAAGGGCTTTACTTTGATTTCCTCACAAGATTTGAATATTTCTCACTAATATAAGACAGCATAGTCCAGTATCTGCCCAGTGCTTTGAACCTGAGACTAAATCATGCCCTTTGATTTGAGCCCCCTTCCAGTGTAGAGGTGCTTAGCGCCGCACTAATTAAGATAGTGGGGCAGTGGATGGTAGGTCAAAGCGTTTCTGTTCTACCTTGAAGATATCCTGACACAAACACGAATATGCACACACACATCAAAAAAGAAAAATTGTAGCCCCTCCAGACAAGCAAATAGCTTAACACACAATCATGCTGCTGTTTTGACGGGGCTGTTTGAGTAAGTCAGAGCTGCCTAGCATAGAAGATCATATCCTTTGCCCTGCTGTCTGATGTAAGAAAGAGCCGGGGTGTTTTACAGGGCGAGAAGCAGCCTCTCACAATCTGAAACAGTCCGACCGCTCTTACAGAAAAAGCCCTCTGGCCTTCCCTCTCCACAAGTTTCATCAGAGTGATCAGAGGGAAAGGATAGCCTTCAGGGCTAGTTTCTTCCGTTCACACAGTGGGGTATGAACACACACGCATAGATGTACACACATACACGGACACACTGCAGTACACTACACAAAAGCGTTTTTACATGCCTTTTCGATTGCACTTCACACATGTCAAAATGCAGTACAAATCTCTTGGAAATCATTGATTTCTACAGGTTTGACTGTTCATCAATTCTTCATGAGCAGACTGAAATTGAAAAAGCAGTGGTGCTTAGACAAGGCAAAGCCTGTGTACTATTGTTGTAGTGCACAGAGAAGTCTTGCATCTCACATGTGAGATTTGTCACTGTGTCTGTATCTTGTATCAGTGACATGATCTGTACTTAAAGAATACAAACTCTTGGTAGTTACTGCAGCCTCAGAGGTTACAAACCACCACATCCGCATTGCTCAGCTGCAAGGCCTTGCAGAAAACAAAGAAGTGCTTCAGCACACTGTCTGCTTCAACAGTGCATGATTATCAAACCATCATAAAACTGCATAGCATTTTAATTTACTCTCTGTGGTTATCATAATTTTCTCTGCAGGATGGAGAAATACGAAATAGTGAAAGTGGATAGCACTGCTCTAATTGAAGGTACTGATTTATTACAATACCAGCAAGTCAGGCAACAATATGCATATAGGCACCGATGAAAGAAAGATGATCGTATCATCTTAGTGAAGCATAGAATTTGTCTTAGAATTAAATGACATTTTACAGCCTTTACAATGTAGAGCAAAAGAAATAGGGCTGGCTATCGTTAAAAAATGTTCGATACTGGTACCGATACCAATACCGTCACTTCGCAATACCTGAACAATACTTTTTTCGATACCAATTTTATAAATCAATTTTAACAAAAATAAATTACAACATAACACATTATGGTAAAAATCGTATGTTATTCTTAGTATTTATTTTTCAGCTCCTACTACGTGAGCCCGTCTCTTTGCGCAACGTAGAGTTTTGCTGCATGGCTGTACAACATTAGACAGCCAACAACTAGCATTATTACATCCTGGTAGAAGCATGCTGTACGCTTATTGGCTGATGAAATTTACTCCATAGGTATTAAAATTAGGTATTGAATGACAAGGTATTTTTCGATACTCGATACTAAGGAGGCAATTCGGTCAGTGCCTAAAATTCGAATTCGGTACCCAGCCTTAAACAGAAATAAAAAAACATGTACTCACAGGTATGTGTCTTCTTTGTTACTGAGATACCTGCAAAGAGGAAAGAAACAATCCATGAAAAAAACATATAGGAAACAACTGTGAAATTCCCAGCACAAACAAAATTTACATGGCTCATAGCTAACTGAAGGTGATGATGAAGAGGTAGACCCTGGGGTCACTGGCCAAGGTCACTGAGGTGGCAGGCCCAGGGCAGTTTTGTGGGTAGGCTGGTGTCTGACCTACGGCCATGCTACATCAACATCCACGACAAGGTGGTTGAAATTCTCTTCTCTGCAGGCAATGAATGAAAAATTATACTAAAACAAACAACATTTGGAATGCTAATGTGTTAAACAGCCACACTGATTGGGCCTGAGCCCATGACTAAGCCTGTGGCCCAGAGCGGGATGGAGGCACTTTGACCTCAATGTTAGTTAGTTAACCCTTTATTTAAACAGGTAGTCTCGTTGAGATTAGGACCATCAATTTCTAGAGAGACTGTGTACAAAAACTGTATATGAAAGCAAAAGACAAAAGTATAAATTTGAGTACAAATTATTTTACCATAATACACCAATTAAGCCAGAATATAAAGAAAGCTATGTACATTTAAAAGATACATTTAATATGGTGTTGGATACTGATAATGGGTGAAATGAAAATCAGAGATCTTGAAATATCAGACGCTGTTGTTGTTTTTCATTTTTCATTTCATTTCATTTGTCATGAAGTCCTATGACATGGTTTAAAGGCAGCCTGCTATTGCTGTATTATTACTTGTTGACAGAAAGACCTGTGGTGGAGTCCACTAAGGAGTCCACTATTATAGCCAAGCAGGTAGTTTTGAATTTGAATGTTAATTATTTTTAATCAGTGAGACAACCTTCCTTACATGTGGAATTATACTGGATATTAAAAGTAAGGTCAACATATTAGCAAGCAGTGCTGCAATTAAATGAGCACTGAGGCGGAGGAGATAACAGATCTAAATTATTCTAATCTTTAGACTCCCTACAATTTACACCCACCAGTTTATTGTAAACCTCATGCTGAGAGTAAGGACTGAGAGAAAATGTATAGTGGTACAGGTGGAAAAGAGCTGATAAAACATAGATGAGATATAAGCAGTGATGTGTGTAGATGCAAACTGCGTGTCAAACAAGTGGCCAGTCTGACTAGTGAGTCAGACCTGGCTGAGGTGGAGCTGGGCTGCCACTGTTCATGCTGCTCTTCCTCGCCCCTTCGGGTCCTGCTATGCCTCTGGCTGTTACTCCTGTCTGCAACATTGGTCTAATGCCCCAGGAGCCTGACGCGGACGAGCGCATAGCCAGCCCTGGTCCCCAGCGGCCCGCTGGATGTTCATGCTTTGCAGGGCGATAGCACACTAATAGATCCCACTTGTCATGCGGAAGCAATGGCTAATTTTTCTACAGCTTGCTTTTGAAACTCGGGGGACGGCGAGCTGACATGATTCAATAACTCTGTGAGAAAGGCGTCTGGCCGGAGATAACAATGTTTCAGACACGTTTGAGGGGAAACGAGTCAAAGAGCAACAAGGGGGAAAACAAATAAGTCCTTCAGCCTCCTATGGACATGCACACAGAAACGCATAACTAATATCAACTCCACTGAGCAGAAAGAGGGAAAACAGTCACCTAGGGGTCAGCAGTGATGGAGCTCTAACATTGTTCCCGTGCTCAGGGCCAAACGCTTCTGTTCTGTCCAACTGTGACATTACGCAAGGAGAAAATAAACAAGCAATCCAGTCTTAATTCTACACTTCAATCAAATGACATGGAAGCCAGCAAGAGCTGATGGTCCATTAAAGAGCAGTGGTCTCAAGGTGCTGCAACACAAGACACCTTTAAAAGCATACTGTATATTTATCAGTTCACTGGCTTTGTTTTGATGGGTAAAACAACCTTTTAGACCATGTAAGAAATATAGCTGGTGTGCTGAGTAGAAACTGTATTGGAAGGAAATGGCAAATAAACAGCTTTTTCCTGGCTTTTTGTCAAACCTTACACTACAATCACAGGCACATAAAGCAGACATTCTCAGACTATTTAAGCGGAGTCTGTCTGGTGACAATAAAAAAAAGTTATTTAATCTGAAGACACTTTATTTCAGATCAAATGTGCATAGTATAGATAAGGTGCAAAAAATGACAAAGAATTTAAAATGTTGCCTGTGTTTGTCTTCTGACTGACCACAGATATTTAAGTCACAAGCAACCATTTGCTTTGCAAAATGTTTATGACAAAGGAAGTGAAAGGAACAAGAGTCTGTGTGTGTGTGTGTGTGTGTGTGTGTGTGTGTGTGTGTGTGTGTGTGTGTGAGTGTGTACAGTACGTGTGTGTGCTTTTGCCCAAGGTTAGCCACACAGACCACACTGATAATGCTCAGGAGCTGTTCTGCTGTCACTGGCTCTTTCACTGACAAATTCAAGAAGTAACAATATATCTGGCACTGTGAAGGCTCAGGTTTTAAAGATGTTTAACTCTACATCAAATAGTAATGACTAGCAGTAATGATGTAATTATTTTATAATCACTACATTTCCTATTTATTAAACTTAAACCCACCATAAATTTAATTTGATGAATTGTTGTTTTTATTATAGTGTCATTCTGATACTAAGTAATCTTCTTTTGCACACTGTAGTGAACATGGTTAATCTGCATGCTCCATGAGGTCAAGTCTTTTTAAGGAGGGATGTTTAGTGTAAAGGTACCCTAGGGAATTTCTGTGTAATGTTTTGTTTAATGAACTTTGCAATTTTTGTTTCACTACAAAGTATTGTGTGTATCCCTAGGGTCTAAAAAAAAGTTTTGAAACCTACATTGTTTACATGTACCTGTTGTGCATGGTACCAGCTGTCAATATACCCTCTGCAGTTAGCAGAACTGTGTACCACACATAGACTGTTAAAAGGTAATACATCACCACAATGCCTGCGGCATACAAGTGTGTTCTCATGCGCGTGTTACAAGGAACAGATAAACAAATAATTTCCCTACAGTGTCTCTAGTGGTAAAAAAAAACCCTGCCACAAAATATCTATAGCAGATTTGTTATTAAGTCATTAAGAATATATAAAGAAATAACAACTTATAATATGAAACTATTATCTTCTGAGGTGCAGAGATAAAACCAATTCTATCTTTTTACAGCAAGGCTCATTTGGCCTGTTGCTATGCAGGTTAGAGGAAGCAGGAGGGGTGGTTAGAGGGCCCACTTCCTCCTCTATGTGTCATTCAGAGCCCTGTGATTGGAGATGGCAAGGAGAAGGGGCCACAAAGCCAATGAATGAGTCAGCCGGTGAGAAAGAAGGAGTTAGCTCTGGCCGCTGACATTGGCAATGCCTGCCAGCTCATGTCTTCTCCACTGGATGGCAGGTTCAGAGGTCAGTGTGGAGGTGAAGCTCTCCTTGGCTGACAAACAGGCTGCTATAAACGTGCTTACAACTTGAGGATCGCCTTTTATAAAAACCTGTGCTTCGTGGGGATTATTTATATAAGTAATAATAGATATTGAAGTTAAAAGTCAAGTGTGTTGTCTGTATGAGCAGCTGAATTCTAATTTCAAAATTACCATTTGTCACGATGGAAGGAGGGACAGTCGTCGCTGTGTGGCCTTTGATCATATTTTCCCTTGCATTGGTAAACAATTCAGCACATTTTCTCATGAGACTCTGCTTATGCTATAGATGAAGAGAGGAACTGTGCAGGCAACTGGAGGTTAACCTCCACCACATCTATCTGCAGGGGGGCACACATCCTGTAAACATGCCACTTAGACAGGAGGAGAGTGAGTCTGGGTTTTGGCAGCCACAGTGCTGCAGCCGGCTGTGGAGTACCGTGCAATCGCAGGCGACTCAAAGTGACAGCGCTGTAATGAAGTCTGAGGCGCATGGCAGGCTGTACGTCATAATTTCAGGTTCCTTAAAGCCTGACAGGGAATGATTATCATGGATGGTTATTGTCACCCTGCCTCCTTGGGAGACGAGGCGTGCTCTGGGGTTGTTGCACCGTGACATTCAAAGTTACAGTCTCCTTCATATAATGGAGCTGTCCTCTCAGTGCGCTAATGGGAGCGATCCATTTAACCTGTGCCAGAAACACACAGACGAGGAAGTTCCTAATGCGAGGCCTCTCCCGTGGGGACGTCACACTCCCCCCCCCTGGCTGCTCCCTTCCTGCTGCTTGATTCATTGACTGGCGCTCCTCACTTATCCTCATTCACTGTTCAGTCTGGGGAGACAGGGAGGCTCGCTTCCTGCCGCCTGCTCCACATGGCACTGCTGCACGCCCGCCGCACACAAGGACACAGCCAGCGCAACAGACCCAGCTGCAGGAAGAGCCAGTGAGGGCCCAGTGAGGGCCCAGTGAGGGACGGGCTAGACACCTACTGGAATTACGGGTCAATACCATAGGCCTTGGGAATGCTAGCAGTACACACTCTCTATAGCTGATAAGGCCTCTCAGATCAAAACATCAGAAAATAATGAGAGGGTTTGGTTATTGTCCTGTTTTAATGATGGCAATTGTATGGGACTATTAATTTTAGGCTACTCCTGAGGTTGGTGGTTAATGATAGTGCCTAAGCCATGGTCATCTTAAGAATGATAGATGTAGCCACATTCAGTAGTCCATCTTTTGAGTGCTGCCGCCTGCCCGACTGACAAATTGCTGCTACAATCCTGAGAGAAAATAATTAGAAACAATTAATGTGTTTCTCTTCCTAGCCATCACAAAGTTCAAACTACCTGTTTTGCTGTGATTCATGGTGCTGTAAATTTAAGAAATTTAACATAGTACAAATTCAGGCTTGAAGGAAACTAGGATATTCAGCAGTGACTTATTTAGATAGTCTGCTTAAGCAATTTATACATTTATTTAAATCTCATCTCATCTCATCAAAAGTCATAATATAAGGTGGATGAGGTGATTCAAGGACCCGTGCGCTGTTCTAACTTTGGCAGTCTTTGTGAAGGCCAAGTTTCATACACAAAGTCATTTAAACAATCCTCCCTTTTGCAGTGACACACTTAGCCTTATTAGCTATTATACTGCTATACACTATACATGCAAAAATGTAATGATTAAAAAAGCACAATGATTCTAATCAGCTGCCCCCTAATATACTAAAACACTTAATCCATGGAGAGGCCAACTCTCTTGGGAGGCTCAAGAGAAAAATGACTTCTCTGTCTCCAGGCGCTGTTATTTCTGGTCATTTCTAATTGGTTTTAACTAAAAGCAACCACTCCGAGACTCCACAGGTTACTCCAATGCATCGCTATGGAATTGTCTGCAAATAGAAGATATACATCCAAATTAGTTTTAGAGGACACCACAATTGTCTTTCAGAAGACAAAAGGAGAAAGCGCAGAAAAAAATAAAAGCATACACGCCTTACTGAGAAAGGTAAGAAGTTGAAAGATCCCAAAGGAAAAGCAATGTTATCAGGGTGACCCTGAGATCAGAGAAGCCCTGGCTGACTTGAGGTACCATATCTCACACACCTCGCCACCTACAAATGTCTCCCAGGCTTCTTGTACAACATCTCCCCCCGTGCAGTTCTGCATTGCTGGGCCTGTGAGTCTCCAGGTGAGTCCTCAGTGCTGTTTGGTGGCTCGTGAATTATACATTGCAGCAGAGGAATTGACGTGGCCCAGGAGGGCTGAGAAACAGCAGGCATGGCTGGGAGGCAGATTGAAGACTCTGACGGAATTTTAATTGTACCGCAGGGAACGCTACGATAAGTGCTATTGTTATTGGTAAGACAGTGCTGCACAGGTTCACTAAGCTGAGAGCTTAAAAAAATGACAAGATCGGAAAAACGACTCAGTTGTGCAACGTCCAAGGCACTAATATGGTGCCAACAGCCCCATTGTTAATGACTATCTGAGGAGTATGGTTCATCGTCGTACTAATATTTATCATTGCGCTCTCTATGTGCTCAGTATTTATCGGCAACATGCTCGGAGGACCAGCGAAGGTCAGCTATGGCAAAGGAAGAAAAACTCAGGAATCACCTACAAATTAAAAAATGAACCGCTCAATCAAAAACCACTGAGGCATTCCATTCAGTTGTTTTGTTGTGTAATTCAGTACAGTACTGCAAGTGAAAAGCCAAAATGTTAGGGTTAATGCTGCTCTGATGTTGTCCACTCTGATCCTGGCTCTAGCTGTACTATACAGTAATTCTCCTCTGAGTGTGAGCTGGTCCTGGGGGCCTGACGGATGCAGGAAGGCTCCAGGGGCACAGGCAGGCCTCTGTGTACTCTCGGCGCTCGCGGTTCCCAGCCCAGCGGTAATCTCCCAGTGATCCAGCCTCAACCACACATGAAACCCAATAGCCTTTCAGCCCACACCATAAATAAAGACAAACCACATTCAGCAGACCACCCTGGCTTACTTTACAGTTATTGAGATACACGGAACAGCAGTCTGAATAGGCCACGACTGGGTGCGTTTACACACTTATGTATAAAGGATTTAACTACAGATGCGAAATGGACACGTTGTCAGAGGACCGTTTAATTTTATGCGGTGTAATTACATAAAACAATCATTTCTGTATTTTCTTATTTACAAAATGTATACAGAAAAATAAAATTCACATTATTACAATATAGAGATTGTTCTGCCTCTCTAGTAGTCAACAGTATCGTTCCCCAGAGACAACACTTGTGAATTTCTGCTCACATTACAATATATTACATTAGCCCTACACAAGTTGAAATCTAAAGGGGGAATACAATTACCTACAGCTCCTGAGGCACACACTCCAGTTATGCACAATAATAGGTTGTAAGAGTATTACAATCGGCCAATAGAGATGAGCCCCTTTGGGCTAACCTTCTGCTTGAATATTCACACTACACAGCACACTGCAGTTAAATACAGAGAATCTCAGATATACAGTTTGCTTGAAATTGCTCATCTTAACTTATTGTTTGTGTCTGTCTTCTGTGTCTATGCATGGTTGCAAAAGGCCATCTACTTCAGGAATCCACAGCAGTAGGCAGCTTTTGACAAAAAGGTATATGTCATTTTAACAGAAGTGTTGTTCAATGTTTGTTTATTCAAATCCCCTGTCCGAGCTTGGCATGCATTTCATATCATCTCAAGAATAGCGGTTATCAAAGATGGGATTAGAACAGGTGAGTTGATACGTGCTCTGACAGTTAGTGACAATCTGTTACCAGAGCTGTCCATCCAGGTCTGTCAATAGACTGTACACACAAGCCTGCTTGTATAACCACCTGGGGGGTGGGGGCTTGGGTGGGTGTGTGTGTGTGGGGGGGGACTAAAGCTTTGATGACAAAGTAATGTCAGCTCTATAAAGGCTGACTCAGAAATATATTGGAACCCTATATTACCATCACTCATTCAGTCTCAATTCTCATCCAGTAAAGTACAGTACAGAGGGCACTTGTCTAATGAACAAGGGTCTATGGGGAAGGATCACTATGTGCAATTGTGTTGGAAGTCAAGGTCCCACAACAGTAGACTCGTGGCTCTGCTGATAAGGACTTGGCTGTAATTGCTCAAAAGGGAGGGAACTGCAGCCCCATTAGGTCTGGTCTTAGCACTTGCCAATAAGCCAAACTGCCCCTCTGAAGCCTCCCATGTAATGAAAACTTCCTCAGAGATGAATTACATGTCTGTCAATCCACTAATTAATATCATGGACTTGTCTTTTTGGCTCCCCGGCAGTAACGAACTGAGTCAGAGAGACGGTATTTTGAAGCAGTGGAAGACATAAAGGAAGGAAAAGCAGAGGCAAACTAGCGAGCACGCTGCTACTGTGATTCACTGCAGTCATGGTCGGCACTTAGTGCAGCATCTATTTTTCATGTATTTCATAATTAAAACCTGCGAGTTCTGTAAGCCCTCCATGCTCCATGCAGATCAAAGGTAGTCCTATTAGCAGGGAGTTCATCAGTGGAGACACTTCCATTTCCAAGCAACAGAGCCATGCTTAAAGCACAAATACCCTGTAATTACACACGTGTGATAACGGGACAGCCATGGAGCTGGACTATGATTAATAGAACACAGATCACAGTTTCCTTCTCCTTTTTCAAAGCTAACACAACAGAGGACTTTACACACGAGGATAACACATGCGTAGCAGATAAAGAGGTTGATGAAAGACTGAATACATATTTCACACATCGTCTTATGTGGTGCATGAGTTGGATTTAGTTTGTTGCCTTCTTCCTCCCCACTGCATTCTCTATGTAAATGTAATCGGACGATAACGCTGAATTTAGCTCTGCAGAGCGAAGACATGATGCCTCACTTCTGTGTGGATTGAGGGGTACAAACCTATCTCACATGGTGTAACCAACAAAGTGAGCTGTGTTATGTTATTTATTTGTCCCATTGACTCTTGCACACAATGCACCCTGTCTGGATGTCTGGATGCTCAGTCTGTGTAAGATTCTTTCCACCAACACTGTAACTAGAAAGTTGATAAACACTGTTCTTTATTTTGAATATATATAGCAGTGGTTCCCAAGCTTTTTGGCTTGTGACACCATAGAAACAATGCAATGTCTGCTTGCAACCCCTACTCACAGGTTGCATTTCAGAGTGATTTTTTTTCTCTTATTTGAATTATTTTTTAGGTTAAATCTACTTATTTCACATGAAAAATTCAAGATTAGTGTAAAGTCTGATAATTTAACATAATTTGGTGACGCAAAAACTTGTTTCTCTGCTATACTCTTAATCAGCTGGCGACCCCTTCAATTTGTCTTGCGACCTCTTTTGGGGGTCCTGAACCCTAGGTTAGGAATATATAGTAACACTTAATTGTACATCTAATACCATATAAGGTATTACAATGATTATTTTTGCATTTGCAGTATTACAAACTGGGTGTCTGTGGGGAACAAAGTTAGTGACATGTTTTCCATCACCCAGCAGTGGTTGGTCCGCCTGAGAGGACAGGCGGAGCTGCAACAGACTCGCTCTTCAACTCACTTTTGTGTTTTTCTTCAACTCAGTTTTTTCCTTTTTCTGCTAGCGTTTGCGAGTAAATGGTCAATATGGCCGAACAAAGAAACAAAAGAGCGATAATTACAGATGATAAAACTTTAAAAAAAACAAGTGAAAATGAGATCTAAAAACACACCTGCAAGTACCGCTTATCGCCATAGGTGGCGCCAAAGAGAACTTAATGGAGATCTTCGAGATTGTAAATGTGGGTAAAAGTGGCAATGCCATAAAATATTTTTACATTTGAATGCAGCTAATTTAAAGTAGGCTATCCTAAATACTGCTGGGTAGAGTAATTTAATTGTAAATTCATTGTTTAATTTCCCTCTGAATTGATGTGGAGTATAAGTATAGAGTAGTATTCAATTGAAACATTAGGGTAAAGTACCTCAGAATGGTACTTATTAACAGTACTTGAGTAAATAGACTTAGTCACTACCCACAATTGAAATCGATCAACCTCATACAGCGTTTTAAAATGTATCAATTTACATTTAAAAACTCTGCCTACTGTATCTTGCTGCTACAAAGCTTCCTGCTGCCGATGGGGTTATTCTTATGGGGGAGCCAACCAATGAACTTCCTCCAGGCTCATGAAGTCACTTACAGTTCACAGTACAATTGCCCTACACTAACAACTGGACAAGGTAACAGGAAGTGCTAGTATTTTATCAAGTAGGAAGATGACAATCCTAATATACACTTGTAATGTTACATGATAAAAAAACAGGGCATTTGTCCAGGAGGCACAGCAAGATAAAACATCCTACAGCCAAGCCAGGTTACAGAGAGGACAGTCAGAGGGCAGGAATTATGCACTTTACACGAGGGATACATCCAGTCAGCATCAGCAAACTCAATGCTGGCCTGTAACAAAAGCAGTTCTAACCTTCCCTGTGGTGTTCAGGAAGGCTTTGTGGCATACCGCTCATTCTAATAAAAAATGTTTAATCTACATTACATTATCTTTTATGCAACTATCAACACGTATATATTTTGACGGCCAGACACAGGGTATGAAAAGTATACAGGATACACAAATGGCTCAATACGCATTACAGACATCCAACATATGCACAGACAGCCCACTGACTCAATGCAATCACACAGTCAAGAGGGGTCTGAGGTTGAGGCTGAGAGCTTGTCTATACTGCAGCCACAGCCATACATTCTCAGCAATATGAAAGCTTGCAGCCATGGCCAGCAGTAATAATTAATAGCATAGTCCATAAGCATTCCATTAGGTGCAAGCAGCTGTCATAAACATCTTAATTAATTTACAAAGCAAGCAACTAGGGAATTATGGCGACGTAAAAATCTGCTTCCCTCTGCCGCTCCATAGCACTGGAACAGATCGGGCTTTTAAATTTTTAAACATGCCTTTCATGTTCTCTAGAGCACTAAAAAGCCTTTGAACAGTCAGCTTGTTAGGAGATGCACCTAGCAGCCCAATACCTACGGGTCGTCTTGCTATTCTTTTCATACAGTGACAAGAGGTTTTGGGCTTCTCTTTGGTGCTCTTTGCAGCTTGACTCAAGGAATCTCTCTCATCCTGTATGGCATCTACCCTCCCTCATTTTTTTCTTTTTCACAGTGACATAATTGCACAGTTTTTATGTCAAACAGAGCTATCTATGTCCATCTTTCTCAGTTGGCCTATGTTTCTATGTTTTGGGGGACAAAGAGGACATACATGTATACTGAATCTATTGATGAGATAAACAGCTACTTTTAACCACTTTCCTTAAATCAGTTGCAGATTCAAATCTAAAATATAACAACAGAAGCATTAACAAGGCTTTCAGATCCCAAAACCTCCCACTGTGTGCATTATGTAAGAGGGACATCCTCCTGAGGATACTGCATGGTGCAGCTGACAGTGTCAAAAGAACTAGAATTCCACTCTTGCACTGCACTGTAATCTGGGCAGTGTAGGGCCACAGCAAGGGTCAGAGTGTAGTGGTAAAAACTCTCTTCCTTACCTGCTCTCACTCAGAGAGGGCAAGATTAGACTGGCCACTCCATTATAGGAGAAAGGCTTAAGAGCATTTCCACTTTCAGAGCTAGGATATCAGCAGCTACTGACACTAAGCAGGGCTGACCCATCATTTTGGAGGGAGTTTAGTATAGGGTATCAGCTGTCTGCCTAGCAATCCAATACTAGCTTAGTTGAGTCTGAGCTAAAAATCATTTTTCTAACCACTACAGTTTAAAAGAAATACACTTGCACACAACACTACATGTCTGGTTTTTCTATTAAGAAACACCTCATCATGTCATTAATATATATATATATATATATATATATATATATATATATATATATATAAAATCTGCAATTATGAATCAATTTAACTATGCATAACATCTACAGTATGCCATTTACCAAGCGGACATTGAATTTTAATGTGCCCATTACTCTCTGATGATAGCCAGGCATGACATATCCCTTTTTCTCACTCCCATTCTAACCTGTCTCTTCCTCCCCATCTCTCTCCATTTCAGCCAATGCCATATTTGCTTAACCCAGCCAGTGTGACAGCACTCAATGCTAAAGCACTCCCAAGGCAGATGATCAAAGTCAGCAGTCAATTCACATTACAATGCATTGATTTGATGTTTCCTAACCTCCCAGGCCTTTCTCTAATGCTGCCAAGGACCTTCAGGATATTTCACAGTGTACCTCCTTTCCCAGCTTTTCTCAGTCTCCCTCTTTGTGTGTGTGTGTGTGTGTGTGTGTGTGTGTGTGTGTGTGTGTGTGTGTGTGTGTGTGTGTGTGTGTGTGTGTGTGTGTGTGTAACTGAAAATATGGTAGACAATATTTCTCTGGTCATGTTTGCATATGATTTGAGTCGATATTCTGTCTAGTTCAATTTAGAATTGACGATTTAGAATATCAGGCCCAGCAGTAATTCATACAAGGCCGACCACTTCAAAACCAGCTTTTACAATGTTAATTATTGGCATTCATTCACCTGCTGTTTCAAATATTGTTTTAGAGTAAATCACCCCCTTGTTCTCATATACCACACTCCGTTTGCTTCTCATCACTTATTTATTTGCAATTCTTTATTGAGTTGGCTTCTATGCTTTAGTGACTGCCATTTCCCTCTGAGGAGATGTTCAGAGCACTTCCATGTTTTATTCAATTATGAAAACCTAATATGGTGGAAAGGTGTGCATGGCACTCACTCATAACCATGCATTATTTCACACATATTTATTTTGCCTCTCTGTTGTTGGGGGGGGTGGAGAGTCGATAAGCAGCCTAAACAGAAGCATGCTCATGCTCTTTTGTTTCTGGCCTTGACCCCTGAGGTTAATAAGGGCCACAGACAGAAAGAGAGACAGATTGTTATCATATCCATAACAACTGAATCTGTCTTGCTTTTGGGGGAAAGAGAGTTACTTTTTTTCCCTCCACTCAGAGGTTGTCAAAATGCGTAAGCATCATGGCCATGGCCCAGTGACACACTGACCTACAAGTACAAAGGAGAACTTTGTCTGCCTTGATAAACACACACAACACACACACAGAAAGAGCAAGAGAAAGGAGAAGGCGAGAGAGTGTGAAAGAGAGAAAGGAGAAGAGAGAAATAAGAACTATTGCTTTATGTAAGAGAGGCATTCCTTAAACAGCATTAGTCATCATGGTTGTGTGAAGCAAGCTGGCTCTTTAATTATTCCTCAGAAGCCAGACAAACTCAGCACCGCGTGAAGAGCGCCTATTGATTTCTGCCTGGCAGATGGGACACACTTACTTATAGCAATTCACAGAGCGTGTGGATGATCAGAAAGACAGAGATGGCACTTACCTCCTATTCCATCTACAGAGCAACAACAGAGCAACTGTTAACACTGACCATTAGGCAGGTGAGGCAGAATTAAGAGTACATCAGGTCAGACTACAGAGGTAAGAGAACCTGTCGTTTCGTTGCAACTGTATCCGAAAGGTGAGAGGCACCTGTTGTGGCATATCACAGTTAGAGGTCCTGCCAACAGATAGCAAGAGGAGATGAGCTACATATTATTGAGTGTAAAGAGAGGGTTAAATGAGAGGATGATGATTGGATAGGGGAGTTGTATGGCTTGTGATTTGTGTTCTGATGTATTCAGTGGGGCTGCAACTAACAATCGGTTTAATTGATTAATAATTATTTTTTTCTTAAATTAATTGATTAGATGTCTGAAAATGCCCAAGATGACATCTTTAATTTTATTATACTGTCCGTCCGATGGACAAAAACCTAAAGATATTACATTTTCAATAATAACATTAAAAAAGAAAGTGTGAGAGAGAGAGAGAGAGAGAGAGAGAGAGAGAGAGAGAGAGAGAGAGAGAAATACAGAGAGAGAGTATGCCGTGTCTGCTCAACACAGTTACATACAGGATGTTCTTTGCCCAAAATACCAGCTTTGGAGAACAAGAAGGATATTTAGAGGATACAGACCACAGATATTTAACACTAAGGCATTGGCTCCTTCATACACTAAATCTATTGTAGGATATTGAAAAATGAAATATCAAATAACCCATAACAAATACAAAAAGCACATAGAAAGCTTTAGTATAAAAGTCAATCTGTCTTGCTAGTATGCCTTTTTTGGAGCCGACTGCTCATCTTCTGGGAGGTCTGCGTTTTAAAGTGCCACTCTATTGTTATTTTATGAGAGGGGCTGAACACAGAGCCAGAGCTTCATCTGAGCTGTGGAGAGAGAGAGAGAGAGAGAGAGAGAATTCCCCTGCATGGCTACACAATACACAGACAGCACATTTAAAGATGTCAGCCCTTAACTAGAGAACAGTCAGTGAGGTGAACCCACTAACCCCATGTCTTCACCATGTCACCATGTCTGGAAACCCCAGTTAGAAATGCATTTGGTGTAGCTGATGCAGCAGGCAGACCATGCTATGGCATGGCAAGCGGGCTAGTGGGCTCACATGTGCTGCTCACAACCCTGGTTAGTGAAATGCCACTACTGTATGCCTCATCACCGCTGCTTCCCCTGCACTTACATAATTTACACAAGCAAAGGGAGGGGAGAACAGAAGGGGGGGTTGGTTCGGTGGGGGGGGCTGAGCTACGGGGGGGTTTATGTCCAATTGCGTTTGGCCATGTGGAGAGACAAACACGGCAGTATGAGGGGAGCTCTTGCCACAGCAGGCTTTGATGACTACATGCTGAGACGCCCCTACGACATGCTAATAGACAGCAGAAAGACCCCACCCCTCCTTTGCGTTTACGAAGCCAAGCGGAATATAGACACAACAGGAACAAGGCAGAGAGTCTGAGCACATTAGAGGTGCACTGATCCAAGACCTTGGCATGGTTATTTATTAATCAGCTGAGCTTAGCTAACTGCCTGCTTAGATGAACAGCACAAGCATGTGGTACATTGCAGCATCAGCCCCAAGACAGCAAAACTGTTGACATAATGCAACTTAAAATACATGCTGCGTTAACTTCAGATAAAGCTGTTTGCTATTGCAATTTTTTATATATCATTATATTTCCATTTCAATCATAGCATGTATTCCATTAATGATCACAGATACAGAGAGTGTGAAAATCATACAATCTAACACTGGGAACAAACAATCTAAAGCTTAGCACTGTAAATCCTTTATGCTTATTTGGCTGCAAAACAAAACATTACTATGTGATCCAAAGTAAATACTGCCAGAGTGTACAGAAAACAAAGAATGTTTGCCCATTTGCACATTATTCATCTCTTAGGGTAAAGTAAGTGATGAGTAACAGCATGGCGATGTTGTCAGTAAATACACTCTAACATACACAAAATCGCCCCTTTCATGTTGAACTTTTGGAGTTCACTGGTACCACAACACCTTGCGCTGACAATGTTTTTTTTGTGCCAATTTCAACACCTCAAAGTTGGGGTGTCAGCACATTGAAATGGTGTTGAGACACATAGCCTTTTAACTGAGAAGAAACATCTCTTGGAGGAAAAAAAAATAGAAAAGAAAAACAGAATGGGATGCAATTCTCCAGAGTGTATCCCCCTCATGTCTCTTCCACTGTTTTTTTGGCAGGCTGGGTAATACACAGGAAAGCACTGGCACACAACACTCTCTACCTGAACACAAAGGAAACGTCTCAGCCTGGAGTTTGGGCTTCAGAGACTAATAGGAGGCTTGCACATCACCACAGGGAAAATGAGTGTTGGGACATTGGCTTATACTGTTGATGCAAGCTTTACAGACCAAAGTGTTTTTGCTAAGTTCTTCATTACTTCAGGAGCCATTTAAAGGGGTGCCATGAAGGAGTGATGGAGGCTTCTGAAACCATTTGGGGAACAGGAGAGGTAGAAAGTAGATGTGGTCATTACTTGACACTTCCTTTCATCATTTCCGAGACTACCTCACACACTCTCTCATTCTCCCAGAGTTCTGCAGCACTGAGCTGAGAGAGCCTAAGCCTATTGGACAGTTCATTTAGGATAATGCAATGATGAGAAATTGAGAGGGTGGGAGAAAGGGAGTCTTGTGTATGTGTATGTGTATGTGTGTGTGTGTGTGTGTGTGTGTGTGTGTGTCACATCATGTCTGATAAATGTATTTTTTTCTCTGCTCTGACTCCAATGCATTTTAAGCGAGATGCAAAACACGTCAGCAAAGACAAGAATGATTATTTTCATAACCTGCTGAAACATAAAAAGGCAATCTAAAGTGCACACATATAATTATTTTATGAATTCAAACAACATAAAAAGGATATTTCAAAGAAATTTTCACATAAAATAGATGGAACAGAAATTATCTAGGGTCTTTTTTTTCCCTTTCTTCAGACTTCAGAAAAGAGAAATTTATTTCTGCCTTCATCTCTAAATTGGATGCAATTTATTGCCTCTCCAAAGCTCATTTTTCACTGGCTTGCAGGATCCATGGGCCATGGCAGGCAATGCGTATCTGCCCGCCTCCCCTGGCCTCGGGTGCTAATATGTGGAAACTGGCCTGGGGATATGGAGCACAACCAATGGAAGAGGAGGCAGAGGGACAGAGGAGAGAATCAATCCCTAATCGCTGAGGAGTAGGGAGTAGGTGGGGTGAAGAGGAAGTGAAAGAAAAAAAATCAGGGGAGAGAAAAGACAGAAAGCAGTGTGTTTACCAGCAGACATTTGGGTGCTGTCAGCTGACTTCAAGAGCGCTGGGATGTCTGAGAGAGAAAAGGGAGTTATATAACCAGGCTGTTAAAGCAGGGGGAGAGAGTGAGACAGACAGAGATGGAGACAGAGAACGAGAGAGGGACTGGGGGGGGGTGTTGCCATTTAAAGTGACAGGGACAACATTATCAAAGCAAAAACAAGCAGGTGCTGCCTGCATTGACACCAGACAGAGGCAGGTGAGTGTCCAATGAGCAGCGATCTCTGGTGAGTAGTTACAAATGCAAGTGCCGTACAGATGTGAACACAGGTCAGAGGTTATTACATCCATCATGTATGCATTATCTTGGTGCAGGGTCCCATGTAAGCAAACTTGCATGCCCCTTGAGCGACATGGTTGCCTGGTTACCTATGTGTTTTTTGTGCTTTATCCAGCTCTACAGAAATGAATCTCAAACAGTACAAGCCGCACCACAAGCCAATACCCACCAAGGCCACTAATAGCCTCTAAAAGTCCACTCAACCCTGCAGTGCCCACCCATCAACTACTATTAGCTTTGCTCTTGAGCTGGACTCCATCAATTCGGTATGTGGCTTATATTGTAACATAATGAATACATGTAATAGTTTAATTTGTGGAGGATGCAAAATAAGAGCTTTATTTGAGAAACATGTTCTGTGGGACACCACACACGCTGTGCAGCCACACATGAACATTAAGTACAGTTAGCTCAAGGTGCATTCTGTCCTGTGACCTTGCTGTTACACTTCCGCAGAGCAATGAATAACTATCGCATTTCTTTGGCTGACAGCTGACACCAAGAGGCCCAGGTGATATACGAGACATGACAAGTGATTCTAATTAAATGTAGAGCTTGTGGATGTAAAGTGGCAGGAAGGGAACAAATCCTGTCCAGGCAGCAAGCGGCAAAGCGGCATGCCTTGCTCCAAACAAGATGAGCTGGGCTGTCAGGGCTGCCTCAGCTGTCCTGTAAACCTGGGCCGAGCTCCCCAGGGGGACTGACAGGTTTCAGCTGGAGGGGAGAAGGCACACCGCAAGCCTCCTACCCCTCTACAACAACAAACGCATGACACACAAACAGGCAGTTCTGATGCAAAGCAAAAGCCATGTGGACCGTGTGCATTTGTCACATAACTGTGTACTAACAAGGTACAAAGCATGGTCGTCTGTATTGTGAGCCTAGATGAAGGCTGTCATCTATGTTCCGGTGTGATACGGTGACTAAATAAATAAAAAAAAAACAGGCTACAATCACAAAGAATCAATAGATACAGGAAGCAAGACACCTCTGTTGATGCTACGTCCCGCTTGTATTTTCACCATGACTGTATTCATCCAGCTCAGGTTGAGAACAAAGGACTAGACATGGTGAGAGTTTTTTCACAGACAGCAGGTTTTTTATTATTATTTTTTTTTCAGGACACGGCAGAGAGAGGACCCAAAGGTACTCAAGGCAAACATGAGTGTGTCAGTATGTGACACAGGACTGCACTTTACAGAGGACACTCACAGGGCCGTCAGCTTCCCAATCAGACCCCGGAGACAACCCTCACCAAATCAGTTAACCTTTGACCCATCTGGAACAACTTGGGGCCCAAGAGTAACGGTCAGCCCGCTAAAAGACAATGTGCATCACGCTATTTTCAACTGACAACAGCAGTCATGTTGGTTGAAGAAACAGCAGTCTATCATGAGCCCATCTAATGCCGGCCAAGACATATTTCTTTGATAATACGTCATGGCTCAGTGCTTCTTGTTCTCTCCAGCAAAGCAGGGTCTGACTTGATACATCTTGCTTACAGCCTGTCGATTTTTCTACTCTGGCACCATAATATAATGTCTTTGGTAAGACATTGAAAATTATTTAAAGAAATTGTGCATTCAAAAATGTGCACTTTGTAGTTGTTGGTTGCTGAAAAGTGTTTTTCATTTCAGTGTTCCAGAAATATACTTTTTAAGACTGGGAATCTCTCCTGCAGCTTATTCACTGTAATAATTGTCATGAACTGAATTTAATAACAGACAAATGCAAATACAAATGTGTGCACTAAAGGAGGCAGGAACATTTTTAATACAGTTCTCAATTTGAGGTAATCAATCATCAATACTTAAATGTACTATGTGTAGAATTTATGTGATTATAACCTCATTATTCTGATGGATTTTATTTAAAGAAAAATGAAACAGCCCTACTACGTTTTAGGTCCCCGAGTCAGGTCTGGGGACAAATACCTAACTGTAGAATACTTAATGTAAATATCTAATAGAATGAGATAAGAAAATGAAGAAAAACTACTATCTGATCAATTCATCTATATTACATATTATATATTATACATATTCACTATGCAAATAGGTTTTTACTGTATCTCTGCAGATATTTAGACATTTAGGAAATGAGGAGCAATTAATTAATAACATTAATGATGGCAGCGTTTCCTGCTATGAAAAGTCAAATGTCTGCCATGAAAAAAGGTTTATTGAGATTGGTAACCCCGCTGTTGTTACAGTAAATCTCATGATTACTGGACATTGTGGGGAAAGAATCTAATGAGACAGTTCAATGTATTATCAAGTACCATGAAGGTAACTTAGAACACAGACAGTTTATCTTACCATTAAGACTAAAAGCAGAGGGAAACAACTTCTCATTTTGCACGTTAGTGTTTTCACAGTGTCCCCCCTCCCCCCCCCCATTTCCAGTATTTATGCTACAGTAAGCTAATATCCTACTGACCTTATATTTAGAGTATATATATATATATATATATATATATATATATATATATATATATATATATATATATGCTAGATCCTCTTAACTAACTCTCAAGACAGCAGATAAGTAATTCCTTAAACTCTTCCTTAAAGTAATGCAATTGTCACAAAAAAACATCTGTGATTCAATGTACAGCGTTACTCAGGATTAAGTAACTGTAACCGAATGCCATATGTTTGGTTGAAGACAAAAACCCTGGAATGAAATGTAAATATATTCAATTTGTTTCTGTAAAACAGCATCCTATTCTGTTTTGGTGTAGTCAAGTTAGTTGCCCCCTTTCATTTGCAACATCTGTCTTTTCCAGACGCTTGTTGCTGGGCCCCAGTCCATTTACTTTCTTCGGCCCTCAGCAACACAGACCCTTCAGTGTGCCCCGCCTCCTGTCCAGCCCACAATCCCTCTATTTTGGGTGTCTCACAAAGCCACTGATGTGATTAGAGAGGATGATGATTGCAGTTACATAACAGAATCAAATTAATTTGTGGCCTGAACACAGCAGTGACAGCAGGAAATCACTCAAGCTCTCAAATCTCCCTTTCTCTTGGTTGCTCCTGTGTTCCCTATCTTCACTCAACAACCCCATGCCTCCTCCTTTCCTGCACCCACTGCCCCCCTCCTAGAACACACAGACACACCCCTCTCTCCTCCCTGGCCCTCCCTCTAGTCAATTAAAGTCACATCGAGGGATTAAAAGGAAGTAGGTCAGTGGAGCATTGCTGGGGGAAAAAATGCAACAAACCACGTCAGAAGTCACTGGATCGACCTTGTAAGACACAAACCAAACTAGTGGCGGCGTGTGATCTCATCCTGTTTCGACCAATGCCGGGATTCCTTACAGAAGCCAGGTTCAAATCCCACAGACTGAGCTGTGCCCTCACCTTGATTTCTCTGCAGCTCACAGGAAACCCCCCTGGAGGGCAGCCTAGGGAGCTGAGCTTTGGTGGCGGACACTTGATACCCTCTACAGAATGCTTTGTCTCCAGTCCCCCGAACAGATCCTCTTCAAATGAAGGATTATAGCAGTGCTACAGGCAATGAGAGCCCCATAGCTCCACTGTGAGCAGACAATGCCAATAGCCACCATGTAAGGCAGAAACAGTACAGTACACATGCTTTGACACATTATATCCCTTTTATATAGTACATGCACATAAAATGTTTACAGTCTCAAGTCTGCAACTGTTTTTACCACGTTAATTTCGATTAATTAATCTGAGAAAAAATAACGCGTTAAAATAATTAACGCAGATTAATCCATTCCATATTGACGTTTGCATACAGACGAAAATCTGGTGCCACTGATATGTCTGCACTTCTCTCTGATGCTCTGAAACAGACGTTACAGGAAACACAAACCCCGCTGCACGTGACGCTAATTAACACAATACTCAACAGCAGCTAACGTTAGCCTACCGCTAGCTAGAAGCTGGATTAAACACGGTTAAAATGCTGACAGCTAACGCTAAAGGTGTAAAGTGTGACTGTGTTTTACTGTAGAGGATTCAACACCGGTATGTAACAATCTGTAGCTGCCGTCGGAGAAACAACACAGCCGGTGCGTTCAATGAAACTGGTAAACTACAGCCTCGTGGTGCATTTGAAGTTATTGTAAATGTCCTTTTCCTATCTGGTTGTTGTTTTTGTCGTTCAACAGCAATTTACTAGTGAAATAAGTTATTGTTATACATTATTATTAAATCATTTAATTTTGACCATATGGCCTTAGCAATAAACAAGCCGTTCTTTAATGTCACCGACTGTTGTTTAGTACCCTTTTTTTTTCTTTTCTTTTTTTTTACTTTCTTAAAAAGTATCGGTTCAGGCACCGTTAATTATGTATGCGATTAATTTCGATTAATTAATCACAGAGTATGTAATTAATTAGATTACATTTTTTAATCGATTGACAGCCCTAGTTTTTACATATGCATGACTGATAAATAACAGATAAACAATTACTTAGATACTGTAAGAGGTAAATTAAGTTATACGACCATAACACTGCATTAGCAAGCTTTAGATTTAACAACACATTAAGTATACTTTACATTTTTGCTGACCATTTTCACACATATTTTGTTGAGTTATAGATTTTTAGATATACAGTTCTACCGATACAGACAGACAATGGTTTCTTTTCTATTCAGTAAGAAAATCAATTAGCAGTATACATCAAGTCTGCATTTACTGTATAATGGTCAATGTTACATCATTATTATACTGATTTATTTTCATACTGAGAAAAGTTATGGAAACCAGTGGGTGACTGAAATGGTAGCATGGTTGCAACATTATGACCTGGGATGTAAAGTATCTGTTATTTGTAGTAAAAAGACTAAAACATGAAAAACCACCAGTACGGTTTCTTTCTTCATGCTTGATCTCTTTCATACAGGTTGTGCACTCTGTATCTCTCCTTATTCCTCAAGCTCTTTTTAAATCAGTCTGGGGGTTAGGTAAATGTTTGTTTAAACATAAATACCTTTCATTATTAAATTACACTCCTTATTATAAATGCCAACACAGGTAGAAGGCAGTGTTTAGAAGTGGTCTCCACTGTGTGATGAAAACTCAGCAGGGAAGTTGAGCAGGGAACGGCCTCACTTGCGCTGTGCAATGACAGAGTGATGCTGCTGTCAACATATTGTACTGCATTTGTCCAACTTAATCAGCCTCATATTCACCAAACACTATAGGGGAGTGAATAATAATGGGAAACAAAGTAACAAGCTTGTCATTGTGGCACATTAACGAGTGAAAATGATCTTAGCTTGTTCCACACTCACCAGCTGTGAACGACTTGACAAGTAATGTAAAAAAGGGTTTTCTATGACAGTCACAGAGACAAAACGACACATCTAATTGTGTATTGAGATGACAAAGGGGTTGAAATAAAAGGGATGCTGCAAAAAATGTGTTTACTTTATTAACAACGACAGAGCGACAAGATTAATATGCTGGACACAGAACAACAGAAAAATGATTACACAATTTATAATGTATTTCAAATGCAATACTGTAGATCAGGTTAATGAAATACTTGTTGATGTATGATAATAAAGTATGTTTGAGCATTGTGCTGGCTATTTTATTTAGAGTTTACTTGGATATGAATGTAATTTTATGTATATTAATGCAATTAATGTTCATCATGTAATTTCATGTCATGTTATGTATTGTATGTCAGGTGTGTCGTCATCATGTAATGTGTTATTTATTGTAGGTCAGCTGTGTCATCATCATGTAATTTGTTATTTATTGTAGGTCAGCTGTGTCATCATCATGTAACATGTTATGTACTGTATGTCAGGTGTCTCGTCATCATGTGTTATGCAATGTGTGTCAGCTGTGTCATCATCATATAATGTGTTGTTGTGTGTGTCAGGTGTGTCGTCAATATGTAATACGTACTGTAGATCAGGTGTGTCTTCATTACATAATGTGTTATGTACTTTATGTTAGATGTGTTATCATCATGTATTGTGTTATTTACTGTATGTTAGGTGTGTCATCATCATGTAATTTGGTATGTATTGTATTTCAGGTGTTTCATCATCATGTAATGTGTACTGTAGGTCAGCTGCGTTATCACCATGTAAAGTGTATTGTATGTCAGGTGTGTCATCATTAATTAATGTGTATTGTAGGTCAGGTGTGTCATCATTATGTAATGTGTATTGTAGGTCAGATTTGGACCCCAGGTAGATGATTGCCATGGCATTAGCTGATGGGGATCCTTTAAATAAACTAGTCCTAAATATTTGTTATTAAGTGCTTTTTTACGTTGATCAGGTTCTAGAGATGTTTGGGGGAAATCATGCCGCTATGTAACAAATAATAATGTATATATGTAGGTATAATGTAAATACTATGACCGTTTTAATATAGAGCTGCTGCACAGACAAATCTCATTACCACTGTGCTACCTTACTGATATGTAGATATATAGAGTAAACTCAACATACATGTACAAACAGGAAGAAAGGCATCGGAACTGTTGTCATTATCATCGATCTGCAAAGCTGATTTACAGAGCCACGCTGAGATCAACAGAGTTGATTTAAGGTGTGGACAGACAAGCAAAGCTGCAGCCGCACCAAAGTCAGAGGGATTCAAAGCACCATGTCTAATGCTCCCTGATGACCACTAAAGGGCCTAGATGGAGGAAATGAAGTGATTCCTTTTGACATCAGATAGTCCAAAAGACTTTCCCAAGTAATGCAGCTCCATTACTGCTCATCTAACTCTTTCCGAAATACATCTCCAGTGCTGCAGTACAACAAAACTACTATTATTAAATATTACTTACAATACTATACTGTAACTGCTTCAGGGACATACTTCTTACTCTCTTCATACTTTTTTTTAGCTAAAATCCATTACTGAGTTGCTATCACAGTGTTATGTAATTATATCTGATGATGAGGCATGAAAGAATCAATACTTCATGTGACAACCTGGTTTGAGTAAACAGCAGTGTTTGGTTTTGTGAGTGACCCCACTCATTATTTCATAATGTGGGTACCTGAGGCCTGTTCAATCACTCCCTTTACAGTCATTAGCATTTCATTATACTATTGGGAGGATAGGTAAATGTAGTTTAGTTTAACACACTGAGTGCTGTAACATATATATATATATATATAAAAAGATTGTTACACTTTCACACATTATATGTACATGTCATAGCATTGGCTAAAAAGGCTAGTAAAAAATTGCTTAAGGAATTTCAACTAGGATTTTTAAAGGAATTTAATAACAATGTTATAAGGAAGAATATGGGATTAGCAGAAAAGGTGGGGAGGACATCAGAAATAAACATGCAAATTAGAATCTCTATTGGATTATTCAAAACTGTTCTTGACAATGTTGTAATTTGTTGTATCTAAGCTTATAGTTTATATATAGCTCAATGAAATGCTTTCAAACCTTTTTGTTCAGTCACTGAAAACCTGTTATGGACATACAGTACAAGGTTTATGCCAGACAGCAACAATATGCAAATTACTTAGATACTGAAAATAAAAGTGTATGTGCAAAGCCCTCATGTACGTCTAAACTAGGGCTGCACGATATGAGGAAAATATCTAATTGCGATTATTTTGACTGATATTGCGATATGATTCACGATATTGGAGAAGGGCTGAACGATTTTGGAAAATAATCTAAAATATTTTAACCAATATTGCGATTTAAAATGTGATTATTTTTTAAGCTCATTATCTGCTGTATTATTTTGACAAACAAATGATTGTATGACTAACACAATATTAGATGGATTAAACATAAACAGTCCTTTACTGTTATTATATTGATTAAATTAGGTGATGCATGAATGTATATGAATGACAATATTTATTTATAAACTACTTTAATCACAGTGACTGCACTGTCTGTGAACTTTACTGGACAGTCTTTAAATTTGTATATGTGCACAACGAATATGGCAGCGCCAGCCGTAGTGATCCTACGGCTTGACCACGTCAGTTGTAGCAGTGGAAAAAAAATCCTTTTTTCAGCTCTGCTGCGACTCTCTGTTTACATTTTTTGTGTAATGTTAGCTTCGGTATGGTGACCTGGCTAAAATATGTGTGGAGGGCATGTTGTACTGGTTATCCAGTGTATTTATCAAAGCCGTCAGCCCAGGCTTGGTCACAGTACTGAGGTGCATCCTTTCTTTCGCGATAAACTTTTACTACTTGAGTAATTTCCACGTTCTGTTACTGAAGTATGTTCATATGGAGTTACGCGGTCAGTGATCCCTGTCGGGTGGCATTTCGCTTACTTGACACCCTGGTGTTTCACTTTTTAGCCATGCAACTATTGTACATGGCTTTGTGGTGTTTTTTAAGTGGTGATACAGGTTAGTGGTGTTGCCCTGTGAGGTAGCAACATTAGCGGTTTGCAGCAACTTCCTCTGCAGACTCTCGCGTGTCACGTGACCAGGGTGTAATCGCAGCCTCTGCGATTAGAAAATCTAATTTTAACATATCGCAATTTAATTGCAAATGCAATTAATCGTTCAACCCTAGTCTAGACACAGTACAATTAAATAACTTTGACCTTTTTAACATCAGGTCAGTGGTGATATGATTCCTTCTGTTTAGGATAAACTTCCATAATCTGATGATCCAGATTTAGTGGATGACAATTAGGATGCCTAAGGATGCAATCCACTTGTTAATGGTGCTTAACAGGGCTATATCTCAGCACAAAGCTTTCATTATCAAAATAAAAAGCAAACTGCTCCACTCCCAAACAGCGGCACACTGGGAACAATGTTGTTGCTAGATGATGATAGGCTAATCAGCTTCAGATGCGACTGGAGACACTTGCACGCTGACTCAACTTCTCCTCTGTCTGTGTGTTGTAAGATGAAATACTACACTGCTGGAGACATTGATTTATGATTTAAAAAAGTGGTCAAGCCTGCCACATCAACACTACATCAAGGCAAACCCTGGCAGGGATGTTGGCTTGAGTCCATCTCTACAGACTTCCTCTATAATGAGCATGTTATCGCATCCAGATTTCAATTAGAGCAGGACACAGATCTAGACAGCTGCATGTTAAAGTGTTTGCACCTCAGGATTCCCCACCGTTATCAGATGAGGAGATGACTGAGACAAACCTGATTGGTTCTGTGACAAATTTCAGTAGGTCACGGTTTAAAACTGACTTGAGAATCCATTTGTTGCGCCTATCATACGGAGAAATCACAAGATTTGATGATATGAGAATTTTGATTAGATAAACGTTGTCGAGGATAACATAAAACTATGTGAGGTTGAAAGGCCCAGCCGTCATGAAGTGGAAGCATTAAATCCATGAAATCTATGAACTCACAAAAGGGATTATTATGTATTTATTGTGATAAACATACAAAGAAATAAGACCTGGTGTGATCAAAAACATTTAAACTACTTCATTATGCATCTGGACATAAAAACAGTGGCTTTGCTATTTTATCAAAGCATCTTTAACTAAAAGTTCACATATATCTTTAGAAGTAAAAAAAGAATATAGATATCAATATTGCTAGCAGGATTAGCCTTAGCATTTTGACCCTTTGTGAAAATGGCTGTGACAGTGTGAAATTCCACAGACTCGTCACTGTGAGGATGAAAGTCTAAGAAAAGCAAGGGATGAAATCTGCATCCCCGAAAGAGCCTGCTGCTCTAATCTTTGCATTGTGAAGGCAAAAGACGAGTGAGTCAGATTTACGTCACTATTTGTTTGCTCTGTTTTCCACCCACAAATGCCTCTTCCTGCTTCCTCTTTCAGACTTGCCTTTAGGAGATGAATCGTTTTACAGTTTAGTTGCTCATTTAAATGAAGTGGGCGGAATGTGGGGAGGGTATTTTAATCACTTATATAAATATTTGCATTCACATGGGCTGACCCTTGGAATAGTCTATTACTTCATCTCTTTCACCCGCTGGCCCCCACCTCTCATCCAGACACGCTTATTTACCTCTTCTGCTCACCCATTCAATAAGACTCCAACCAGCCTAAAGACATTAGCATAGCCACACAGCTCCACAGACCAGACGCCTATGCAGCTTTGTTCTCCGCTTTGTTCTGAGGGGACAAATAAAGCCTGCTATGTGAGAGTGGGAGCAGAGGAGGAAAAGGGGGTTGGACCACTGGGGAGACTGGCAAGTCCTCTGTTTCTACCACTAATGCTTTGACAGCGAATAATAAATTGATCATAGCGGTTGGGCATGATGCCGACCTTGAGATTTTCTCTTAAAGTAGTGGTCGGGCAGCGGACAGAGATAGGTAGCCATCATCCGGCTACAATGTGATTCACTGGGTAGACTCAACGATAGGGATCTGGGATGGATCTCAGAAGAGACAGGGCTCCTGCATCTTTAATTGTTCAGAGGAACAGAGCCTCATCACAATTACAGAGCATTCAGGAAGCCTCCAAACTCATTTAGCTCTGCTCATCTGGGAACAGGAATCCACTAAACACAAATTCCTCTTCTGCAGCCTGCGGCAAAAAGCCTTCTTTTTTTTTTTAAAGATTAATAAGATAAGAGATTTAAGAATATCCAAAAGACAGAGGGAAAGACTCATTGTCGAAAATGAAACATCTCAACGTGTCAGCATGTACAGAGGGGACGAAAGATGCACAACAAACTTGACAATGCTCTTACTGTCCATTTCAATGCTTTAATTTAAACTTGAGTATGCTTCAAAAATACACACATTCTCAGTCTGCTCATTGTCTGCGTGTCTGTAGTGATTGCACAGGGACAGTCAGTGAACCATGAGCTCATGAGAGAAAAACATGCACGAGACAATATACCAAACATTCATTTGAAACCTTCTCATCTCGCCTGCACTAACCCCTTTCAGTGCAGGAGGTAAATTATAACTATAATTGAAACACTGCAAATGTTTTAGCAAATGGGAGCTCTCTCATCCATAAGGAGAGGGAGGCAGGACATGCATTAAAACAAATAAATTAATCAAGTCAATGCTGTGCGACACACTCGTCAAACATAAACACAAACAATTTGTACCAGTGCTCCATGTCAAACGAGGCAGATATAAAAGAAGGTTGCAGGAATTGCTTTGGGCCTGTACACAAAATGCCAAAGAGTCTTTAGAGTCATTTTCTTTCTCATCCTAATGGATATATGACTGTATACATCGCAGCCATTGTGACGGATGTCCCTGGGCACTTGCAGAAGTGCACTCAGTGGCCCTCAGTGAGATGCAGCATCACAGAATGAAGCTAAGAGTGATAGAAAGGTGTGACCAGGTATCTCTCTCTCTCTCTCTCTCTCTCTCTCTCTCTCACACACACACACACACACACACACACACACACACACACACACACACACACACACACACACACACACACACACACTAACATCTATATTTTACCCCTTCAGGCAATCCACGTTGAAGCTTTCAAGGGCCATGAGAGTGAATAAATATTTGAGGGAAAGTAAGCAGGCTGTTCCTTTACCTTTGACAGTGTACATTTTTAATGCTGCCACAGCCTGGTCGACCACTTTATTGTTCCTTTTTAGGAGGAACAATGTTTACAAGGAACTCTTTACTAGGGTGGCCTTTCATGCTATTTAGCTGCATGTGTCTATACGCATTGAGGACATAATCTGCGTTCTTTCAGGAGTTATGATTTTTGTCACGGTAAATCATTGTAGGATTTTTAATGAAGACAAAGGCCGTGCATATTTTTTGCTCAGATTAAATGAGTAAATAGAATAGCACCAACATACACCTGTAGAGGGCATTGTGATGCACGTAAGGAACGGTGGCCCTGTTATGTGCCTCGTGAAGGCGCTGCAGAAAAAACAGACAAGGCAGAACTGTCACCACAGTGCGAGTCTCCCTCTGCATAATCACATCACCCTGATCACGGCTCTTTAGTCATGATGGTCACATGAGAGAGGGGAAAAAGAAGTGACATAATTTTCTCCATTTCAGCACATCTGTTTCACATCTGACAGCCATCATGACAGACTTAGTGAGGTTTTCTGCCCCTGCTGTGGAGATTGTAAACAGGCCATTCAGCTTGTGTTGTTAACTCAAACATGATGTGAGGCTGTGGGCCAAGTCTACGTTCAACCTGGGACCTTCTGATTACGCTGGACTCGGGACAGATTCGGCCCCCTTGCCGAATGTCAGCCTAAGCCACAACACCTGGTCTGAGATCAGTGAGAGAAGACACAGGCTCTGAGAAGAGGGGTTCATCCTGCTGTAAGCCGAGGCTGCTGGGCAGATAACTCAGTTGCGTAACACTGCCCACTTCAACACTAGCCTTAATGGGAAGAGAGCCTTTCAATTCGCCTCACAATGACGAGCTGTACAGGAGAGAGTGAGAGAAGAAAAGCAAGGGACTGCATAAATCCCATTTGTATTTTCAAGATGAGCTCTCTCAGACAAAGGTGTCGCTCGTAAGTATCACTGTGTAATGTGGCTAATCTCACACCGAAGATATTGTAAACGACTGCTTAAGACCTCTCATTCATCTGCTGCACTGCTGGCACTCATCCATTTGATCAGCATCATTTAGCACGTAAACATGCTGCCGGTGACAGGTATCAGAGCTGCCTCTCTAATCATACACATACCTCAGCTCTGTGGCATGTCCTCATCTATCTCCCTCTCCTCAGAGGCAGCACAGCCTCCCAATCAGAATGGATAATACCCTGTGGACCAACTACCACAGTCTACACAGACAGAGAAACACTGTGCAGCTAAAAAGAAAAGACAACCCACGTCCATTTAGCAATGGTGTGTTGACACTAATGGACACAGAGACTACACCCTCATGTTTGAGAATAAGGATATTATGCAGACATCCAGCTATCCCTTCCCTTTCCTCCCTAAAGCATAAGGTGGCGGGGGAACATTTGGTTTCATGGGTGCTGTGGGGTATCATTTGGTTAGGTCTCCCTGTCTCTGTCTCTACTTTGTGAGCTGGATCTGGTGGAGTTTAAGAGGAAGGGGTATTATCTCAGACTCTTGCCAGCCCAGTGCACTCTTTGGGATAATGTTCTTATTGGGCGTGATCCTCCAACTGCAGAAGTCATGCTGTCTTTACTCAGAGAAGCAGAGGGGGGACTGGAGGTGGGTGGCTGGCTTTGCCCCAATAGATGTAAAAAAGAAAGTTTCCATTACACTTGCTTGAACCCATGTTTGCAGAAAATTTGAGAATTAGTATCAACAACAAAGGACAATCATACTGCCAAAATTGCTCTTATAATGGCATGACAAATGCAAGAAAAAGACACCCATTTATTAGATCTCATTTGTGGAAAACAACCGACACCAAATTTAGGATTTATTCATGTACCTAATACAGATATGAACATTTGAAATTCAACTTTGCTTTAAAAAACCAAGTTTCAGTTTAACTTTGATAGATATTTTGTAGTAAAACTTAAAGGATTTCTTCACCAGAGGTCTTTGTGCACCTGTTTGACTGTGCTCTTGCTAAACAAACAAACCACTCAGGAGGTCATGTGGACCAAAGGGAGAACACTTCATCTATTCTCTACACGGCAAACTTTGAAGAAATGTTTTCAGTTGTAACTATAAGCTATGTCAATATTTGACTCAGAACCAGACAGGATGTTCGCTAGGGAAGCCAGAGGGATATACAGTTCCATAAGTACATTAAAACACAGGAATGCAATAACAGTACGAGTGTCTAATAACGCTGTATGGGCATACTGTAGAGACAGGTACAACCTCAGCAGACTGGAACAGGATCATAGGTTGGTGCCACGATTGTCTCTGAGCTCATAGAATTAAACATAGCATTATGTTAGCATCTACCCTCCAGTGTCACATCAGAGAGTCTTTTGAAGAATAAATAAACAATCTATGAGGCTTCTGCATACTGGCAGCTCCTCAGCATCTGATAAGGTCCATCTCCTTGCCCATGGCTCACAATCGAAGAGATCAATTTCAATCTGGAGACGTGATAAAGAGAGATGACAATGCGCCCCTGCAGCTGTAAATACACAATGTCATGTCTGAAAATAACTGATGAGAAATGATCCAAGCTCAGAATGTGCATTGAGTTCATTGACTCACCACCAACCCATTCCAATAATTTCAGCTATCAGTTCTGTCGACTCCAAAAAAACTTTCAAAATCAACAGCAAAGCACAAGCCTCAAATGCATAAAAAGATCTTGCTAACATATATGAAGAATAAAATATATTGAATTGCAGTCAGTTTCTTCCAGTGTGGTTTCCCAGTTAGCTAATCAAATTGATACAGTGTCATTTCATACAACAAATGTGTTCTTTATTAACCAGCAGACATTGTATTCAGACTGTGTTGCTTGCCAGACGGAGGTGATTGTGTTATCTGTGAGGCCGGCTGTGCAACTCTCCGCTGGCCTCCTGCAGCTCGAGGATTGTCCCTTACCTCTCCACTACCCCAAGCACTGCTTCTCCCCTGCACTCTAATTGCCTCCATTACTGTATCTGCAGTCAGATAAAATGCTAATTTCACAGCACATTAATTTCTCCAGGCTGAACAATAAGCAACACAAAGCCCAGGACGCCTGTCTTTGCCCGGGCAAGCACGTCTGCAGCGCTGGGCTCCTTCCCAATGGTAGAGGAGTGAGAGCACCATTATGCACAGGTCAATGAAATGAAGGAAAAATCCATCGATTCTACATTTGAAAAGAAAACACAGGAGAAGGGCTGGGGCAGGGTGATTTATCAGTCTCAGACGGAGTCTGGCAGTCAGGGCTGGAAAATGCTGAGGAGAAATGCTCCATCCTCATTGGCCTGCTTCGGCCAAGCTATAATACAGTAGCATCTGTCGATGAATAGATATAGCTTTTCAACCTTCACCTGTGACATCAAATACTTTTTGAAAAGGGATCAGAGTTGTAGAGATAACACTGTAGGTTAACTAAAAATGATCTGCTGTGGACATTTTGGGGATTTGTAGCACAACTAGATCTCTGATCTACTTAAGCTTTAAGGGGTGATTTTGCTAATTCTATATCCATCATTTTTTCCTTCTGGAGTTCATCGATCATCCCCATTTCTCGTGCGCAGAAGCACCCGTCTGTGTACATCAACCTAATGTTCTCATATTATATGCATGGCTTGATTCCGCCCTCCAGCATCCCCAACTGTCTCTGGATTAGCAAGTCCACACCCCACTTCACAAATCAAAACGTTTAACATAATAGCTCCTATCCTCTAATGGCTACACAACACACTTCATTTATTCAGCCACAGTTTTTAATAAGGCATTATCAAATTCTGCTTAATTTTACTTAGCCCTCCAGGATAGTGAGAATAGTGAAGGAAGTGCTGTTAACCCTATGCAAAATGTGCGATTTGTGTGTGCATGTGTGCATGTGTTTGTGCCAGGAGCAGAGTGAATCCTGACCCAATGACAGTCTCTCTTCCTGGGAGTGGCAGATTTCCACCCTGGGGGGGGCTGGCCTCGTCACTCACTGATAAGCCCTTCACATGAGGAGCCCTGGAGGGCTCACTACAGTGTGCACCAACATAAACAAGCTACATCGAGTCACAATTACTCTGTGATTATACAGTATACCAACAAAGGCGTTGAAATTGTACAATGTTACAGGTTGTTTGGTGATGAAGAACCAAGGTTAAATGAGACCCAGGTGTTCTGTCATGCAGCCCAGGAAGCCTGAATGATGCCTACAGGATGCGAGAATGTCAAAAGGTTGATGGGAGATATTTGGGCACTTGGCTTTTAACATTCTTGTGTAAAAAATGAACGTAAACCAAACAAATAAATGATGGTGAATTGAACTATTAAATTAACTGTTTTCAGTACAATAAGCTGAGATAACAAATCCACCTTTTGCACATCAGATTTGGATCACAGCTGACTTACAGTATGCCAATGACAGGGTTGTATTCTGCTCCCTTGACCAGTGTTTGTAAATCATATTTAAAACATATTTCTTAACGCCAGCAAGGATGCCCCGACAACAGCCAATTGATTCAAACTTCTTAAAATTAATCATTTATAACATTTCACTGATTAGATTTGTCTTCTCGTTGGCTATTCAAAGGATGACATGTTTCCAATAAGTGATACTCAGCCCTTACATTTTTTAGACACTAAATTGGCTAATTTACAGCCGCTAGGATGATCTGCCACACAGCAGACAATATAATCAAACTTCATTCAAAACACGCCGAGCAAACTGATACATATACGATAGAGAAGGTTTGGTAACACTTTACTTGAAGGTATCTACATAAAACTGACATGACACAGTCATGACACATGAACCCTAACCCTAACTCTAACCCTAACTTGTCATGTCAAAAACCGATGACACTTACTAAAAGAAGCATTATGTCATAAACATGTATGACTTGTTTATAATGTTTATGACACGTTCATGACAGTGTCATGTCACTCTTATGTAGATACCTTCAAGTAAAGTGTAACTTAAGGTTTTTATCTTCGCACTATTAAGAATATGTCATTCAACGGTAAATACTCAATCAGTTTATTGATAGACCACTAATGAATGAATGAAACCTTTAGTGCCCCAAGGGGTATTTGTTTTGCACTCAAGGGAGCCACATTAAACATTAAACATTAAGCACATACAACAGTAAACAGTAAATAACCATAAACAATAAAAACAATAAAAAACACACCAAACATCTGACAACAATGAAGTCTGGAAAACAGAAAAACAGAACATAAACAACGACAACATCAACAACGCAGCAATGGAGGGGACATGCAATCATCAATCCAATAACTAAAATGATACCATGAATAATTAAATAAATAATCAATCAATTGTGCACCATGTCAAATGTCTATGTGCCTGTGTGTGATCTGTTCAGTAACTTAATGCTCCTCGTTAGTTTCACCAGCATGGATCACTGCACCAAGTCATCCCAGTTTGAATAAATGGAGAAGATGGCAAAACAAAAAATTCAACTGCTTTTCATTATGGTCTTATCTTTTAAGCCATTTACTGCGCTATTAAAATGAAATTGTAGAATATTCAACACAGGGAGTTTAAAAACATAGATTAAGTTAAAGTATTTGAAAATATAAACCATCTAATAATTCCTCTGTATACAGCGTGTGCAGCCTGGTGGTTTAGACCACTGAAATACAAATGAAGGTCCGCGCTTCCTCATATAATAACAGAAATCCCTCAATGTCTAATGTAAAACTGCGCAGCATTACAAGTGTAAACATTCTTACTTAACAATTCCAAAATGTTTACTATCCACACAACTGGAATGGAACTGAATATCTATTAAAACACAGCTAGGGAAAGGCTTAAGTGTGGCAGACCGAGTTACATCATACTCTAGCTTGCATTAACCTTCTCGTTTCTGAGGCCTGTTCTGGCAAGTCTGTATGGTTTCCTCCTGTTTCCATTCAAACACTCTGAGTGCTGTGGAAGTGTTGACAGACTGAGCATGCCCGCACTGGCTGGCTGGTTGGCTGGCTAGGGACTGGGTGGGGTGGAGAGAAAGACAGAGAGACACTGCTGGAGGAAAAGGAAAAAGGATAGGAGGCTGGGGCCACAAGCTGCACGAGGGACAATGAACAGACAAGCTCTGTTAACTCTGCATCTCGGTATGCATCAGCAGGCACAATGCTAACAGCTTAAAAAGATATCAATCAGATAGTGTTTATCAAAGAGTGTGGAGGACTTCTGATAGCTTGAGAGGTGTCTCTGGTGGAGAAATCACTTGGTGAATGTTTGAGAAGTGATGGCAGGTGGGATGCCATGATGCCTGCCTGCCTCCCCTCCCCTAATTAAACCATTACTGCAGGGCGTGGAGATTTGGAGGGGATTACATAATGCACTCCAATGTGCTGGAATGGGCCAGTCCCAGTGGGCAGCAGGCAGTGAGAAAGACAGACAGAGAAAGAGTAGAGGAGAGAGGCATTTGAGATTAAGTCCCTTTCATCTTAAACCAGACTCATATTTCCTAAAGTTAAGTACTAGATGAAGACTGTGCGATTACTCTCTCCCTCTCCGTCTCTCTATCTTTCATTCTCTCTTTTACACACTTTTGCACACACACACACACTCTCTCTTGGTCTCTCGCTTTTTTTTTTGCCTTTAGTGAAGGACTCACAGAATGTGCATTCAACTGCCTGTGGAAGACTCAGGCTCCCAATCCCCAGTGCTAAAAAGAGGAATTTCTAAGAATCACAGTTAAAAAAGGAGACACTTAGCTATCTGCTCTCACATTTCGCAAGAGAACCAGAGTCAATGGCTTGGCGAGGTGCTTACAGTAGATGCTTTAACATGTTTCAGTGAATGCTACAGTGTTGTCTAACCACAGAATTGTGGCAATTCTCATTGTTACTTTCTGAAATGAAAACAGACACATGGATATAGCAAGGGATGTCTGGTATCTGCTGAAAAACTGTTTTCATTAATGTAGTAAAAAAAGTGGGGAAAAAAGACCTGATGGAAAAAATGTGTTGTGGCGAGAGGAAATACAGGCATATGCTTGTATTTAAGGAACCATTTTTCTGATTAACACAGAGCAGATGTACATTACACTTACACAGTCTTTCAAACATTCTTCATTCTGAGCAAACACTTTTGTTTTTACCCAAAGCAGTCATAAGTCACATTGAAGGGTTACACCTAAGAGAGGCTTCTTGCAAAAACATGCTTCCCTAAACAGCTTTGTGCGCTGCTTTCTGCCTCTAACACTACTTGTGTGAGAATGATGATCACTCCATATCACCATGCACATCTTTAAACACAGAGATACACTCCGATAGGAACTCGTAAAACAAACAGCATGGCTCAGACAGGTCACATGTGCGTGAGTACATGGATATATTATTCTAAATCTCACGTGTGATGGAATTGTTTCAGCAAGATACGAGGCAGGAGAGTAAATCACCATTTACTCACAAACAGCCGGATTCAGCCGAGATACGCTCAGGTTGGGGAGCGATCACTCAAGCCCCAAGAGACATTCAAATCCGCTCTCTCTCTCTGAGCCCTCTGCATGTCAAGTGGATGTGGGCATATCATGACATGGAAAATGTCTATTATCTGGCTCTAATCACATGGTTAAGTCATTACAGAAATCAAGCAAATTTCTTATTGTGTGAGAAAGAAAGACCTCCACCAGGGCAGAGCCTCTCCACTCAGCAGTGTTTGCTGAAATAAATCCTGCATCTCCAGTGGTGCCAGACAGCAGACAGTGTCTTTGCCAGCTGTCTGCCATGCCGCTCTGCTCCATTTTACTCGCCGTTTGCTGCCGTGACTGCTCTGCTGTCCGACGCTCAGCACTCAGCCCCTTGTTTTCATAACAGTTCCGGCACGGACGGCTGGCACAGCTGTTCTGTGGGTCCCCACGGCCTTTTAAAAAAGGCAATAAATCAATCTAGGCACTCAATACAGGCGGGAAATTGACCAATTAGAGTGGCCCAAGATGCTTATGTTCAGGCGGACGATTTTACAAATTGGCTATCTATTTATACCAACACAGGCACCCCATAAGAAAAATTCACTGGCTGCAGTCAGTGCATTAATGTTTTTTTTGTTTTTTTCTCAGGCAATAGACACCACATCTTAGTATTCTGAGGCCCTGCTGCTTAATCACACACGTCATTCAGCACAGCCTTTGTATAGCTACTACGTTCTTTATGACTCCCACTGTTTCTATTAGCAACACAAAGAAAAGATCTGATCAAACATCACATGGTGTAATTTTGTGTTTGTTTTAATACTTAATGTGCAAAAATAAAAACTGGTCTTGTTTGGACCTTTTAGTATTGAGGTCTTTTTAGCATGCACACTCACTTGATTTGACAAAGCCTAAAAAGGAAAGGCTGCCCAAATTAGTACGTAAGTGCTACTAAGCAAATGCTTGAATAGCAATCATTTATTTAAGCTATAAACTACACAGGGGCACATAATGCTGTGATATAGTGTGAGATTAATTAAGTGACTTAATGAATCATTCATTAAAATGATGCTTGGCTACTTGCTGCCTCTTATAACTTATACAAAATATTAACTAATCTTTTAAGTCCTTTCATGCTAGCCTAATACAATATGATGCATTTAGTATATGTACACCTTATTTACGATCAAAACTAAATTTGTTTTTGCTTCAACACCAATATTATTGTCTCATTTTTTTAACTTAAGGCCTGTTGCCTGTCTAATACCTTTCTTCCCCCTAAAACAGAAGATGAACTCGATTAAGAGCTACAGGTGCGCTAGCATCTGTTAGCAATCTGTCTGTTGTTGTTTTGCTCTATTTTAAAAGCATCCAGACTGAACATCATCCTGATACCTTTGTTGTATGATTATCAATCTCTAGGTAACAATCAAATACCATGCTGCTTGCACCTGCACAGCGGTATCTCCATATGCTGCTCTCAAAACAGGTAACAGAAGAAGTTAGCATTTATCCCCAGAACTGGCTGATGCAACGCTCAGGCTAAATCATGCACAAGATCCAGAAACGAGCCACAATGGTGGTTTTTGTAGAGCCGCTGGCTAAACGTGGTAAAGCCTAATTAGTGCTACTCTGTAACAAAGTCCACTGACTACATTCTGAAAAATGCCATAAGCACAAGCAGCAGTCCCTTATGTTATGCTAAGTAGAACTCCTGAGGATCATTATCATTCACAGTCTACTTGCCTGCAGACTCGTTTATGCTTACATGTCACTTTCCTTCCATACAGTCTAATCAGCTGATTAACACACACACTCACACACACTCACTCACACACACACACACACACACACACACACACACACACACACACACACACACACACACACACACACACACACACACACACACAGTGAAGATCTTAAAGGTTACTGTCCTTTTCTGAGTACTTAATCTAGATAACCCTTAAAATAAACAGGAAATAGAAACAAATAGGTCTTTGTTGTTTTTCTCCCCTATTCTTTCATCAGAAAAAGCTGGCCCATGGCTCTTTAGCAGCAGCAAGGGAGAAAAACACCACTGCTGCTTATGCAATGACTCAATCTCCTCTGTTTGGCACGACTCATCAGCCAGTCATTTCTGTCTTTTGTGCTTGTCTGTGACAGTGTATGCTATCAAAGCTAGGTTCAAGGGGATTTGTACTCAACAATTTTATTACTTTAAAAAAAAGGATTGGTGTAACTAAATTTTTAGCACATATTGTAGCAGGGTTCAAACACTTCCATTTTGATGCTATCATTTACCCTCTTTATTCCTCAATTCCAACCCCTTAAATATTAATATGATTCCATAATGAGGCTGAGTGGTCGGAATCACTCACTGTCCCTCAAGGCAGCTTCGCAGTGGACGAGTGCACAGACCTCGCTTGATGAATAAAACCATCCCATTAAGCTACACTTCACCAGTCATACATGCCTCTGTGGAAATTGTGTCTTCCTCTTTGTCAAGGGAACAAAATAAAAGGCGCCATGCTCAGTCTGCAGGTGCCTCCTCTAATAACTACATTCTTCATGTGGTGTCTTAGAGCTGCATGCTGCTAAATTAGATTTAATACATTGTAATTTGTGGTTTATGTGGGTGTATTTGTGTGCTTGCACATGTTTATGTGTGTTTTGTGGTCTTTGGTAAGAGTATATGTACAAGGAGATGACACAAGTAAGAAAACATAAACAAAAACTTATAATGCAGCCTCTTAAACAATTACCCACTAAATATTTTTCTTTCTTTCTTCTTTGAGCCTCCTGACGGGCTTTTTCATGCTTCCAAATGAACTGCATGATGAATTCTATAGGGTCAACGGTTTACAGGCAAAGGAGGACCTTTCAATTACTGCCTGATAAGGCCTGAAAAGAGACAGTCCTCTGTGGACTGCACAGAATGACAAATGAGACGCTTAAGATCACTGAAATTGTCACATTTCAAAAAGCAATTTTCTTAAATTGCTGAACAAGTTACTAAAATCAGACACCCAATTAGGATCTGATTTTTAAGAGTGAAATTAAAGGAGTGGCTCTACTATCAGCATTGTCTGGGGTATAGGCAGCCGTTGCTCATCTTCACAGCAAGGCTTTTATGTGTAGGACCCCATATCATGCAACTCACACAATCTAATTAGCTCCTCTCGAATGGAAGAACACTCATTTTGAAATGCAGCTAAAAAAACGGCACAAGATAACTTGGGCTTCTGTTATTTCGCATTTATCGACAGATCCTCCCTTTCATGTGTCGACGAGTAGCCATGCTACTGAATCATCACTATTTAGACAGTCAGCTAATACACTGTGAAATGAGCACCACTTCACCATCAGAGAGCAAAATAAATCATGCGCTGAATAGAGCTTCTGACAAGAGAGTTTATTATTTCTATAATACTAGAAGCTTGATACGTCTTGTAATAGTGCATAAGGAAATGATCCTCTCTTGGAACTACACTGACCTTTCACTGAGCAACTTAACATAATATCCTTCAGAGAAATTAAGTGACAGCAGAATCTGCTCCTCACTTGCAAATTCAAATAGTTAGATAAAACATTTCTTTATGCGAATACATGCACATACATATACTGTATATGTACACTCAGAGGCATACAGACAAAATGAGACGTGTGCGGATTCACACACACACACACACACACACACACACACACACACACACACACACACACCTCGAGACGAGGCAACCAGTGAACCATGAAACATCTTCATCCATCTCTGTTCCCATGGCAACAAGTGAAATCATATTCCTTTTACAACTTTGTTCTCCACTCACAAATGTAACCATCTGCTAAAAACATATAGTCACACAGAAAAGTTATGTGATGAATATTTTAGGGGGTTATGCGAGCGGCTGCAGGCATTATGGTCCCTGGCCAACGTCTTCCTTCGAGGCAGAAAACAGACACATCCTCCCCCACTGTGGATGATGCTGAGGGGGGACGTCCTTCTTCAGGAGAGCCCTAGGTGCTCATGCTCCCGTACGGCTGTAATTCTTCCACCAGAACGCCACAGAATTATAGCCTGAACCGTCTTTTTTCCCTTTTTTAAGCCAAACACAATTTGTATTGTGGAGTTGGAGTATGTGTTGATATTGTCTGTGATCACTGAATTTGATATTGAAATTTAAAAATCTAATTCTTAAATATTAACTTATATTTACTTTTTGGAAATTCAGTTTTGCAATATTAGGTAATAATTGAATGAAAGGCATTACATTTTCACTTAAAACAAAATACTGCTTTTTAATTTTGAAGCCATGAGTTCAGACTAAGCTATTTTAAAGTTTAAAAAAGAAAGGTTTTACTGTAGCAACATTTGAAGTGATTTTTTTGTTTGGTTTGTGTGTGTGTGTGTGTGTGTGTGTGTGTGTGTGTGTGTTAGAGAGGTATCTTATGGGTTTATAGTTTGCTTTGTTTGTGTGTTTAACAAATAAATATTGACATAGTAACAGGTGAATTTTTCCCCATGTGGCATTGCAATATACATATTTATTACATGTTCCTAACAGTTCACTTCCAGAAAGCTGATTAACAATGATGCCATCCAGTTATGAAGATAACGATAACATTTTTACACCTGAATAGTCTTGATGATGCCTATTTCACAGAAGCGTAATCAAAGAAAAAAACTCGCCTTTTTTCAGTCTCTCAACAGCATCTACATTGGTACTAATTAAAAGCACAAAGTTACTTTCAGTCATCCTCTGAACCATGAAATTATCTATTCTCTGCTAATAAAGAAAATCATTTAATAATGTTTTATTAAAAATCTTTACAGCAGATGTTACAAACATTGTTCTGTGGACCACAGTGTCAAACAGAAATTAACCAGGAGTATATTTGATGTCATATCACTGTGTTAGCCAGCAGTTTCCTTGTAAAAAGTAACTACTAAGAAAGAATGAAGCCTATTAGTTAAAGAATGGTGAAATCAAAAGCAATCAGGATAAGACATAGTGAGCCTGATCAGTAGCAATGTAGTTTTAGTAATCAACTGCCTAGAGTTTTGTTAGTAACTATTGGACATTAATATACTGTCTTTTGACATTAACATGCTAATGTTGAGGATGTTAAAATGCATACAGTAAGCAAAGTAAATTATAGCATTTTAAAAACTGAGAAGAAAATAACACGTTATTTTGTCTACCTGTTTTGTTTGCTCTGAAAGGTCCTTTATAAAAAAAAACAAAATCACAAAAAATTACACAGTAAAAGAAACTTGTTTGAATTTGTGTTCTTGTGTTTATCTAACAATAAAGCTGCATTACATTTTTGGGGACTCAAGACCAGCTGAAAACTAAAAAAAATGACATATTATCGCTTTATAAAGTTGTTATTGCAAATATTAGCCAACAAGTGCCTACTTACATGGCCAGTAAACTTCACTCTCCTTTTGAAAATATCTTCCTCTTTAGCTGCTAAAATGCTCAACAGTGTTAACCAGGTGGTCGCTAACTTTGTCTATCATTTGGTACTGGGCAGGAAGTGTACAGAGGGTTTATCAAAGAGAGAAAAGCTGCAGCTGCAAATGGTCGACAACAGAAAACTGATGAGTGCTAAAATGCTTTGTAGAGCTGCGTAAAACTTCAAAGTTGGGTGATAATTCTCTATGGGTTTGTCACTACAAGTGACACATTAAATTTAGAACTACATCATACTGAAAAAAATATTGATTAGTGCAGCTTTAAAAATGTACGTGAACGGTATACATTTTTTGTATGATTGCTTATTTAAACGAATGCATCCAAATTATTTGTGGGTTTTATCCTAGAATATGTAATATGTTGGATCATATTAGAACTAATATACTGCATCTGAGTTATGAGTGTGTGTCCTCCTTCCCCTAACATGCTTAGTGTAGAATGTTAGCATGCTAACGTTAGCCAGTTAGCAAGTACAGCTGAGGTTGACAGGAATTTGGCCATTAGTTTTACATATTATCTTGTCACTAGCTGAAGTGTTGGACATTATTTCCCCCAGGCCAAATGAAAAACAGTGAACTGAGTTGTATCAGGTGAACAAGAAAGAGTGAATTCATGAAATTATTGTTTTAATCAAACCTTCCCTTAAATTAACTTATCATTTCATTTTTGTGGGTCCAAAACATGTGAATACTTGTGCACTGCAAGTAAATTTAAACTGGAAATCATATGGGTCCAGTGTGAAAGAGACGTTTACATTTGGAATCATAACACAACTACAAACAAAGGATTTCTTCTTCAAGTGGAACTTTAAAATCGGGCCGTTCAAGTTGCTTAGTTTTCAAATTTGTCCTTCACTTTCTCAAAAATTGACAGTTTTTGACAGTTGAAATACATTCCAGTCTAAAGCCACCCTAAAGGATCCCTATTGATGGCAACGCTATACAGCAGACAACAAGTTTCAGACAACACAGCTCAGACCGCTCTCACTCCCAATCTGGAACAGTGCCAGAGAACTTCACATGGGTTGAAACCCCATTGTGTACCAGTGGGTTTGCGCCTCGTGCAATACATCACGGGCGGACAGGACACTGCGGAGGAATAAAAGGGACAACTGAACCGATATAATAAGTACAACAGCATCCAATCCATAAAAGTCAGCATTAATGGCCAGGCTGGCCATTTAATATTTCATCTACAATGAGGCCAATTTAGAGGAGTTGAAATGAGCAGTTGGAAAGATGCCCATTTTTTTGCACCGTGTCACAAGACACAGCCACATTATTTATTCCCCCCTCTGCCCCCTTCACCTGCCAGAATTAATGGCTCACAAAAAACTAATTATCCGGTTTAATCTGGATTATAATGTATGTTCTCCTGACCAACAGCAACAGTTTGTGGAGCATATGTAGCGAGTCGGCTGTGTTCTGCTGACCTCGTGTCGAACATTACTCTGGAGCACTGACACTCTACACACCAGATGGGGTAGGACCGAACTCGCTGTGTTCAGGAGAGTAAAGAGACTGGCTAAAACAACTCACATTAACACCACAGCCAACACATCTGTTTCATCCCGCGGCTATACTTGAATTCCGCTCATTTTTATCCTGCCACTTTCTGGTTGTCTGGGAACAACTTTCAACACGACTGACCATGCCCAAGAAGCGACATGTGGTCCAGGGGAAATGTTTGACTTCTTTTCTTTGGGTGTAATGAGAAGTTCAAGTTCAACAACAGACATGTGATGAGCACTGTAGTGAGTTTCTGAGGCTCTTTGGAGAGTTGGTATTTGCATTCTCCCCTTGAGATTTTCTAAAAACACTGTAACCGAACATAAACTCACACACGTTTAAAAACCCAATCCGTCTGACTAAAAATAAAAAACAAACAGAGCTTTGTCTGCTGATTTCCTAACATCACGACAGAGCTTCTGAATGGTAAAGGAAAGGTCTGCCAGTGTTTTGGCAGAAAATATTACAGTTATGAAACAAGATACAAGTTTGATTCACCTGTTTCACTGGGGTGCAACATTAGTGCCACCTGTTGAGAAGCTACATCTATGTATAAAGCTAATGCTTAAAACAATAACACGTGTATAAGGTGTAGCTTTAAGACATTACAGTGCTCAAGAGAGTTTTAACAGTGACATCTTTTTGTGTCTCTAGTAGTAACACTGACACCTGCTGGGAGATGAGTGACTCCTGGCTGAATTTGGGAACAGGTAGAGGAGCCACCTGTACCTGAAAGGAGCAAGTTCAGAGCCTTTACTTTGTCTTAAATGTGTCTAAACTAATGGCATCATAAATTCACGCAAACCCACCAACGCACACTCTGTAGACGACAAACTGCGTTGGGATGGGGGTTGTGGTAAGTGGTGGGCGCAGGATTTTAGCTTAAATACAAATACTATATCTATCCTTCCCTTGTTGACTGCATCCCCAGGCTTAGAGAAAACTTAAAGTAAATCGTATCCCGTCCCTCCACCCTTTTACCACAGCTCTTGAGAGTGGAGGTGGCAGTGGGGGGAGGAATAAATCATTTGGCACTTGAGGCCCCATGAGGAGACCAACTTTGCCTGTAAAATAATCACAAATACAAGTGAAAATGTTCCAATTTGAACAGCATGCTGCCTAATGTAAAAGTGGCAGGTGGCATATTTCAAGTGGGCTTTGATTGATCCCCAGCTGTTTGTAAAATTGTCTGTCGTCACAGAATTCAGGTCAGAGTGATAAGCATTGTGGGCACTCCCTCTGGGACTGCTGTTCACATGTTCTCATTCAAACATCTGTGTAGTACACGGTACTGTGTACTTTGGCAGTAGAGGGCCAGCTCTATGGTATTGAACAGAGCAGAAGATGGAGAAAAATAAGTTTAAAAGAAAAAAGAAATCGTGTTCAATTAATATTAACATGAATTAACCCTGAAATGGTTTTTTTGTTTAGTTCATGGAAACATTGTTATTTCTTGTTAAACAATCAGCACCCCCTCTAGCAATCATCAAAAAAAGCAACCTAGTACACATGTACTCAGCTCCAGCAATACATGAATATATGTACTTATGATGAATACATATGAAAAAATATATTGTACCCTTTCCAAAAAATTAAAGAGAGTTTTATATAGAGGATACCTGAGAAAAAAAGAGCTACTGCCATGAAAAGCAAGTGCATTTTAAAACAAAGTAGTATAAGAAAAGATGATTTTTTTTCCCCATTTCTTTTAATGTTTTCTGCCAACTTGGCGAATAAACATAGCTTTCAACAAAAGAAGGGGGTTAGGGTTGGGGGGGGGGTTAAATAAAAACTACATGAGCAGTCATACATTTCTAATGGGACTCTTTTAATCTTGCAAGGGAGACTTTCAATAGTGAATTAGTCTTTTTTTTGTATTCCTTTAATGCTTCCAAGAGAAATATATGCAAATCTCTGGCTAATGCTAACAGCAGTGACAAAGGAGCCAGCTCTTCTCTGCTACACTGTGTTACCCAGCCAGCAGTGCAGCAGTGGCCGGCATAATGCCTCCAGATTTCGACAAGGCCTGCTGGATCAAAAACCGTAATGAATACATGTCGATGTTCTCCGCTAGAAAGATTTCTATCTTCTGCCAGACAGCACCTTGGTCAAGGCTTGCTGTGTTTCTTTAAGCCTCACTAGGGAATGATTTTAACCACTAGTGCTTTTGGACAGAGAAGATATCTCCATCTTCTTTTTTACTCCTTTAAAAAGAAAAATGATCACATCTTTGGAGTGGCAAAAAGTCACCGTGCCTCAATTGCAGGAATTAATTGGAGGATTAATTGTCTTAATTCATTATCTTTAAAAATAAATAGCAAATGTACATTTTAGAGAGCTAAAAATAAACATGCATATTAAAATATTGTTAAATAGAAAAAATCCCTTGAACACCATAATTAAAATATTATAAATATATACCTGCAAAATGTAAAGTTTATTGTTTTTGTTTTTATTGCAATTATAGCTAGTGATAAATTGATAAATGCATTGCCAAATAATACTTGATGACACACAATCAAAAGACATTGATGTAGGCATTTGAAATCCATCTATTTTCATTTTGAGGGCCTGCCTGGCAAAGTCTAAACGTGGTTAACTAGTAGAGGCAGAGTTAATCCTTTTATCTAGATCCCTGCTGCAGGGGATCCCAAACACACTCTGATTAAAAAAGGAAACGTGGGCAATGAACAGTTTAAGAATCATGGGCCCTAAACAGATAAAGGCGGAACATCTTGTTGCTATGGCAGTGCATATGGAATGACTGGCGACAGTTCTCTCCCCGTCTAATATATTCACATTATTTATGAAATATTTTATAAGTAGCATAGCAAATGCTAAATATAAATCCCAAGGAGATGCTCTGTGCCTTTCCACTTGGAATTGTGGAATGCCAGTGCCTGTGTTACACAGCTTCTTCTTTGGAAAGGCTGGGTGTTTGTTCACAAGACACATTGCTTTTGATACCCCCATCCTCCTATTCTTCAATAAGTATAAAAAAAAGAGAGGAGAAAAGAAAAAAAGAAACCTCAATCTTTTTACATTGGCAGATAGAAACCATGAACAAAAGAGACAATTTGATCTGCTCATGTGGGAAATCAGATTCCCGTCTCATATTTATCCAATGCACTCCAGGATAAGTAAAGAACGGCCAGATATAAAGAATAGGTAGCTTGCATAACAAACACAAAATGTCCAAGCAATAAACAGAAGATGAACGGCAAATGAAGAATCATCAGAAGCAGAGAATAGATTTTTTAAGGCACTTTGTATGAGTTAGACAGATATGAACTAGACATCCAGAGTATAGGACACGTTACCCACCCCCACCTCTATATGCTGTGACAGAGCAGGACAACTGCACTGCTATTTCTCCTGTCAATACTCGCCCAGCATCCATTTTCACCTGGCTGACACCTTTTACTGGTCAAGGGATGAATAAATCACACTTAGTGTACTCCCTTGGTAGTTTGACTAAAAAAAGGATATCAACATGAAGGAGGACTGCAGTGTTTTCCTGTCATCGCTGCCCCTGAGGTACGGTGAAAAATTACCGTTGATAAAATATCATTTTTCAAAGAGCCTTATTGCTCTTTTAATCTATCCGCCACAATGGATGGCTTCTGGGATGCGTTTCATTTCATCTGAACACAAACAATCTTTCAAAGGGCTTAATAACAGTTACACAAATGAGAGTCATTAATTACCTGCTAATGGAATAATAGATGTGCCATCAAGTGCAGCTCTACCACAGGAAAGGTGTGGGGCTTAAAAAAAACAATGTCTAGGACTCCACTTGTCTTTGAGCTTCATTAGAGCCCCCAACACAAGCACCATAATGCAAATACAGGGATACAAAATTATGCTGATCATATTCTCTCTGATTCTGGTTATCTGTTTACATAATGATAGAAAAATTCACAAGTGAGAATCATTTCAGCTGCATAGAAAGGTAAAGAAACAATGCAAAAAGTTCTGTGCTCTGAATCTTACTGCGTAGATTCTAAGAAATGTTTTATTGTTATATTTCTTCCATATTAATGTATGTTGTGGGATTCCTGCAATAAAATGTAATTGCAGTTTAACTGCATTCCCAGCATTAATCGAAATACATTACTTGAAAAATAAGTATTTTTTTGCAAATGATAGCAACTGCGTGCCACTTTGGCTTCTAGACGACAACAAACTCTACGACCGCAGGAAGAATCTCACTTGGATTATCAAATCACATCTGACTGATGTGACACATTTGCAGTCAAAAATCGCATTAATCTTCCTGCAGAATCAAAAACTAACACACAGGTATTTTTCATCCTAACCTTAGTGATAAAACTAACAAATAGAGATGGATTTGGGCGAGAAAAGAGTAGTTAATGAATGATGAATTAGAGACGAGGGGAAACATCATAAATTCTGACAAGGTGCTGTTGTCTGCTGGATGATAAACAGCACTGTTGGATGGAATCTGCCTCTCTGTGTATCTCTCAGACGCTGGCTGCCACTTTATCTCTTCCATCCTGCTAGATTACACCTCCAGGGTTCAGGTGGGAATCAATCATTGCTATTATTACCTGAAGTCACAAGATGCATCTATCACCACTAAGGTTACCATAACCTCAATATTAACAGAGGAAAAGCCCCTCTAATAAACAGCAGAAAGGATGGGCTGGCTGGTGGGATTTCATCTTCCTTTCACTTTTAATAAGGCACTCAGAGGAATAAAGATTACAGGCCATATTTAGCATGCAGAACAAATCAGGCTCTTCCAGGCTCTACCTCTCCTCCACTTCTCATTCTGGTTAGTCATTAAGACTGAGGAGGAGGAGGAGTAGGAGAGGGGGTTCTAGTGTGGAGAGGCGTTCCCTGGTTCAGCACCCAATGCTGCCGTGCTCTGCGTTCTCCTCCTGTCTGCAGCTGCTGTCAATAAGACTCCTACACCAATAAGTGTAAACTTAGTAGTGAGTCTCTACATGTTTCCACGAGCCGGGTTAGACCACTGGCACTCACCAGAGAGAACCAGTGGCGAAAGAGTGGTTAAAGTCCTGGGGACACAACTCTGTTAATGTTCATCCTCTTTTATAAGCCACCATTACACAATTGTGTCTCTGTAAAACAAGATGCAGAAAGAGAGAGTGAGCATCAGGGCAAAAATGGCTAAGCTTCTTTGAGGATTAATGGAATTTAGTCAAGTAGGAGTCTGTGAGTGCATTAAAGCAGCTGACATGGGGTCATGGCACAGCCGAGTGTTTTCACACGCCACCCTTGACATGAATCATTCATTGCCATTCAAATGAATATCATCAGCCGAATGAAATATCATTAAGCGCCGCTAAAGCCATTCCATAATAATATACCTCCAATTAAACTATGATCAGAGCATCAAGCCTGATAATAGATTCACACCAATTAAGTTAGAAATATATTCAAAGGACTTTTCACTTTGAAACCCAGTCTTGTTATTCCCCTCGACATCCAACAACAGCACTCATTACAGTGGCTCCAAAACTAGAAATGGAGAGACCATGTAAATATTTTAAACCCTCACAAATATATAAATATTCATTCCAGAATGATTTGATGTGCTAAATAAATAATCCCTTGTTAAATAAATGACACCCTAAATAAAACTTTAAAAACAGGATCTGGGGAAATGAAGATGAGATGAATCAGAGGGGAGGATTCTGGAAAGAGGGGAGTAAGGGGAGAAATGTCAGCTATCACTCCACCCTATTTGAATTCCTAATGGCAGCCATGCAAACGAGCCAGGCTAATTAAAGCCCAGCAACCAATTAGGCGAGCTTTAGCTGAACCTTTTGGGGAGGTACTGAGGCTGAGCCACCGAGGGGAAGGTAGAGCTACGGAGTCGACTGAAAATATTTCTCCACTTTTATTCTGAACATGCTAAAACACAGGTTTCTATTTCTCTCCAGCCTCTTAGATCAATATACCGTAGGGCTTTTTCTGTGTGCCAAGTGCAGCATCATGCAGGATGTGCAGGAAGGAGGTAGGTAGGGAGGTAGGGAAGGGGACATAAATAAACCAAATGTGAGAAATCTCAAATGTTTTTACTCCGATACTTATCAACAACTTTTGATAAAGAGCCCATTGAATAATCTCTTCTGAAATGAGCAATGAGAGGAACTTTATTCATGATGCTCTAACGTCACACACATCGTCTGTAAAGTATGATGTTACACAATGATGTTATCGCTTAACTTTTCTTGTTCTCATAATGGGAAATTATTACTGTTCTATTGCTTCGGCCCCGAGTCTGACCTCCTCTGATGGATGTCTGGTCCTACAGGCCTGCGTTTTCCCCGCACGATGGAGGAGACATAATCTTGGGTGTCTCCTGGCCTATTCTGCTTCCCATTTCACTGCTTCTTCCAGCCTCCTGGCTCTCTGGAGGGCCAGGCCTTTATGCTGCCGGAGCCTGTCCTATCACACAGGGCTGCAGGAACAGCCCTTTTGTGATGGCTGTGATTAGTCTTTTGTGTTCCCAGGTAGAATTAAGATGAAATTCTACAGGCAGTCATTGTGTTCCTATCTTCAGGACACTCAAAGAAATATGTTGGGTTTTGAAGGGGTGAAATGAAGCCCGCGGGGCCTTGGCAGACCTTGCTCTGTGGGGAAATACACAGTGGAAACACAATGGGAACAATCTTGTCCTTCAGTTTCCTTTTGTGCTCTGCTGAACCTTACTCAGTGCTGCCCATTTACTGTAGCCTCTTTTTAACAGAGTAGTATTGTCTCACTCCAGTCTGCCTTTCCCTTTTTGCTAGCTTCTGAGGAAGACCCAAAGGCTGATGAGATGACAGCCACGACTTTGCCAGAGTCTGGGAGACCCTCAGGGTTTATTACCCACATTCCTCCAAGTGTTGGGTATGCAAATAAAGTTTGGGATGGCGGCTTTCAGATGTGATAATTATGGATTTATTTGTAAGCTGTCACTTCCCTTAATGCTCAGGGACATCAAAATAAGTTCAAATGCAACCATCAGAGAGGATTACATTTGCTAGTGTACCAGACATTCAAACAACATGTGATTCTCATGACACCAAAGGTCTGTCAATAACCACTCATTTAGACAGCAGTGTGCTTTGGAGACCTTCACTGCATGCAGTCCCGCTCAAAATGTCTGGTAGAAAATATTTACATTTTCTCATTCGGTTAGATATTCAAACATCAAGGTGCTTTTATCAGCATGTAACGCACAAACAAAGCTAGAGAGCAAATTTTTATTGCCACCTCATCTCCTGAAACAGACTGGAGCTGTGTACAACTGTTTCAATCAAACCTCTGATTAAAAACAGAAGTAGTATTGTAGATTCAGACACTGCAGATAGAGCCAGTTGGCCTACTGTTGCAACAGTCCTCAATAAATACCCTAACCCTATAACATCTGTAGATTACATCAGCAAGTTTATTGACGGGAGGACATCCATGAACAAACGGAAAAAGGGATCAAAACCCTAAAATGAAGGCTGTAACTATTTGAGTCCTGCCAGATGTCTAAGAAAGACAACAAAGTGCCTCAGAATGATTGCACATCTATTGTCTTGCGTGAAGTGCTGCCTAATGGGACGAGAGTAGGTGAGGTTTTCCAGCTGCTGTTTCAGCAGGAGTGGAAAGGGAAGGCAGAGCGCTGAGCGCCGTGCCTACCTGAGAAACAGCCTCGCTGCCAGGGCTGCCTCACATCACAGACTCTCTGATGGAAGAAAATGGCTGGGCACAGAGAGTGCTATCTCCTTCCAGCTCAATTCTCAAACATTGGTCTGTCGGCCTCTAGGAGAGTTCTCTGTCATTGTATAAGTGCACATTAAGGCCTGATAAAAACCATGGAATCCAGCCATCTGTCTTGATTTGCCAGTGTTAGTGAGCGGGGAGTATGAGCACTGAATACCTGCCACTCAGTGGAAGAATACTGCAACTGTAGGTGGTTGGCTTTAGACAAAGACTGGCACCTACCTACATATATACTACTATTTACAAATTAATTAATGTGATAACTGATTATTGCCTTTTTAATGATTATTGCCTCTTAAGTACATATAAAAAAACATTTTGGGAAGATGTGCAGGGATGAAACTGATGGTTTTCTGATCATGTTGCATGCTGCCCACTTACCTTGTTTGTCTTTGTCTTTAGTGGACAGGGAATACATTTCAGGTTTAACATAAAGTGTATTAAAATTGATCAGCTAAAACTAAAACAAGACAAATACATCATCCATCACAGTGCAAACACATGTAAAAAACAGTCCTGTTGTTGCACACCGTGTAGTTGATGTATTTCAAATACCAGGAGTTATAATGAACAGTGTGAAGTGTGGTTTGGTAGCAGCACTTACCTTTAAAATGTGTTGATAATCAGATGAATACAGGAAGGACGCAGCACCGAAAAGAGAAAAAGACAATTCATACATTTACATATCTTTTCTGGACACACTAATAGTTTTGGGAGCTTATGTCAAAAATATCATTTTCAAATTATATGTAAAATTATCTGAAGTGTTCTGTGTGGGAAAATAACATTGTTAATAGCACTAAAATTACACTTTAACAGCACAGTTCACATATTGCAATAAATCATATGGAAGCTCATGTAGGACAGGCGGATGCCTTAAAGATAAAGATCTTAAAACACGTCTGTAATAGCCCTCTGCTGGTTACTATTAGGAACTCTGATGTAAACGATGCAAAAAATTCATCCTCTCATTACAGCAGGGTCTGTTCATTTCAAACTAAATGAAATGTAATGATAAGAATCAGCACAATGACAAACCGAGGTTAAATACTGTACCCTACTGGCAAATATGTGTGTTATACTGATAAATAGAGCTTGTTCACAGAGTCTGTCTCTCTGTCGGTCGGTCTGTTAGTCCTCTCTGTTCCTCCAGCTCTCTCTGTCGCTCTTTCACACACACACACACACACACACACACACACACACACACACACACACACACACACACACACACACACACACACAAAGACAAAGACAAACAGATAGATAGAGCTCACACACATGCACACACGCTGTGACTGTGGCTCTCTAGGGGCTGTTTCACAGTGGTGCTGGGCTGCCTCAGAGCACATTCTATCACCAGCGCAAGATAGCATCTGATGACTTGTGCGATGTAATTGAAGTGTAGATTACTATCTCTCATGTGCTTGCCAGATCAAAATAATAAAAATGCAGGGAGGGAGAGATAGCGAGTGGAACGTGAGCGGGCTACTCCACTGTGGCAGAGTTGTACATGCCTCTCCACTGCTGGAGACAGAGAGAGAAACCTCACTATACTTCTCAGGAGGACGATATGCCACTTAGAAAATTGAATCACCTCCCTCCTAAACTGCACTCCGGATGAGTGTATGACAGGCTAGGACATGTTCCCCTCATACAGAGTGACGCAGAAGCCTGGGTGTTGAGAGATGGAAAAGTGTTGGAGGACATGGGCGTCACTGAGAGCTGACTGACAGCTGTGACAGCACTGGGATGTCAGACGTGGGCTTTACAGGAGTCAAACCTGGACTAACAGTTCAAGGACACCAAAAAGCTTAGCAACTTCCACATACATGATGTCACCTTTATACAAAACAAACACAAATGTTAAAAGAGTAAAATTATTAAAGATAAATAGCTGCTACAGTGATAACCTAGTGCACGACCGAGGAAGAATCTCAACTCAGCTGAGGAGGGAATCAATGAGAATAAATCTGAGGGGAGAGATGGAGAAGGTGGAAGGAGATGAGAAAAAGAGTGCGAGAGGAAGCAAGAGAAACACAGCGGCAGAGAGCAGGAGACAGAAAGGAGCGAGCGCACACAAAATGAGAAAATGATCAGGTTCACATGAAGCGAGGCCACCAAATTTGTCGTTGTGTAGGAGAACCCCTCATTACTGCACCTCATGGGCACTCGGCGTGGCCTTTGAAGTGCTTTGAGGTACATCATCCCATGAAACGAGCATAGTTAATCCACTTGTTAATCAAGTGTGCTCATGAGCTTATGTCTGAAGTGGCTCTTTTTCCTCTGAAGACTCAAAGCGTTCAAAGGAAATTGTGGCGGGGTGAAAAGACGAGGTATTGGAAATTTCAGACAAAATCCAAGTGCAGCTGCGTCAAAACATACACAGTATCCCACATGTGTTGCACAATTCTGCCCTGACCTCTAAATGCCTGGTGTGGTTTGGTTTGTATCTTATATTTCCCTCAACTATGCTCAATATAAACTTCAAAATCCATTTGAATGTTTTCTTCGTAATGTCTATTTAAGATGAGCATCTCTCATTTATTACAAGAAACAAGTGTTTTCTCTCCTTAGGTTCTTGTATGCAAACTAAAATGGTAAAGAGGCGACTGGGAGGGGTGTAGGCTGGCTTCTTATGCTTGTCTTCCTCTTTCACTCCCCATCCATTTCTGATGAATGGCTTGTCTCCCTTTCTCTCCACAGCAAACAGGAAACAGACAGAAGTGAGAGAGGGATGGCTGCCTCTCCTTCACTACCTCTCTCTCCCCCAAAGCCTGTGGGCCGCTCTGAGGCACAGCCACGGAGGCCTGGTGCTGCCTCCCCCTGCTGTGCCAACAAGTCTCCTTTTCACTTCAATTAATGAGCCATAAATAACCCAATGAAGGTGTCAACAAAGAGCACCATTTATCATGGCTTTCACCAACACTTCATGTGACGAGGAAAGTTCATTCCCAGCCTACAGCTCGCCTAAACAAAGACAATGCAAAAAAAGAGAGATTTATTCCTGGACATACAGTCCAACCTAGAATTCATCTTGCGCAGGGACTCTCACAGGTGCAGTGATTTGACAAATATACCAGGAACAGTGGGCCCACGCTTTTGTTAGATTTCCACAGTAAGACTAGCAATAAATTTGGTTAAGAGTGGGGGACAACACTCTCATAAAGCTCCCAGGAGGCGGCCAGGGAGCCCATGTTAAAGACACTTCTTTCTGTCTCAGTCTACTATGGGGCTGTGGATCACAAAAGGCAGCCCAGGTCTTCCAAAAAAAAAAAAAAAGAAAAAGTGAATACAAATGAATGAAAAATCTGTTGAAAATACCGGCCTGGTCTGAGCAGCAGGAAGAATTGCTTTATCAGAGTGTCCCATAAATGTCACTTTGAGTCAACAATGAGGGAAAAAATATACAGCACTGAATCATAGACCCTCCTCTAAACTGCATGGCTCCTAGAATCATGCAGCAAGTAGAGGTACAGTACTATAGTGAAGTGCTTCGAAAAAAAGACGAAAAACTCCCTGAATAATATATGACAGCTTGGGTTTTGAAACCCGACATTAAAAGTGATGACGTGAGTACAAACACGGCTGTGCTTCATCTTGAATCCACAAATCAAAACCTAAGGCATTAAAGTAAACGTAAATAGTCCATCTTCACAGTGCGAGCATTTACAGCGTAACAAAAACAATAATAACAAGCAGGAGCTTTTGAATACATCTGAACGCAAGCATTTTCTGCCTCGCAGCTAAGCCGGAACTAGTGTCTATATGATCCTGGTAAACCAATTAATGATTCCTCTTAACCCACTCATCTTTGGGGAGGATTGCCTTCCTAAATAATACAGCAAGATGTCCCCTATCCACAACGCAGCCCACACACACGCTCTGACAAAGACTAGCAGATTGTCACATGAATCCGGGGCTCCTCTCACACCACAAACACACACTTCAACTCATAGATTCTGCACAATACGGAGAGCGTGGAAGTCTTTGTCTGGGTGTGGAGTGAATCCCTGATCTAAACGCCTCCACACGCCAGACACTTTGATGGCGTCTGATACACGCTTCATAAAATAAACTAGCATATGATGTTGAGGCTATTCAGACAAGGGAGGAGAAGGTAAAAGAACAAAATCAAATCCATTACTGCAAAAGTGATATTAAGTGCCGTTATCACAGAAAAACATAGCATTTGTACAATTTTCCAAGCCACCCCCAGTGATATAAATGTCCAGCAACCATAATCAGTCTGGGTTACAGACATGGCCAGAAAGCCGCGATAAATGACATTTCCCAAAATCACGCTGACATTTTCTCTTATCAAGCAGCAGGCACTGGCATGGTGAGAGCAGGCTTGTCAGTCAGAGGCAGACATGCCTCACACCTTATCACAAGGGCACTCAGCCTCTCTGGAGCTAATGCTGAGGCTGGAGTTAGAGATGGGGCTAAGGGGCAAAGAGCAATACTGAAGCTGAATCTGGAGCCACCCCCCCCGCCCCACCCCCAAAAGCATTGGACAGCATACTGTACACCAGGTCTTGGATCTTTGTGTGTGGGTTAGTTTGTAACTGGACTTCAGATGGAGCTGATGTGGAAAAGCACTGCTATACTTTTGCTTTGGTTGGTGCTGACTTTAAAGCAGCGGATGCAGATAAGGCTGATGCTACAGCACAACTCTTTCCACCCCCCCCACCCCCCCGCCTCTCCGCTGCTGCTCTTCCAGTCAGCCTCCCTCGGAAGCAGACACAGAGCGGAAAATTAAATATTTAAGGTTGATAATGACGCTCTTCATTAACATGTGATTCCGAATAAAAAGTGGAATACATAAATAAAGAAATAATAGAATGCCTATAAGCGGACATGTTGAATGAATTTTGGTGGTGATAAAAGGGAGTGAGCGAGAGGGATTTCTTGGTTGGGGAGAAAATGATTGAGGCAAAGGGGAAGAGATCAAAAAGAAATGGAGTCTGGGGGAAAATATTGAACATATAGTGTGCATTACTGATTGTCGTGGTTTTTGTGTTAACTCCATATAGATTATTTTGCCTCTGTATTTATTTTTTTTGTGTGGCCCAGCTTATTGTGGCCTTGCTGTTTTATATTTTCCTCTTCTTTATCATATTGTCATTGTATTCCTTTATTTTCAGAGCCCAGGTTGCACATTTCTCACTGTCAAAACTAAGACTGGACTTCCAACTTTGTTAAAGCAGCTGCTCAGCCTCACAACATTAACAACTGTCACCGAGACACCTCTCTTCTGACAACACAAAGTCACCTATCGCAATACAATGTGGGAGAAAACCCAACACAACAACGCCATTCCATTGGCAACCTCACATAGATCCTTAGATTGCAGTCAACTGTCTGATTGGCCTGTGTTCATGAGGTAGGGACAAGTTATGTTTTCCGTGTGGCAAGGGATTCGGTTGGAGATGGTTGTCTGAGGTAGCATTGTGACAGTAAGACAATACAAGTGGGGGAGAAAGCCTCTATCCCTGGCAGCACATGTTTGAGTCAGAGCAGTAGATCCTGCTAAGCCTCAGTGACTCACAGCACAGCTCGCAGTGCAAATCATCAGCTGTGTTTCTCTGGTGTGTAGGAGCTTTTCAAAGTCAAAAGCATTACTTCAGGAATGCAGGGTTAAAATCTGCATGAAATGAAAGACTCAGCAAACAAACACCAGTGTTTATGAGTTGAGTGCATACAAAACACATGATGTTATGAAGAGGATTTTTGGTATACAGTACAAATGAATGCCATTTGGAGATTTCTTTCTTCTTCCTGCAGCCGAACAGCACTGGGATCTTGAGGTTAACTGTATGCAGGGAGGTGATGGATGGGCTAACAGGGTATACATTATATAACAGCAGGTAAACGCAATACTCTCATTAGATTCCAATGCTTTTATTTTCCCCAGGAGTAGTTACAGTAATTGATGTCTCGCTCTTCTGTCTGTTTGTTTTACCCTGATAGAATCAGTGAGATAATTTACACTCGGCTGCCACATTGGCACTAAATACAAAGCAACACTGTTTTCCCTGACTGCACGGAATAGAAGGCGACTATGGAGAAAAGTAATTTGGGATATGATGATGAATCACACACTCATAGCAAGTAGGGGTCAAACTAGGGGGATGATTTAGCTGAAAAATATTCAGAAACATTGTTCACATGGACCTTACCACTACATCAGTGCATTTATGGTAAAATAAATAATGTAACAATTGTTAAATCACTTTGTATAAAGTGCACTGTGGAAGACAAAAAACAAACAACTGGGTGAAACTATTAGCTGACTTCCCGTCTGAAATCCCCAACTGGACAGGTCACACAGGAGTCACTCAGAATCCACATGTAATGAATCCAAATTCCAGTGGATTGAATTTCTGTAATGACCTACTGTGCTGTAGCTAAAGACCAAGTTATGGTAGAGCTTACTGTACACACAGGAACATCATTATTTGTTTACTCCTGCCTCTCTCTGGAGTCTGTGAGTTATATTGGTGTTTATGCTCCCTTTGTGCAACAGTGACTTCACTGCTGCTGTCATCTCTTACAGAAAGACACACAAGAAGAAATTATTCATAACACTGTGTGTGAGTGTGTCCACGGCCAGCATCTGCACTTCAGAAAAGAGACACTGATTATATGTATGACTTTGTTTATCATTGTCCTCTCCAAAAAGCGTCTACAACAACATGACTTCAAGACTCTATGTTGAAATTGGTTGCATTTTACTGATCCATTGTTCAGTAACAATCAAATATATACACAATGAAGAGGACTGAATTAAAAATTAAACCACGCTCTTAGTTTTGATGTACAGTAAAAGAACACATGTTTTATGCGAGTAACTTCCAGCACAGCTCTCAACCATTATTTTTCCCATTGGTGGCCTTTAATTCAATCTCTTCAGTGAAGTCATCATCTCAGACAGACCAAACATGACAACACAACAACAGAAAGCAGTTCTTCATATTGTTCGGAGCATATGGGCTGCCATTTCTCTTTATAATCTTCATGAAAGTTCTCTCTAGCAGTCTCTATAATGGAGACAGGGCTACTTAAAAAAAACAACCTGTATGCGGGAAAGCTGCTTGGGACATTGGTCCTATTTATTTCACTCTGACATTCTTTCTTCATTGTGTAGTATGCTGTGCCTCCAGACAGTCAGCCGGCTCCCTGTCCACTCTCTAAAGTCTTTAAATGGGACAGCACTATTGAGAAGATTTGAAAATATAACATTACTGGGACCATACTGAAGAGTGGGACAAGACATTAACAAGGCTGATCAGAAATGATCACGTCAAAGAGATTCAATTATAGCCAGAGAATCACTAACAAAATAAATAGACATTTTCTATTAAGAGTGCACAAAACGCATGGCTATGATGTTCGCCTCTTTAATAGAAAAAGAAAATAAAAAAAGTGATGCTTACCATTTGACATTCATTTTTCAGGGAAGATATCTGATGCCCAGCACACTAGCTGTGATCAATATCTAATCTGGAGAAATAAATTGCCCCTGTTCATCTTTCATCTTTGAGGAAATGTATAAGCATTCTGACAACACCATGGAAGCATTAATCAAATAATGAAATAATGATTTGGGGAGGAGGAAAAAAAAATGCATACTGTGGCCTGCTCTGATATTCACTGCGACCCAGTGCTGTTGACATCCTTGCATCTTGTATCATATCTTGTTAATTCAGAACAGTCGGGGGGGGGGGGCTTCAGCAGAGATCATCTCCTCTCTTTGTCAGAAAGCAAAGCGATGAATTGGATATCTAAGAAAAGGTATCAGTCCCCTGTGTACACTGTGAATAATACACTGTAACATGCATGGATGTCATACACTTGTGCTTCTGACCTTCCTCTATCTGACAGTAAAGAACTCTTTTTTTCCATTTATTCTCAGCCCTTGTCTTTGCAATTACCATGTTCCAATCTTGCCTTGTCCCCACAGTCACCCGCAATACCCAGAAGGATCGGCAGTCTTTCTTCTGGTGCAGCAATTACCGCCCCTATCTCTTTGAAACAAAAAGTTTGGTGTAGGATATTAGAAAATGTCAAATTCAGGTTATATTTCACTTAAGTCCAAAGGCGATGCGGTGTGCTCTCAGGAAACACTATTTTCACAGCCTTTGCATTATGCATGAAGCTTGAGGTCCATCATGATTTTCTCGAGGAGGCAAAGGAGTACTGTTTGCTATCAGCAATGTGTAGAATACAAGACAATATATAATAAAAATAAACACCAGGTATTGACATTCACAGAAGCATGTCTTACCCAATCAAATTGAGCAGCTCATTTAGCAAATGAAAGGCGGTCGACTTGAACGTATATTTGACTTTTTTAGCAAGTCTTTTTTTAAGTGTCACTTTCTGAGAGTCAAGTCAAATAGTTCCTCCTTCGCTGATATGCATGAACTGTGGCCTCTTATCACAATCCTGCAGGACAGACTAATCACATTCCAGTCTTTCACCTGCATGCCTGACATGCTTTGCTAGAGCTCATGATGAACCTTCTCAGGCAGGCATGACACCACTCTGTCACTGAGGGTGCCAGACTTTAATCTGTAAAAGAAAATACTGCCACTGCTAGTTCTACTACGACCACTACTATTACCAGTAATAATAATAACATTGATACAACATTTTTCCCCACCACAAAATATGTATAAACATTTTGTTTGGCTGTCACACCATGTCCTTAAATCAAGAGCTTTTTTATTATGAAAATACTCAACAAATATAACTAAGTAAACAGAGACAGTAGTGTTTCAACAGATGGACCATACAGAAATGTGACTTTTTAAACATATTGCTAAGACCAGCTGCAGTCCCTGTGGCAATGCATGATTATTTTTTGGGGCTTTTCCCTTTATTTTTTGACAGTGACAGTGGATAGACGGGAAAGGTGGAAGAGAGATGGGGGATGACACGCAGCAAATGGCCGCAGGTCGGATTCGAACCCGGCCCACTGCAAAGGACTACGTGTGGCCTACACGGGCCACACGCTCTCACTGGGTGAGCTAGAGGTCAATGCATTTTTAATCATCAAGATAACTGGATAATTTCAACATGTTGTAATAATCTTAAAGCAAGAAGTGTGGCTCAAAAAACCTTATAAGTGTGGTCCCACTTATTATTTATTCATCATTCTCTATTTCAGAGCTGTTCATACTGTTCATATTGTAATACAATACTTATATAATAACATAATACTTATTTATTCCAGCATCCTTTGTACTATGCTCCATAATTAAAATAATAATAATTTATCCAAAGAAATTACTCCTGCACACTTTGCACTCTTCATTGCACTACTGCCTCAACCTGTCTATATTGTTTCTGTTTATAGTGTGTATATATTGTTTGTTTTGTATGAGTAAGCACATGGTGAGCAATGTATAATTCAAAGCAAAATTCCTCGTATGTGTCCTCATACCTGGCAAATAAAGCTGATTCTGATTCTGATTATGTGTGGGCTGATACACTAAATTACTACATTTCTCAATTTTTTGTCCATTTGTCTTCACCTACAACAGTTTTTTATTTAATGCTTTAATTTAAAACTCTTCTTGCCTCTCTGCACTTTTTGTAATTATCTAAGTGTAATAATGTACACCAGAACAGTAATTTGCATTTAAAGGAACAGCAGCTGTGCATTGTTCTGGTTTTATTTATTACTTATACTATAAGTAGTTAGATCATCTCTTCTAACTGTCTAAATCGCTGTGATATTTGTGACCAAGTAAGAAGACAGTTGCCACTGGTAAAGCTGCTTGTATGTCCTGCATAATGCTACTTCCTCTCTAAATATAAAGCATTTTGTCCCAAATAAGGTATTTAAAAAAAGGATGGATAGAATAATAATAAGAAATATTTAGATTTTTTTTGGAAGAATCTATTATCTGAAGTAATATTTAGACTTTTCCATCTTCCTCAAATGAACATTATTGCCTAAGAAAGTTTTTCCAACACTTTTTATATATCCTGTATTATTCTAAAAAGTCTAAGCTCTAAATCTCTGACAGGTGTTTTAAAGTGAACCTGTTATAATTCCCATACTGTATTTGAAATATAAAACAATAAAAGCTCAGAGAACACGTTTAGAGTAAGAGTTTCAAAACAGCTGTAAGCTATATTTTGAGAAACAGATTTTCATCTGCTATTGGCTCAATGTCTTGAATATCTGATAACACATACAATATATGGTGATATCTTTATTTTATAGTGTTATCAAATAGTGGCTCAGTCATTATCACTGTCACGTCAAAGCAGGAGATTGGGTGGTTTATGTCTGGATAGCTCAGTTTTCATCCAATACGTGCAGGCCAGATGGAGTTCAGATTCTAAGTATCACACACAAGGCCTATCGACATATATAATGTATACATGTAAGTACAAGGAATATGTAATTTATAATACATTTCTAAAAATGCTGACTTTGCTTTGGGCTTTTTTTTTTTCTTCATATTTCTCACTTTGTAAAAAAAAAATTGGTTTAAATGTCAACCAAAAGTTTAAAGCCAAACTTCTGTTAACATGTCAGACCAAGATCCTGAGTCTGCTCAGTGACTGTAGTCATATGAGTTTCACTGTGGTGAAGTATGTGTGGCCTGATGGAAAAGTGGAAAAAGTCTGGTGATGTAACACTCTCTAAAGCTGAACACTCCACACCCTGTTCCTGTCTCTACTGCCACTGCGACCCTCCATGACATTTCTTTTTCCTCCCTGCTATATTGTCACGTTTGCAAACGCCGACAAAGTAGAAACAAAGCATCACATATTTATACAAGTATATATTGTATATATATATTTTTTTTTTAAATGCCAGCATTTGCAATGTGTGCCATCTAATTAAAAAGCCTCCCTGATGAGGTCACTCCTCACAGGGACATTTGAACCTGCTTGGAAAGAAATGGTTGATGAAGTGTTAGAAAAAGGAATAAAGCTGTTTAACAAAAAATACTTTGGAGTGAATCTGGCAAACAGTCCACAGACATCTGTTTTCTACTAGTTTAGCAACTTTATTCTTGTTCAGGCTTGGTAAAGCCAAGTTAGGAGCTGCAGTTGCTATAGAAACCAAACAGGATGGACAGTATTGTCGGCACTGTGGTTGAAGGTCTGGGATGAATAGGCTTTCATTGTGTCTGGATGGCGATTTGAGGGAGTTTTAACTTAAAGAAAAAAACAATATCCTGTTTTGGCGGTAGCATAGCTTGTTTAACCTTTAACCCATCACGTAATGTGAAAATGAACAATATCCTACCAGTCCACTCCCAGTTTGGGACAGTGCTGATGAACCTGAAAAAAAGAAAGGGCCCTGGCCCAGAAAATTGTACTCCAAAGTCAAGGTGGACAGATGGTGGTTATCCGGTTTGAGCCTCATCATTTTAAGTGAAATCATGCAAAAGACACAACAGCATTCCCTCAAAGGGATTGCTGTTAAAAAAACATAAGAGAGACAGGTTGCTCATTTTTCCAGGTTAGCTCAGGAAGGGTTTCCACACAACAATAAGAATGTCTACAAAGTCACTTTCAATTCAGAGATAGCAACTGATCTGAGCAAAAAACAAAGCCTTCGTATTACCTGACCTCCAAGACGAGTCGTATTCTCTACCATTACTGAACACTCATTCAATTACACAGGCTGGAAACAGCTCCAGGGTGGCGGATGGGTGAAGAGCACCAGGCAAGACAAAAATTAAGCTTGTTATAGACTGATTTTCAACTTCACTTAATTCAGCTTCTCTTTACGGATCTTTTTTTTTATTCCCCCCACCCCACCCCTGCTCCTCAACATGGAAGCAGGATTTACATATTGCAGGTAAACTAGGGAATAAAGAATGCGGATCCAATTAAACCTCTAGGGAGCTAATTAGTTACAATTAAGTTTCTGCTTCACTTGTTGTGTGGGATTATTTGGTAAACACCTACAGAATGTTGAAAGAATCTTGGCCTTTTCCCTGAACTTGAGAAGCGCTCTATTCATCTAGTGGAAATGTAGCCTTTTTTATATCACATTAATTAATCTGTAAGGATCCTGCGGTGACTTATTGACATCAAAGTTGATAGAGACACGGTGAAGGAGCAGAACATTCACTCCATGAGGGGTCTAAGAGGTAAACGAGTTGCATAATCTGACACTGTGAACACAACGAGTGGCCAGTGTTATTATCAAAGAGGGTGAAGCAGTCACTGTACAACCAAGGCCTGCTTTTAGTTAATTGCATGCTCACTTCATTAACCTTGATGTTCAGTATTAAGCACCACTTCCACCCTCATTATGCCTAAACCACATCTTATAGACAGAAACCACAAGCTAACAAATAACACAGACAAAGATAACAGACGCTATTGTTCTGTATTGTATTGTGTTATCTGGCGTGCTGCTCAGTTGAACAGTTCGCAGCAAGCAAAGAGCAATGTCACATAACATTAAACAATGATGGCTAAGGCATTTCACCTGCCTCTGCAGACTAGCCTGCAGCCAGTCATAGGTGTGTTCAGTGGCTTTGTCCTGTCATCACATATCACCATTCGTTTGTGCATTACAAGGTTCCACACAACATGTCCTTTTCTGTTACACTGCCCAACAAGTGACAGACAGAGTTTCATGTGGGCTGTCAAAGAGTCCCGTATGTATCTGAGATAAACAGCAGCAGGCAGGGCTACTGTTGGTCTCAACACGGCCTTAATGCTCGTCCTGCATTACAGGCGAGCTGGGTTTAGCGGTCTTTCTTTCATGGGTCAATATGTGTAACATACAGAGTGCTGAAATTACAGATGGTAACAACGTCCATTTTCACCGTTTACTGCCTGCGTGCCCGTTGAAATTGGAGTGAAATGATGAATAAACTATTTTCAGTGCCTGCCCACACAGAGTTTTGAAATGTAAGCCCCCTAAAGAACACTAATGTCGGGGGCGCTATGACAGCAGAAAAGGATAGCAAAATATATTTTGATTTCAGTTTAACTTTATGTTTTGGCTTTGTTTACTTATTATTGTCATTCTGTCGCTCCATATGGTATTTTGTACTCTTGCTACTGTCTACTCTGTATATATGACACATATTTCATGTTTTTCTGTTCTGGAAGAGGGATCCCTCCTTAGATGCTTGCCCAAAGGTGTGTCCATCAATTTAAAGAGTTAAAGATGTCTCTTTTTTATAAATTGTTTTCATTTTAGGTTAATGGAATTTCATTTGTGTTACTGAAAACATTAAGAAAATCATTGGGGTGGCAGTAGCTCAGTCAGTAGGGAGTTGGGGTGGGAACTGGAGGGTTGCTGGTTCAAGTCCCCATACAGACTAAAGTATGGTGCTGTTGGATCAAATTCCACTTGCCTCCATTGCAATGGGGTGGAGACATATATAAAAGACAAACTCAAAACCTGAGCAAATGAAACCAAAACTCTATAGCTGGATACCACTAAAGGTGGATGAGAAAATATGTTTTTTTGTAATTTGGGTGAGCGACCCCTTTAAGACATCACTTTAATACCAACTGAGCTTAACAAGCAGCACATTACTGATCATTTTTCCAGATGGTGCAGGGGGTCTGTGAGCTACATGCTTAAGTTGACATTGGCATTCAGTGCGCTAGTAATGTAAAGTGTTTCATATTATGGCAGAGAGGGAAATGGCACCTGCTGGGCAAACACACCATACATGTAATGTAGCTTAGGAGCTCTTGCCCAGCTCCTTGCACTACAAAGCAGTCCATCAAAGTGAGATCTGAGAGGGAGAGAGAAGAAGATCATGACTCTTTTCACACCTTGTCAGACTGACTCGCCTTTGCCAGTTCCAGACCGGAGGTGGACCAGTAGATTTCCTCTGCACTAGAGGCTGTGGTGCAGCCAAAAAATAATCTACAGACAGTTAGAATATAGATATAATCAGAGCACTTTTTGACTACTCACTTGTGAGTGGAGTAGGTGTGTCTGTGCGTGTGTGTGTGTGTGTGTGTGTGTGTGTGTGTGTGTGTGTGTGTGTTTGTTATTTTTTACGTTTATTGCATAAGTGTATTCAAAGTTATACTTAAAATGGGAATATTAATATATCACTTCAGTGATATTAGGCATGGAAGGCACAAAACATGTATTCCGATTTTATCCTGTGCATGAATTTATATTTTAGTAAATCAATTTTACAAAGCAGTAAACTGAGATAACACTTGGTTATAACTTTCAAAGTAAAATGCCAGTGTAAAATGAACCTACAGTAACATTTGGCTTTTCCCTGGGCTTGGAAATGGTTTGCAAGAAAGCCAAAGGAGGGTAATTTCCATATTAATGACCTGTTTGATGAAGCTCATTTAAATGATAAAACTGTTGTGGAAAACCCTCTCATTCCCTCTTAATGAACAAAGTAAGGTGGGGGTGTTCATATACGGAGAGATTTTCAAAAAGCTACATCCTGTCCATGTATTGTATGTTTTAAAGAAAATGGTAGAAACTAATTATATATTCTATTGTACTGGTGATAAAATACACTGATACTATTCAAAATACAATGTGAAAAGAAATAGCATAGAACACATGTACAATACAGTGCAATTCTATCTAATACATAGCCCTGCAATAAATATTAGCTTTGTTAGTTAGTTAGTTAGCAAAACTTGAGACTGTCATAGGAGTTTTTATTTGTCTCTAAGATGTTTGTATAGTCAGATAATCTGTAGTGTAGCATTGTTGTTGTACTGGACTGCACCATATTGAAGGTATTCCTGTTATTTTTATGGATCTTTGCTCAGCTACTGCCATTATGATTTTGAAATTAGTCATCCATACAGGATAGAATAGCTTTATATGACTTAAAACATCAAACTGTGCCACTGGAGAAAACTCACATACAATGTAAGAAATCCTCCACAACAGGCAGATTACAAGCCATACTGAGCACTCCTGCTGTGCAGGGGCCTCATAAATGTCACAGGAAAAGCTTTGCCACATGCCAAAGGCACTCATCTCCATTAACACTACACCAGGGGAGAGTTACTTAGACTGACAGCCGGCAACAATACTGAAAACTCTCCCAACTGTGAGAAGAGAAACACAAAATGAAGAGAAGTGAGAAAAATGAGTTTGGAACTTTCATTGTCCTACGCCTTGCCTCCGCACAGATGCGCAGCTGAGCCAGTGCAGCTGGCCGACTGACAAATGGGAAAAAATAGTCCAATTTGAGCTGGTCGTTAGCAGTCGGAGCGCAGCATTCCAGATAAATGAGCGGCTGCCTCAGGTATGGCAGGAGATCTTCCTGAAGCATTCCTGGGAGACCGGTCCGTACCACAGCAACCCCTTAGCCATGCCTTCGATCCGACAGGCCCGACACCACAGCAGAGGTGACCTTGCAGTGCCGCTCCTGCCGGGCTTCTTATTTTTACACTCCCCCTTACAGCCCCCTCTTCTCCCTTGGCCTGCTCTCCTCTTTTTTCTAATCCCCACTTAAAGAGACAGTGTGGTGGTTTTTATATCATTAACTTCCCCTTCCCACTACTTTTTTTTGTCTACAGACAGAGGCAACGATCGAGTGAGAGAGAGGTGGTGGCGTTCCATCTGGGCTAGATCCAGGTTGAAGGGTGGAGGGAGAGCCAACTCCATTAAAAGTGTCTATGAGGGGTTGAGCTGAGTCTAACACTTACTACAGATGTTTGGACTCTGACTCCCCTTGTAGAGGATATGTAAGTCTGGCTCTCTCGTGTTTGTGTGTGTCTGAGTGTGTTTGTGTATGTCGCTGTGTGCCAGCGTATGTCACTGTGCCTAAGTATATATGTTTCAGTGTCAGCTGCCAGAGCGAGGCCACTTTCTTCTGCACACCCACTGTGGCCTGTGGGACCGTAATCTTTGTCAATGCCACGCTGGTTAAGTTTCGCAAGAGCCCTGAACGGAGTGGGCCAAACAAACACAGACATGGGTTGATTCCGCTTGTTTTTCACTCTATTTTCGGGACATAGCTAGTGAAACCCTGATCCAAAGGCAGCATTTAGACATTACCAGATTAGAAATGAATATAAAGCCAATTTAGAAAGCGGTTGAATGCCCTCAACGAACCGTCTGCAGAAGCAACTACATGCAGTGAAACAATAAGACAGGTGCTCAAACAAAATAAACTGTCAAAAAGAAATTGCTTTTTCACTTACGAGTAGGTACTTAATCTTTTAAATATGTTTATATCAGAAGATAATTTATTTCCTGATACAGTAATTTGGTACTTATATTCACTACATCTGCACATCACTCATTCTTGGCTTTGGTTAAAACAAAACCTCTCCATCTCTGTGGACACCAATACAAACCAGTGTGCGCCTCTCATCAGCCTCTCCACACTTCACACAACCACTTCCTGACAGCTACTTCATTGAATAAATCATGACTATTGATTAACATGCACACAGCAGTCTGCACAGGCACTTTCTGAGGTTTGTTTCTTGAGTGCCAAGCACATTTAACATGGGCTCTTTCATGTGAGTAATTGTTAGCGCTTCCAGCCATCTACAACCCCCCTTAATATAAAATAGAAAATCCCACAGCTATTTCTCCCACAGAAATTAGTGAATTGTGATGAGGCGAATTGAATCAATTATTGCCTTAAGGTCAAAACCTATTAAAAACATTTTCCCCCTGTTGCCATCAATTATCTGTTCTGATGTACGCAATCTCATTTTGTGCGCTAAAACAAACTGTGACACACCTAGTGAGTTTAATTATCTATTAGTATTCATTGTTCTTTCTCTTTCTTTCTGAAATTTGTAGCATTCCTCACAGCATCAATGCCTTTTTTTTACTATGATAATAGCATGAATAAATGCTTCAGTGAGAATTTCTACCAAATATTCTCATCATGTCATGCCTCTAAACAGAGACATATTGTGAATCATCTTTGCAAAAGCTTCATTTTTTGAGAAACAAAAAATAAGCAATGCAATTATCTTAATTAAAAAAATAAATTGCTGTAAAAAAAATGCTAACTCTTTATTTTTGTGTGTAATATTGAGTCAGCCTAGACATAAAGAACATCTACAACACTGATGTTTTGTCAACAAAATGCACAGAAAATGTTGAAACAATAGAAATATTTATATTTTTACTAAACACCTCTGTATTACTGCACAAGATAAATATGATTTTAACATATTCTGCACACTTTGCGAGAAGAGAGGAGAGGAGAGGAGAGGCTCCAAATGTCACAATTTGGAGAAGGGATCCCAGAGAGACAGTGCGTTCTGGGACTTGTTCAATCACCTCAGTGCTACAGTGAGTATGTAGATCCCGGTCATCCCAGCCAGTCTCTCCCCTAACCAACAAATGAGCCACCACCACTCTGTCGGACAGGCACACTCATTATAAATGAGGATGTACTTTTGAGGGGGGAAATAAGGGAGAGCCTAGGCAGGAACACCAGGACTTTCCTCCCACTCTGTCCATCCCTCTCTCCCTCTATTTTTCCCTCTTGGAAAGCTGAAGACCAGTAGAGGAGGGTGAAAGCATCTGGATCACGACCTTTCCTCAGGCGCGCTGAGACAAATTAAAGCCAGACATCTGATGAGAGGAGACTGAGGAGACCTTCCAAGCTGTTCCAAAAGCAGCCTCAATGCTTCCACACGTCACTGCACATAGAACAGGTTACAGTGTCTATTTTAATAACAAGCTGGGGGGGGGGGGCTGGATTGCATCTCACTATTTTTCAACAGATCATGTGGATTACTGATGTGGATCACAACTTCATTTCCATTATTTGTGATTTTATAACTAAATAAAAAGCAGAGTCTAAACTCTTTGAATTCACAATGAAGCAAACATTTATCTCTAAGAAACGGCATCCTTTCTGCTAGCTTCCAATGACACAGCAAAAGCCTTAGACTCGAAGGCAGAATCCAACCACACAACAGACTACCTCAGCTATGGAACTAATTGTTTCCATTTCAAAGCCGATTAGCAGCCTAGGGGAAACTCTGACAGTTGGACACCACAGAACCAAACATTGAGGATGAGGAGCTGTGGCTGAGGCTCAAGCTGATCACCCAGCACATCTGCTTCTCTACATTCTGGCATAGACACGAGACTCACTTAGGATCATGGTCCATCTCAGTCAAGACCAACAGAAGCTACGCAGTACAGAGTGGCTAGACTAAATAAAGCATTCTCCCTGAGGTCTAAATGGAAAAAGACTCTTGGAAAGTACTTTTTTTCGCATCTTAATTGCTGAGGAAAACCAAGAGACAGAGAGGCTTTTGCTTAATACATCAGAAACAAGTGCTGAGATTGACTTGACGTAGACGTAATTAACCGTGGATTCAGAGCCGTTGAGAGGACCTGCTATGCGCAGTAACAGAGCATGCAGATTTTGGTTTAACGTGCAATTTTCAGCGGAATATGACTGAAGTCATTGAGCTCAGCGCTAAATGAATTAGGCTGATGAAACATCCAGGGAAAGTTATGGAAAAAATGTGTTAATGTTATTATGATGGGGTTGAATTATTTCATAATGGACTGATCATGGGGACACATCTTCCAGTGAACTTTATGTTTAAGTTCATTTTTATGGAAAGAAAACACGCTGTATATGCATTTGTGGATGGAAATGTAGCCACAAACTTGCTGCAATAACCAGATGCTTTGTATATTGCTTCAGTGAATTACAAAATGAATAGTTGAAATGAAAATGAAACTAATAATTGGAATTAATATTGGAAACAGTTCACTTTGCCAGGCATGGTCTATCACAGAGGTTAGTTACATTTCATTAGTTTGTGGATAGACAAAGGACTAAATAAAAACACTTTCTTACCTGAGGTACAGAAGGAAGAGACCAGCATCAATGGGACAGCAACATGAGGAAAAAAAATAAAACATTTCTAATTAGGTGAGCTGTGGTCTATTTTCTCTACCAAATGTTGTATACAGTTGTCAGTTTAAATGTCTTTGATCAGACAGCACTGACAAAATTTATGGAATAGCATTATATGTAAACAATCTTCCAAGAAACTAAATATGTTACAGATTGTGTGGCATCCACCAGAATGTGTTTTGACCAAATACAGATAAGTGCTCTCATGAATTGAAACCTTTATAATCCTCAGGGGAAAGATGGGAAACATTTAAACTAAACCACAGCTTTCATATGTCTGGTCTACACCCTATAGAAACAGGCTCATGTCTTTGACAAGTTCAAAAGAAACATAGCTTTAAAGGCATAAACACTCTCCTGGAAGTCTCATTGCCTCTCTCTGACTCCTATATCCATAAATCTATACAGACAATCAAAGTGGCACGTGAACACATTGGACTAAAAGTCAATGTAGGGAAACACTATTGTTTGAAGTACAGATTATGTGGCAAGGGCAGTTGTTACACTGAAGTAAGGTTTGTAAAGCTGTAATGGAGGGGATGTCTCTGCAGGAGAGCCTTCAGCCAGGGCTGAATACTGATGTGTCTGACTGATTGCCACGTCTGTGGGATCTAATTTGAAAGGTGGACAGTGATGAATGTCTTTCCTCCACTTACTGGCCGTCTGATGTATTATGCATCCCCAATCTGATCAGAGAGGCTGATGAGGTGCAGGGAGATGAGGGGTGTCCATGTCCGACGCACCCTGACATTGGTTATATAAATGACTGCACCTTCACGCATTTCATTTCCCAGCTCACAGGTCACGGGAGGAGCTAATAGGGCCATCGTTAATAGGGGATGACTGACTTCAGCTGGGGCCGCCCGTGCATTTTGATGGGCTACACATTTGACAAAGTCTCTTAACACAGTGGCTGAACCATGCTCCCCTGTCAGCCTGGAGTCTAATTGTCAGAGACACAAACGTGGGCAGCAGCCGGAGGATAGTGTTATCGGCTGCCCAACCGCCACTGTGATCATCAGTCTGTGTACATCTTGGCTCTGCATGAGGAAAAGGTACGCTATGCTTACTTCAGTTGTTTGGCAGATAGACGTGGAGGGAAAAGGACTCTTATTGTTACAGTCTGTCAACGCCAAAACACATGATTTAAGACTATTGCTTTGATCCGTGGTTTCCGGATAGCATATTGTGCTCCTGACATCATGTTGCCAGCTGTATAACTGAAGGAGTGAAACCCTTCTATTAGCCTGTAGGAAAAAGCCTGAGTGCCGTACCATGTTTTGTTCACTCCCCAGGAAAAACAGCATTGGTAATTGTGCCTCTGCTGAGGGAGTGGAGTCGGCTCATTGTTTGTTTAAGTGTCCACCAGGAGAGCACTCTCTGACACAACCAGGGCTCCTGAGCGCCCATCAACTGCACATTTTAATGTGCTGAAGCAATATTAACAGCAGCAGCAAATAAAAAAAAGCCCTGGCTCTGGCGGGCACGATGTGGGCCCGAATGAGTTTATGACTGCCCTTATTGAGCCATTTTCACATGAGCTGCTGTTTTTTTGTCAGATCAGGAACTAGTCTCCCACTCCCAGCTGTGATTTTCTCTCCAACAGTCAGCTCACGGCCCCCATATCAACCCCGCTCAACGGAAGGTCGCTGTTGGTACAGATAAACACATTCACAGAGGCCCACACAATGATACACACGAGAAGGATTTGTAGTCGAGAAAACATCTCCTGGAAATACAAAACAGGATGTATGATCACTTCTCACGGCTCATAAGACCAAGACAAGTACAAAAGTTGACAGTGATTAAGAGCTGCGAGTGTACGACTGCATCTGATTCCACATGCACTGTTTTTAACGTCTTTTCTTCCAACCATTATCTGAATTTTGAATTTAACCATGGCACTCATTTGTATAAATCCATATGCTGATTATGCGGCAAACAGCAGTGTTTACCAGCCAGAGAGCAAGGAAGCCATCTTTAATTCATTAGAAAAACACACTTTGCGGGAAGACTTTCAGTGGAGGCTTTACATTACTCAGGCTGCTTTAATACATGCTCAGTATGCAGAGGAGGCCTATGTTAAAGTAGTGGATAATAGGTGAAAAAGGCTGGGGTGAAATTCAGTCCTCCTCCAATAAGCCATTAATTAGTGCTGAAGGAGGTGAACGACGTGTTCAAAAGCTGAGGATTCTTCATTAGTCATCCTGAAGCTGCACACTAGTCATACAGACACACAATTAGCCCTCCCACCACGCCAGCGCCAGCCTCTCCTTTGTGGAGCGAGCCATAGGGTGGCATTGTCACAATTTGATGGACATGATGAAGCCAATGTCCACGCTGTCCATAAGCAGTGTCGGTGTCAGCACTACTTCCCCATCACCATTCTGTCACACAAGCTCTTTGATTTAAAATACATGTGTCCCATTACGGCATATCTGGCCGTTATAATTAGACGATGTGAGCAGATTTCACGAGGAGACACTGCATGTGATCTAATTAGCATTGTATTAAAGCGCTAAATCAAAGTTGTAGCGCATGTGCTTTTGTTTGAGAGTTCTTTCATCTTTGGGGGATTGTTGTAAAGATTGTTCATGTCATTAATCTCTCTTCAAGATGCTAAATGAGCCAGAATATTAAGTACATGATTGACATACTGTAGCCCAACCGGATTTGGTACACATGGTTTTGAAGATTTATTGTAATCTTTCAGGGGAGTTGTGAGTTTTTTTTAGTAATGACAGCCACTGATGAATGGATCAGACATATATCCATTACAAAGCTCTTGTGAAAGACTACTTACTGTACTGCAAAAATGACATACTGTTGCTCTCAGTGTACATTTAAACATCTGTGGACCATTGTGTTGACATTAAATACTCCAATTTAGAGCCAGAATGGTTCATTCAGCTAGACAATTTCCTACGGCCACTTCTCTTACATATCACAAAAAAGAAACTATTGCAAAATAAACTACATTTACAATCAGGTTTGAATAGAGGTAGGCTTGATGGCAAACTTCAGAAGGCAGCGCTCTGGACAAGTTTAGCAGCAGTGGAGACAAGAGCAGCATGGTAGAGAGCGGGGAAAAAAGACAACAGTTTTTACTGTGCTGAGCATTTTCATCCGTGCTCATGCAAAACACAGGGATGTGCACATAAGCAGATTCACTGATAAACAGGCTCCCATCACTGATAGCCCTACAACTTCTTTTTTTTTATGTGCTTCCTGCCTAATACGCTGATAAGTGGCAAAAAAACAAAACAGTGAAAAGTAAGAAAACAACTGCAATATAGTCATTTAAAAAAGGAGTCTATTTTGAGTCAGGGACAGCTTCTCTCTCCGTTACTGAATTAATCAAATCCAAAGGACATCATCTTCAAACTCGACATCCCCCTAAAGGCGAGCATCTCATTCTGTATGCAGCTGAGGAAGCTTCACAACATCCTAAAAATACAGCGCTCCTGGAAGAGAGGTGCTCTACCAGTCTGAAGGGAAGCATGAAGCACTAGCAGGCCCATGGGAATAGACATTGTGATTAGATGCAAAAACTCTGCTTTCATAAACAGCATTAGTTCTTGTTAGACATCCCACCCCTCCCACAGATGCAAGCCCTCACTGTTTTGCAAAGCAGGGAGAAGGCATTATTGTTTTATTTGCATTTTGGTTTCCTGAGCTCTTTACCCCCACATGTTAAACACTAGCGGGTAAAAGCTGTTGCTGTCAGACAGGTGTTTGGACCAAATGCTCAATCCGTGTTCATCTGCTGGTCCCCTTATCTGGTAACACTTTAACCCACTGCCTCTTTTGAACTAATCAATTTGCTCCAGGTTATTGCTCTTCTGCTGTGATCATACAATATGAATCCAATAAAGAAGGCCTAATGCAGCACTTGGACAGGGCATCAGTTTGTTTTGCTATTTCATCATCAATGTTAGCTTGGTGTGCAAATGAAAATTTAACACACGCTGATGAGATGCTTCGCTGCTTAATATTTAATAGTGTTAATATCATAACCTACTGGATGTACTGTACAATCACAACATGTCCTGTGTTTTAAATAATAAACGCACAAATTACATATAAACACATTGTTAGTCTTGCAATAAAAGTTATGATTAGAGCTTATTATTGATATTTCACTTATTACTTATTGCTTATTGTCTATTAGAAGTTGCATGCCATATATCTTTCTATTTAAAACAATTTGCTTACCAAACATCAATGTCAGGTATGGTAAAAGTTGTTTTTGTTTTTTATGTTAAAGGGCTGCAGATGCAATGAATGCAAATTATATGACAAAACATGTATTTCAATTCCAAGAGGTAATGGGGGCAGACGATTTTGCTACCCATCACTCAGTTGTCAGCTCCAGTTATCAACACATTTGTCTTTCTGCCAGGTTGTCACTCTCTGGTCTCCCCTACTACTCTTCTGCCTAAATTTAAGAAAATATATAATGTCAGAAGCAAAGTGACACTTTCTGGAACTTCAACAACAAAGGAAATATGACTTGTGCCATGATTAAAGTTTATCCAAACACAAATTGCATTAATGCACAGATTAAAGTCCCACTGTTCACTGCATTCTTACTACCCTACTGCTGCATGCTTTAGCTACTTCACACTTTGACGAGGGGGCGGAGAATTGGCATCAGCTGTGTGCTGATGATCAATTTGACTTTGGGCCACCCAACGTTGCACTGCTCTTTTTGAAAAATGTTATGACCTGTATTGGCCACCAGATGGCGCTGTGAAGTTTGGCAAGATTGGCAACATCAAGACAAAAGTGGTTTACTAAATTTCCAGAAAATTGGCAAAAGAAAATGTAAACAAATTACGCAAATATTAGGAGCATTGAAATAAACAGTAGGTGGCACTAATTCAGGGTGCCAATAAACTAGTCAAACCTCAAAAACCGAAATATTGCTTTTACGTTGGTTTCCTGTATTAATTTGAGTAAGGTTACAGTCTTCTCATCAAGTTACACAAACCAACTGTTTCCGTCTGAAGCAATTTGTCATTTCTCCAGTGAAGCGGAATCTTTTGTATGATTTTTAAGTCACATGCTTTATCTTTTCAATTATCCGTTATCACATTTTCCTTTTATCGATTAGTGATGTTATAAGAGCCAGGTAAGTCTATAGCCACGACGTTCCACTTCCGGGATTCCTCAGATGCTGCAGGAAATTCCGCCTTGTGTGTCTTTCACCGATGTCCGTTTTACTTCCGCTTTCTTTGTGCTGGAATTTTAAACTCCGGCCGATTTTTGAGGATTGTGGTTAACTGCTCCTCAGATCTCTGCAGGGTAAATTGAGAGAGCTAGCTAGACTATCTGTTGAATCTGAGTTTTCTCTCGCATGACTAAAACAATTTTTGAACGTACACATTCCACCAAAACAAATTCCTCTTGAGGCTATTTTGCAGCGGCTCCGTGCGGAGCTTAGCGTTGCCCAAGACAATTGTGATTAGTTTAAAGAAATGCCAATAAACCAGAGCACGTTTTTCTTCCATCACGGAATGATGTGTGGACTAGCCAGTCCCTCCTCTGCAGCGTGGAGCAGGGTCTGGCAAAGCGAGACTAGAGCAAGGTTAACTTCTGAGAGCCACTGCTCCAGACTCTCGTTCACTGCATACCTCCTGAGCCAAAGGACGAGTTGTCCATGAGCACACACCCCCTGAGCCGAAGAACGAGGGAGCTGCAGCCACAGACACTGCCCAGCGACACAATGCACACACCCACTGAGCAGAAGAACAATCGCCAATTCGGACTGACTTTTTTTATATGGCATGTAGCAATCCATCCATCCATCGTCATCCGCTTAGCCGGGGTCGGGTCGCGGGGCAGCAGCTCCAGCAGGGGACCCCAAACTTCTTTCCCAAGCCAAAAAAGGCAAGACAGCTTATGGAACATTGCGAACCTGCTGCTCGCACACAGTTGTACTCTAGGTGAACTAAAAGAGTTGTTCATGAGCTTGTTTTCTAGTAGCGGGTATATGACACAAACCAGGTTACTTATCTAATAAAAATGCATAAAAAATAAAACAAAACAAAAAGGTGGATGGAAACGCACTTAAAGGTTCCACCATTTTCCAGCCGAGAGCCATGAGAAAATGAGCGTGTTAATTATAGGATACTTTTTAACATAAAACTTCAAAAGCTGTGTGGAAAAATTGTACAGGAATGATACTTTTAGGCTCCTGCTGTTCCACCCACCTTGCATTTTGGTGAGTTGAAGTTACTGTACAACAACAATTTGTACTTGTGTTGAAATGTCTTTGATTTATGCTCACAGCCTAGACCCCATTGGGCTACACCCATACTGTTTCAAGAGACAGTTCATAGCTGGACAAAGAGACATCATTAGTACTGTTGCGGTTTCAAAACAGCCAGAAGGAACATAAATAAAATTACCTAATCTATTATGATTACAATGTTTTTTTTTTTTTATATCTAACTTCATCAGCCATCTAAACAAATTGCTCTGTGCTTTCACATTGAGGCAGCTACATTGGTCTTATGCGTTTTGAATGAGGGTAAAACCTCATTCTTGTAGCCTGCAGTCAGACATGCATTGTCTCTGGCATTATAAGCATCTTTTTTTATTTGTGCATTATAATGGAATTTATACATCTATCAATTTATGGTAAATGATCATCAGTTGAATAAATTATTTTTTGAAATTTTTTTATTTTGTTTTCATTTTGGACATCACAAGAGCCAACAGTTTAAAGTGGATGATTTAGTTAATTTAGTTAAATGCAGGACATATTTCAAAAAGACCTCCAAAGATGATCGAAGTGTCAACTGGACATGAATATTTCAGTGGTGTAAGTTGTTAGCAAGTTAACAGATCTCAGATTACCAAGACATACCACTCCTCTAAGTGGCACCGCACACAACCTGCCGCAACTTTTCTGATACTTTTGTTGCTTTATTGTCTGACAGATGCTCTAAATGTGAACACACTGGTTGTGTGCCATGTCCCTAAAGTGAATGTAAAATCCTTTAGTCCGTCAGTATTGTGAGTCTTCTTTGGGATATGGATGAAGCCATCTTGTGAGCATAGTTCTTGTAAAATGAAGTGTATATAAAGTAATAACATGCAGGAGAGTCTCCTTTCTGCACCATGAATGAGTCGCTCCTGCCGTGGGGAGTTGGTGACATGATTGTGATTGGACGAGACACAGAGAATCCAGATCAAAGCAATCTCTAGTGTTTTGGCCCCCAGCGCAGAGCCGAGCAGGCCCACACACACACACACACACACACACACACACACACACACACACACACACACACACAATACTGTATACAGACAAGTATGTACACATTGGGCACACAGCATTGCACAAACACTGAAACACATGCATCCTCTCTACCTTTTCACTCTCACACATGTACATTCACACTTGGTGTCACACATTAATGCACTTTGCCTCACACACTCAGGCCACATCCACACGTACCAAAAAATCTTTTTTTTACCCCTCTTCCCTGGATTCGTTTCAAGGATTTTTGCATCCATACGGATCCATGTAGATCTGTGTAAATGACTCAAAGCGCTACTTCATATTCCAGGCCTATAGGCGGGGCTGTTTCTGCTACAGAAATTCACCAAAACACGGAGAAGAAGAGTTAACTTCCCATCATAACATGACTAGCTAGACTAACGTTCTCTTAATACATCCATGGACTATAATAACTTTCACCACTCCTCATTTTATAAAGGCCTCCGCAAGGAAACGTGTCTTTGTTTACATTGTATAATGTGCTGTTGGATTGCTTTTTATTTTGCAATTCTGTCTGCCATCGCACATGATTGCAGAGCGCTAGCTGGCAGAGCTAATGCTAGCTGCTAACTAGCTAACATCGGCAGTCAAACAAACATCAATGATCCAATGTCTTTTTGATAATCTACACGTTTTTCTTGCAGTAGCTTTTCTACAATAAGCCGTGGTAAAAGTTACTATAATCCGTTTAAGGAGTTGATATAAACAGCTAGCTAACCATAGCAGCTAACGTTAACGTTATGTTGCTGCTGTAGCGGTCAGCTACTTTAGCGATGTTTAACGTTAGCTACATAACGTTAGCAATATATCTTGTGTAGAATCCAGGACCGGCAGAGCAGAGTGTCAGGGAGCAGAGACAAACTATTTAGCTAGATGAAGTGAGCTGGTTTGACCATTGAGATGGGATATGCTCGCTCAGCTTCACCGCAGTTGTGTGTGACCGTGCACTAGTGCAGGACTGCGGATAAGAGGTCGAGGGGTGTGGCGATGACATCATCGATACGATAAATATCCAGCTTCACCATCCGGACGAAGCCAAAAAGTGCGTTTTCAGGCAGTACGTTTACTGGATTCGTGTGGACGAGGGGCCCAAACGATGCTAAAAATGTGCGTTTGCACCAAAAAGCGTCTCCGTGTGGATGGCCCCTCAGTCTCTATCTCGCCTGACACATTCACACACGTACAGCCGACCCTCTAAAGCACTTAGTGGTTGTAGAGTGTTGATTTGGCTGATTAAGCTGCAAGAGCTGAAGGACACTACCGTGTCTTTGCAGAGCACAAGATAGTTAACCTTTTCAAATTTAAATTTTAGAATTACTTTTTATGCAGTAAAAGAAATATCACAAATGAATATGACATTTTAGTCTTTAGGCCTTTTTTTCTTTTACATTTTTGCATGTGTTATTTATAGTACAACATTTAGTCATTCACATATATTTCCATCTACAGTATATCAATATGTACATACCAAAGTGTATCTCTTTTTTGAACTGCAACAATGATATATTAAATTTAAAGCCCCATGTCAGTGCTTCCTGGCTTAAATATATATATATAAATATTTTTTAATGGGCTGGTAACTTCCCCATGTTACACTTAATACAATTTATCAACTGGTCTTTTGTTTTGGCACTAAGAGCTAGATTTAGTTGTTCAGCCTTAAGCTGCAATATGCATTACAATATTTGTCTTGAGACAGAATGTAATGTACTGTATGTTGTTAGTTCCGCCTTCCTTCCCCTTAGTTGGTCACATTCCCTTTATAGCATTTGTGACTAGTCTTAAAGCGTAACTCTCGCCAAAATGCAACCTAGGGTCTTTTTGTGAATGTACCCGAGTCAAACTTTCGTTTAAAAGCATATTTAGGACAGAAACGCCACTTTTAAGATTTACCGTATTCAAATTTTTCGGTCAAATGACCTTTTGAATCGGAGTGCTAGGGGCACTTTTATGCTAGCCTCAAAATAGCTATTTTTAAAACACTAAGAAGGCTCGACACAACATGAAACTTTGCCTCAAAGTATCACCATGGGCTCTACACCTTAACGAAAGCATTGAGAACATTGTTTATGTACCCAGAGTTTAATAAAAAGAAAGGTTTTCAACAACCCACTGTAGCTGTTGTTGTTTACGCTATCCGCCATTTTCCCAGTCAAAAATAGGCGATCTCTGAATGCGAATGAACGGACTCGATAGAAGGAAATGTCATTCTCATTCTCATGTCATTCATTCATGAGGCTCCTTTTTCAACTACAAGGTCAATATTGTGTTTCACTAACGACAAAACAACGAATTATCTGTGCATTTATATGGAACTAAGCTTTAGGAGCTTTCCATCTTTACTCTCCTCCCTCGACTATTTTTGACTGGCTCGATGGACGGCGACCGGAAAAACAACAGCTGCAGTGAGTTGTTCAAAACCTTTCTTTTTAGTAAACTCTGTGTACACAAACAATGTTCTCAATGCTCAAGTTCATGTGTAGAGCCCCTGGTGATACTTCGAGCAAAGTTTCATGTTGTGTCGATCCTTCTAGTGTTTTAAAAATAGCTATTTTGAGGCTATCATAGAAGTGCCCCTAGCATTCCTATTCAAAAGGCCATTTACAAAAAACGAGAATACGGTAAATCTTAAAAGTGGCGCTTCCGTCCTAATTATGTTTTTAAATGAAAGTTTGACTCGGGTACATTCACAAAAAGACCCTAGGTTGCATTTTGCCGAGAGTTACGCTTTAAAGGAAACGCTTTGATATTATTTTTCTCATTGTCGTCATTGTCAACATACACCAATAATAAGTGCACGGCTGTTTTTCGGAAATAATCTAGCCTTTTGTAAAGCCAAGCTCATTACTGTAACACCTTCAGTAGGAACGAATGAGCTTGGGGCCGATAGTCACAGAAAGGGTAGGGAAGTCAAAAAGTATCACACACTATTGGCTTTGGTCTTTTCAGGCGATATGTTGACACTAAGAAAAATATAGAAGATCGCCACAGCTTTTAATAAACTGTATACATAAAAAATAGTATCAATCTTTATACTGAGGAAAGCAGCATAACACAAAAGATGACATTCACCTTGTGTTTACCAAGCTTTCTCTACTACCCGTTTAGTTTCCCACCAGCGTGGTGCTCTGACTTCCAATGTGTTTGATAGACACAATGAAGCTCACTGCTGCCATCACAAAAAACAAACCCTCCCCAAAATGTCCCAATCATTGAAATACCAGTTTAAGGTCAAAGGGATTTACACATAAACACTGATAATGTTTGATATTGCACTTTACACTGCAGCAGTGGCTTGTCAACTCATGTCTTAGTTGAATGACATACTGTACAATTAAGCAATACACAATTTGATAACTCATTAAATATGTTGATCCTTTTAATTAAAACTACCTGAAATTTGCAGGTTACAGTGTTCACAAATTAAAAAAAAAGTTTTGTTATGTACAAATTGGACATTTCTATTGATTAAAATATAATTATTAAACCAATAATGAAATTGCACCCCCACTGTTTACTAGTTATTTATTGTTCATGTGTTGCTTCTTGCAGTTTTACATCTACAGGTGCCTCTCATGTTGTTGCCTCTGAGATGTCTAACTCAAGAGCTGAGGTGAATCTGGGATGATGGTGAGGAAATGCGCTGCCTGTGGCACGCAATAGCAGCACACATTCACCATGCTGCAGTTTAGAATATAAAAACAATTATTTTACAAATATATTTAGCATGGTGGGTAATGATCTCACTGTGTCAAGCTGCCATGGTACATAAACCCGGCATCACAGTTTAATACTCAGGTTATGAGTAACATCATCAGATGTAAGTGTGCCCTGGTGTGCATGTAAACAGTCTTTGTCTCGCCCGCACACACACTGTCACTGTGTCACATTTGTTGTAAATACACTCATGCAAACAAAAAATTTTTTCTGTCACACACACACACACACACACACACACACACACACACACACACACACACACACAGGCATGCACACAAAAACAGAAACACTCATCCACTGATTGGCTGTAGCATGTGGGTCTGGCTGCTGTAAGGGTGGGGTAAAACCTGGAGCTGAATGGGAGGATGTAGTGCCTTCTATGTGACCTTGCTGGTGACATCAGAGCGTAGTCTATGCTGTGTGCAGGCAGAGACAGACAGCTTCAGACTGACACACACACACACACACACACACACATAAACACTGCGCTGAAAAAGGAGCAGAGCATGGTTACAATACTGAGTCTTATTTCATACTTTCCAGTGGTAACACTTAAATTGACATTTTCTGTTCCCGCCATTCCATAAATGGAAGCCTCCATTTAATTGCTTTCATATGGTTAATCCAAATTAAGCATGCCCACAAAATAAAATATTCCATTTCATTTGGATAGCTGGTGATTCCAACAAATCTTTCTTTTCCTTCTCCGTGTGCTTTCAATACCACGGCACTTCTGAATGAATAACTTCAAACCCTGGAAAAGACCCAATTTTTGGCAAAACTGTTTGTACAAGACAATCCTCTATATTTGCCATGGCGTGAATGCTGAATACAGCAGTATTGAAGTGCTACAGTGGCTTAGAGAAAGTACATTTCAGTTGGAAAAAGTTGCTTAATTGAACCAGATACCCTATTGTGTAACATTCACATTCCATCTCTTAAACCAAAAGAGCAGAAATGAATGTGTGAAACAGCCGAAAGAATGACAGAATTATCTTCATGTCGGAATTCTTGTGACTCTTTATGCCTGCATATTTATCTCAGCAGTGGTCCGTTACATTTCCTCCTTCATAATCAGTGGTGAAGAGGGAATAACAGCTGCGTTCATTAAAATCAAACAATTTCTTTATTCTTGCTCTACTGCTGTGCGCTTTGTTTGAGGGATTTAAAAAGAAGTATAGATACTCCAGAAAAAAAGTGTATAGATGTTCTGGAGAAGTACTTTAATCCCATTCAGTTATTTTTAACTTATTTCATAACAGTCAGGCTTCCTAGGCTGCTCTGGGTGGGACATTGTTTAAGTGTCTCTGCAGTGTCTCATTTGATCATTTTGCTGCACAGTTAATGTCACTTAAGTAAACTGAATGCTGGAAAAACTGAGCCAGATGTTGGAGTAACTGAAGACAAGACCGACTACAGTTCACAGATATTTAGAGTGCCTGTCTTTAGTTCCAAGCTTTAAACTATCAGTATTAGTTCTGCTGTCAGCTCTGTCTTTACTCTTACAGGCAAAAAGTGGGGGGCCTTTTTTCTCCTCACAACAGGACCTGTACTGTCACACAGGGAGTGCTACCACTACTCAAAAAGGGACAGGGCCTTTGAGTCGGAAAGTACTCCCTCCATCCCCTCATTTTCTCCCAGCGACACAATGGATTCCCATAGGCTTCCATTGATTCATGTGCTAGTGTTGATCGAGGCCAAACCGATATCCTCTTCTTCAGTGTACTGTGTAAGTCTGTATTGCCTTTTAACCTGTCTACTGAAAGATTTCCCTGGTTTGGAGTCCTAGGCATACTCACTGATAAAATAGAAAGGCAACCCTTATATTCTACACAAAACTCCTTAATTCCAACCATAAAATCATCCCTGTTAGCACAAACATTTAGCCAGTATTTAAACCACGGGAGGCGTGTAGCGTCGAATGAGAACAGGGTAGCAGGGCTAGACAGGTTCTCTCCTCTTATAATGAGAACAATAAGAGACATAGTATGTATCTTTACTAAACAACCTTGGATTGTTAAATTGTTGAGACATCCTACCGTCCCACTGTAAAAGGGTTAGGGATTTTGTGCAGACAATTCGAAGAGAACGCCGGCGAGCCAGTCTCTGGGTGATTCAGTTTGTTTCAAGTTCAAGTCAGGACACACTTCGACAGCTGGCTCTACGGGAGCTCTTGTGCAATTATCAACAGCAACAGCAGGAAAGTAGAGAAGGGGCCAAACTTTATGTCATCCAATGGGAGAAAACCACAGCCAAATCCATTGAAATTTACGATGAAGTGTACTTGAAGAGACCATCTCAATTGAGCAAAAATCAGCTGCAGTTGAATTATGTTTGAGGGATTATTCGAAATCCCCAAAATGAATTACACATGTGACGGGGTATTTTGATGAAAAGTCTCTGCGGCATCTTGATATTTCCAAACAGTTACACTAGGGATGCACCGATTCATCAGGTGATACAGATGTTCTCAGTGTTGACTGCCATCGACCTATCGGCAAACAAAATGACATTAACCGATGGGTGTGGCCGATGTTTATCGGTTGTGTTGCATCAATATTGCGCTGGCTAAATGTTGTGTTGGTTATTTGCGGTTGGACATGGACAGCAGCTGCTGATTAGAAGAAGCAGCCACTTGCTGGACACAGCTCTGGCATGACATAAGAGGACAACAGGTGCCATGCACACGTGGTTTGTTTACAAATAAAAGTGAAAGAAAATGTTGGCCGTGTGCTATTAGTATTAGCATGTCCCAGAGAAAGATCAGTGATGTTGTATTCTCTATTAAAATCACAAGAGGTGAAAGATAGCCCTATTAATGTTTTTAATCGCTTTTACATTCATTTCACAAAAAGAACGTTTTAGTTGGACTATGTAAGTACTGAAGGCTAAAAAGGCTTTTAAAGCAGTTATTTAAAAAAAAAAAAAAGTTTTTTCATTTGAACGGTTATATTAAAGTGTGTTTCATAATTCTGCATGGTTGAATTTGTGCTCATTTAAAGATAGTGTAATGGAATGCTGAATGACTGAAAAACAGATCAGTTTTCTTTTTTTATTAAATACAGATTTGTTTGTTTCCCTCGCACAATAGGGGGAATAATTACAACAACAAAAACATCGGTATCGACATCGGCTATCAGCCAAATTGTTATTTTAAAAATTGGTACCAGTATTGGCTTAGAATTTCACAATCGGTGCATCCCTAAGTTCCGCCTTTAAAACCGATAAGTGTAATTGCCTTACATTAACTCATCGTAGATCGAGAAAAGGCAGCACAAACTTTGGAGGGCTCTTATCTAGTGGGGCTGCGTAGTAGAGTAACAGCAGCTGAAAGCCATCTGCTGTGGAGGAAGAACTGGCTGCCTTAACAAGTAGGCAAACTGTCAGAGAGGATTAATGCTCTACCTTAAACCTGAGTTAATAATAAATGGGCTGTTTACTTGTTCAAGGGGGAGGCCATAGATAATAGCACTCAAAACCCCTCCTCTTACTGCCAAAAAAATAAATTCTGGTTAAGTGGGGACCTGCCTGCATTGTGGCCTCCAGTTCCCCAATCATTATGAACAAAACAAGAGTTTTACTCTCACTTACTAATGGAAAAGGTCAGATTGTATGCAAGTGTATGCCACATTTTGAAGAACCTTTGGGGTATTCTGTTCAGTGTCAGTAATTCTCCGGGCTGGACAGGGCCTTCTCAAAGCATAAAGTTCATGGAGAGAATTTAAAAAAAATCTTTGTCCTTTTTATTTTTTTGACCGTAGCAAACATATGCAATTTGATCATGATGGAGTCATTACACATGACCACCAGCACGGCACCCAGCACTGTGAAACCCCCAATAAAAGGGCTTCAAAAAAATGCTGAAGGCGCCTTCAAAACTGGCAATGTGCATCACCTTTTTAGCTGCTGATGCATGCAAGAAAATGTGGGAAAGAAACCCCTGAGAAGGAGTCAAAGAAATGTCTTCTTCTCTCCCCCTCTCTCCTTCGCTCCTAGAGGGCTGTATTAGCCCACGGTGGGGATTTAACTAATGAGCCTAGCTGCTCTCCACTGAGGGCATCCCAAGACAGCCTTTCTCCTACAATTGGTTCCAAAGGGTTTAAATGCGCTGGTCGTTGCAAAGCTCCACTCTGTCCAGGAGATTATAAGGTAAGAAAATAGATGGAGGAGATGTAGTAGAGGGGTAACTTTTCACATTATTTGCTGTTATGATGATTGCTGAGCATACACGGACATGCGGGTAAGTCAATACATTTGATGCCTGGACAATTTTGCACCTACATATCTGATTTCAATCACCGTTTTGGATGCATCATGAAAACAAACTGATCGCAAAAAAATCTCATCTCTAAAGTACTGTATGCTTTATATTAAGCAAGACGGAAGTCTTGAGAAAGTGAAGTTAATATTCACTTATGTTAAAAAGAAGAGCAATTCTCATTGTTGGACATGAAGATTTACTCTTCATGCCCAAAGTCCTTTACTACCTTGTGTAATTACTTCTTGGATCTACTGAGGCTGAACAGCAACGGCACATATTGTATAGCCAGTGCTTCATTTCCTGGCCACTAGAATGTGACTGTACTAAGGTGAAATAAAATCCTTCAGCTTCACTCTAGAACCATGAATTTAAGTATTTCTAGTAACTTTCTGCTAATGTGTGCATTGTGGATAATTTTGAGGATCATTCCAGCACTATTAAATTAAGCTATTAAAGCTGCAATCATAGATTTGTTTGTTTGGCCACTTGGAGGCAGCAAGCCAAGCTGTAAGCATAAAGAGGGGGGGGGATCACTTTGTAAAGTTGATATAGCAAGTGTTTTAACAAACATTTGCTTATTTATACATCAAGCAGACACAAAGCAACATTAGAATTCATTTGGAGTTGTGTTTCTTTCCACCTGATGAATTTAAGTCCAATATTCACCTACTTTTAGCTCTGATTTGGTCTCCACTGACTTTTCTCTGTCTGTTGTTTTGTACTGGGCAAGGATAGTACAGTTTAGGAAAGCTTTTTTTGCGGAAAACAGCTACAGCAGCGAGTTTGATGAGAACGGTGAGAGCAGACCAAAACAGTAAATGTGTGGGCCGTAAAACTATAACAATTAGCTAATAGATGCTAAAATGCTACATAGAGCTTAAGGGAACAGCAGAGTTGGGTAATTTTTCTCTGCAACTTTTTCACTACAGGCAACCCCTTTCACGTTACAAGTAATAATTTGATCCACTGTTAAATATTGATTAGTGCACCTTTAAGGATTAAACAGAGCCATGTTTTAGGGTGTGTTGCAGGTGTGTACTTGACTGACTGGTATATCGCAACTGTGATGGCTGCTGCTTCTTTATTCCACCTCAGCTCTAATCAGACTTTGCATCAGAATTTTACCTAAGAAACAAGGCAGCAAATCCATTCTTCAATTTCATTCATCACAGCCATATTCTTTTTTTTACAGTCTAGGAAGTCATCCCATGTAATCAATGTCAAAGATGCAATGTTGTTTAAGATGGACCTCATTTCAGGAGGTAAACGTGCACCAAACAACAGTTCCTTCACTGCACACACTGTAGATTATTACTGATTTGGGGTGTTTATGGATGATAAAATAGTTGCAAAGGTTGAGACTGGAAAGAGGGTTAACAATGTCAGCAGGCACAGATCAAATGTCAGATTATTATCAGTATCCCATTCAAGCTAACAAACAGCTACAACAAGTTATGAATTGAGTTATTTTGTGGGAGAGTAAAATGCCTGAAAAGTGTGATACCATTTGTCTGCCATTGTAAACATGCAAATGCAATGCTGCGCTGCACCTCATCTCTGTTCTGAGTGGCACTGGTGCACTCTGCTTGCTGGTGGTGACCAACACAGATGGGTTACACTTTGAAAATCTGAACAGGCGCTCTCAGAATATATTTTACAAACTTGATGTTTGGGTGCAAGCAGCAATGATATGACGCCAAATTATACCCCTAAGGTCCTGTAATTTTATAAGAACACTAAGCATTCTACATGTGATTCCTGAGATTAAATGGAAGATATTTTTTCACCAAAGCATCCATCTTGACAAAGACCAATTCATCAGAAGGATCTATTTCAATCTTGTTTCCAATGTGCAAACAAAACCTGCTATAATCCTGACTATGGCTCGTGTGTGTAAGGATTGGATTCTCTTGACTGTTCCTGCAACATGAACAGCTGACAAAGAGTTTACCACAGCGGATTAACTACTGCTTTTCAAGGTGTTTTTCCACATCAAAACTGTCATTTTTGGCAGTCGACCAAAGAGCATGGGTGTGGCACGCAGCAAATCTCTTTCTCTTACAAAATCCCCCTTGTGATGGTCGAGCCCAACATGATAACTTGTCTAACAGCAAGCAAGGTAAGCACTTACATTGAGTATGGAGTAGATGAAAACTGACACTCACCCTGATTACTCTGTGTATACAAAGCCAGTGAATGTATAACCCTGAAGAATCAGAAAGGAAGTGCACTGATCGTAAGGACAGATGTGAATTCATCTTCAACATCACCGTGCAATCACAGCTGACTTTATCCAAGTTGAACTGCAACGTGGGTGTGTCCCTGAGCAGAGATGTCTATTCAATAGCTACTGCTTTGTTTTCATGACAACCAATAATAAATAAATCTTGAACAATGACTCATTCTTCGCAAGCTCGAAGCTTGAGTTACTCAACCTCGTGGCTGAGGTGATAGCTCAAAAAAAACAAACCGAAGTGTTTAGGCTGTCTCCTCAACAAACTAGAAACAAGGGAACATAATCCCTTTTCTCAAGACTGGTATCATTTTCCCAACAAAGCCAGCAAATGGGTATCTCCTCACTTTCCTCTGCTCCTCTTCCTCCTATTAGGCATGCAAGGGACACTCATTTGCAACACAGAAACGACGCCGTTCATATCACCCTCAACTGCTAATTCTCAGAGGTCTATGTGGCGTTATAAATCATTAAGACAGACACTCCTCAGAGATGCTATGGTGGTCATATACCTCTTGCACCAAAATGCATTTGATTTCATTTGTGTTATGCTCTTGTCTTTGGCAAACTGCATAACAAGCGGGGTGATGTTAAATTTAACACCTTGTTTGGATCATTTGCATTATATTCAGCTAATTTACACACTATAGCGAGATCTGCAAAATGAGTGTTGGCCAGGGACGTTTATCAGATTAAATGATACATAACATGTCACTTGAGTCATTTACAATCTAAAGATTGATGAACAAACAGAGTACATTCAGCCTAATTGCGGATGCTTATAGGTGTGCCTTCCATCTGCAGCACATACAGTGATGCTATATGGAGGATGCTCATTGTGAGAGGACTATTGTTCTACTGCTAATCCTGGCTCAGCTTCTCAACCAACCAGCACTGGAGGCTTAAATGCAGCAGCTCTTTAAATTTTCCACTTTGTGCTGCCGTTGTTGTGCTCTTCTCGTAAATAATACCAACAGACTCAAGTAACAGGCCTGCTATTGAATATGAAGCATGCCTGTTAAAATGCATTGTGACTTGCAAATTAAGTTTTCTTTTTTCCTCCTTCCTTTGGACTGGCTCTTGTTGTCTGCCAGGAGATGTGCAGTGGCAGAGATATGACTCTGGTGTCGAAGAGCACATCAAAGACGGTGCCTATGAGAGGTCTGCTTTACCTTTGAAACTAGAATAGGATTGGAGGCTGCGCCAGCTCTCTGCAGGCAAGACTCAGGCTGATCAGAGGCTGCCCAGCGCAGCAAATGCAGCAGCAGTGGGCACAAACACTCGTACTATAGTCAGTTTCAAAGGAGCCCTCTACCCAACACTGATAGCCTACACACAGAGTGAGCGCAAGCTTTGCCACAGAGGGAAACTGAGAATGCATGCCAAAGCACAACACCCTGCAGAGCTAAGGCGGTGTCATATGGAACAAAGTTACTGATTCAACAGTCTCTCCCATAGTTCCTCCTAAATACTGCATTTTCCACTACGCCAAACGAGCATGAGGAGAAAAGATAAGTGCATACTTGAATACTGTCTCTCAGAGGGAGTTTTAGAGTGTCCACAACATTATTCAGAAAAACAAATCAAACACACACCTTTTATGTCTGCACCGGCCAATGGGAATCGGATAGCAGAGATAAATTCAGCTTGCTCCTCTGACCTGTTCCCAGGGATTGATTCAATTAAAATTAGCTTTATGTTTTTTTTTTTTTTGCCAATCCTTCCTTCCACTTCTTCTGCACAAAATATTAATTACATGAAACAGTCTCTCAGTTAATTGTTCAGCAGCAGAGCATTTCACAGAGCCGCAGCTGAAGCCTGGGAGATGAAAACAGGATGGAGATGGGGGAGGATGTGAGGGGTTTGGGTAAGGGGAAGGAGGCACTAATGCTTTTCCACTGTCACTGGACTGTAAAACGCAGATGGGACCCCCATCATGTGCTGCTTGCTCAGCAGAGACACAACCACCTTTATAACTATTAAAAAGTTCACATCTATTCTTAATTATTATTATTCATGCCAACAACTTATATTAGTTAGCTGCCTTACATGCTCAGAGAGAGATAATGCTGGCATTGAAATGATATTTAACTGCAAGTAGTAGTAGAGTAAATGCTACGAAGCTCATTCCTCCTCCTAAAAGTCTGATTTTAGTTTCAGTAACGTAATAGAGTCCCTAATCATAGCGGATACTCTTGTCACTTCTTAGCAACGTGATTGTTTTAAAATCATTTGGCAAATTATCTCGCAAAATGTGCGTGGGCAGAAAAGTGTTTATGAGCACAAACGATTATCAGGTTAAGCAGAAGAAAGCCATGAGCTGGCGGTTTGCTTGCTTTGTAATCTCTACCCCCATATCTTTTTAACAAATTTAGTGTGGACTCCACAGCTTACAAAAAAAGGACCGTACTCTGGCAATAGCCTACCAATTAAACAGATAATTATGCAAATGTAGCCTTTACTTAGTCAGCGAGTGGGCAGCAGCAGCAGCAGCCAGCGCTTTCTACAGGGCAAAGGCTACAACTGCACTCACACAGGAAAGTCTATAGTCGCGCAACATACTCATGATCTAGCATCCCTTTCATTTACACACACACTTGCACACACACTTCACCTGTAATTATCAGAAACAGGAAGCTTACAAGCCAAAGTCAATGACCACAGGGAGAAAAAGAGACACGGCTGCTGACTGTGCATGAATAACATTTGAATGCTACAGTACTGTAACTGTGTAGTGAATCAGTAAAGGCTGTTTTCAGAACTGATAAGGCACTTTTTTTTCTCTAATGTGTATTATTATTTGTGTCAATTTGTCAACAGCAAACCACTGTAAACAAAGCGGAATTGTAAAGTGACAAAAGTGCCAATGCAGTTTTAGTATGAAAGCAGCCTCATTAGTATTGGATGTATCGCCGTTTTAAGACGCCTGCCAGATTGAGCGGTTCTGGAAGCGTACCGAGCCATTCAAGATGCACACCACAACAAAATGCTAATGGGAGACACAAAGCACTGTGCTGACAGGATTTTGATACGGGGATTGTTAACAGTCAGAGAGGGAGAGAGAGCGAGAGAGAAGGCTGGATGCCTGAGTGCTCTAATCCCACCTGCCTCTCTATACACTGGGGGGAAAGAGACGAAAGCAGCCCCCAGGAAGTTCAATATCAGCATCTGCTTGACCAAATCTCAGCCCCCTCGATGAGAAGCAGTGTCTCTGTGGCAAGGTGAAGCAGCATGGCTCAAGGAGCGGAGGGTTAGGCCAGACTCTCCAGGCGGACCTCACAGCACTTCGCTGAAACATTCATGAGGTTGTCAGCATGGAGGCACAGAGACAGAGGCCAGCGTCTGATCCATGGGCAGAACCCCCTGCCTGAACTGGACCCCCAGCTGCTAATTCACCAGGGTGAGTGTGACAAGCCCTCTCACATAGCCCATCAGCCACCAGCTGCGGGGCTCTGTTGGGACTCTGGTGGGCTCTGCAGGTACTGGCCACTAACCAGGTCCCTCCTGGGAGTGGTCTGGTAGCCACGCTGAGGTGCTCTTTAAACTAAAAGGACTCACACTCCAGAGGTGGAGGTTGGGGCTTTCCTTTGCTACGCATGTGTTTGTTCCTTGGTGACTAACAGAGGGCTGCTTGTGCCTGCGGAAAAGACACGGTGAAGCTGACATGTTTAGATTGGAGAGCAGTCAGGCCTGTCTACTTAGTCGCAGTGAAGCGACAAGGGCCTGCTATAGAACTAATACTGACAGAGGAAAAAGGAAATAGACTGCAAATACCAGGATGTTTTCATACTGTAGCTAGGTGCTTATGGATACTGTTAGAACACCAGAAAGGTCAAACACTTACAGTAACCTGGCAGTAAAGCTAACTGTTCCTGAACTCAAAACCAAACCTTCCTACCCAGCTCTGAGAGCCTCTACTATTGATTCTTTTGAACATTTTTTCCCCCAAAAAACGTCTCCATCAGTGTCATAACTAGTGATCACTTGTTACACAATTTGTGGGATGCCAAATCATTTACTCTAGTTTCCACAGTTTACCTGACCTTGTTGAATAGACGTGCCAGACATGTCAATTACAGTAACATGAGTCATTTCTGCCTCCACACCAACAGCCAACTCTGAATGTCTACCACTCGGCTTTGCCTTCTTTTCTTCCTTATTACAATAATTCTATTTAAAGTGGAAGTGCCACAAAGCAACAAGCAGTAAAGGCACGCCTGGACTCACACTGTGTTGAAAATGCATCTAAATAAAAAGTAGAGGAAGCGGCATTGCTGCAGCTGTGAAGTGATTTTTTACCAATGGTTTGGCATTAGCTTGAAAGAGAAAATAAAGAGAAAAAACAATTGATAGATTTACTTTATCATGAAAATAATCGTTATTTACAGACCAACTAAAACAAATTGTTCTCACAATTGAATCTAAATTCTTTCAAATAAAAAACATACAAACATACACAAAAAACAGATGTTGGTGTTTAACCAACAGATTTTGAACTCAAATGATTTCATGTGCTGTATGAATACATAGTACACAATACATTCAGTAGACATGTGCAGTTCAGTAACAACAACCTCAGAGCAGAGGTGCCCGACAGAGCAAAGCACACAGTAAAGTATAAAAATCACAGCGTCTCCGTTACCTTGCCACCACAACACTGCATGACAATCACAGCATTACAGACATAAAGTTGGGCTGTGTTAATTTGAGCACTACATATCCACAGGCAATCTGCAGAAAGACACCAATTACACAGAGTTTTAAAGTATCTAATTGAGGCCCTTCAGTCTGAATATGTTATTGCCAGTTCTGATTCAAGGATGAAGACAACATGCTTGGCTGAAGCCTGCTGCTTACTCTTCAAGGGATATGTGGTGTTAATAGGATGGATGCTCAGCCTTTGGTTCAGCGTCCTCCTACTGAACCAGCACGCCACAGGGTGATAATCCTTATTTTGTTGCGCTGGCTTATTACAATGCTAGCAGTAAATTTTGCATTTAACCACAGGCCCTAGCTGCTTGATGTGAGAGCAACCCTCTGGAGGGAGTGTCAAGTCTACAGCATATCATGGAATGGCCTATTATGCTGTTAAGAAAACTTTTTAAGTTAAAAAATTATGCTTGAAAAAAAAAAAAGCATTACGATTGAGGAAAACTGCCTAGAAAATGTTCTATTTTTCTATTTGATGAATAATCATCTTCATACCGCATTCTGATGTTGTATTACACTTAAAATAAGAACTTTTGGGTGTAAATGCAAACCTTTTAAGACGGACAGGACTTGAAAGGACACAAGGCTGTGATGAATGTGAATGACTTCTAGGACTTGAATCAAAACTAGTCTAAATTGGAGTGCTGATGAACTTGGTTGGCCTTTCATTTTTACTTCCACTGCACCACCAATGCAATGCTTTGTCCACAGACTCGGGTATGGGTCACACTGATTTCCATGACTCTAACTCCAAAAACAGCCACCAGACTCTCATTAGGAACCCTATGCTGGAGAACATGAATAATGCACCACACTTCGAACACTAGCCAACGTCTGTACATTCACCAGTGTGTTTGATCTTGTCAAGTTTAGCTCACATTTCTTCATTTATTCTGTGGCGTTTAACTAAGCAAGTTCCCCGAATGCACACAAGGGTGTCGCAGGCAGTCCCTGGTATTTGAAGGGTATAAATATGGGAACGTTTGAAGATTAACCCAAAAGACTAATGCCGCTGTAACACTTGCAACGGGTAGATCAGCTAATGAGAAGCCAGCCCTGGTCTTTGGCATCATAAACATTTTACCAAATGTATTCCAAAGCCCCCTGGAAAAGCATCTTGAGAGTTCTTCCCCTTATGCACTGTACTTCATCTCATTACTAGAAGGAGTCAAAAACATCGGCAGGAACTTTGAAGCTCTGAGCTCTTCTGTGAGCCAGAAGGCACAGAGGTGAGAGTGGGCATATTAAAAAAATACAAAAATAAAAACTCAAAATAGTCCCTCCAGTCCACCGACTGAGGTGTTAAAAAATACGAAATGAACTGCAAGTACATATACACCCAACAAGTGTTACAAAAGTTAACTTTTAAATGAGATTACTCAGTGTGGTTTGAGAGTGTATACAAAGGATCACACATATTGTAGCAAACTATTTATCATGTCTTAGTTTCTCAATGACTGCTAACTGGATCTAAATACAAAGAAAATAATTGAAACTTAAACTTACAAGACACAGTTGTTTGCTTTTATTTTTTTATATACCTCTTCACTGTATGTTAAGCCATGCAAAAAGCCAGAGCATAATTAAGGACACACAACCCTGTTACTAATACATTGATCTAAATATTGATCAACTGACAATGTGGAATGATCGTCATGAAATAGTCCAATAGTTCATTCCAAACAATTTGCAGTGAATTGTTAATATTAAACAATATGAATCAAGATGTAACATTTAAGCACATCATCTCAGGGAAAGTCCAAGCCATTAATACCAAGCCAGCATGTTACAAGCCCGCTGATTTAAAAAGACTTGAGCAAAAAAGGGGGAAATAGGCATGTCAAGCTTAGCTTTATTGAAGGTCAGAGTAGCCTACTTGCAGTGTTGGCAATCTTCCCCTTAAGTCATTTAGCTTTAATTTCCACATCTGATATCACAAAACGTGCTCCCTGTAAGAGGGATAAGCTTAGCATTGGCCAGAGCTAAAAATAATAAGTCTTAGATGTTAAGAGACCAAGGTTTGTTCTCCCAAGTCATTAGCTGAGATAGCCGTTATACTGACTTTTATTCCCTGAGAGGAGCGCAGGAGGAATGGTGCACTGCCCGCACTTGCTTTCAAAGTCATTCCAAAGAATTTGTTCTCCTCGATATAAAACAAGAATTTCCAAGAAACACCATTACAAAATAATCGTAAAGATTACCGACACGATCAAGGTTTTTTCTCATTCGAGCATGATGCCAAAATAATGCTGTTACAAGTTACTTATTTAGTCACCGAGTCAGAACCTATCAAGTCAATTTAATGATGATTATCCGTGTACCCTCCCCAATGGATGACAAGCTGCATCAGCTGCATAAAGATAAGAGCATCTTTAATGCACACTGGGGAGATGCTATCAATGCCCCTGTGAAAGCAAATATGAGAAAGTTCAGCAGAATTACCAAGTACTCATCGAAGAACTCAATTACAGTAAACAAGAATAGTTAATTTGTTGCCAGCAGATAATCAAACCGGATTAAGCTGATAAAAACTGATTTTAAGGTGCCGTAGCAGTGGATGTAGTGCATGAGCCAAAATGTTTCCAGTTTGATAAGACAGCCAGCTCCTCCTTAAAGCAACACATTGGTATATTTGATACACAGTCACTCATCCTGCCCCTTTGACAGCAATGAAGGTAAAAAAGTTAGGGGCTATAAAAATTATATACATGACAACGGCATTTCATCATGTGTTGTACCAGCTCCCAGATACTGGTTAGCTCAGGACCCAGAGGAGCTTCTGTATCTCCATGATAAACTCATCTGGCATGATTTATTAACTAGTGAATCACACTCTGCTCTCGCTCCGTAAAGCAGACACACACACACACACACACACACACACACACTACAACTTCTCTGGAACAGTAAGCCTCTCCACAGGGACAGTCAAAGTCATTAGCACCTCCAAACTTTCTCCATGCTAATTTTTGCTTTGATATACTGGGTAACTCATTTAAAACATAGTTCAGAAACAGTGTGCTAATGTTTAAAACTTTCAAAACCGATACAACTTATTTTCACATAACAGCACTCACTCACAAATTGTGCAAACTTTAATAATGTTTCTTGGAAAACCTCATCTTTCAAGTTTCACAGTTCAAAACAAATCATGACTTCTTTCACTTTTAACTCCTTGCGTCTTTCTGTGGATTCAGGGTTGCCTTCCCTCATCAGCACGATGCTCTACTCTGGCCAAAATGACCTTGTGGAGGTTAGGCTAAGGCAGCTGTCTTATCACATCGGCCCTACCCTGGTCTCAAGCGGTCCATCGAGTGCACTGCTGGCACCTGACTGCACAAAGAATGCTGGCATCATTTCATTCTTTGAGCCTCCATCTGCCACGACTCTGACCAAGGGGCTACTTCTTATTTTAGACCATCTATTCACATCCTCGCGTCCGTGTCCGCTCATACAGACCCCCACCGGCCCATCACCCCCGTCCCATTTACCCCTCACATCCACTCTTCAAATGCAAAACTTGGGCTCCCAAGGCGGAGTGAGCCTGAACTCTATGAAGTAGACTGGAAACATCCGTGTCCTTTCCCAAACTTTGTCAGGTGAAGGATAGTGGTTCTGCTCTAATGGACAGAAGAGCAGCTTTGCCCTCACACTTACACAGCACTTTAAAAGGAAATCCCAGACAGCCGGTACAAAAGCAACATTCAGACAGACTTGCCACTTTGTAATGAGTACAATTTATTAATGAAGTGGTCATTTCAACAGCTAAAAAACATGTTAAGAGTTTACAGCTGGGCACAACCTGGCAATTCAATATACTTATTATACTTTTTTTTTTTTCTCATATTTTAATTTAGTAAAACAAATTAAAAGCTATACAATCACTGATTAACAGTTTGAGTATCTTAAATATTCACATCTTACACAGTACAGCACAGATTTCTTTATACCAAAAATGCTTAAAGTGAGAAAGATATCCTGCCGTCTACCCAAAGAACCACATTTCTCAGTATCACTTCTTTACTTATGCTCATTCATTGTTGCTGTTCATTCCCACACATACATACATACACACATTTAAAAACAACACACACTGAGCATGTGGTGCTGGCTCTGTTAGGAAATGCATCACATCATTTTCTTGACTACTGTTACTGCCTAACACACCAGGCTGGAGACCACAACATCTGTAATGATGGATGGCCTTCATATTAAAAATATGAAAGTAACCCCAAAAGAAATACATTCAAAGTGACATCTATGTGTTACCGAGGGGGAATGGTTGCCCATAATTGACTTCATATGCAGCTGGAGTGAGATCTGGCGTGCAGCTGACAGCTCAGTGGAGATAGTACATTTTATGTGCTGTAGAGGATGATGGACTGTGGAAGCCAGATATTTGGTAAATGGCCTTGGTGTATTTTAATTTCACATTGAATATTCTTTTTTAACAGGCATATCATGCTTATCTAGAAATGGGCTTGAGAATAATTGTTTTTTAACAGTTTTCACGCAAAGATACACACATAACATAAGAGTCAGTCATATAAAATATAAAGTTGTAATTTCGATCTGACAACTTCTGACATGTGTATGCTTCAACATTGTTGCTTCTGTAACCACCTTGTTGGCTGGGCTGGTACGTGCATAAACTCAGAGCCAAGTAGTGAAAGATTGCCAAAGAAATGTCTGGCAGAAAAAAATATTTCTCTCCTGCTGGATGAATCTCCACGGTAGAAAAGTACACCTGAGGCCACTACTGTACCAGAACAGTTGACTTTGACTTTTTTGTGTTTGTAGTCTCACAGGTGGGACCAAATTAACTGTAATCATACCGACTTCTAAATTAATAAACCTCCGTAAGCACAAGCAACATAAAAACTTTATATCGGAAGGTTTTCTTCATTTGGTATTCATCCAAATGATGGGCAACAGTATGTAGCTCAACTCTACCTACAAATGACGTATTGGACAAAGCCATATTGAGCAGCTTGTTGCTTGAGTATTAAAATGTAGTCCACTAGGAAAGACAAACATTTTGAACTTTTGGCTTTGGAGCTTTTGTTCCTCGTGTCCCTTGGCTGCACTGTGCTAGCATATTGTCTATTCGCCAATGTTTACAGAAGACAGGACTAATGTAACTAGTAAATCTGAATTGTTCGGTGTTTTAAGATTACTCCCCAGAGTGCATCACAGCCCCACGTCGTTAGTTTGGAATTTAAAGGAGGGCGGATTAATAAATCACAATCCTGAACTCAGCACTCCTCAGTCACCTTTTTTGTTGTATCTAACACCCCAATTCCCGGCAGGCTGGGCACACAAAGGCATGTAAGATCTGTGCTGCTCAAGAGAAGGGAAACAAACAGGTGGTGTAAACCTCGGCGGGCCCAGCATCTCTGTAAGAAGCCTCCCTTACTCTGTCCTATCAAAGCCGGTTGTGAGACCTTACTGCAGTTTCCTGATAGTCCCTTGCTATGCACACTTAGCAGCCTCTGGGAAAAGCACTCCAGGTGCTCATTGACTTGCATGAAGGCTGACTTTAGTTCTCACGCTGGTGCATCCGAAAGACTGATGAGCTGCTATTGATCTCTTGGAGTAGATGTTTTTTCTCATGTACAAAGAAGGTTATATAATAAGTAATAGCAAGAAAATGATTTTACCAATTATCTTCACTGGTTAAGCCTAAAAGAATTACAGCAGGAGAATCATGTAGCATCCTTTTTACCACCAACCCTTGTTAACGCTACGAGTGGAGGAAGCATCATCCTGATACAATGTGCATGGATTTGAAAAAGTAGACTGCTATTACCCATGAGTGCTGCAAGATGCCCAGCATAAGTGAGATGCAGTTTGCTTTCAAGGACACTTAGGATCCCATGGTACTTGTTGAAGAAGGAGGAATATTATTAACCCCAGTGGCATGGCCTTCCATTTCTTTATATTTCACAGGCAGAACCGTCAAACCATTATATTACAACATTTCTTTGAATGGTGAAAGCTAATTTGACTTGGGGAAAATTGTTCTGCGTAAGGTCAAAACAATGCCACAACAATGGCGGAAATGGGGCATTTTAAAAATAACTAGACAGGGGATAAAACTTCAGCAACACAAGCTGTTCTTTTTTTCTAGGCCAGTGTGCACCAGCTTGCCATGACTAGACACTTGTCTAAGTTAAAAAAAAAAATTAAAAAAAAAAATAAGAGGAAGTAACACACTTTTACTTTAGAGAAAAGCCAAATGAGAGTTGATAGATGCACAACTTGCTTTTAGATTTCCGGCTTCACCATTCACTTTGGGAAACTTTGTAAAAGACCTTGAAAATTCTCAGATGACAAATTTGTCTCTGTCGCAAACCAATTTACCAAGCTACGATAGTAGATCTGGTTGGAGAGGCAGGAGCCACTTGATTAACAGGGAAAGTTTGAGTAAATAGAAGCAGGATCTGAAATGACTTGTTTGGCTCATCTAACAAGTGCTGACAAACTAAACAAGACTAAATGTTTGAGGCCCTAGTAGTAGCCCTAAGGAGCTGCAATGTCCATTACACGCCACAATAACAAGTGCCAGTGACAAACATACAGATGTTCTTAGAGGCTTGCTGCCAGGGGGGGCTAAAAATGTTAAGTTTGACCTCAGAATGGCAATACAGAACAGGTCACTGAATCACAAAGTTCAGATGTGTTTTTTTTCCTGTGAAAGGTATGAATATGCACAGAAAATATCAACGAGAATCATCCATAAAAAAAATTGTCTCATGTTTTTTTCTGTAAGGAGAGCACTACAGGAAACACTAACCAAAACACCAATAGATATTTTTTCCCAAAAGTTCAAAGTTATTTGGCCATTAATTATTTTGCGTACAACATTGCTAATTTGGCGTAAGGGTGGCACCAGAGAAAAGGTCACACACTGACAAACATAGACAACAGTTCCTCTGGGGAGTATGACACAAATGTTCATGGTAATCTGCCCTTTACATTTTGAGAGATGCTATGTACAAGTGGAAATTTTGGCTCGAGGGTGGTGGTACAGTAAAGGTTAAGGGGTCTTCACAGTGAACCATGAACGTTCTCCCCAGAGGATGGCAGGAGGGTATGACAGTGGAAATCTTGGCCTGATGGTGTGAGTCTGAAATCATTCTTTGAAAACAACAAAAGTAATTATTTTTTTACATAGTTAGATTGTTTAACACACACATGAACTTATGCTGGCGCTAATGTTTGTGTTAAAGGACATATTTAAGTATTTCTTCAGTTCAAGTGGATATTTTGGCCTGATAATTTGTAACAGTGTGTTGCTGGGAATCTAGTGATTACTCTTCAAGATGTCAAGGATGAAAGTGCTGGTCAAGGAGAAATTTTGACATTACGATGGCATTACACAAAAGGTCAAGGGATCACCAAAATCATTAGGAACCATTCTCTGGGGACGTCAAATATAAACCAGACTTAATTGGAATCCTGCCAGCACCAGACCAAAGAACTGGATGAACCATGGACAACAGCATCCAGAAATATATGCCAAGACAGTATCCTATTAAAAAATGACAAATCTATACATATGAATAGACACATGGTGCCCTACTTGTTTTTGTGTGTAAGTTTGTCAAGAAAAAGTTAACGTGATCCAAATGCAAATATTTTGGACACAGGCAGAGTAACAAGCAGCCAATCAGCAGCCTGTTTGACACACAGTTTCAGTTTGAAGCTCTCGCTTAAAGGGGAACTCAATGATTTTACACATTTTACAGGTCTTGAGGAGCACTACTGTATATGTGGAAAAAGTTGTATTAATCTTTTTGTGGGTAAGATGCGTGAAGTCTGATAAATTGCTTTAAGTGATGTCACTTGAGTCAGCGTCAGTTGGGGCTGAAGACTACAACAATCTGGGGGTGTGGAGTAAGCTGCTCCTAGCATAAAACCTAAAACTCCAACCATTGCTGCTGCATCAATTTTTATGCTTTTTTTTTTGGTGGACTACGCTTTTCCCATGCATAAGAGAGGTGCACAATGGCAGCCGGGGACACCATCAAATGACAGCAGATTTCGATCGGCTTTATTTTGTATGCCCGTATCGGCCCTGATACAGATCCTGAGGACCAGCTCGGACCATCCCAAGTACACATGTTAAAGGAGACATATCATGCTCATTTTCAGGTTCATACTTGTATTTTGGCATTTTTAGCGCCTGTCTCTTTAAGCAACCCTCTCAAAATGCCCAGTCTGTTCTGATTGGCTCGCAAGAAAAACATGGGGCACCTTTGTAAAGGTAGTTTTCAAGTCGTGGGTGGAGATACTCAGATGGGGGGCGTTATATTCTAATAAGCCTGCATGTGACATAGGAAGAAGAGCCAAATTTGAATATCTTGTTGAATCACATATTTTCTAATCTAGACAGCCCACAAAAAAACGGAATGGGTTGTCTTATTCAGTCCCTCCATTATTTCACAGCCTTTTTTTGAGATTGTTGCGGCCCAAAATGCCTGATTTTGCGGGAGCTTTTTTTTTGTATAGTTCTTTAAAAATAAAAAGGAAACTTGTTTTGGGAGAATAAAACTATCCTGGGCTGAGTTTTCCTAGAAACCTTTCCAAAAAGGCTCAGGATGCTGCAAATGTTGGTAGAATATGAAAATGGCTGGTGGATTTAAGACAAAAATTAATAATTTATTGAATTAATCAAATGTGAACACATTCATACGGTTTGATAAAGTACTTATGGACTTTCACTTATCATTGCACTTACAATAACGAGCGTAGCTGTCCTCAATTTAGGTAATCCTGTACTCTCATCTCTGGGTTTTCCTGCATCCACCGTGTGTGTTTGTGCGCGCGTCAGTTGCGGGGGGAACTGTGCAGCAGCCCCGCCCGCTGCAGAGAGCCGACAGGATTGAAACAGCAGCTTTCAGCGACTTTAGAGTAAAAAAAACTTTACAGCGTACATTGATGTTAAAATGTATACAGGTTGGCAGGACGGCCTGAAATGTTTTGCACGGTCTTTCGCTGTACGTTTTGTTGGTAAATGTGAGATGTTCGAGTCACACACGTCTCGTCTTCATATCAGCAACAAGGAAATTAATTTGGCGACGTGTGTGTCCGTTCTCATTCCCGCTTGGTCAGTGGCTCTCAGAGTCACATACAGATACAAAGTCTGGCACGTGGGACTGCTGGGATTGGTTGAAGTCGCGGGAAACTCCGGTTAATGGTCAAATTTGCGGAAAAGTTGCGGTGATTGGTCAAAATTGCGAGTCGCACCAAATTCACGATGATTGGTTGAATTTGCGTAAATTGTTGCTATCGCGACATCACGAAATCCTAGAGGAACAGCTTATTTCATAGTGTGCGGGTTGTTACTCAATATACTGAGATACTCAAATGTACGTGCACAAGCACTGAAAAAGTGAGTTGTTCATGAAGACAACATAACCTGCAAATAATAGATTTACCTATCAGTGTATTCAGGTATTATTACTGATTTAGCCACTAAACACATTTTACGAGCCATTTGGCTCTTGGCTCTTGTTCATTTTAGACCTGGAGTGAAATGACTGTGGGAGAGAGTTAACACTGCAGAAACTCTGGCTGAGCAGGTGTGCTCTTACTCTTGTCTTTTCTGTATAGGACAGGCAGTATGACAATATTCTGTCTACCATCCTTAGTGACACAAGACTCTGGCGCTCCCCTATAATTAACCCTGGCTGAGCTCCAGCCCAGGTAGTGCAGGAGAGAAGGCCCACTGACTGCCAGCATGTCTGGCAGACGCCATCCATTCCCCAAACCTGGAGATGATCCTGCGCAGGAGACACTTTGACACTCTCTACCGCATACACAGTGGACTCAGCAGAGCTTCAGCCAACAAACCCATCTGTGGAACTCATTATTAGATCACTGCTAAGGACTAAAGCAAGACCCTCCACACTGAAACTCACTTCTGCAGATCTTTTTCTAAGCTGCCTATATGCAATATCACTGTTTCATCAGCTCATTAAGTAGCTCACACTTTTCCCTTATATATTCCTCGTCCACCTTTCTGTATAGAATGAGTTGATGCTACACCTTTATGATGGTCAGCTTGATGAATTTGGAAGGCTGTTTTCTTTGTTTACATTAGTAATGAGTAGATGTACACAACAGACAGCAGAAATATGCTCTGTGTAAGATGAAGAACCATTAACCTGTTAATGATGTATAGCTTGTAGAGTTCCCACTACATACTGTATATAAAGCGTGGAAACATTTCCACAGCATCCAGAAGTGCTGAGAATTATTGTGCATCAGCATTTCTTAAAAGGGCCCATAAGAGCTCTAACATTCTAGGTATCATCTCAGTCGTTGTTGGATAAAGAGAATCCATAAGCCCCTCATTGTTTGCAGTTTGACCAGGTGCTTGGCACATAAAACCCCTACATTCATCTGCCAAAAACTGCTGGCTCGCATACAAGACTGCAAACATCTCCTCTTGCTCACTGCTCTAAAAATATTTTTTTCAAGAGCCTGTGCTCTATGTGAAAACTGTTTAGATTCAGATCAGTCGTTTGAAAAAGAAGAAATTAAATAACATTATTCTTAGCTGTGTGGATAGTGTGTTTTATAACATCTGTTTATCTGTATTCTTTCATAATCTGTTACGAACGTCCAGTTAATTAAATGCATATCATCACACTTAATTAAAACTAATCATACATGCCATATTTTTATTCCTCATGTGCAAAAAGAAATACAAAACAGCTCAGTGAAATCTAATCTTTTTCGCTGCCATGTGATGAACATGAACCTGGGGTTAACCTATTCCTTACAAAGACCAGAAATCAATTAATATTTAATTTGTCTGCAAATCAAAAAAAGGAGGGCTTTTCATAATGTCTCTGCAAGTTTTTTTTTTAACAAGATTAATTTTAATGTTTTTCATCAAAGGTAACGTTAAACCATTAAGCTGCCACACCCCCTAGGCTTCCCAGTTTTGGCTGCACTTTTCTTTCAAAATGATTGATTCATAAATGGATGACTGCACAGGCCTGGTGTGCAATACAGTGTTTCTTTCATGCTGCTAACACAATCTGGTTTTAAACATCTTAAAAAGTTTCATGTATAATATGTGTCATATCCCACATGACAAGAATAGATATGGTTAATAATTAAAATGCAGACTGTATTAAAAATCTACTGTATGAGGAACAGAACCTTCATTGTTATAACTTTGTGTAAAGTCACATCAGGTATGATCACGTTTTTGTAATCCAAAAGCTTCTCGTCTGTTGTTACCTGACTTATTAAATACAAAACACACTTGCAGTAACATCATTACTGTGCATTCTGAATTATAAGATTTCACTTAATAATGGACGGTTAGGGAAATAGGATCCTCTGAGCAAGCACGACACTAATTACTCCATACAAACTCTTGAGTCGAGCAACAGATAAACATAAGCGACATCTTGGCATGCATATCCATGCTGCTTTACATTCAAGAAGCCCACAACATCTGACAGTTTTGATCTACTTCAGTCACCCTGATATTTCAGTTGCTCACTGCTGTGGTTTCATCATGTGAATGTTTAAAATCATACAAAATACATTTTACAGTCACATTCAGCATCCCGGACATTGCCACAACTTTCCGTTTGAATTCCGTCCTACTAGCCTCTGCAAAGACTATAACAGCATTTCAGCCGCTGGAAAGCAAAATATTTACCTTGTGGCTTCATGACATTTTTAAGTTGTAAATCCCCGTTTCTCAACTTTCTATCAAATTGATGTTCAAAAACACCACAAAAGGATTTGCGAAACAATAAAAAGCCAGCAATGATGCTTGTTAAGCTTCAACATATCCAGCTGGCAGACCATCATTACACACAATCAAACTTGCTGGCAACATCCTCTCCGAAAGCTTTTAAACGATTGTCATCTCGATATTGAAATCTTCATATCTACATTAAAAATAGGAACTATATTATATCATCATATCTGGCATCAGGAGATACCAGATATCAGTGATTGCATCTTTTTTTCTTCACATTAACATTTTAAAATGTCACCATTTCCATTAAATACAGAGTGGTATAAATCATTATATGGAATAGATGGTTGAACCTGGGCTGTCGTTAAGGGTCAAACAATATCCAAATGTATGACACAGGTTGAATCCACCCAGTGCTCTTCAAATCAGCTGGGCACAAAATACCCTTCTGTTCCCACTGTCACCTCCTGGTACCTTCACGCTTTGTGGATATATCTGGGAGGGAGGGGGAGACAGCGGAGAGCCAGGAACCAGGGGCTGAGGCCGAGGAGCCTGGATAAATTAGCCAAACCACTTAGGTGATTTCAACTAAAATTAGCAGTGCTGCCTGTGGGCTCCATCAATTCTGGACTTGTGCAAACTCTGACAAGCGTGGGGGAACTTTTCCCCCTGGCCCAGCTATCTAGGAGCCCCCTCTGTCTGGTTCTCTCTCTTTCCTCCTTACACCGTATCCTCTGCTTTCCCCTCTACAATTTACTATAGAGAACTCCAATTAGGGCTCGTTCCAAGATATTATTTTATTATTTCGTACCTCATTCATATCAGAGACAAGAGTAGTGATTCAATTTAGGAACATGTTCAAGGTTTTCTCTACAATATATTAACTCTGAGTGCCAGGCTAGACGAAAAATTATAAAATTGTTTCAATCTGAAAGCACAAACGAATGGTGTTAGTGTTTCAAAACTCTGCTGTGATTCATTTTCAAGGTTCATACTAAGCATCCAGTTGCTCATAGTGTCCGCTTCCAAACAACAATGTGGTAGCTGAGAAACCGCATGATCTGAATCGAGTGGAACACAATGATCTGCAATTTCAAAAGGCTCCTTTTGCAAAGCTGCAATTCAAATATTAGCGCCAGGGCAACAGAGATTTCTTTTTTATTGTATGTGCAGTACATAATGCACGCATCTCGTGTGATACTGCGGAACAATGTACATAAAATTAGATAATGTTGCAATCATATGCTATAATGCACATGCATGATGAATACAGATTTTTTTGTTTATAATCTGATGACATATGTGCAACATTTATCTACACCTGGCTCCTCCTGGCACCAGGTTTTCTCTCGTGGCCAAATTGTCAGTCTACCTAAACTGACAGGTGGCCACCCTGAAATGAGAAATTTGCAACACATTTTGTATTTAGTCAGTGTTAATTGTCTCTCTGGAATGCAATTCCAAAGCACTGTATTCTAAACAGAAGTGAATGTGGAGAAAATGTAAACATACACACAAGGCAACTGAAATTTGTAAAAGCAACATTGAATCCTGCATTCTTTTATGAGCAGTAGGGGGTAAAATCCGCTATTTAGCCATGCAGAGACACCATCCGTTCAGCCTGACACATCACAAAAACCTCATGTTTGATGTAGGGAACATTGCGTTTCCACGTTTATGAAATCAACCGCACAAATTTTAAGGTGATTTTTATTAGCGTAATTAATTGCTCAAAGTAGTTCAAGCTGCAGGGTGAACATCGCTTTTCATTGCTAATCAGACAGCAACTCATCAGCACCCAGACGACGTGTGCTGAAACGGAGCACAGGAGCATGAAAACCCAAAGACATGTACGCACACGCTCACAAACCAATAAAAAACTAAATGACAACATTTAAAAGGATTCTGCCATGACTCACTAAGACGTTCAATTAGACATGTAAACATGTACAAAATAGTGACGGATTATATTTGCTGCTCGAGTGACTGATGAAAACAGAGACATTTCTTAGGAGGAAGTGCACTGCATTAACCAGCCAAGCAGACTAAATTGACCTATTCCTTAATCGTTTTTAATGAAGACAATGTGAGCCCTGAGTGCCGCAGAGACCTCGAGCGCTGGCGCTGCGTGCACGCACTGACGCAAACTGCCTGCCACAAAAACCGAGCAGCTGATTTTTAATTCTAAAATTTTGAATTCCAAATCGTCTCTCCCAGAGATTACTTTTCCCCCAGCAGACTTTCTCTAATTTGTTCAATTAATGGGAATAGTGTTCCAATTAAAATGTCTTCCAAATGAATTTAATTTGAGAGGAAACTGCCTGTGACAACTGGTTGGTGAGAGATCTCCGACAATGAAAATGAATAAAGCGGTTACATTAGCATCCATCAATCCATTTTCAGGTCGTTTCCTTTTTATTACTTCACAAGATACCTCAAGATCCTGTTCTGAAATAAAATAAATGGCCACTGCATTGACAAACCTAACATGATTTATTGACATGCCCTTATTAGTTTGACTCATTAGTATAAAAAAATACACTCAACTGCACGGTTTACCTCCTTGTAAGAGCTGCGTATTTGGACCTGACAGACTCTTGTCTCCATTCATCCTGACCTGTTTTGTAAGCTTCTACCAAGAGGCAGCTCAGAGGTACCACTGAGACAAAGAGGTCAGATCAAATTAAACTATTTGATCACACCGCTGTACAACATCACAGCCGGTTGCTTTTTTTCCTTGCCATTATGCAACTGCTAACATCTGTTACTTCTTCATCGACATTATGTGCAGCCTAATAAAGCTGCAACATTAATTGTTGGGTTTGAACAAGAGCTTAAATTTACATCAACACAATACTGAATAAGACAGACCAGTGCAGACCATTTGTGCATTTAATGACCAAATCAAATATCACAAGGATAAAGTTTCCGCCGTGCAAATTGGATGACTTTTTCAATCTCTCAGGTGAAATAACTTATTTGCTCACGTTAAATGAATTCATTCTGCTTCAACCTCCATTTTCTACTGGGCCAGGACCGGTAAAAATGTATGCAGACAAATGTTCTCATCTCTTTTGGGAATGTCTAGCGGAGGACATCTCTCTGGGAATATGCGAACATTCTTTATTCGGCATAACAGCTCCTGCAAACCCATTGTTTTGAGTTGACAAGGTGCTCCATGGAAGCACGTCAGCTTTTATATCAAATTTGCCATTCTGACCTTTACCCTAGTTTCAAGTGGGGCAAAAAGAGTGCACGTGAAACAGAGAGGGAGAGAGAGAGAGAGAGAGAGAGAGAGAGAGAGAGAGCGAGAGAGAGAGAAGACAGGATAAGTTATAGAGAGGAGATTTCCAAGGACAAGTCCAACTTTCTAATGGAGTCTCCAGAAGCTAAAGACTGGTACTTCAGTGAAGAGGAGGGCAACAAGAACAACAGCTCCCTCTGGGGTGAAATGACAGGGCAGTGGTCAAGGGTGCCAGTAAGATAAGAACCAAATAACTAGCAGCTTTACTGATCCATTAAGTGAAGTGTTAAGACATCATATCAGTTATCATCTATAGCGTCTTTATAACAAAATACAGCCTTTCACTTTTACGACTGCCGTTGGTTTCCTCTTTTCTTACACTGGATGCTCTTGTCATCTTGTTTTGTTTGTGTATAGAGGATTAACAGCCTGTACAAAGTATGCTAAATGTCAAGGGGCCCAATTTCAAACACAGCCGCTTATTTTGTTATTATAGACCTCCCAGTTCAAAGTTGTGTTAAGAAAATCTCCTCAAGACTGCTGCTGGAGTTCTTCTCACGCAGACGAACAGTGAAAAATACCTTTCTTAAATAAAACATGAATGAGGGGGATTTAATTGTTTCTGCTTCCATTCATGACATTATAGTGTATTTTGGAAAGCCACTACATGAACTGATACAGTAATGCAGCCTTCAATGTGTCCTCGACCATATTTTGATAGCTATCGCATTTTTTATACTTCTTCATTTTACACAAAACTATAGCCACACTATTCTTCATCAGAGGAGGTACAAAAAAGTAAAAAAGACAAATCTCTTTTGTCTTTTGTTATTTCTAGCCCGGCCGACACAGTGCTGAAAATGTCGCTATTGCAACACTTTCTCCATATGCCTCCAGACATCATCAAAAGACTATTTTTACTTTTTATTGGTAAATCGTCAACTTTTATTTGAAAGTAAAACAAATGACAGACGTTTCAGCCCCTTGGCGCACAATCATGTGGGCAGGACAGCAAAGCCAGGCAGCCTAATGAATGCCCAGCCAAGGCAAGCTGGAGGGAAGTAAAAGACACTCCTCCTCAAACAGGCCCGTCAGCTTTCAAAGAAGCAGCCATTAGTGAGTGCTCATCAAGCGGGAGCAGGGGCCTGTCCATTCCCCTGGTGAAGCAGAGCAAACGGCGGGCCACAATGCCTCTACAGGAGGAGGGAGGCGGAGGACTACAGAGATGAGCCCTGGACCCAGTGGTGTTTCCGAGCGGAGTCAAGCCGCACGTCCCCGGCACACTCAACTCCCAGCCCAACTGTCACTGCTGGCACTCAATTCAGCCCCTTCAAGCACATAATCTGTGCTCGTATGGCTGTTAAACACCACACACTCCGGTCCTTCACTCATCCTGTGCCATGGTATTGTTGTGTTTGCCGTCTTTCTGTCTGTTTTCGAGCCATTAAAGGATTTGGATGGAGAAACATTTCTCAGCATATGTTATCTTGATCACAATAGACAATAGATTCCTTGCACATTTATAAACTGATCATTTTGTTGTCATCTATTGTGTGCTGTAGAGCGTGGTATAACCACCGCAATCATTTGCTCATTGGTTCATGCAGTAAAGGAGCACTGTGCGGTGCTATCACTGGGAACCGGGGAGACAGCTGACTGAGATTCTTGCAAGTTGGAGGGAGAATCATTGCATTAATCTCAGCGAACACAGTGGGGTCTTAGGTGGCACGCTGCCACGCTAGAGATTCCCACTTACAGCCATCTCTCCCGATGACAAAGCGATAATGTCACATGGGTCCAGGTGAGCGAAAAATGGCAGCCTGCTTGATGCTCAGCCGGCTGCTTTAATTGGCTAAAACAAAGTAATTTGAGAGCGGTATGGGGGGCACGAGGGGGTAAATGATGGGACAGAAGGTCATTGCTTCTCTTTTACTCTGCTGTGTGCCATCCACCAACACTCCCAGCATGTGCTACAGTTAATATTGAGATCTATTATACACTAGCCTTTCACCATCTGCTTCACACACAGAGAACCTGTGCTGCACACCTTGTTATTGAATTAAAAAAAAGAAAATTTGTTTTGCTACGCTGTATGTCTGTTTGAGGATGTTGCAGCATACTTTGATTTGTGGGGATCATAAGACACTCAGATGTTACAGATGGTTGATATATTATAACAAATGTTGAAATTGCATCAAAAGAGCCTTTAAAGCGCAAAAAGCAGAGTCTTTTTTTTTAATGCCCCCTGTATCCATATGGTGCTGTCATAGCAAGGAACAAGCAAAAAGGATTCCAATGTAAAGAGTTCTTTTAATCTACACTTCAAATTATACTTGAGCTGCAACCAATGTCTAATTTCTTTTTTTATTAATGACTGATCTTATGATAACTTTTTCAGTTAATTTATTTAAATATTTTGTCAGAAATGTCAGAAAATAATGGGGGGAAAAAAGCCCCTTACAATGTTCTCAGAGCCCAAGGTGAGGTCTTCAAATAACTTCATATTATAACATGCCATAATAACTAATTAAAAATATTTAATAATGAAATGATTTTAAAATTGTTGTGGATTTATTTCACTGGGAAGAAAGATCTTGGGAACATCAGTTTGAGAGCTTAGTCTTATTTAAAACATGAATCCAGTAGGACATGTACTACCTAAGTATGTTAAAAAACGGATGCACGATATTCGTAATTAATCAAAAAACTGCAACTAACCCTCCTTTAAACAGTGTTCCTAAATACACAATGTTTAAAGTTCTATTCTATTACAGTATATTCCCTAGTGATGTTTCATCAACACTTCCAAAACTGAAAAAGTGACAGAAACAATAGGTCATAACAAAAGGTTTCCAATAAGACCATGTGAGCAGACAAAATTTCATTAACACTTGTGTATCTATGTGTGTGTGTGTGTGTGTGCGTGCGTGCGTGCGTGCGTGCGTGCGTGCGTGCGTGCGTGCGTGTGCATTCAGGCATGTGTCTGTCTCTGAGCGTGCGTTCAAGCGTGGGGGAACGTGTGTGCATGCGCTTGTTTGAGTGCGTAGAGATACATGATGCACCTGTGTTAAACAAATGACCCCCATGCCTGTGTGGGTTTCTCCCAAGTGTGGCTGATGCATGGATCATGTGGTGCAGAGTGCTCGGGGCCACATTCAGCGATGATCCCAGGACGATTGAGCCAATGTGGACCCAAATTTGCATTGTGTGAAGGAACGGTTCACCTCCTCAGCACAGCCTTCGACGCATCTGAGGTGCGGGGGGGGGGAGTGTGCTAGACCAACCCCCTGCAGGCAGAATCAGGTGTTATCTGTCTAACTGGGGACACCACCATCAATCTCTCCTGTCCACTTTCCTTTGCCCAGAATCAAATCAGCACAGGGTAATACATCTGCGCTGACGACATGCAGACAAGATAAGCAATAGAGTATGCCAAAGTTTTGCCAGGTTTGCCTGATGTGTGAAAGGAGTAGTGATAATGTATTTATCACTATATGCAACTGGTTTCCACTATCAAAGGATACTTCGATAACATGAGATACAGCTGTTCTACCACTTAATTCTTCAAATAATAAGTTTTGATTTCACATCAGTGCTAAATTATGTAAGTCAAATAAGAGCTTGTGTGCACAGAAACAAAATGCACAGTGCAGATGGCATGGTTAAAGTAACCAATAAGCTTTGTTCAACAACAAAAAATCAGGTTCAGGGAGATCTTATGCTTTGATACTGAACGCTGACCGACTAAAACACTGAGTCCCATAACAAAACAACACTTAGTGTAATAGGTTCAGCTTGTTTTGAACCTCTTACATACTTATTTCACATCTTTCAACACACATTACCTGGGCTGCTCTTGAAGGTTCAATTTTAAGCCCCTTTTACCATTTACAGGCTAACACTTTTCACATCAACAGAAAACTAAATATGTCCTCCTACTGTTGCACCAACACACAGATGTACTGAAGGCGAAGTGACTCAATGTGTCTCTTTTTTGAAGTTTTAGATCCAAATCTGGCCTGGAACATTTAAAAAAGAAAAAGAAAAAAAAAAGTAAAACTGTAAACTGTCCGGAAAAGATGGTAGATTTTTTTTAAATCTGTAAAAAATATAAAAGGAAAAAGTATTTTATCTGCTCACATTTGCACTACCCTAAAATGTATTTTTACATCAATCACTAGTCTGTTTCACTTCTCTGGCTCATTCAAAATTCAGCAGTTATGCGTTTAATGGATTCAAACATCACTTGAGTTCTGCCCTTTTTCTCTGGTTACCTGTGAAGGATTGATCTGAAGATTTCACCTATTACTTTTACAAGAACAGTGAGGTCTGGCCCCGAGCTATACTGCAGAGCTTAAAGCCCCCTGTGAGATAGCCTGCAGCCTCACATTCTCCTTCTGGCTGTTGCAAATGTTTCCGTACTTGAGACAAAAGATGACCAAGCTATCGCTTTGAACTTAGGAGGGACCTGCTTGAGGATGTTTGGCAGCCACATTTAGCATCGTCTCTTAAATAACTTGAAAATTATTTGGATCGCTCCTGGTTTCAGAAGATAGTTATTTGTTTCGAATGTTGCTCTACAGTATACAAAAGCTCCAAAGTCAAAATAACAAGTGCACTTCCTTGTAATTAATCTGTAAGACAAGGCCCATTATGCCTTGGGCCGCTAGGCGGCAGGGAGTTTTAAAAGCAACACAGCACAGGGAGAATTTGAAAGTCGACCGAAAGATGTACAAGAGAGCAGAAGGGGAAGAAGGAGGTGAAAAACCTCTGTTGACACCTGATCTGTATGATAATCTGATCTGTGTATGATGGCTCAGAGTTTGAAAGGCACTTTGTCCAATTAGAAGTGTGCATCAAATTTCCACCTGCCCCTGACAGAGATGAAGTGGCTCTTTCAGAAGACACTGTGGCACTGAGCCAGCAAAGAGAGCCCAAACACCGCAAGTGGAGCAAGCAGAAATTAATGAGCATCACAAGTCACACTTGTTTAACACAAGATGACATGGAATGAATATTCCCTCAGTTAAACTACATCATACTATATTTCAATTACTAAAAACCTCAACAAAGGCTAAAAGGAAAAAGTTTATAAACATTAGATGTCATTTAGCTGTTGCTTTTATCCAAAGTGACTTACAATTGATATATATGTCAGAGGCTGCATGCCTCTGGAGCAACAATGGGTTAAGTGTCTTGCTCAGGGATAAAGAGAGAATAAGTTGATAAGGTATTGTGTCAACAGCAATTCAAAAAGGAGATATTTCTGAATTGATAAAGACTTTGATTTGTGTTGGATTTGGACTTTTATTTACCTGCCACTTCACCAAATTACTGTCCTTAACCTAACTTTAGTCAAAATATGTTTTAGTCATTCATAATGGCCAAGAACATTAAACAAAAAACAGTTAAAAGTGAAAAATAACTCACAGTTTTGTACGATAATATTTGACAACACTAAAAGCAACAGTAACTGTTCTGTGCTAAGTTCTTCATCAGTTGATAGTACAGTATATAAGGAACGTCTGCGCGACGTGCCACTATCAACATCGACCAAAGGCCTTCATCTTCCTATTTCTGTATGTCTATTTCTGTCTGTCACATAAAAATAGGCTTTTAACAACCCAGCATGGCGTTAATTATTGCCTCTTTAGTACTGCATTAGTAAAATAAAGCTGCAAATATTGATTGATCAGACAGCTGATATTTGTCAGTGAATGAGAGCAGGATTCGTGTACCATACATGGTGAAGAGTGACTCTTGTCTTTCAATCACTGTCAGAAAGCAGCACAGCAGCAGCAGCAGCAGCATTGCTGCATTGATTGAGCCCCATAGTGCCACACTCTGTCTTAGTACGCCTCCTAAAGCAATCAATCCACAGACACGCAAGAACCAAATATTCATTAGTGGCTTATTCATATTCAAAAGCTGCCTTTTGAAAGTAACAAAAGAGCAGAATTATGTTTGACAGGCACATTACAATGTATGAGGCATGACATCCCATTCTATGAGGCATGAACAATCGTGTTTATCTTCTATTATTTCATGAGTAGAAAAGTGTGTGCATTACTTTTGTCCGCCAGATGAGGATATCTGTATAAACAACTGGATCATCTAAAAAAGATTATAGTGTTACAATGGTACATTATGAAACAAATACACATGACTTCTTTAATTCTACACTCAGATGTGTTTAAAAGGACACAAAGGTCAGTAAAAATCTGTGTTTGGACAACACACAGACTAGTGTGAGATGTTTCAATAAGAAGAAGCTAATAGTTTCACACAGAGTGATTCAACATGATTAATACTTATGGGTATTGTTTAAGTACTCCAGCCCATTGGCCCTCTGTAACTGGCAAAAAAAGAGAGACGGGCTGCTATGTTAATAATTAGTTGGTTCTGCGCTCAAAAAAATTCTGTCCAACCTCACCAGATTTTAATCAAAGGATGAAAATAGTAGCTGATTGTAATCGGCACTCAGAAGTCACCAGGGGTGTTTGAAGAGCCCGTCAAGCCTGAGAGTGGAGCTAATTCGATTAAGTGGTGGCAGTACCTGGAGGGGACGGATCTGTATCTCTCCCTTTTTTATTTATGAGATTAAGTCACGCTTGTTATTCCAATATAAATAATCAAGCCAACAGAAATGACACTGATTTTCAAGTCGTTTTATCTCCCTTGTCTCTTCAAAAGTTTTTTGTTTATTTCAGGTGACAAATAAACTTTGTTGAGTAATACTCCAGCAGTACCGCTGTAACGGAAATCTCGGCGAAGGATGTGATATGGATGCCTCGCCTTCCTCAGTATTATTACCTTACCCCATGTGATAGGACCAAAAGGAAAATCAAAGTATAGGCACTAGTAAAAGATATTCTGCTCATGCAACTATATTATTTATAATATTTGTTCAATTTGAAGATGGATTTGTGCAAATGAAAAACAAACACTTCACATGTGGTGAAATAATGATGCAGAGACTAATGATGCCAGACTGATCTGCTTGAAACATGACCAATTTCTGAGTCCACCTTTTCAAGTCTATTCTACTTACAAGTAATACAACCTGAGAATACATGATGTGCAGACATTGTTAAGTTACATTATTAAAACCAACCAAAAGAGAAAGCACATGGGTTTTTCTGCCTTGTTACTGTTCTATATCTATACTAGACAGCTACAACACATATTGCATATGCAACACATATTTCCATTTTCATCTTAGCCTAATGTCAAACTCCACCACTCGACAGTCCTTCAAACAGAGCTGCCGTGAGGGCCATTTAGCCTTCAGAAAGCAAGATAAATAATGGTTAAGAGGCTCTTGAGGTGTGCTGTTTGACTAACATACTTCAGATTTTACAACGTTACCTCTTCCTGTTTTAAAGCGTGCACATGCACATAATGTCTGGGACTCTAAGTGTGCAGACACTCTTGGCTTTATGTTCACATGACTCGAAGCAGCATGAATGCATGTGTCCAGTATTTCTTTATTCACACGAATGATGGTTTCAGAGATACTGCTGGTCAAAGTTCCTGAGTGCTGGGCATTTCGGTGTGAGGGGTTTACCTACCTGCTCGGAAGCTTTACACCCTCCAGAGATGTGAAAGGCTTGGCCTTAGATGTGACATAAGAATTCCTCTGAGTGATCCTTTAGACCCATCTCACCACCTCTTTCCCTCCAGGCCTCTTCTAAGGGGGCCCATTTCACATCAGAGAGGCACAGAGCAGCACAGAGCCAAGCAGCACCAGTACTTAGGTCACAGTGTACCACATTAAATTTAGACTCCTTTAACGCCCTCCAATAATGCATCTGGAGTATTTCCGGTCATTACTATTCAGACTTTTCTATCTAAGATACAGCTTCTGTAAATGGGCCATAGATCTGAGCCGTCATTCACCACTGGAGATTTCACATCAAATCTGGTGTCTGTCACTAGTTGAAACTACCTCGCCAGCCCCAGTTAAGCCGCTGGTGATTCAAACTCCAAAATAAACTGTCCCACAAGAATAAAACTTTCAGATTTGGTCTAGGGTAAGTTTGACTTTTCTAAACTTAAAAAAAAAATGAATATAGCCTATTAGGGCTTGCATTGCATTACTTTCATTATACGCCGGATACATTTAAAAACTGACTTACAGGTTACCAAAAATTGCAGCTACACTAGAACATTTGTGCTATGCATTCTTGTAGTTGTGTTTTACTTTTTCAAACCTTTTCGTTCTGCATCTACAGTGTGTATCCTGAGCTGTGTAATGAACTGTTTTGTATTATGCCAGCACCAATTAACAACTTGTGCAACCATTGCACTTTGTGCTGATTGAAAGCACATGGACTCTCACATGGGTTTTCTGCATTATATTACTGTAGGTGCCACAAAATATCGAAGATGGAAATTTGACATGTATTGTATATATATTTCAGCATGGGAAACTTTGAAGCTATTGGCCCAGATGTTTAGGCTTATGAAGAGAATCAGGGTGTTCAAGTGTTGGACTCGCTAGTGGAGCTCAAAACATTCAAATGTCTGCTATTTAAATATATAAACAGTGTTTCCGTTACACACACTTTGCAGCAGCGGCCTGCCAACCAAATAAACAACAGTGCGAGTACAGCATTTTCTCCTTAGGCAGAGTGACAAACAGGGAAAAAAGCCTAGAAGGCTGCATTACGATTAAAACCATGCTCCACGGGTTTATCAGACCACAAATGAGACAAGTATTAGCTAGCTACTGCACCCCGCGGTCACTCTGCCTCACTCTCATGGGTGATTTTAGACCCTTTTTAGGGGGGCTCAAGCCCCCCTAAATTTCATCTCAGCCCCCCTAAAAATTATAAAACTAAAAAAACTTTTCTTTTTTTTTTTTTATCAATTTTTGTGCTTTAAGTTAGAGCTTGTGAACTTGTCTGTTAGTGACAGAGGACAAACAATTACAGATGCTATGCACCTGTAACCCAGTCAAGGAAAGGGTTAACAGAAATGTAGTTTGGGCCTATGGGAAATGGTTGTGCCAGATTTTCACCTTTGGCTGAGTCTCTGTGTAATCTGTCAGAGGGAGAGCAGGAGACGGTTGTGAAGTTTAACGTCAGTAGTCCCCAGAGAAGAAATTGGTCATTTCATGGCGCAGATTAGAACCCAAATTGAAACGTAAGCAACTAAAGGCAAGGCACTGTATCCATGTCACATTCTCATTAGGGGCTGAGCCCCCCTAAAGGTCCTAGAATCACCCCTGGGAGACTACTTCGCCGGGAGGAGAGCTGGCGGCAGCTCCAGAGATGGACCTTCAGTTAGCACCTGTAGCAACTCGCGTTCAGCCAGTGCAAACCACAGCACCGGGGTCGCAGCGGGCTGGTGGCCAGCGGCAGCACTGGGTCCAACTTGTGTAACGGCAGCAACAGAAAATTTGCTAATCCGACAGTGAGTGGGGGTGGTCCGGGATCAGCAAACTTTCTGTTAAGCCTAACCGTAACCTTTTACCCCCAATGATGAAAGAAATCATAGAGGAAACACTGTACTGTATAAAGCACCAAAAATATTTAGTTTAAATATGTCCCATAAAACGCCTTTGTGTGTGTAATTGTCTTGCAAAATTGTACGTAGTTCCTAAAATCAGGAGGGACTTAACTTAAATATTTGAATATAATGAGTTGAAAAGTAAATTTGAGCCATTTATATCACAACCAAGACACTTTAGGAAATTCAAACCAAGTTTCTGTAAAGAGAGACACCCAAACACGCCTCTCTGACCTGTAGCTCATACTAGTTAGTGTTATTACAAAGGTAAACTTTAAAATCAAAGATCAGTTTGTTATATACACACACGATGCAGCAGCATGAAACTTTTTAAAACTTTACAGGATATTAATTAGATTGATATAAAAATAATGCATAACCACATTTTTGAAATATGACAATAGATAAACAATCCAGCAAAGGGAAAGAAAAAGAGACGAGGGATTTTTTATTTCATGGGACCTAAAAAGTAATGAGCAATGTACAGCACAAATAAGTAGGACAATTTAAGCCAAGACAATATTTAAATACTTTTTTACATTCTGTTGTTATTTTGAACTGACAAGAGAAAAAGAGCCACGTACCTGAAATGATAAAATCTCAATCAGTGCTTATTTAACTACTAATCCTGTTATGTTGACATTCACAGGTACATCCTCTTCCAGATAACCATGCCGCTCAAATGTAATTTGACCTTTGAAGCTCATAAAAACAAAAGACCTTTTTTTTCCAAAGGTAGTGGTGCCAAAGTCCAAACTAAGAGAAGCTCGCCGTTTATGTGACAGCTCAGTGCACAGTTGAAGAAATACAGTTTTTCTTATATACTATACTACTATACTGTTGGTTTTAAAACTTAAATGTTAATAGATTAAACACTGAGCTCTCACTTCAGAGCTGATTATTAACATTTTACAGTATTAACAGTCTGACAGGTACCAATAAAAGAGCTCATGATATCATCACCTCACCCACATTTAAGAATTGAAAACACAGAAGGACTGAAACTCGATATTATATTACAGGCAGCCAGCCAGAAAAAAAGAGACACCTAATGGAGTTCCTCTCCTGGATCGGCCCGAGCTGAAGGCTCAGTTATAAGCCTATACCTCTATCTTTGTGCTCTCCAGCGGGCAGAGAGCCCTAATTCATTGAATCTGAGAATGCCACAGCCTCAATAATGTTGCTGTCCGCTCGAGTGGCGTGCAAGCCCCATGCCAACTCCCGGTTTGCTGCGATTTTGTGTAAAACCTTTTATTTTTTTCTCAAAAGCCTCTGCGTCCCTGCACCTCATCCGTCTTGTGTCATCAACAACTGAATAAATGCTGCCACTCTAGCCGAGAGCTCTCATTTCGCTGCCCAAAAATAAAACTGTTGGATGAAAGTCTGGTTGCGTGCTCATTAAGAGAAGACTGAATGTTTTCATACTCTGCTGTTTTAGTTTGGACCAGCTACTAAAACTGCATTGTCAGGTAAGATTTGCTTCCTACAATGAAACATTCAAAACGGCAAAAAAGGATCTAAGAAAAGAGTATCAAAAACTTGTGGTGGAACAATCTCCAAAATGTTGTGACATAATAGGTTGAAAACTGGTATTTAGATAAAAAGAGATGCAATCTAGACATGACACTGAGGCAAGCTAATAAGCAAGACACACTAAGATTTCCCACTGTTGGAAACCACACTTCACCTGGTGACAACTTTCACAATGTTAAAGGCAACATGTATGTTTTTTTTGGTCTGTTATGAGTAGCAATCATTTCCACCTCTTTCTCCCTAACCAAGGAACATATAATCAGATGACTCATTGACACTGTAAATGACAACAACAAGCATTTGTGCAGCATAAGAAGACAAGCATAGTGTTCAGTGTCATTCAGTGCACTGCAGTACCCCACCACGCACATGTATTGTACCCACACACACACACTTTTAAAACAAACTAATACAAAGGATCCAGGACAGCACAGCTTCAGCTGTGCAGTTGTGAGGTCTCAAGCCTCTGCAGAGACCATGACCTCAAATAACCAAGCCATTAATATTGATTGTTACCAAATTTGCGAACCAAGGGATCTTGCAATAAAATAGCACCCTTTCTTCTTTCCAGTAATGATATCCACAGCCTCCAAGGCCTGTTCTCTGACCCACTCAAGTCTTACAGCAGTGCTTCTGCTGAAGTAAGCACTTTCTACTTAAAAAGGTATTAGCACTCAGGGTTAAAACAGTAAATGCTCTGCATGCAGGATAAGAAATGTGCATCCTCAGAAAGTCTAATACAGCTGGTGTAAAGAGGGAAACTGCGCTTGAGCAAGTGTCTGCCGCCTTTCAGATGTTGGTTTCTGGGGCTGGCCTGAAAAGCCTGAGCGTGGAGCTGTAATCCTAAAAAAAATGTCCATAACACTACTGTGAGCCATAAACATTTTTTTTTATCATTTTATTTTTTTTTAGTAGCCTAATCCTGCTGAACTGTACTGACGCAATAAACCAACTGCAGTTACTTCTTAATAGAACACTTGTACTTTTGCACCAGTGCTTTATTAAATAAAGCAATTAAGCCATAATTTCCTTATGAAAGCAAACTTTTCTTCTGCATGCTGAATGTTCTGAATAGTTCTACATAATCACATTTATAAATAATGTGCTTGTGAGCCCAGTGTCTTTTAAAACAAATATAAGCCAACTGTTGCAGTGCTCTAATGACTGTCTATTGTGGTCTATGGCTGAACCCAATAGATTATATGTAACTGTACATCAAAGCAACAGGTGGCAACTTCATGATTCTGCAAGCTAAGATAAAAAATGAATTGCCTGTTTCCTGTGTCTTTTAAGAAGCGGGCAGGTGTCCTGTATGACGGAATACACCGAGTGATAGGCTAATCCACACATGAGATATGAACTACACAGTTCGACATACCAGAATACATTAATTTAGGAGTTTAATAATATATAAGCACAACCCATTTCAGATATATGTTGACTTACACCAAGTTTTTTTTTAAAAGTTATAAAAACTTTTCTTCCAGCCTTCTGCTGCTAATGCTCTCTTACAATCATTCTTATTCTTTTGCACAAAGGTCAAAAATAAAGTTTCAGTGCAGGGAAACTCCTTTAAAGCTGCAGAGGTTGTCCCACTGAACATGTTTTTTTTTCACCCATTCAGCATTACATAAGAGACCGAAGGCGTTCTTTTTCCTGCCTTTCTCTTTCCCAGGCACTTTAATCCTGTGCATAAAAGGGTGGGGTGAATATAGGTCAGCAGGTTAGGAGTGTCTCAAAGTCAGACTTGCGAAAAAAGAAATCAATCCACCAAGCTTCCCAACTACCTGTCTATGCCCTGCGATTACATAAGTGCTCCGGCTGTGCCAACCCACAAAGTCACACAGTTTCCCTTCAGTGGTACATGTAAACCCGCTGAAGTGCAGTGATCAACCGTGTTTTTTTATGTGGAGTGGGGGGAACTATTGTACAAAGTGAAAAGATCTGCGATGATGATTGCTGCTCTTGCGCGCCTCTGTTTATGGCTAAACCTGTTACATAACCCGCTTACATTCCACATTCACCATATCACACTCTAAATATACCCTTGCGCACAGGAAGAGTGCGCACACAAAAACCACCGTGCATTGAATTAATTGTCATATGTACATCGCTTGCCTCGCTGCCATGCATATGCTTGTCAAGAATCAGCAGAGAAATCTGTATTTCTTTGAACTTGGATGAGCCCGGTTAGCCTGTGCTGGAGACAGCCGAAAGGGGGTGTGGTTAAATACTGTCTGTACTGTACAACATGGACGGGACGTGGTGGAGAAATCATGTAAAAATGAACTAGTCCTCAGCAGCAATACAGACAGACTTTTGACGGGCTAATTGACAATATAGGCCCGTTTAGTTTGTATTGTCTGATCATGTGGAGGTTTAGTCGCAAAATGCGTGCAGAGTGCTTCATGCTTGCAACAGTGTTTGAGAGCAGGCGCTTAACAAATTCCAGCTGCTGGGGCGTCTTTTTGCACACAGGAATAGCCTAAAATCTGTTAGCTGGAGATATAATAATCCAGGCAGACGGCGCAGTGTGCTGTATCAGGAATGGTGGAGGATACGTCCCTACAAAGGGGAACGGGACTGATCGATAAACTAGCCCACAGTTTGCAAAAGTTCACTTTTAACACTTTGACGATATAGCGTTTGAGCGGACAGGTTGTCCCATTTTGGCATGAAGAGATATCCTGTTGGTCATTTTTTGAAGTTGTAATTGATTCATCTTGCAGTCAGAGTAAATGTGACATCTGTGACCGTATCACCCCCCTATGATTTGAGCTGTCAGTAGAGCCTGAAAACAGCAACACACACCGAGGCACCAATTACAAGCGAGCGGGTAAAAGCCGCGGTGATACTAAATAAAAAGCCATGTCTCTGTGGTCGGGTGAATTTAGACAGTCTGCAGTTATGTATGGGGAAGCGGTTTAGGCTAATTCATTTTGAAGTTTGATTTAAAAAAAAAAAAAAATCCGCCATCGGTCTTTTATTTCTCACACAGTAAAACGCGAAACACGGTCCGCTTACCTCTGTTGGTGCTTGAACAGGTCTGCCTTCGAACCGGGGCTGGATGGTCCGCTTTCCGGAGCGTCTCCAGGTTTACCGGGGTTTCCCTGACCGGGGTAGCCGGCTCCGAGGCGCTGTTGCCCGGGTCGCTCGCTGGATCTGGAGGGGACTCCATGTTGAATTTCAGATTTGCTGTTTAACTACTGCTAGTACTTAAAACTAATTCTATGCGATCTGTGAGCTCCGACACTACGTCTTGCTATCTAATTTAGAGTAGAAGTAAGAAATGAGAAATGCGAGTGTGTCTGGAGGTGGGTGTGTAGGTTTGATTGTCCACTAGCAGCGCTAGTGAGAGCTCCAGTCATGCACCCTGAAAAGGGAGAGGTTGTCAATAGCCGAAGAATAGATGTAGGCCTGAAAGTAATCCATGCAGATCGACCCTGCGCAGTTTTGCATGGACATGGAACTATTTTATTACTGTTTCACCTTGCTCAGCAGTTTTTTACATCTGTGTATTATCATACTTACAAGTTTGGCACATTGTGATAATAATATAGGCTATAGGCTGCTGCTAATTTGAAACTGAAAACTGGCCAAAATTGTCAAAATACATCATAATGACGTGCATTTTCATCATCTTGTGATCTAAAAGCTATTGAACTGAAAATAACGAATATCATTAATATGAAAACTGCAGCTCTTGTGGTTGTTATTTTTGCTTTAATCACAATCTGCAAATTGCTCCCAGCTAAATATGGCCACTATCATCCACATCATCATATTCCATTCTCAATAGGCTACACAATAGCGTCTCTATTTGCAAGTTCACAGTCAAAAGCTGCGGAGCTAACGTTACAGACATTATTTAGGCTACTGCTACATCATTCATTGTGTATTCCTGGCTGCAGCCAGCTGCACGCTGCTCCTGACCATAAAACAACTTTCATGACTGATAATTCAAACAAGGATAGCCCGAGCGTTCTTCATTATTTTCATCATCATCACCACCACCCTTATCATCATCATCATCATCATCATCATCATCATCATCATCATCATCTCGACCGTTCTGTGGGAGGAGCGGACTGCATCTCTGAGTAGTCTGCTAGAGCTGATGAAAGGACTCTTCCCGTTACTCTCACAATAACCTGAGTGTCTCCGCTCTGCTCTGATAAAAGTTGAGATTGACAGCAGTTTGGAGAAAATAGGCTTTAAGATGCAGTGCTGCGTACAGCTGGCATCGAACGTCACTCTGGCAACCGGCATGCATGCACCGCTTGTTGCGCAACAATTCAAACACCATGCTTTCTGCATGTGATCAGCGGGCAAGCTGCGAGGCGGAACCCCGCCTCTTAAAAGCGGTGCACGTGGACTTTGACATGGGCCTGCCCTCTCACTACAGAGCCAGACTGCTAATAGACAAGTCAATGATAAAAAAAAAGCACTATGCCAAACACTAATGAACCTATGAATTGATCAAATCATAGAAGGAGTATCTCTTTAAACACTATACAGCTGTTAAAAAATAAACGTGATTGTATATTAATATTGATTAGGCTGACATGACAAGGTCTTTTCTACATGGTATTATTGTCTTTATGAATATTGCCATCATTTACATAACAGCTTGATGATCACATTTGATTAAAAATAGTATGTCTGCCTTTACACATAAGCAAAGTTAATTCAATAGGTTTTAAAATACAGAAAATATACACTATCTTTTTTCAGCTACCTATTTTCAAGTTCATGTAGTGTTTGCACCTAAAGTTATATTATACAATGCTATCATGCGTTACCATCCTGCTGCTTTCTTTTATAAATAAAGATCACTGACATTAACAGCATAAAAATGACAAATAGGTTTCTGTCATAAGCTAAACACGACCAAAACAATACACATACACAACAATGTATTTGACTGCATCCACATCCATTAGCTGTGGTAGACGACTACAATATGCTGTCAATTGGTAAAAATGAAAGTAATGTACTTTAAGTGTCTTACATTCAGTCTCCTCTGCTTAGTGTCAGATTTTTGTTCAGCTTTTGTAACCGGTGTCAACCTTTCATTTATTTGTTTGTTTTGAGGCACAACACTTCACACTTCACACTTCATTAGTCTAGTGACATCATTTAAAGGAAGGTAAATAGTGTCAAACATGGCAGTCAAACACAAGGTGAGACGCAGATCACAATGGTTTTACAATGCTATTGTCTAGTAATTAAGTCAACACATTTAAAAATCCCTGAGCCTGTGCAGGTGTGAAAAAATTAAAAAACCATGAAAAAAAAATAAAGTGGATCAATATAAAAATACAGAAATCACTAAATCCTACAAAGAGTAAGGTCAATATTTGAAGTTTGGACGAGTCACAGGGGAGGACTTTGGCAAAAAAGAATCTGTCTTCATGTTTCCTATGCGGCGATCCTTGCATGTAACTCACCAGCATGAGTATGATATAACTTTTGGAACTGTACTGCGCTGAAGGCCGACTTTTTGACAGAAAGCCAGAAGGAATCTCTCACTGCCAAGCGAAGAGGCCAAGTTCCATTAGATCTGCTCAGCTTTAGCTCCTCCAAATTTACCTGACATCCTGACCCATTGCAATTTGACCGTGTGAACCCTACTCTCACATTCCACGCCTGTTGCATGTTTTAGCATCCAAGACGAGAAACTTGAACTTGAGGGAAGTAAACACTCAGAATTTTACCACCTACAGAAATATGTGCAATATAAATATACAAACAAAAACACACATTCAGGCTAACACACTGCACTGTGTTTAAACCGAAAAGGATGCAACGACAAGTTTGATGCTGCCTTTTTAATTTTTGAGTTAAAATGAATTATGCTGATGTCCCATTGTTAAGCAGGGGAAGGATGTGGCGGATGTGAAGCGAGTAGAGTAAGCATGCCTGCCTGTGTTTTAAAAATGATTGATTAAGCTGACACCAGCTCAGGGGTGCAACACTGCTCTATTTTTCTCCCTCATTATGTAAGGCTATATTTCAAATCAGGAGTGCACTGGAGGAAGACACCAGACAGGACACCCTTCAAATAAAAAGTTTATCAGACAACAGCCAAGGAGACTGACGAGTTTCCCCTCCAATCTTGTCTTGGGAGCGGCGATAGAAAAGTGAGAAAAAAAAATGTGTTTGTTAAAAGCCGAGAAAATAACATTTGAGCAGTTTGGCAACAAGCACTGTATTCATGTTTGTATAGTTCATTTTGGAAAAATGTTAAAATCTAAATTCACAATCAGGCAGAGTATAAAAGGTTACATGTAGGCTATGTTTTTTTTTAAATAATGTTATTTTAATTAGAATTTAATTTAAAATATTTTAATGATAATTATTTATTTTCTGAAAAATAAATGTTCAGCTGTGTTTACAAAAATATTGCTCATAATTTAAAGCTGATAGAGCACTATGAAATTCCCTCTTCTTCTTCTACTGCACTAGTCTATTTAAACAGCATGAACAAAATATGAATTCTCAGAATGTCATTTTTTTCATGCGGACATGGTGACACATCTTTGTTGCCTTACAAATCGGACATCAGAACTCAAGCCCGGCAAACATGCCGTTCTTTGCATGCTAATGCAGAGCAGGGTGCCAGAGTGTAATGAAAGAGACATATTAATGGCCTTTAACTTATTCATGCGTCGGAAATGAAGAGGCACAGTCACATTTTGAAATGGTTGACAGAATAAAGAGCCAACATTGGGGAAATGATTGTATTTATGATTTCACTCTGACAGATGAAGGTATCAAGAGAGAGACAGAGTGACACATTTCTGACAGTTCAAAGTGTTAAATGGTGTGATGTATGGCAACATACTCGAGTACGGGGGCATCCCACTCTTATATATTTTCACTTTAAGAATCAGCACCTTACAAGTGCAGACCAAGGAGGCAGCTGAAAAGTCACTGCTGTTATTTCAGCACACATGTGAAGTACTGTATATTGTACAGTACCGTATACACATAAAGCATAACAATGACAACACTGAACTGTAGGATAGCTACTTATTAGATGGCTTCACACTGTTACGATTTTGGCAAAATACAGATTAATCCAGTGTTGCTTTACTCTGAGTGTTAAGCCTCTCCCTCAGAGACAGTGCTACCAATAGCACCACCTAGCAGCAGCTTGACCACAGTAACTCACTATGTCCACACTCAGCCTCAGGTTGCTAACACATTATGTCATATAACATCTTTGTATAAAGAGGAATTCATTTTCATACTAAATCATGAGTGCATTTAATGAACTTTTTAATGAAATAATGAAAAAAACGTTTTTTTAGGATCATATTAACAAACATGTAGGAAATAAGAGTGTAATTGGTGCCTCATCTGTTCTGCCTATCCCACATTGAAAGCTGCGATGACAACTGGGATTTACATTCTTGATAACAACTATTCCCTTCATGCAGTTAAATCATTTCAGTACTATCTGCACCCTGAGGATTAACTAAGGATATTTTTTAGGTAACAGACTATTGATATTTATTTTTCTTAAATAGTCTTTCTGCATCTATAGTTTAAGATGGGTATATTACACATGATATTCCAAAACACTGGACTGTGGAAAAAAAGGCAAAGAAATAAAGACTTGCGGGTTAGAGTGAACTATTTTCTGTCAGAGCCAGAATTGACTCATGGCATGTGCGTAGAGTTCATATGACTAGGGACCGGAATGATTTTCTCAGTTAAAAATCAGGAGGTGAAAAATGGCGTGGTTATTTGTGCCTGACAGAAGTTAAGAGCTTTTCCCTGAGGCCCGCTGCCTCCCTGCTGACCGCAAGGCAGTCTTCTCCTCCGGCATCCACTCACCTTGTGAGATCATACCTCTACACCGGCTGCTGGGATGGCACATCCTGCGACTCCACAACAACTCTACTGTCTCTGCATGTAGCATAAGGACTCTTTTTTTTTATTTGTGCTTACAAGTTTGTGTATCACTGTGTCTGTTTTTGTTTGTGTGCGAGATGTGTACAGAAGTTGAATTCTGAGGCGAAGCACAGAGGCAGGAAAATCAAGTGCAAGGTCAAGGTTTTATGCTTGTGTAATTAGTTGTGCGATTGCTGCCTGGTTCTAAGGCTTATCCGAGAATCATGTGTGGCATAAACAGGTCCCACAGGAAGAGATCAAAGCAGTGTCTGGGGATGAAGGATCTCGATTAGAGTTTATGTTTTAAAGGTTCAGAGGATAGAAAAATATTCCATAACCAGGACGGAATAGTTCATATGGTCCCATATGGACGTAGATGACTGAACGTGATGAGTTCACCTAGCACTACTGAAGAGTGGAGGATCCAGCCATTGTCCACTCTGCTTATTAATGAAATGGCCCAGAATAACAAATGTATGTGCATGTACAATCACTTGAAATCATTCTCATTGTATATCTAATTTCAGAATTATGACATCATGATACCCAAATGTGTTAAATAAATGCCATGTAAGGAGGCACAACATGGCATACATATGATAAAGCAAGTAGGCCCAGACATTACATTTTTAACATGACTAGTACAGCTCAAATATGTTTAGCTTGTTCCTTGATTTGGTGTCAATTATGATGCCAAATCAATGTAATTTGCAGATCTTACAGGACAACATTATTTTGACTCGTCAGTCAACAAAGCACCATGGTTGCCAGCCTATACTGCATGTGATGATGAAAACAAGACAGCGGCACACTGCCTGCCTGATCCTATCTGACAATCCTCGCCCATTCGACATCACTGTGCGGTCTCTGATGTTGGGCGGCTGCTAATTTAGCCTTTAGCTCCATGGTACCGTAAATCACAACACTCAGGAAGACAAATGTCAGAACACATGTTGCCAGACTGTGTCTTTGAGCAGAACATTCCTTTAATTGGGTGTGCAGGGACTGGGTCCAATCCCCAGCACCCTCTTCTTCCTCCTTCCTCACTCTCCCTCTCTCTTTGCCTCTCTCAACGTACTAACAAAAGGAAGAGAGATGAAAAAGACAGCGCCAACCCATCCCTACTTTGTGCCATTATAGAACAGACACACTAGGGGTAAAGAGGTAGGATGCTGAACATCAAGGAGAGCTTTATATAACTCTCTTTTTATTCGCCTTGTTTCATGTTTATTTTACTTCTTCAAGCTATCATGTCTGATTGACACTGCTCCCTGTCATAACAACCATTATTCATCGAACCAGCTTATGGAATACAGTGATAGCTTCTGGATATATTTGTCTGAGTTTAGGAAAATGTGTAAAGAATCAAAAATGCTCTCCAAAGTATGTTCGGTGTCATCTCATCATCAGTGTTATGATTCCACCCTTCCCCTTCCTCTGCTCACGCACACTCTGAACTTCAGCAGAGGGAATAGAGATCATAAAGAATAGATATTCAAAGGCTTTAACACAAAAAGACTTTCCTCAAAGCCTGCCTCTCTCTGGATCTGCTGGGCTAGGGAGGGTGAACTGTCCATGCAGAGAAATCACAGGGCTCAAGTCAAAAGAAGTCATTTTATTTCTTTTTAAACATATTGTTCACAATTTAGATAGCATTAGCTTCAGAGCAGCAAATGTTTATTTCATCATTTGCTACCAGATCTGAAAGTGTGTACAAATGTAAAAGTTACAATTTTGCCAAGTTTGAAGTTAAAATGCCTATTTATCATAACCCACACTGTGAAAACATATATTTAAAAAGAAAACTCTTTCAGAAAACTGAAATTGCTTCAGATCTAGTTACCACAAATCTAACTTGAATACGCCCCATGACCCAAGTTTAATTATCAGATATGTTTTCCTCTGAGCAATGCCTTCCCCAAAGCTGAATGATTTGTAAGAATATTTTTAATAATTTTGTATAATAATAATAATTATAATTAGGGCTGTACAAAATAACGTGTTAATTTCGATTAATTAATCTGAGAACAAATAACGCGTTAAAAAAATAACGCAGATTAATCCATTCCATATTGACGTTTGACCCGAAGCCATTCTAGCCACCATTGGACTGTAAAATGAAGGAGGGAGACGAGAATGTTCTGCCTGGATTATTAATTGGAACATTTACTTGTAAAAATCTTCTTCCTGCCAACCCTGGCTACCGAAATCTGGTGCCACTGATATGTCTGCGCTTCTCTCTGATGCTCTGAAACACAAACACCGCTGCACATGACGCTAGTAACACTATACTCGACAGCAGCTAACGTTAGCCTAACGCTAGCTAGTAGCTAGATTAAACACGGTTAAAATGCTGACAGCTAACGCTAAACGGTGTAAAGTGTGACTGTGTTTTACTGTAGAGGATTCAACACCGGTATGTAACAATCTGTAGCTGCCATCGGAGAAACAACACAGCCGGTGCGTTCAATGACACTGGTAAACTACAGTCTCGTGGTGCATTTGAAATTATTGTAAATGTCCTTTTCCCATCTGGTGGTTGTTTTTGTCGTTCAACAGCAATTTACTAGTGAAATAAGTTATTGTTATTGTTATACATTATTATTAAATCATTTAATTTTGACCATATGGCCTTAGCAATAAACAAGCCGTTCTTTAATGTCACCAACTGTTGTTTAGTACCCTTTTTTTTCTTTTCTTTTTTTACTTTCTTAAAAAGTATCGGTTCAGGCACCATTAATTATGTATGCGATTAATTTCGATTAATTAATCACAGAGTATGTAATTAATTAGATTAAATTTTTTAATCGATTGACAGATCTAATTATAATAATTCTGTATTTGTTCACTAAAAGTGTTCATTTAGTGGAATTATTTGTTCAGTGTGCATGGAGCTCGATGGGCTCTGTTTGAGTGTCAGGCCATGCAGATTACATGCTGTAAAAGTTAAATGGAGCTGTGATACCGCTGCAGGTAAAAGGAATTTGGAAAGCAAATTAGATATTTCATATACAGACGGATAGATGAAGCTGTTCTGAAAAGAAATCATAGCCATCTCATATCATCACTCTCTTCCAGCAAAACCTGCAACTGGAATATCTTATTGTCGCTACTGCGTGAGAAAAGAGGGCCTGAAAGGATATGCTACTCGCACTGATGTTAATGATTGATTGATTAAAAAACATTACAAATACCAGCCTTTCAGAACAAATATGTGGTCACTCAGACATAAAAACTCTCTTTTTCCAAAGCTTTCACAGAACTCCAAATGTAAACAATTAGAAATAACATAAAAACTCTGAGCCTCTAAAATGCAATGTTTTGATACATCTGTAGTACCAGCTATGTCATGTAAGTCATGTACAGTATGTCATCTATGTATGTCACAAAGCCCATAATATATAGTTTTGTACATAAATATGCTATATACAAATAAATATATTTAAAGGAGGGATTCATAGCCTGTTTTTGTTAGATTGTTGTAATATTCCACTGAATCTAGACTCTGTTAGCTTTATAGAAACAGTAGTCACTAGTGAAGGTAATGCAATTGGACCCACCGAATGCAGTTCTGAAGTCAAACTTATTTTATTGAATAAGAAAGCACTCATAGAATGGCGTAGGTGTGAATAGAATAGTGTGGTGTGTTTGGGGCACTTAAGGTTGGTCATTGGGTCACTAAAATCAATAGGTTTCGGTCTTTTTGGAGCATTAATGTGAATAAAAAAAGTCTGGGTCTGTATGAGTAGTATATTGTATATTTGTGTTGCCTGCAGTTCCATGCAGTTGAGCTTGATTTGTGTAGCAATATAAAAGGTATAGCCCAAATGATACTATTCAATGCATCCCTGCTTCTAAATGAACTCAAACATATTGGTACTTCTGTACTGCAGTTTCTTGTCACTTATCGGCAAGTTTCTGGTGCACTAGTTTCTTGTTAAATTATATTACTTTTATGTGAGAATACATGTACACATCACAGCATGTTTATTTACAATTAGGATTAGGTTAAATATTAAATATAAAGTAAATATTAGGTTTATTTATATACAAGTGTAATTCGCCGTGTAAACTATGATGACCTAGTCCAGGGGTCTTAGTGGTCAAAAGTGACTATTTATATTTGTTCATGTGGTGGAATCTGAACTATATTAAACACTCAAAATGAATCCTACAAGAACTGAAATTAATCGGATTATAATGTTAGTTTCAAACATGCAGGGTATCAGTGCTAATATGAAATTTGAACAAATACAAATAACCTTTCCTAAACCCAAGTGATAGCTCACATGTTTGCTGTGTTGCAAACCTTGAGCACTGCACTTATTTACTGCAATCAGCCGACATGTGATTCACATCATCTCTGTTTGTTTAGGCAAGGCCCTGCATAGCAGTGTGGAGCGATGGGCCATGAGCTGCACAGCACCACTCTAATGAGCAGAGCTGGACACAGACAAAGAGAGTCTGGACTCCATTCAGCATCTCTGCCCATTATCTGGCTCTGGTCCAATACACAGATATTCATTCCTGTTCCTTTTAGCGACTACGGTTTCAAGTGCATGACTCTGTCCACAAAAGGCTGTGCAAACTTTAAATCAATATGACATTTTCCGTGTAGTTGTTGTAATCTAGAGCGAGCACTGATTTACTTTTGTAAATTAATTTTTACCGTAGATATAACCATCTATCTAGACTTGAACTATTGATGATTCAGATGATTTGGATTCATATGCATTCCATTCAACCAGAGAGTAAAAACACTTGAAATGTAAAAAAAAAAAAATATTTGCAATGATTTTCAAATATTGTCCACATCCTTGATGAACACTATCAATACCATCATATCATTAAAGAGCAATCATCAGTACAATGTCACAATGACTGACAAACTATTACCTATTAATTATTATTTTTTTTTTTTATAAATAAGTCCTGCCTGAAGGAATGCAGACTTAAATTATTTTGTTTACATCTTTACAGGCTTCATGAATTGTTCACAATGTCTTCATTCTCTTTCAAATAGGTTTCTTTAGCTTAAAGTGTGACCAAAGTTGGAGTTTTTGAAACTATGTTTATGAAACAGTGTGGGTTGCTAAACGTCAGTCTCAAATTCACCAAGACTAAAATAGACAGCCTGTAAAGGAAATTACACAGAGACAACTGCCAAAGCTGTCGTTTCCCCCAAGGTTTGCTTAAGCCTGAATTGTTCACAGTAATGTTTGTCTTCAACAACAAAACAAGTCTCTTCTCTTTTTCCTAAGTGGGTTTTTTCCCCCAGCCAGACCCCGTAGTGAGCAGCAGGCACCTTTTATTGATCAACACAAAGTCCCAAATAAATGAGCGGAGAATGAGAGCTATGCTCCAGGGAGTTCAGGGGAGCTGGAGCTCCATAGGTTCCCATCAATTTTAATCACTCCACTAATGAAGAGGCTCCTCTCTGTTGGGTGTCCATAACTCACTGTGCCAGAGCTACCTCCACTACCTCAATCAAATCATTTCTACACAGCCCGCTTCTCTTCACAACTCTAATGACCTTTTCAAAATAAACAATGCCTGCATTAACAGAGCTGAAAAATTGTTAGATATGAATAGAAAGGTGTTTTACAGAAAGAGTGCACACAGGACAGAGTGAGTTTATCAAGCTCACTTCAACTTGTGCGCCAAGACACAAAGCATTTCTGTAATGCATTCACAATTTAGACAGACAGATATTCCTTGCAAAACATTTATCAATTGAACCAGAAAGAAAATAATTATTTGATTAGAGAAAAACACATTTTAATTGATGTGCTTATTTTCTAAAATTGGAATAAAACAATTCACAGAAAACATATTTCACAGATTGTAATTTTATGCTGTGATTCATATTTTTTTTTCCTTTGTAAAATTCCAGGATCAAAACAATATTCCACCTGGGCAACACCGTATACTGAATATAATATCCTGTTCTTTCGTCCACATGCAATTGCAAATTCCTTTTGTTTCCAATGTGTCAATAAATACAACTTCAAGCCCTCAAATGTAACTTTTATATCTGGGCCTTCCTGGAGAGAAGCTCCTCATGCCATGATGGTTTGTAATCTCCTCTGTTACCCTCCAAGTATTTCAGAAGTTATTGAAACTCCAGAACTCTGTGAACTAGTGCTTCGTGTACACACACACACACACACACACACACACACACACACACACACACACACACACACACACACACACACACACACACACACACACACACACACACACACGCTCACACGTTCATATTTTACTTCTCGTGACGTCCAGTATCTTTCTCCAGCATCTGCTCCGCTCACTGTAGGTAAGGGGAAAAATCCATCACCTTCCCCCTGGGTTTGCATAAGCCTCTCAAAAGAGGTGAGTCACTGCCATTGGGCTATTTGTTGCCATGTTTGGGGATTTGCCTTTTTTGCATTTGATATTTGAACTTTTTTGTGGGCATCCTAGTGAATGCTCAAGTTCGACCCAGGCTGATGAGAGGCATTATGTATTTGTTTGAAACCTATTCTTGCATTATGTATTTGCATTGAAAGCTATTCTTTCCTTGAAAATGTGATGTGATATTTCTATATTGTATGACTTACACAATACTGTAAGTGCACTGGGACGTTTTTTCACACAACATAAAAGAAAGCCGTTATATGCCATTTCATCCAATTCTACTGTGGCAGTGCAATAATATGCACACTATTATGTAGAGACATTTTAAAAAACAGACAACAAAAACTCTTGGCTGAAAACACACAGTTTAACTGGAGTACTCTTGGGGTGATCTCTCAACTGGAACACATTAAATTCACGGTGATTAACAGCTTGTTCTGAGAGCCTATGGCGAACATTGATGTTTGATCTTTCATTTGTGATGTAGCACATGGGGCACTCTTTGTGTGTTGTTGTTGTTGTTGTTGTTGTTGTTGTAGCCTGTGGGCACACTGCGCTGTGTGCGCAGGCAGGGGCAGTGGGCCAAGTGGACAGAGACTTTGCTCTCATCTCCGCAGCTGGCCTGACCTGCTCATACATCCACATTAAGAGCGGATGTGACCAGCTCCAAGTGTTGCCCTTTATCGGACTGGCAATACTCATGAAACATTGTTGCGTTCTAGAAAAAAATGAGTATTACTGATATATATATATATATATATATATATATATATATATATATATATATATATATATATATATATATATATTAGGGCTGTCAAAATAACGCGTTAATTTTGATTAATTAATCTGATCTCTCCATATTGACGTTTGACCCGGAGCCGTTCTAGCCACCATTCAACTGTAAAATGAAGGAGGGAGACAAGAATGTTCTGCCTGGATCATTAATTGGAACATTTACTTGTAAAAATCTTCTTCCTGCCAACCCTGGCTACCAAAATCTGGTGCCACTGATATGTCTGCGCTTCTCTCTGATGCTCTGAAACACAAACACCGCTGCACATGACGCTAGTTAACACTATACTCGACAGCAGCTAACGTTAGCCTACCGCTAGCTAGTAGCTGGATTAAACACGGTTAAAATGCTGACAGCTAACGCTAAACGGTGTAAAGTGTGACTGTGTTTTACTGTAGAGGATTCAACACCGGTATGTAACAATCTGCAGCTGCCGTCGGAGAAACAACACAGACGGTGCGTTCAATGACACTGGTAAACTACAGCCTCGTGGTGCATTTGAAGTTATTGTAAATGTCCTTTTCCCATCTGGTGGTTGTTTTTGTCGTTCAACAGCAATTTACTAGTGAAATAAGTTATTGTTATTGTTATACATTATTATTAAATCATTTAATTTTGACCATATGGCCTTAGCAATAAACAAGCCGTTCTTTAATGTCACCGACTGTTGTTTAGTACCATTTTTTTTCTTTTTTTACTTTCTTAAAAAGTATCGGTTCAGGCACCGTTAATTATGTATGCGATTAATTTCGATTAATTAATCACAGAGTATGTAATTAATTAGATTCAATTTTTTAATCGATTGACAGCCCTAATATATATATATATATTACAGTACACTGAGATCTAATGTATTCCGAGGTAGGCTAGTTATATTGCTGCAGATATGTTGTGTTACATGCCTTTGACGGACAAGGATGAACTATTTCTCTATGTTACACTAAAATTAAAGAGTAAGATAATGACTACAAGCTGATTAATGAGTTTGTGTGGCAGGCATGTCTTTCTCAAAGATGCGTTGGTTATTATCGATCAAACTAAACAACCTGATAGAGCTGACTGAAAGTCACCTTGATATAATTCTGGCTATCAATCATTTGGAGTGCACTCTTAGTCATGGTTGGCAGTGCCATTAGCATCACCATGGCATTGTTTGGTGAAGACGACAGGGCTGTTCCGCTGTGATTAACACAATGAAGAATCATATCCTCCTGTCCCGCTGCAGTGTCTATTGTTTCCCATTTAGCTCGCTAATCTCCTCTGGATGCTTCATCTCCACATTATAACCATCCCACAATGTCTCAAATGTCACTCGGAAAGTGTTTGTGTGTAAAATATTGTACACTTGCCTCTGCATTTGTATTTTTAAGCCTTGCATTGTCAAGCAGTTGTATCACAATAAAGGAAATCTACCATGGATAATTAGTTGAAAATAAGGTGTGGAGAAGCCAGGAGATTGCTGAAGGTTTTTTTTCCGAACAGACCTGTAAGCCTTTCTTTTTGCTTTTGTAAACAACACTACATGTTCAAAAGGCACTTACATTAACTGGAATTAGCCTGGACCAGAACTACTGCACAGATCAATTACTATGACTTTGTGCTTCTGCTAAACAATCTCAGTATCAGACCCAGAGCTGTATAGTAACGAAGTAGAACTACTTCACTACTGTACTGGAGTATTATTTTTTTCTCCTACTTCCACTTTTACTTGAGTACATATTTTCGATGAGTTTAATACTTTTACTCCGATACATTTTTTATTTGCTGCATCGTTACTCGTTACTGTTGTGAATTCCTCACGCTACGGAGACTCTGTAGGTTACACTGTGTGTAGTTACGGCTACGTAAGTTACATAAAAAATCCCCGAGATCGCGTCGTGTTTCTTTTCATTACGGCGATCGCCTGTTCAGAAGTCAGAGACGATGTAAGTTTCTACTCTTTCTATTTAGCCATTGTTGCAGCAGATTAAGCTATTCCTGAGTTGTTTCAGTCTGAAATGAGTACTGAATGTTTTCATCCTGTGATGTGAAGCTGCTAGTTTATCTGTGTTTTGCTGGCTTGCTAACTTTCCACTACATCACACATTTTATTTCAGTATTTGTTAATAAGTGATTAATAACCCACTGTTGTCTCAGATAATAGTAGTTATAACAGCTGTGACATTAATGTACCTTTTTGGGTTTATTTCAGAAACTTCCTTCATATATCCAGCAATGTACAGCTTGTGACCGTCTTGATACCAAATAAAAAGTTGAACTCCAAAAATATGATATTCCAAATTTGACTGCTTTCTTTAATAACTACATAACACAATACTTGTACTTTTACTTTTAGTACTTGAGTAGTACATTTTTAAAATAAACTACTTGCAATACTTAAGTACAAAAAATGCTGAATGCTTACAGAGCACTTCAACTTCTACTCAAGTCACTTTTTTGATAGAGCACTTGTACTTTTACTCAAGTATGGGTCTCTAGTACTTATACACCTCTGATCAGACCTGAGCTATATAACCTTACTGTGTAATCAACCTGTTTGCTAGACCACTATTCACAATGCTATAGTCCTCTGGACATAAGACCTGGCAATATCTTTTGCTCACAATTATTACCTTTATTATACACCAACATCCAATTACTAGCTGTTCTGCTGCCAATGTTCACAACAGAAGCACAGAGAAGCAACTTGCTCAACACCTGGTGTGGGATCAGGGAGCAAAACACATTTGCCCTCTGGTCTCACATGAACTGCATTCGGCAGCGAACTATGGGCTTCCTAAAGGTTCTGTGTGGTTGGGAGACATATGGCTTAGCCTGGTGTTATGTAACCCTCAACCCTCACCATCTGCCTGGAGGCCCAGGTGTGCAGAGCTTGCCAGCCACCAACTGAATCCAACACCACTGGAGCTCTGTCATTCATGGGGTTTTTAATCTCGCCACCATACCTTCCCTTGTTTCAATTACCAGACATGCACGTGTACAAATAAGCTGTATTAATAACTGTGGAAGCCCTTTCCCAAATTTGGCTTGACAGAGGAAGGAAGCACTGGAGAAGCTTCTGCTGTGGGTGTGAGAGGGAAGGTTTAGGGGGATAGTCATGCCTGGCGATTGTTGACAGGAGGGCCCAGTGCACAGAGCAGGCTGGGAGTTATTGGAAAATAAATCATAAATCATCTCACGTCAGTGACAAGCAAAGGCCCTCACAGAGCACATCTCCTGTGTGGCTAGTCTGACTTTGTCTGATCGCCTGCTTCTGTAATACTAATTCTAATACAGCTCTAATGAGTATGCACGCACAGCACCACGGACGGATCATTAAGAAGAAAAAGAACTGAGACATGGATGAGGAAGGAAAACTTGAGTCCCACTAGCTATAATAACTTTGACCTCTCTCTGAGCACCACTAAGAGTTCATGCTGCAAACCCTCTATGTTCCCATGAGGCATCACGGCTCGTTTCTACTCCGAGGTGATTTAGCCAAGCCAGCAACTCATCCCTTCAGTATATTGGTGGTGGGGGGGGGTGGATATATAGTGAGCCCAGAAACATTGTGGGTGGCTTTATATCCAAAGCTCTGACAGGTTTGTAGTCAGAGTGCAAATGCTGCAAAAAAACAACAAATGTATTTGCCTTTACAAATACAGTGCATCCAGTCGGGTGATGGAGCCTTTAGTAAATATCGAGTGGAGGGGTGTCCCAGCAGCGTGGTCTGCAGGTTTATCTGTAGAGAGAGAGAGTACAAAGATGATTCCCCATGAGGATTCAGGGAGAGATGGCTTGTGTTTGATCACCCATCAGGTGTCAGCGATGTTTCGGCTGTTAAAAACACAGGAGAGGCTGCCGCTCTTGTTTGTGCCAAGCACATCTCTTCAAAGAGCTTCGGAAGCACTGTAGCTCCTCATTTAAATGTGAAAGTTTCTTTTAGATGATAGCGAGCGCTGGTGGATCTCCTGTTGACACAGGACATTTTTTCCTGTGAAAACACATCACTGTTGTTTTTCTGCCTCGTGGTGAGAAGGTGATTAATGACCAATTTTGAGATTCTATCAAAGCAAATGCGCTGCTCTGCAAATCCACCCTAATTACTACACATTGTTGCAAGCCTATGAGAATGCTGAGACCAGAGGAAAGAATGACTTTTTGTATCTAAATATGTTTAAAGATACTTTAAACAATGTTGAATAATTTCTACCTAGATAATCACTTAATTTCTTTAGTGATGATTTTCCTTCTTTTTTTTTCTTTAACTGCCATCTCTGTAAAAATCCAATGCAAGCATGCTCTCAGCACATACTTGATCAATTTTAATTGCCACAGTTCTCACCCCTTCAATATCAACAGAAAGTTAAAAGTAAAAGTAAGAAAAAACAAAGAATGAAATGTATTCCTGCATACTATGATATGGTAAATGTTAGCGCCTGCTGCATCGCACTCCATATCACTTCGTTCCATATGAAAAATAGTTTGCTATTTTGGAACCCCCTGGCAGCCATAGTGGATCACCACAGACCCAGAGCTCATTTATCTTTTGTCAGAGATGAAGCCAAACTAACGCCATCTCCTGAAGCTGCTAAAGAATGAGGAGGGACGTAGGGAGGGTAAAAATAAACCTGGAGCCCAGGTAGCTACACAAAGAAGTCACTCTACAAGTAATGGGTGGCTTTTGAAAGTGGAACTCTGTTTGGAACTGTCTGTCCGCTTGGAAATTATACTATTTAGTGTCCAGGTTTACTCAATTACCTTTGCTGATTTTTATAAGATTGGAGATGTAATAAGAATGGCTGGATGTAACAGCAATGTTACCTGGCTAGATTACTGTCCAGTTAAATTATGATTTTGTTAGATCCCTGCAAGTATGATAAGGTTAGGAGCCAAAATTAAGAAAGCTTCCATAGGCGTCATATTAAATTGCTCCCAGACAAGCTCCAGAACAAATAAATCATCTAAAAGAAAAATACACTACTTTAACACTGGTGTATGGCACCACTAATGCTTTATAAATTACATAATTATTAGTTTTGTATAAGAACGATAAATAATGTTTAAGTCTAGAATCTTGAAATAATCATTATATAAGTATTTGAATTATATGTAGAAAACATTTACATACACAATCCATAAATGTCTATCTTTGTATGCCCCATAAACGCTGCTAATTAAGACACAGCTACAGTAATAAACACAGTTTGGGCTGTACTGAATGCCATTTTTTTATTTACATTCTAAGCTTCTATTGATGTTTTATAATTAAGCCTTGAATGTCCTCATATTCTATTATGTCATCATAGTGCTCTGTCGTCATCACCCTTTAAAAAAAATCCATATACAAAATTCCAATAAAGTGACTCATTGGATTAAATTACTTACTTACAAATTTCTTTAATGAGTATAACTCATCAGTTTCGTCAACATAAATACGTGTAGGCAGGAGGCTAATCCAATAAGGCAATAAAATAATGATGAAATAATAATGCCGCCCTTAGGCTTATAGCAACATTATGCTATGACGGAAAAAACGCTCTGGAGTTATTGGAAATATTTGGATCACACAAGTAAGAAACAATCCTACACAGCCGCCACTGGAATCTAATTCTGCAAATAGTATAAATACTAATAATATGAATGTAGCCTAATCTTTTTCTGCAACAGTGCAGAAATACCTGGCTTAAACAGAATGAATAGACATGCACACACACACACACACACACAAAAAAACGGCGCCGCATTCGAATGTTATCAATGACGCTTTTAACTATTTTGTACAGCCATAAACACAATAGGACAACAATTTCTGACTACTTTTGCTTCATTCTGTAACTCTGTTTCTTAGCAGTATAACACACATTGAGTCATGATAACCCCAAAATGCATTTTTCCAATTTAGCAGGGTCACATTGGGGTTTTGAGCTAGCAGACAACATTTGTGTCTCTCCCTCATCTCTACCCTTCCTCTTATAGCACCATACTCTGCTCAAACTAACACTACTCTAAAACTACTCTTACTTGGTTTTAGCTGTTTACAGAAATCTTTGATACTCTGCAAACGTATATCCCTGTTGCCATGAATAAGCCAGTTAAAAGAATTTCTATACACCTGCGGTGCCCCAGATAGATCGGTCTGCCAGAAAAAAGACTAGGGCGCCAGCTACAGCCTTCCTCTTTGACTCAGCTCTAGTAGAATTCTTCTATTACAGGGAATATAAATGACAGATCTTGTGGTAATAGTAATAGCGAAAAACTTTTCACCACAGAATGTACTGGCATACACTATGCATTTGAGTTTCCATAGATGATAAAGTATCAAGAGACTCGTTTATATCGGTGTAAGAAATTAACCAGTTTTCCCATACTTGAAAGATGACCTTAACCAGGTTATGATGGTTAATTATGGTTGTAACATGTACGTGTCTAATTAATACATGTACTTAGCTTCAGTGCATGCAGACTGTTACTGATACCATCAACATTTTTGCTCACAAACTTTAAAAGACACACCCACAGCGAGGGCAGCAGGCTTATATATTTTTCTTCTGGGACATATCAAGTGCAGATATATGCACACACAAACACATTGTCAAGTTTCAACTGGAATTGACGGCTCAACATTAAATGAGCATCAGTGCCCAAAACCTTCCCAAAAGTACGTCCCAACAGCTCTATTTTAGTATTTATTTCTACTGTCTACAGGTTAGAAACATAAATGGAATGGCTTTTATGAGATAACAGTTATCTGGAAATAACAAATGCACTTGGAGGAGAAAATGCCTACAGAAATACTGTATGTCACAGTATAAATCATTCTCTGCATCCCACACATCCACAAGTCATATGATTAGCCCTCCTGTGCATCTTTTCAGCTCTCTACATGATTGACCAGATCTGTGGCACAATAAACTGTAGCTGTAGCATATCTCTCTGACAAGGCAATGATAGAACAGTCTGTGTCTACTCAGAATGAGCCATCTGTGGGTCCTGGTGGTGGCTGCTTTGCGGACGGTATGACAGTCCTCAGGTATATCTCTCAGCATGGTGCGGGTTGATAGTGTAGTGGGCTGCTGTGATACACTGCTTGGTTACTGTTACAGATGAATGACCCTGATGTGTCTGACTCTCTGTCTGTCTCCACCCCTGTCTCTATCTGTGTACCTCGGAGAAGTTCCACAGTGGAGGCAGGCAGACAAACGCACCCAGAACCAACACACAGCCAGTGGGCTTGTCATTGGGAGAACACACCATGACTAAAAAAGGCCCAGCTGTGATTGCCTCTCCATGCCTGATGTGGTCTGATGATGGCTCATCCCTGGCCAGGAGATGAGAACCTGATGAACTGTCAGTAGGCAAACAGCTTTAAATGAGAAATTTACAGACAAGAGCTGCATATGGGGAACATAATAGACTCATTGGGATGCTTGGACATCTCCTTGCAGGTGGTAATGTGATGGCTTCTCTGTGTCCCCCTTGAATATACACTACAATGCTATACAACACCAACAATATATCCAGATAGTGTCTTGTACCCTCTCTACTTAAATACAAAAACTGGCCATATTTCCATTGCAGTGTCTTGTTAATTATAAAACTGCTGAAACAGACTATGCATTGTTTCATGTTGCACAGCTATTATCAAAGAAATGTATTATTCTTCCTTGTGGTAAAAGATTTCATCACATCTGCAGAGCTCGAGAGCCGTTTGACTTTGATCTTAATGTGTCTTTTTAATCAAGTTCCAAAAGAGACGTCTTCATTGTTGCAGGCCCTGGCCAGACAGCACTGGGAGACGTGCTAAGTTTATCTTCAGCAAATAGATCAGCACAGTGCTTTAATGTTTTTGCTCTATAATGGTCTTCTTTCCCATTGCACTGGGCCCATTTGGCATTATTTGCTGCTGGGCATGACTTCTTAATAGAATCGGAATTCCAATTTGACTCTCCCACTAAGTAGCCTAAATTTGAAGACAGGCTGTCCACAGCCTTGGAAAGTGGAAGGCAGTAATTTGAGCAGACCCCCCTAGCATTACAACTGCTGCATGAAGCATAATTCACGGTTACGTTTTTTTTCTTTTCTTTGAAGGCTACAAATGAAATAACAGTGTTTTTCCTGTTTTCACATCTATTCAGTAAGATTAAACTGTATTGTCTTGTGATATAGGAAGTCAATCTGTTTGCTTGCCTGCCCCCTGCAGAGTGGTCAAGGTACAGGGTCAGCAACAGACGAGCCGGCCCGGGGTTGGTAAAGATTCACACGTTTGCTCAAGGACACTTCAAAACGATGGATGTATTCTGTCATGGGGGCCTGAACTCAGACCTAATGGATGAAGGACAGTCTACCACATCACAAACGTCTAACTAGTATTTTAATTCACTCAGCACAAAGACGTCCAAATAAATTGTGCACCTAAGCTGTAATAGCAAGGGCATCAATAATAAAATATTAGCTTTAAGGCACGAGACACGAAGAGGCTCCTAATTGAGTGTATAATTACCAGAACATGAAGGGAGGCAAAGTGGCTCATCAGAGCACTAACAAGCATGTGACCAGTGGTTTCTTGAGAAGCTCTTTGAGAATTAATTTCTTACAATTGCCCTGGAAGTGAATGCCTCCTAAGGGTTCGTGTGACGACGGGGAGCAAAAAGCATTGCATCTTATGCGCCCTCATAAAAATAGCATGTGGATGTCTTACGAAAAGAGATAATGAATTCAACTTGAGCGTTTGTCATTTAAAGATGATTAATGCTATACATCATACACGTATATTTACACGTAATGAACCAAGTCAATATACTATAATGTGATCAGTTCTGAATCTGAAAAACAAGGCAGTTCAGTGTGTGGATGGATAAAGAGGGAGATATGAGAGAGATGAAGAGAGAGATGGCTGCCCAGTCTGCTGGCACTCAGACCCAGCTGGGTTATGGGGAGGCAGTGGCTGCCTAATGAGCCCATCTTACCCCAGAGAGCTCACCCCACTCCTCCCCCTAGAGTCCCTAATATAAGGATGAAGGACTGCACACACTCCATCACTTTCACATGTGTTGCTTTTCCAACACACAGCAGGGGTGCTGATGAAAACACAATCTTCGTCTATAAAACGGCCACTTGCTTACCAGTTAGCGGCCCGCTCATATTGCCTTAAACCACAGGAGAAACAATCATACCCATCAGCACAAATACTTGCACATACAACTGAGCCATTTTTTAATCACCTCTCTGTTTTCTTCTGTGTCAGCTTTCACCAGGACTCATGAAACATACTCAGGGGATCTGTTTTACAATAAAAGCACCATAATGTCATTACTAATGACATTACTGTGGCAAAGGTGGTTGCTGCTTTGTGTTTAACAATATGTTTTCCTTGGCAGTTTTAAAATGTATTGCTTGTCCATGAAGTCCATCTAGCTTTCTTAGGCTTGTAAAAACCCTGCTTAATGGCCTTTACTTTGTAAGGCCAAAGCCATAGTTCAGCCTTTGCGGAGGAATACTCCCTAGACAGTTGTAAATTCCAATAAAAGGTTCATGCCAAAGTGAGCGTGAGTGAGTTATTCTGTTGAGGAGGGTGGTGGGCAGATCTCCAGTGGGCCCTCTCCACAGCTCCCCCAGCACCTAATGGTCAAGGTCCTGTCTCTGCGAGGTAAATGTTTATCCTACAATAAGAAAAGAAGAGGCTCACCACAAACAGGAATACAGAGGCCAGCATGGGCAGGGAGATAATGAGCTACTATCAGCCTCTCTGCCTCGGCCACAGCCAATGCTCATTAGAGCCCTGGTGATGGGCAGGAGAGTTGAATGCACTCAGTCAAGTGGTTCTCCACTCTTCCACAGGAAAAAAACTGCCTTCATATTTAAAGCAAGAGAGAAAGAATCAGTAGTAAAAATATTTGAACAATCTATTCAAACACCTTGTGGATTGTACTGGAGGCAGGCGGCCAGAGAGCAGTTGTTGAGAATGGGCAATGAAGAGATGGCGAAGACTTGCAGGCAGTTCAGTGGTTTTTTTTTTGTCATTGGCTGCCAAAATTGCTTTGATTTACTGAGGGACCTATTGATAATTAATTGTATCATCTGTTTCCTCCTCCACTCAAGCCAAGAAAAGCGAACCCCAACTCTTCATCAGAGGCCTGGGCACAATTTGTACCATCAGAGACGGTGATTGGACCGAAGCTGGCTGTGCAAGCTGTCAGCAGATGGCAGCTAAAACTAAACAACTCTCAGCCCTGAAGAGAACACAGACTCATGAGCCCAGAACTTTGCCAAGGTGTGGAGGAAACAATTAATAGTCTACTTATAAATCTACCACTCTGGATACTGTTTACCTAATTAAATAAATTAGAAGGAGGGGTGCTTCCTCATGCCTGCAATGTCTTCTTGATTTAATCATTCCTTAATTCAGCCACTTAAATATCATTACAGGTTAAAGCTATCATCTACAGTTTTGACTGTCCATAGTTCCTGTCTTCCCGCTGTTTCACACAGCTCTCCCACACATCTACGGAGTGGGCGCTGTCTACAGCAAGCTACAGTACATGGCCGTATATGGAACATACTTTTAGCTCAATAATTCATAATCTTGGAAGGATGCTGAATAATTGAAGTGAACTTGGAGGCCTTTCAGCTCAGCGGAGCTTTGCATGTAGCTGATGGATCTGTGGGATTCAATGCACATTACAGGGGGAGAGGGGAAATATAGTGCTAAGCTGTGTTTCTGTTTTCATTGCACATTCATTGATCAATTATTCAGCCAGGCCCTCTGACTGTGACCTACAGTTCTGAGAAGAGGCCTGAGTCTTCTCAGCCTAAGACGGGTCTGTTACAGCATTTGCTTCTCTTTTTGTGCTGCATTTCATGCTCCAGCCAGCATGCTCTTATACAGTGCATCTCATAAATCACACTCAAAACTTCTCTCTGAAACACTCTCATGTTCTTCAGCTGCGGTGGCCACCGCTTCAAATATTACAGTAACCATTTTTCATCTTCTTAAATGAGTCAAAGTGGCGAGGCTGCATATGAAATGAGCAGCATGGCATAGCATAGGCAACTTGGTTTTTTCCTTGTTCTCCTCTAGTCTGGGGAAAGAGGTGAAGGGGGGGGGGTTGCTTTTAGAGAGCTGGGGGGGTCCCCCGACTGAGCGTGGCTTTATCACACAGGCCTTCTCATGAGTGCTGGATCTTTTAATCAAAGACATTATTTCACAGCAAAAACCAGCCTCGCAGCCAACATGACTGGGAGTGTCTAATTAACACAAAAGAAAAACACTGTGCTTGGGCAAAGTCCCTTAAAACAGTAACCTCCATCCCTGCATTCTTACATTCCCAAGAATGCTGTTTCTCATAGTCTGAGGAATGTATGTGGCTATTTTAGCAAGTTGAGCATAACTGAGCTTTCTATGCAGACAGACAAACAAACAAATATTACAATAAAGGCTTAGTTTATTGTTAATCAGTCATGTGCTCATTTAAATTCATGAAAGAACTGTAATGTTCACTGTAGGACTTGAGAAATGGTGCAGCACACTCACTTCTCAAGTCTATCTGAAAAGTACAGCAAAAGCCGTTGAATAAAGCCAGAGATTGTTTGTTATGCAGAATCAGCCCTCTGGGATTAGGTCTGCATTGTTCAAAGCTCAAATAAAGTGAGTATACCTATTGAGGCCAAAAGACATCCACAGTGAATCAGAATAGCCTGATATACAACCGTTTAGAGGTCAAGCTGAGCTTTGTCTGCTATGATTTATGGTCCACTTGCTCACCTACAGCTGTAGGGGAGAATACATGTCATATAACATTGCTTTGTTAGAAAAACACAGTTTGATACCGTTTTGATAGATGGATTTGAAGTTACCCGGGCTTTCTGACATGAGCTGAGTGTGTTTTAGACAGAGGTGTTTAATCTTCATCCTGACTGGTAGGCTCCTCACGTCCCCTGAGCTCCTTGTTTTCCTGTATTGATTAAAATCTGCCCTATCCACCTTCCTGGTGTAAGAACTCCTTCAAAGAAGGCTCAGTGGGATTATTCACTGAGAAAAACTTACCCCAGTCTTTGTTCTACTGGTTGCTCTACCTTGTTCAATGAGGGCCAATATTGGTACAGAAAAGACGTGGGTATGAACAGGCGCTTTGTAGAAAGCCCCTTTGTGACGGGTATATTTTCATACTGTATCAGGTCATTTATCAAACACTAATGCTACATCACAATGCTTATTTGGAGGATCTAAACTGCAAAGAGAGAAAGCCAAAGGTGACCTTTCTACGGCATGGACAGCTCCCTGTTATTTCAGTTTGACCCTTGAAGCAGCAGTCTGTACAGAGCAAATGAAGCAAGGATTGAGACAAGGGATTAGTTTGGAAATGAGCCCTGCCCTATCTTTAAACACGGACTGGCTGAGGACTGGGTAGCTTACCTCTTATCTTTTTTTCATTGTTGCCAGAGCTGAGGAAATAATTTGAACACACACATTCACAGGTCCGTGTCTGTGGGTATGTTCTACAAAAGGTATGATGGCAACAACCACTTAATTCGTGATTAGGGCTTTATTCAAAGGCGTGTTTATTCTCCCAGGAATTCATTAGATCCAGAAGCTGCTTCATTTTTTTTTTCCTTTCCTGCGACTCATTCCCCCAGTGAGGTGATTTAATGCTAGTCTCTAGGTGATAAAAAACTGAAGAGCATGACCACAAATACACTGAATACATTAGCTCTTTTTTCCCTACCAAACACAAGGAAGGTTATTCTATCATGCAAATTACCCAGTGCGCCAACACATTTCTCTTGCGTCTCATTCCACAGACATCAAATTATTTTAGGTGTAGTGCCAGGTGACTTACCTGTAGTTGTAACGTTGCTATTGAGAAAAAAAATAGTGCTGTTGTTGTGGCAGCTAAAACTATTTGAAAAACATTCTGTGCCATGAACTTTTCAGTGAGGATTAATGTGATATACAGGAAAGAAAGGAAACACTTTAAAATAAAGAAAAAATCCTTATTCTAAGGTGATACAACTTCCCAGTTGTAGTTAATTGACTTCAACAAATATTTATTTTAACTTGTTTACTGAAACGTTTTACATTTTCACTTGAGAAATGTTGAAATAAAATTAATCTATTTACAATTCATACACCGACACAATTCCAATTGCAATATTTATGATTGTCTCATTTCTCTCAAAAAGACTATTTTTGTTTGGTGATTCTCATATCTAGAAAGAAAGAATCTTTGAAAGAATGTGATTCCAATCATGGAGAAATTTGTTCTACTTGCATTAGTATGGAAAAAACAATGGGTGACTGTTTTGACTGGCAGATAGCCTATACAGTATAATGACAATTAACCTGAATAAATCAGCAGTTGCACGCTATGCAGCTTTTATCTTAGATAACATATATCCTGGTATCACCAGTGAACATACTATGTGAAATCTATTTCTGTATGAAAATACACATACATCCAAGAGGAGCATATGGGACAGTAATTATTCTAACATAATGAAATGCAATAAATTCCTAAGGTGTAATTATAATAGGAAAGACTGCTTTCCACTGAAGCCAAGGGCAGAATATTTGTGACCATGAAGCAGCGCAGCCTCAGAATTCAGTGAAGAACTTTCATCTGTTGATGGAATTTCTTCTTTTTCCTCCTTCCTCATTTTGGTGAGCATCATTATAAACTCAAACTATAAGCTGTTATGTGGACAAACAATTTTGAAATCCACACAACTTTATTTTCAATTCCAGTCAAGATGAAAAAGTCACCAGATGTGTCACATTGAATCAAAGGCAAACGTATATGAAATGATACACAAGTCATATAGAATATTTCTTTTTGATGTAATAGGGTTCACTCCATATAAACATCACAATGTGTACATAGTTTCACAACTCACATAAATACAGAATATACTTTATGATATTGACAGACTTTTAATTTCTTTAAAGCTACGTATATATACATGCTTGAATGACTAAGGGCTTATGGGGAAAGTTGAAGGTAATATTGATAACACCAGCAATCCAATCAGGATGTTATGCAAGACTGTTTTTGTTGTTGTTTTAAAAAAAAAATTTTTTTTATAAATATTAATTTGGTCAATTTAACTCCACTGTTTTATTTTAGTTTGAAACCAATTTGGAGTAAATTCACTTTGCATCTGTACAGTAGTAGAGCCTGTCCATGTTAGGGAATGATATGTGTGCTGTGAAGGCTATGTTTCCAGACGGCTTTGAGCTGAGCTGCAGTGCACCATCTGTATAGGGGCCAAGGGGACAACTGTTGCTCATTAAATTAGCCAGTTCCATCATCCTGATGCATCAGAGGAGGACCTGGGATCTCTGTGACCTTTCTCTCCCCCACAACTAAGCCCTTTCCTTCACTAATATAGATGCAAACTCAAGTAGGTCAAACACCAGGTATAAATCTTCCTTGGCAAGCCACTGCAGCGTTTGCCAGGTATGCACTGCAGGCTGGCGTGACGGACTGTGAGTGGAGGTGTGGCTCAAGCATGAAGTGAGCACGCTGTTGCTGCTGCCAGCAGGCTGGGACCAGCTTGCCGCTGGCCGAAGGGTTTGCCTCCTACATGGGGACCAGTTGGCTGCTACAATGTGTTTCTGAAAACAGATATTTGTTATCAGAATCAGGCTGACGTTGCATTTATATGAACAGTTGGAAATACAGTGTTGCTGTGAGCACAGATTCTAAGGTTTCAAGAAAACTAAAACTCCTACAAAAGAAATGTATGCATTTTTCACCTATGCAGCTCTAGCAGGAGTAAGGTCAAAGTTCCTTTTCATACATGGCCCTTGTTATGAGAAAATAAATAACTGGTATGGCCATAAAGCTTCCATACTAGTTATACAGTCTATTTAATACAACAGTAATTGATTTTGACCTTTGATATTTAACTGCAGACAGAGAAGTCCTGCCCTCACTGGGTAATAACATAACAATGAGGAGAATCTCTTGTGTGATTAAAATGCTACGGACACTATAGAATAGGAAGTGAGGATACCAATTTACCACAGTAAAACCTTTCTAAAATGTTGCCTAAATGACTTTTTTAGGGATCTTTTCAACATAACTCCCTGCAGTGATTTGCAAATTTGTACCTGCTGATTTAGCCAGACAGCCAGCCGATCAGCTTAATGATGGTAGCCAAAATACTTTGATGTCATGAGCTAGAAATTGAATGTAAATGGCACAATGCTAAAATGTAGTGTCCTGCATCCAGTGTAGCTGTGGCATTAGCAGTACATTAACTCTTACTCTAGTCTTAACTGTAGTTATATTCAGAAATACAAATGTCTGTTCCAATTGTCTAAATGTTTTCACATTACTGTTCAGACTAATTTACTTTGTGTACAACCACATGATGATGAAATGACAAATTGAAAAGATTGATTGAAAGACATTTGGGAAAGCATTTCAAAAGAAAACTGCCTTTCTGACAATTTTGTGTGGTCTTCTCATCTGTCTTACACACACACACACACACACACACACACACACACACACACACACACACACACACACACACACACACACACACACACACACACACACACACACACACACACACACACACACACAAAGAACCCTCGACAAGCTATGAGTCTTTAAAACTGTGAAGATGAAAATGATAATGATAGGATAATGCCTAATAACCATTAATGTAACTGCTTCACCTTCTCACAGCAGTAGTAATGTTTAGCATACGGTGTCATTCCCTCTCGGGCCTTGAACACTTTTAGGAAAGAACCTCATAAACTCAAAAAGTTTATTTGATTTAAGAAAATGATTATGTTGCACAGCTCATTAAAGCAAACAAGCTCAGACAAGTTAAGCATAGGCTACCTGCCCATGTGTCATATTTTGTTGCACAAAGAATAACTCCAAGCAAAAAACATTTGAATTGTCTTTAGGTGTTGGTGGACAAAATCAGAACCCAAATGTTGAATGACACGAACAATACTAATAATATACAGGTCAGTGTAGTTACACAAACCTGCAACTGCATTTTTGACCTCTTGAAGATAGATCTATTTCGGAAAGACATCACCTGCATGCTCAGGTTATTCAGGTAAATGGACATGTTAACGCTGCCTTGCTAGTTTGACCAGTGAGAATGAACTTTGAAGTACTGTATGTTCATTGTAGTGAAGGAATATATCAACAAAATGCAATGATATAGCTTTTTATTAAATGGTACAGTGTTTTTTTATCCACACTAGCAGCAGTAGAAGCTGGAGAAACTTTATACTTTTATAAAAGCCTCATTTTAACAATCAAATGGATAAAAATGTAGAAGGGCATCCTGGTGACCTCAGGGTTAAGGGGCCAACTATGAACCGTAACATCCTTGTGGACCTTGATCGCATGTCATTCCCCTCCTCTCATGTCTCAATTGTAAGCTATCAAATAAATGCCTAAATTGGACAGAAAAAAAGAAGAAAAACATTTAAAGCAATTCCTTTATACAATTTAAAGATGGTTTTCTGTATCTACAGTATGATAAGAGACAAATTACCAGGGGAGGACACTGACTGGCTAGAATCTGATATTTCATAAAAAGGCAAACATCTGTCAAATGTAGTCACAACTCAAACCCTTTAACCATACGCACAGTAATACACAATGAACAAATATTTATTCTCTTTTAAGTTTCGGAACTACTTCAAAATGGAACACTGACACAAATAAAACATGTCTAGAGGAGTGCTCCCCGAGTTTCAGAGGTTGAGGAGAGTTAGCAGAGGTTGCTGTGCTTAGCCAGTATAAAAAATGGAGGCCTGTATTGAGTTTGTAGGCCTGCAGCCCCAGGCAACGGTGATAAATCCACCTGTGAGAGAGCTTGTATCAGACAGGCCCAGGCCACTGGCAGATAAATCGACTGGCCCATGCCCTGACTGGGAGACGCATCCCTGTGGGCTTCCCTGCCGCTGAGAGTTATATTTCCAGCTCTGTCCCTCGTAGGTTGGCGCAGCGCTTCAGGATACGAGCAAGCTAAATGAAACACTAATGCACCAAGTTTCCCATCAGAAATTTCCATAATTCATTTCCACACATTTCCTTGAGAGCACACTGTGGGATTTCAGGGAGGGGCTGGGAATCTAAATGTACCAGCTGTGTGAAAAGAGGTGTCTGATCAACAGCTCAGTGGCTGGGGCCTTATGGTGAAAGCCAGCCACCTGACCTTACAGGTGTATTCCCTATCTTTCTAACAAGGAGGGGGGGGGTTCATCAGAGTGCAGCCAGAGTTGGTATAGTCAAAATGTGCTCTGCCTCCTCTCTCATTCTCTTTGGATTTAGAGTTTACACTGTTAAGAAGATCTATTATTTTATTTTGCGCATTTCAAAGAAATCCCCTCTCTCAGCCATTTTATTTTCATCAATAAATAAGCTAGATTCTACTCTTTTATTCAGCCCTTCAATCTATGTTGAATGATTTGAGGGGCTTAAAAACTGCTTCAGCAGTTCTCTTTGTGCTCCTGGTTAAAGATTTCCCTCCAGTTTGTTTTTGTTGCTGTTAAACTACTTACTAAAACCATTTGTTATTTGTTCTCTGGAATTCTCTCTTACCTGTAGATTGCAGAGCAATGAAGATATTTCTTTTGATGTTGTTCTCTCAGAACAAAGGCTGTTGGTGTATGTTGGTATATTGAACAATAGCCTGAGATGTCCAATATTACATTCTGCACAGAAAGTTCAGAACATATTTCATAAAAGGCCATTTTCAAGCTTAAGATCCTTTTAGAACTGTGGCTGTCCCTAACTCTTTGCTCATGGGTTATTACTTTTCCATCCAGTGTACAGTTAGAAATAACGTTAAATAAAGGTGAAGGTGAATTACCCTTTTGAGACGTACAAACAGAATGCAATTTCAAAATAAATAATAATGTGTTCTATAATAGTAATATTTAAAATGGGTGCAAAATCCTCCAAGAATAATGGAGCCGTAATGAGGCTTTGCAAGCATTGTTGGATGGAGAACAAATGATTTGTACCAACAGTGTTTAGAACACAGAAATAGTCTGAACACCAGGTGCTGTAGAACAATATTCCCTGCAGTGTGATGAATTGGTTGACTAAAGAGGGTATTCATCCAAAAGCACCATAGTCTGCAATATGTGATTGCTAAACCTGACACCGTCTAAGAGAAATGGCATGTTCTAACAACTTGCAATACATCTTATTCTTAAAGATTACGATGGCACACCTATTTCACATGGTCATATTCACATTGAGCAAACAAAATCATATTTCTATATCAATTCTCAGTAATCCTCATGATTGTCATCATATATTTTCAGCATCAAAACCAAATAGTAGAAAACATGTTACTGATGAAGGGATGTCACTAAAATGACAATGACAATGACAATCATACCAAAGCCACAGACAGATGGCTTTGATGGTAAAATTAAGTGTTCCATTGTCTAGAAAACAATCCTAATAGCGTTTTTTTTTTTTCTGTGTTGGTAAAGACCAAGAAAAAAAGAAAAGCAATCCTCCAGGGGAGCTTTTGCCCGAGGTAAGACACAGGTGGAAGGAGCCCAGAGCAGGGTCACAGTAAAGATTTATACTATGTACAAAGTAAAGAACAGAAGAAAAATGGCTGTTCATGTAGCGTCTCAGTGAAGCGAGTGAAACAGCTGTTCACGGAGTGAGGAAGTGGTCAGGTAAGACAGGCCTGGAAATAATAATCACAGGCCCATCTGCTGGCCTGGGACTGCATGGCCCCCAGGCTCACAGCACAGGCCCTCCGTATGGAGCACAGCACAGCCCTCGCCCCAGGAAACCTGGCCACGCCGCACTAGGCTGCTGACACTGCCACATGCTCTCTTTCTGTCGCCGAGCTAGCATGCAAGCCTGTGTACTGTCTATATGATACACTCAAGTTAAGGTGCCACTGCAGATACTATCTATAACCAACTGACTGCTGTTAAATGTAGTACACATGTAGGATCCTATTTATACTGTATGTGTACCTCAGGGAGAATGCTTAAACTTAAAGGAACAAAACATCCTAAACAAACCTCTGTTATGGGTGATGAATTGTTATTTTATTATAAGTTCCATTTCAAGAAATGGGTTCACTAGATATGAGGAGAAAGTTTTAGAGCAAAATGACCAACAACAGGGGATCAAGGGCCAGTCTCGGTCCAACTGCCAAACTACTTAATTCTGATCATTAATTTAGTGACTAATAGCAGTGTAAAATGGCATTTTAATGTAATGTTGGATTAAAACACATTTATCATATTAGAGAGTACATCAGTGATTTCCTGGCTGTGCATCCTTGATGGTTTCTCCAGGAACAAATCAATATTGTGCTGTAATTGAGCGATGAGGAGGGTGAGAAGTGTGAACAGCCTAATCATAATTAAAGAGCGGGCTGCTGAATATGAGGGTGAATTAAGGCTCTGAAAGATAAACAGTGTCAGCAAGAGACGCTGCACCAAAAAAACAAGCTTTGTTACAACTTTCCTGTGTTGTCTGAACTTACATATGAGAGACTAAATTGAAAAGATCAAGGCTACAATCACCCAGCCGGTAAATTCTGAAAAAACTGCTCCGAAGTTGAGAGCAAGTAAAGGTTGCAACAAACCCTCAATGGATGGAGTATTTATAATGAGTGGAGACATGGAATCAAAAGTGTAATGACATTCTTGTTATTCTTTAGTTCTCTACACACAATTTTACGACTAATCATAATAATTAGTCTCCATATTCACTTCACAGTCTGAAATGTGATGCAGATAAACTTCAAAACCACTTAAAGAAAGCAGATGCTTCCTCAAAATCCACCAGCTCACACTTAAAGCAAACACATATAAACAGGCCTCCACTTAATCACTGTATTCTTTTCTGTCTCACTCACACAAACACGCACACATCACACACACATATTCTTTGCTCTGTGACACGCCGTCAAAGCACGCAACACAAAAGCACCTTTAATGTATTGGAAGAAAAGTGGTAAACAGATTTGCATCACTACCCCACATTATCTGCTGACACCCAGAAATGATTTGTTTTATGCACACTTGGCCTTGAAGTTTGCAAGCAGGTTGTCAGTGATGATAGAATTGAGGTAAATGGTGTAGACTGAGAAAACAACAACTTTGCTGAGGTCCCCACTTTGAGTGAGAAGGCGAACTGCTTAACGCAAAAGGCAATTTTAATTGTATCGATTCAGCCATACAAATGTAGAATTCTCTTCAAAAGTCTGCAAGTCAGCACAGTTTCTGTCTTCTAATGCAGCCAAAAGGAGCTAGTTTATTTTGTAAAGCCCCTCAACCCAAGTAGACAGCACACAATCATAGGATGGGGTTTTAGTTTCGCATTCTCCAGCTGAAAAGTTATTTGACAGGAAAAAAAGTGCAGATTGTTCAAAGCCCTTTTTAACAATGATCAGCATTGCAAAAATGCAAACAGCGAGAAATATGTTTTTTTTGCACTTGCAATTTTATGTCATTTGTCAGGTGGGGAATAGCAGAGTGGCCTTTGTTGCTCTTTTAATAGCTGAAAAACATTCTTTTGTTGTGGAACAAATGAAGAAGTTTCAAAGATGTGCTATCAGAAAATAAACCGTGCCAGAAAGAAATGACAAAAGCTAGACAAATAACTTACAATTATGACTTCAAGCTAAACAACTCCTTGTGAATTACAGGAAATAGGATTTCTAGTTTTTAGCTGTAAATTATCATAACATTGACCAGCTGTTTGAGAGTCATTCACATACCAATAATCTATGCCTTATTGCTATTATGTGTCAGATGGTTCTTCGACATGTGAATGGTTTATTGTTCAGATACAATCATGACAGCTTAATGCCCTGGGCCATGAGGCTGCCTGGTAATTGATATATATGCAAGCAATCAACCAACGCTAAACAGGAGTAATCACATAAAATAAAATGCACTTAGATTTAGGTATTAAGCTTTGATAACAGATACGAAATTGTCCATTTTACTTTTTTCAGATTGTGAGTTTGTTTTCTTAAGAATTAAGGTTCTGATTAGTAAATATTTAATAGCAACTAGAATTGTACCAGTCAAAAGTACCAATAAAGCTTCTGAGATACTATTTAAATTCAACTGCGCAAAGTAATAATTAAAAAGGACAAGTGAGAATTTAAACTTCAAGTTTATTGCTTGTACAAATTCAAATGAACACAGTCACTGTAAAATGTAGTTATTTATTAATGATCATATTAAACTCTGTGAAAATGAACCACTGTTAATGCTAACTGCATGGGAGTTTCAAAATTCATGAACAAATCAGTTATGACACTTCGAACCAGTAGTTAACAGTGACATTTTGATTTTATAAGGCATTTGTCTTATTATTTATTAAAATCTATGTATTTAACATCTAGCAGTAAAAGCTGTGGAAAGGGGCATTTCCAGGGTAAGTGTTACTGTTCCATAAGAATGCACATTCATACTGTACAGCTTCAATTATATTATATAAACATTTTTTTATTTCATCTGTTATATGAGCAGTGGATATTTATATATTTATGGTTAATTAAATATGGGCATTTATGATATGAAGTTATACGTGTGCAACACTGTATTGGGATTATTTCGACTTTTTTGTGTGCATTTGTGCATGTGTTTATAAGTGCACACTGTGTATATGTGTATAAGCATGGACGCCTGGGAATGTTTGTGTCTTTGTTTACACAGACAGCCTATCTGACCATATGACGCTGCCTTCCATTGACATGTAGTAGATGACAGGCCCGCTCTGATGGGATGGTCATTTCCCAGGTAGATCTGGGCATACCGTGAGGGATGGGCTCTGTGTGGCTGTCACAAGATATTACCAGACGGCACATACTGCTCCACACACTCCACAAGCCCATGAAGATGATCACATTTGATACACAGATGACATTCTTTCCCTGCTGTGACAACACAGGCTCATTTTTCTGCTCTGACATCCGTTGCTGTGTGGGTGTTATTCGAGTCAAATCTATCATTTTAATGGAGAAGTAGTCAGACCTGAGGATTATTTCAGGGATAAATATATCATCGTCTGTTCGTTCGGTATCGACCGAATGTCATTGTGCCCTGACTAACTCTTCAAGACGAATGCCTTAAGATGCCGTAAAGCATACATAGATGCAAGAGTAGAGTGTACGCTGTAGAACCATTTGCATAGGCTCTGATAACAGACTCTTTAACATAACCGCAGAGGGATAATGAACAGGGTAATTATGGTACCCTTAGTGGGTAGAAAGAAACAATAGACCCATCAATTAAAAATCCTCAGGACTGCTCTTGTTTAGCCCCATGAGTGCAACAAAGTGAATTGTCCACCATGATTTTAGCTTTTTGTAAATGTCTTTAGCACAGTAGATCTGATGATACTCCAATTTGCCAGGAACCAGTGCACAGGGGCACAATGGAGTATTTCAGCATATTGCTTAAACCATGGCCTCTGAAAGCACCACTAATTGCATCTGGGATTTGGTTATCCAATCCCACAGTGCATTGCAGCCGGGCGAGGAGCAGGGGGGTGAATTAGAGGCTGGCAGGGTGAAGCTTCTGCTTGCTGAAGCCTTGACAGTGCTTTGTACTGAATGATTGTTCTGCAGACAGCTGACGGAGGTAGCGGCGCACGCAGAGTTGTTTGAAAGCCCAAAAGGATATGCGGCTGCATCATCAAAGTCCAGCAAGTCTTCCATGTGTCAGTGAGAGATTAAGCTCTTCCAGAGAGGGCAACGCCTCTGATCACTCTATTCAATCGATGGGATTTGAATAAAGGAATAAAAGATCAGGCATTGTGTATCTGGGTGCTGTGCAACCGCTGGATAGGATTAAGGCATGTTGGAGCTGTAACAGTGACAGACGCCATCAATCACAAGTTCCCTACACTAGTTAGCTAAAGTTGATATTAGCCCTAAATAGGACACATCTGTTTGTTGCTGCACACTCTCTGACTTTAATTAATTCTCAAGTCATTTTATTTTTAGGCACGGGGTTTTTATTTGTTGCTGCTCCTGTACATGTGCACAAAAAAAATGTAAATTGCATCCTTCCTTTGCTCACAGTGAGGGGCTCACATACACTGTGAAACTGCAAATTAAGCACGCACACACAAGTTCACGTGCACAGCGGAGCACACTCGCACACAAAAACAAACAATATGAAAGTCACTGTGCAAACAAACTTTGGTCTGGTGGTCTGCTTCGGCCTCATTTTCCTGGCTGAGTCTTCTATCATCGCCCAGTGTCTCCTCCACAGGCTGTGTCAGATAATAGCTTACTTTTCTCCACTTTTCAAGAGAGAATGAGTCTATTCCCTGGGAACAGAGTTCAAGGACAGGTCTGTGTAACCCAGAGAGACAGACTCGTGCCAAGACCTTGGCTTCAGAACCTGGAAATGGCCTAGCACGTTTTATGCCTGATTTGAACGCGTATGCCGCACTGACCAGGAGCGCCAACTCTCCCACATCAGGCTGAGGTGCATTGATCCAGTTCAGGAACTTGGAATGTCCTTGCCTTCTTAACCTCTAAGTCTAACCAACCACTAATTGTTCTGACTGACATCATCTTGCATCAGAAAAAGTGGTAGTTCCTTGAGTTGCAGTGTGTAATACCAACATAACTTGCTCTGACTTACATCGTTTCTTTCCCCACTATTGTCTTCTCTCTCTTAGCTCTTTCCTCTTTGTACCCATCATGTCCCACAGTGGGGCATAATTACTAGAATCCTTTGCCTGGCTATGCTCTCCTATTATTAGCCTAGCGTTTAAGCCCTCTCCCTGGTCAGATGGTCAATGCTTGAGGGCAATATGTCACACTACATGGGCACAAAAGGTAGCCAAACAATGCCTATTGAGGACCAGGTGCCATTGCAGTAATACCATTTGGCTACCATTCACTATTGTGGTGTACAGTGCTTGTTGATACAGTACATTAATTGCTCGTGGTTTCAAGCAACCATCTTAATTAATGCACCCATGGACAAGGTGTGTGCACTCAACTGTCCATAGAAGCTATTATGACTGTTCTCTGGATTAGCTAGTTGGCATCCTTGAATGACTCATATAAAGACACAATGGCAGAGAGGAGAAAATATGACTGCACCCCACATAAAAGAACATGCAGTAGCATAGTTGTAGTATCATTACGATGGCTTTTCATCATTATGCTGCATTAGAGAAATGGCATTTTTTGCAAAGATATTCTTGGCGATTAAGCCAGCCTCTTTAATGATGTTTTGGAAGTTAGTGTTCACTGAAAAGAATGAATTTGATTGGTATTTTTGACATCCAGTCTTTCTTTCATTCTTAAATTGGTGCTCTATTTTCAACATAGTATGACATAAAGCATCAAAATGTTCTGCACTTTATGCTGCATCAGAACAATTGTCTCTGTTTGTATCTGAATTAAATGAGAATCCGGTGATTCCAATCCAGTGATACTGCAGACATTTGTAACAAGTAAATAATGTGTTGATTATTATTTTTGATTTATTTATTAAAAAACAAAAACAAATACTGTATCAAACAGAGAAAAGAAGCAAGTTCAAATCAGATTGTTTGTCATTTTTGCTTAATAAATTACTTAGGCTAACTTAAAATACAATTAACCAGCTATCAAATTGTAACTGTTCTGTCATTTACTCATCAACTGATCTGCTAATCATGTCAGCATAAATATATATTCATGATAATAATAACAACAAAAATAGTTTAACCAAAATTGCTACCTATTCCAAATACTGTAAATAGATTTTAATTATTTTTTATATTATTTACCTTATAAGCTGGTAACCTTTAGTACTAGTGTTAAATTTCTTTGTACTGCCATTCATGTATTGGTTTGTTTTGTGATGCTGAAGTTAGGTGGAGACTGTGGATTTTCTGAACCCTCCACAGGCTCTAAAGGTGGAGGTAAAGGTGGGATGCAGAAGAGGCCTCTCTAGGTCCAGGTCAGGCCTCCTGCAGCAGCAGCTTGCCTCCTGGATAAGAGCAGCAGACCCCAGTCTCTTTACTTACAGCCCGCTGGAGCAAGAGGTCGACACACACCTGAACCCTCCCTAGCACAGAGTGGGCCGCAGGGCCCGGCAACACACAGGACAGCTGACCTGCTTTGACCTCTTCGCCCCTGGGACCCCCACCAATAAGCTCAGGGACCACTCACAACCTCTCTGTTAACACACTCTGCCCCCTCAGCACCTCAGCCGGAGAGCGCTGCACTATTCAAAAACACACACCCACTCAGGCACGTACACATAAACAAAGAGACACACTCAAACATACAGGCATCACATACTGCCTCATGCAAACACAATCTGTCACACACAGCCATGGAATGCATCTCTCTCTCCCTCTGTGTCTCTCTCACTCACTCAGGCTGTCTCTCTCCCCTCTGTCTGATGGTTTCGTGCGGAGCCATCTAGGAGCTCAGCATTAAACTAGTGAATATCTCCATCTTGTGGACAATGTTTGTTTCATTATGAGAGAAGGGCAAATGTTCATTGTCTGTTTAAGTACCAGTCAGACAGGGTCAAAGCACTGATTCTCTTTATGCAGACTGATCTCATGAAGTAGCGTATGTATGACATGTCAATTCGTATGCCATTGTTGCCGTGTTATCAAGACACATACTCACTTTTTAGCGTGTTTATCAACGCCGTTTGGCCTCCATTGACTTACATTACCTTGCGATTGCGCGTGAATTGACGGCGTCGCGAGTAGTGTGAAAGGGCGAAAATCCACGTAGGGAGATTGGTCGGGGTGGAGGACGGGTAAAACACAGGACTTTCAGCCAGGAGAGTGGGGATTGTGTCCTGCATGTGATGTTTCCTATCCACGTTTGTTGTTTCCCTAAGCGCAACCCTGTTCTTCTTTTCCTAAGCCCAACTGGTTCTTCTTTTCCTAAACCCAACCCGCATGTGACGTTTCCTAAACCCAACCGTAGCCTTGCGATAACACGCCACGTGGCTTTAGAAAGTGGCGTGTATGTTTACGCTGTGACGTTGCAGACTGCTGTCTGCTGTATACAGCGTAGATATACACGCGGATAGCTCAAAATGCATACAGATAACACGCCACGGAAAGTGGCGTGTATGTTTACGTGAAGTCATGATATCACGTTGCTTTATGTTGTGGACTTATACAGTTCCTCTTTATATAAGCTGCAGCAACACATATGGTTGAGGTATATCAGAGCATCCACAAGGCAAACAGCAATTACTTTTCTTGAAATTAGCATGTGAGCCAATTGTCTCTGTTGTAAACAAGGCATGTTCATGTGTGAAATAATTTGTCCACATCCACAGCCTCCCAGGGTCAAAGAGGCGGCAGGGTGACTTTATCTTGAATGTCACTTTGTTTTTGGTTGGTTAGACAGTACCCTCTCTTGGATTGGCTTCTCGGATGAAGGCACAGGTGAGGCCCACAGAGGAGCAGCCCCCTCTCTCCACAGCATTTCCTCTGCTAAAACAGCCCTACATTTTAATATGCAACATCTGTGCCGGGAGAGCCTTCCAAAATGGCTGCTCCTTGGAGAATGACGGTAGAGTCTGCTCAAACTTGGGGTTGGGGCATTTGGTACTGCAAGGTTCTGCACAGATGTTAGCATTCACAATGTCACTCTGTCCTTTGCTTCAGTACCCAGGGAGGTCTATTTTAAGGGAGGGTGGTATGTTTTCTTCCTTAGTTCCCTGAGATCGCTTTATCTGTAACTGTCATTGTAACAATTCTACATAGACTTGTTCAAATGAACTGGGACTGCTGTCTCTGATCAGTAAGGTATGAAGGAGCTTCCTGCCTGTTAATTTATCATTCGGTCTGGTCCTACTATATGGTAGCAGTGCTACAATAATAGACTTGTTCAAAGTAGTTCTGTAAGAGTTACAGTACAAAACATCAGGCAATCACATTAAACGCATTAGAGGAGATAAAGAGAATGGTAAAGAATGCCTAGACAAAGCCACTGTTGTCTCCCTCGTCATTTCAGTTGAATGAATTCGTAGCATTCGTAACATTAGCTCAGTCGCACAGAGCCGTGTTTGTGTCTGTGCCTTCACAAAGAATTGGGAATATTTTCTGAACAGAGATGCCATGACCTAAAGGCTGCTTGTCAGTCAGATTATTCAACTGATTCTCAAACAAGACTCTAGACAAGGCTACGAAGGATCAGGGGGAGAAAGAAGAGACGAAAAGAGAGAAAGAGCGAAAGCAAGGAGAGGGACATGTAGGGCGCCTAATGCATCGCTTACACAAAGAAGATGCTCATATTTAATGCTCATCATTAAGGCAGGGTTTGAGCATGGAAGACGCTTCTGCTATTTTCCCACACCCCTTGAGCCAAGTCCTTGTGACAGCCCTCCACTGCATCCCGGCAAATTATCCGCATGAGCTGCGGCGAACAAAAACAGCCCAGTGCGGGGGAAGTGAGGCCCAGCTTCAGCTCCACTCCTGTGATTCGGAGACACGTCACTTTGCATCAGCTCCAGCTCTCCAAACCACATCATCTGCAAGTGAGGAGAACAAGACCACTCTGTGGGGAGAGGACAGTTGAAGAGAACAAGGCAAATAAGAATAAAAGGAGATAAGAAGTAGTAGGAATGCTGGAGAGGAGAGAGGAGAGTGAGAAGAGAAGAGTGTTGAGGCTTTAGGAGACACTTTAGTGTTCCCTAGGTGAAGTCAATGCTAATCAGTGGAATTGAAACATTGTTAGCAGAGCCATGATACTGATTTCTGTAAAAAATATTTTGACCAAATGATTCATCATAGCCTTGGGGTGTAACTGCATGAGAAATGAATCATTTAGATTTGCTAAGTGAAAACTGTATTCCCCTGATCATACTTGTAAAAATCAAGACACAAAACAAGTACTTGCAGTACATCAATATATATGCTCATAATACAAATAGCACTAAGAATCTCACTACAGATATTTGATCCACTAACTTGTGAAATGTGCATCCTACATGCTACAGTCTTACTAGTTTCAGCCAGTGGTTGGTGCTAAGCAGTCATGTGTTAAACAGAGTCAGGGCACTCTCTGCTGGACATTGCTAAACTTGCAGGACCTGTAATCTACTAAAGGTAGACACTTGTGATTTTTTTGCTAACTTCATTTTAGATGTTTGGAAAAGTACAGATGCCTATGGCCTCTTTCTCAAGGATATATTCAGAAGGCCAAGGAGACTTGAGAAAAATGGAGTTACACCAAAATAAACCTGTCTTCCAAGATGCATGTGCACCAAGCCTAAATTGGCCTATTTAAAGGCATAACCATAGACAGCCTTTGAATAATATTGACTTGCAAACGATGCTGAGGTCAAGGACAGGTAGCTAGACCACGTTAGTTGGCACAAGAGTAATGGAAAGTAACCAGATACATTTAGGACCATTGCAAAGTAAAAAGCCAAGTACTCTAGCTATTTTTACAAATAATGAATGATTGGGTTTCTGGCATGAAGAAAAAATTAAAAAAAACATTATGAATATGTGGTAGTATTTTGTGGTAAAATTCAATCAATATTTTAATGTTTACTTGCCATGTTTAGGAATGAATTAAATTTCATATTTAAAGCAACGTAGTGTTACTTTTTTTCTTTTTTAACGGTACATTTCTGCATCATGAATCCATTAGGCCTACTTGTATTGTGTGGTGGTGCTATTTTTGCAAGCTCTAATGATCACAAGAATGATGTGCTTTAGAGGAGGATAAAAAGATTGCAGCAAGCTGAAAAGCCCTAATGTGGTACCAACTGAGGAATCTGCTGTTTCATGTGGTTGTCCTGTGATACTAAATGAGATTTTTACATCTTTAAGAATATAAGAATTAAGTGAGTTCATAATCTTTGACTGGGTATTGACAAAGGAAACCAGTAACTTTAACCGCCAGTAAGACAAGTCTAATTTTCAAATCAATAATAAAAGAAATAAAGCAATATCACAACATTATTTTTAATAACATGCTGTGAAATCTCAATTTCTACACTGCATTTTTCTCATGAAGCACTTTAAGTAAAATGTTCATTGTCAAATAATCCCTATGTTTTTTATTCCTTGACAGCCTAATGATACTCCAGCACTGGTCGAGTATTTATTGAACACACACAGAGTACGTGCAGGCTGTCTGTTTGAATCATTGCTCTCTTGCTGCAAAACACTCTGTACAGCCGAGCACACTATCCATATTCATGTGATTTTTGCCGGAAGGCATTGGTGTCTACTAAAAATAGCATGGTGAGAGAAAGGGTCTCACACTGTGTATCCTAACATGTATGAGCGCAATCCCTGTGATTGGGTGTAAACAAGTGTCTTTATCGAGACCATACTTCATGTTATTGAGTAAACACTTGTAAATAATTGCTCTGGGCCAGAATAAAGAGATATTCAAGGTGCATAGCGTAAATCAACAGTCATGAATTTTTGTTTACACACTTCATTAAAGCAATCCCTGGGCGGTTGGTGTATTTGTGTGAAGGGGATATGCTGGTACATGTCCACGCTCAGAAACCTAAGGTCATTTTTACAGTTCATTGTCCGTCTGGTTTTATTTTCTAAAAAAGCTTGTAAAACATCAACCCTGTTGTCTACAGTCAATTTATGAACATCATTTTTTTCAGGAAAAACTGGGCTATTAGAATATTTGTGCTGCAGTGAGGTAATTTGAATGTAAAAAAAGATTGTATGACCTTAAAGACAAATAAATAAAACGGAATATGAATCTCACAGATATGTATTGATATCACACACAGATCAATAAAAGCTAAGCCAATCTCCTGTCTAAATCAGTTCCCATATGTATTAGGAGTCACACTGTGAAGAAATATACATAACTTATACAGTTGACAAAATGTATACATTTTCTTTTTTTAAAAGTCCAGACGCTTTTGCCCTCATGACATTCACTTATGCCAATAATCAAAATAATAATGTCATATTTATTGAAATCACACACACAGCAATGTTCTAAAACAGTTCTCCTATATATTTGGAGTCATGCAGTGCAAAAATAAACATAATGAACATTATAACTCATATAAAAGGACAAACTATTTACATTTCTTCAAAAAAGGCCCAAATGTGTGCCAAATCTCAAAACATTCTTCTCTGTAGAACGGTAATAGACTGGAGTGATCTATCTTTCCTACTATATAGCCTTTGTTCTCTCTCGGATTCGCTGGAGTGATCTATCTTTCCACTCTATAGTCTTTGTATGACGGACCTGCGGCAGAAATGACCGAAAACGTGATAAATTATGGACATCAAGTGGATAAATCTAGGATGTAATAGTTTGGATTTATTGCTGAACAACTCCTAAAAGAGGCACAAGTTCCAGGCTGGATAGAAAACCTCCTGTAAAGGCTACAAAGACACCATAGACACCCCCGTGATGGCTAACTCCTTAGCTTTTAGCAGGAAAAATCGGTAAGTAGCTACATTAAACCGTTATCAAATTACCTAAATATTAATCAGAGGTGCCGTTTTCAATCGTGGTCGATTGGTTAGGTTCCTGAGGGTTGTCTGTGTACGTACAAGTATAAGAGCAGACGTGCCTGTGTATATACATAGAGTTGGTTTTGTGTAGAGGTGAAATTAGCAAATCTAGCTGAGGGAAACCTTCAAGCCTTTTTAAATATGTTTAGTGGGCAGTCAGAGTACATTTAAAATCCCATTACATATGTCTTGTGCTTTCCACAAAGACAAATTGGTTTTGGTTCAGCCTGAGCTATGGTAGTATCACCAGCAGATGGCGGCACACGTCAAGCTGCTGTTGAAGTGCAAACTACCTGCTAACAATATTATACTGGTGTTCACAGTAGATTCTGCCAAGAGGTGACTATCCTGACTAGAGCTGTAACAATTCCAAATGTTACTGTACAAATAATTGTCTCAGAAATAATTGCAAATAACAAAATAATTATATATATATATATATATATATATATATATATATATATATATATATATATATATATATAACAATTATAATAATTATGTATTACTTTTTCAGACAGATTAAACTTTTGAATGATCCCAGTAAACATCTTGTGTTATATCACAGTTATGTGAACCAGACAATGTAATAACACAGGTACACAGCCTATGAGGTAAACCACCAACCAATTGTTATAGGCCTAATCCTAACAATTAAAGAATTGCCATTAGCAAACATCCCCATTGTTGAAATAGGCCATCATCTTAACATACAGTAAACAAGTACTTACATTTCTCACATTAAGTGCCAAATACTAAGTAAACCAGTACATTTCATATACATTTAAATCCAGTAAATCACTATGTTTCTTCAACAGTTGGTGAATAATAATAATGTACACAAACATTATATTCTACTTTTAGCTTGGTCATTCAAATGTACTCAAACGTAACTAACCACACAGAGGTAATTACCACTAGCAATGTGTAAAGGAAACATTCTGAGTCAAGTTGGGGGTAATTAGCTATTCTAAGTCAAATACTATACAGATTTTCTTGGAGCAAAGGGAAGTGTGTTTGAGTGTATGCAGGCACGTACTAATGTGGCAAAGATGCAGGTCATTTCCTTTTTGAAGAAATAAAAAGGTGCCTGGGGCTACAATCTGACTTCACTAAAACCAGACATTGGAAACTGTGACAATGTGTATGTGAGCCTGGGAGAATACGGAGGTGGCTGCATGGGTGTGTATTAGCTGAAAAGGACCAATCCGACCCGAGAAGAACTATTCAGTACTAAACTCTTTCAAGTTAAGGACCATATTTACCTACAGCACAGATGAAAATGATATCCCCATCACACTGCCAGCTACAGGAGGTTCAACCCTACTGGCCCTTACTGGCAACGCCTGATCTTTAGTTCAGCCACTCAGACAGCTGGGGATTTATTGATGCTAATGATGATGATGTTCCTGTGACTTAGGTTACACGTTTCACAACAGCTGTAGGTCACTGACGTTTGATTTCCGTCTCTAATAGTGTTTTTTATGTGCTTCTTCCAAATCTCTCTTTGTTGATGCAGCAACACCATTATACACATCAGAAGAGGCTGGTCCATAGAGGCAAAGGAGATTGGTCCTCCTTTATTTTTGGGAGGCAAGAGGGATACAAACATTTTTTTAAAGAGTAATTGGTTGAAATAAACCATTATGAAATTTCAGTATAATTTGTAAAATAAATTTTCTCTCTTCTTTGGAAAAAATCCATTATTGAGACAGCGTAAGCTGCAGGTAAGAGGGGAAAGGGCAGTCTTGGGGCCAGAGGAGGATGAGCCCTTACTGACCTCCATTGAGCCATCGTAAGGCGTGATTTGTTTCATGCTCATCTTATATCCAAAACATGTAATATGATGCTCCAAGGGAGGACGTCCTCCCTAACCAATCAACAACCAGGATACAAGATTGCGTTGATTCAATGATAATTTCCAAGTGTGAGTCACGTTAACTGGCGGTAAACTTCTCTTTTCTTTTTTACAGTCTGGCAGTAAAGTGATTGATAAATGATACAGCAGCATATTAGAAAAATGATTACGTGCAAATTACGAACTAGCACATTAAACACTTTTTTTTTTCACTCACCCTCTCTTTGAACTGTAAACTGACATGTGTACCAACACATGCAGCCTCACACAGTGAGAACACACATGCAGCCTCAAATGGTGAGAAACATGTGCCCTGCTGAGATCTGAGCTTTGTGGCCTTTGAAATTCGCTTTCAACTCACTGCATGAAGCAAAGGATGCCCAGCTGTGGAAAACATGCAGTATTGTAGCTCTCTGAGACAAACTAGGGGCAATACTTCACCAATTGAATCAATTAAGGTTTAGATCAAAGAGGCAAATTAGTGATTCACTAAGCTTCCAGCAAATCAAAACACAAATTTTTCCATTGTGATAGTGTGGCAGAACAGCAAATGAAGTGAATAATTATCCAACACTTCACAGATACTGTGGTGTGGGATGCTATGTCATATGGACCCTTTGTCGTACTGAATCAGTCTACAGTCACTGCTGCTTCAGATGTCTTTTGGTTTATACTTTGAATGCCAGCTCCCTCTTGCAAAATAATGGATGTCATAACAATTTAACATCACTAAGTTAACATCGATAAGAATGTTGGTAATTGAGCAAAAGTTAAATAATAATAATAATAATATAATACAGGTAAGCTTTTAATTATGATTTATGACAGGTTGGCCAGGTTGGTCAGACTACCAAAAAAAATCAGTCAGTCTTCCAACTCATGGCATGGATTTCTAATTAACTGAATACATACTGTGTAGAGAGCTTATGTTTGGCATCTAGGCTCTGACCTCATCACTCCCCATAAGCATACACCAGGCTCAGTCCAGCAGAGACATTAAATGGAGATGACGCCAGCTGCTATTATATGGATTCTATGTGGGCCATGAGGGAAATAATGAACACTTTTTAGCTATATAAACAACCTAGCTATCCAGTTTAGAGAACAGTAAAGATCCAAGACGAAACGGGACTTAGAAAATAAGTCTAGAAAAGTCGCAATTACAAATCCGTCTGCTACTTCAGCACCACGGACAGCACCATGGATTTATCAATATGCAGCACAGTTACAGAACCATGGTCGGGACCATAGAATCCCCTCATACCGCCTACTGATTGCAGGGAATCTATTGAATTGAAATGGATAAAAATCAAACCCAGTAAGGCTGGCTACAAACTGGCTGTGTGGCGTGAGCGTGTCAGCTGCATGGTGTGTCCGTTTTTATTTCGGCTCCCATGTTAACAGGTTAAGTGTGAATTATACTGGCCATTCCCAACCCCGGATATATAGCGCGCGAGCCGAGGCACACCACTCTTCTTTTTTTTTCAGCAGCGCGCGACAAAGCAGAAACAGGAAGCATGAACGAGCTCCTGGGCAACCGGATGCCAGGACTCTCAGAGTGACTGCAAGTCTCTTTTGTAAACTTACTGGGTTAAGATGAGTTATTTTATGGTGAATGAAAGGCTTGATCCGACCAAGTAGGTCATTGAATCAAATCGAAGCATTGACGTCAATGCTGCTGCCAGTTCTGCCGTTGTTTATCTTTTTCTTCTTCTTCTAATCCGTAGAAAGAGCAAAGTCGGTAGCCTTTCTTCATTAGCGCCACCTCTGTTCAGGAGAAGACTGCAACTATTGTTGCGACCACCAGCGCGGGTATAAATAGTTACGGCAATTCCATGACGTCACATTTGCGTGTGCCAGGTGGGCTGCGGCCAGTATAATTCACGGTTTAGAGCTTGCACACTGCCTGCGTGACACGCACGTCTCAGGCGTGCCAAAAACGCGTGCAAGCTAGAATTAGGACTGAGGCCTATTTTTTATGCGACACGCAAGCGTGTTGGAAGCATTTCCAGGCAAAATAGAATAGGAAAAGATGTTTACATGTCATTTTGACACGTATACATATTAATAAATTACATGTTGATGTTTGAAAGTCTCTAGAAAAATAATAAATAATTATCGATTTTCAAATATTGCACCTGTCAATCCAGAACGAAATATTCTGTAGCCTATTTTGCCGTCAATACTGCCGACGTTGTCTTTGCTGTAATCAAATCAGTATATATTTATGTTTAACATGAAGAATACTACTGCTTGAGTGCAGTAAATCAATGGGAAACATACATGTGTACAGACAAGGCTAGCAGCAGCAGCAGCGCCGCGTCAGACACGTTTCTGGTGTGCAAACCATGCAGATCCACCTAGCCGTGCGACGCTTCTACGAGATTTATTCTGAACGAGCCGCCATGATGGCCGTTTTGAAATTTGGGAGTAGCCAGACCGATCAAGGGCGTGGAGCATCAACCATCGATGTATAGACCTAAGCGTAACAGCAACGTCTCTGATTGGTCCAACTCGCTGTTACCATAGAAACGTTTACCGTACACGCGAAACTGCGAACGGCTAGAGCGAGCTTCTACCATTGAAGTCTATGATAGTTTCTGTACACGGTCTTGTACTTTTGCCTTTTTTGCCGTTTTCAAAATGTTTTTTTGCGCCGAATCAAATGTGTTATGCTCACTGTTCATCTCGTAGCTGGTCGGCTTGGTTCCAGACTTAAAACTCTATATATAAGCAATTTTCGAAACATCAATGAAACAGTCGAATGGGGAAAAACACTTCCAGAGACAGAGCCGAAAAAAAGTGGGCGGTCACTGTTGAGCTCTATTACGTCGCGACACCATGCTTCAGTCAAGTTGCCAAAGTGGATCTGCACTGAAAGACTTACGGTACAGATCCATTTGACCGTGCAACGCTTCTGTCACGCTACGCTCCACTCTATTCCTATGGGTGACGTCAAGCGACTTCAACGTGCACGCAAAGCATTCCGGGAAGGCGGCACTGCATTTGAAAAAATGCTGCGCGTCAAAAAGCTGGCCGATGCCCATCTTTATGCAAATGAAACCGTTGAACGCGACGCGACTATCCAGTAGAAGTAGACGAAAATCATTTAAACTGACTTTTGTCGATCTGAAATAAAGACAGATTCAGCAACTGTATGGCCTATTTCTCACTTAAAATGTTTCAGAAACACGTTGCAGTGAACTATTTTCGTAAAATATTAGATCGTATTCTCAACGAGCCGCCATGACACTCTGTTGAAATTCTCGAGAAGCCAGACCCACGTCAGGCGTTCATCCAATCAGCTGCCGGTTAAGGGCGTGGAGCATCAACCATTGATGTATGACGTCGCGACACCACACTTCAGTCGTGTCGGACAAATGGATCTGTACCGATAGAAATATCCATGCAGCCGCCACGCAACTGACACACAACAGAAACGCCACGCAACTGACACGCAACAGAAACGCCACGCTCATGCCACGCATCCAGTGTGTAGGCGGCGTAATCCACCTGAAATGCAGCAGCAGGTTAGGACACAACAAGTAGCGCTTAAAACATTAGTTGATTCATTCTTATGGCTGATTTACATTCATTAGCCTACTTAATTGGCAGACAATTAATAAACAACCATTTGCTTGTTAAATGCTGTTTTTCATTGACTACATTACAGTTTTTGACTGTTGATCAGACAAAACAAGCAAGTGTAAGATACCACTTTGGATTCTGAGAAAGTTTGATGGAGATATTCCAGTTATCTGAAATTTTAAATGGTTAACCAATTCATGCATCACAGGAGCACAGCTATATAGTTAAATGTCATTTTGAAATACAGCAAAATGACCCAAAATAAAAAAGTTGGTGATAAAAATGTACAGTAAGTGGGACTACAGTAACGTTACCCATGTATGATAAAAAGCCACAAGTTTCCCACAAAGCCAATAATATTTGCAGAAGAGCCAGTAATTTAACACAAAAACACACGCAAACGAGAGTAACTCAAAATAGTCAAAGATGAGTATATCATCACCACTACATAGCTAGCTTAACCTAAAAGCAGCACGTGCCAAACAGACGCCACAAGGTAACCAAGCTTAACAACAAGCAAATATATTTCACACTGCCAAACATAGTTGGAACTAAGACAGCAGCTATGGACGGCACACTAATGAGCTGTTAGCAAACATTTCCTGATAGCGAATTAATAAGGTAACCAGTAGCATTAGCAGCCTCATATTGCCAAACATTAAAACACCCACAGAACACAGTGAAGACATTGACTCAAGAATTCAAATTTACATTTGCTAATACAATATTTCCATTTACAAAAAAAACAACATACCGGTACATGAATAAAATACTTTTGCCGTTTTGGTAATATATTTGAAGTCACTCTTTGTAATTAAACTAAGCTAAAATGTCATTCTTCATTCTTGCATGGCTGCCACCTCTCACTCATTAGTTTGGGCTACCCACACTCCCATTTTTCACAAAGCACTGAGTACATAAAAAGGGCCTTGTTTTCCAGACAAACTGCACACACTGTGTGTGAGCACCACAGACTGACAATTAGATCACAGAATAATGGGGGTTGCACAGTTTTGACAGCCCTTGTCGATCCAAGATTATTTTTTGATATAGCAATTCTACTCCTCCAGAGATGAAAAGCTAAACTCTATCCAACTGTCGTAGTCTGTACAGGATGTTATACCATCACCTGTTTGATAAAGAGATCTGAGATGGTTTTATCGACAGAGAAAATATATTGTGAAAAGTCTTTTTGAAGCACTGTGTTGACTCTTCATATTGAAACTGTAGCCTGTGGCAGAAGCAAAAAAATATTTGTCAATGTCATACCTATTTCGAGAAACAACAACATAATTCATACAGTATAGAGGAGTTACTGTTTAAATGTGTTATCATTGTTTTAGTCCCTTGGGGCAAGACATAATTAACATTAGCATTAACATTCTGACACTCTGTGACAAGAATACATATATAAAGATACCTAATTAAAAACAGAACTTGGACTGTGGGGAAAAAGCGACACCCATGAGCTCTTAGCTTTCATCTTTATAACCCGCCCCAAGACACCTCAGTCTGTGCAGTATTAAGCAACACCTTGCTTACAACCAGAGTTGAGACATTTTTTAAGGCAGTATCAGTGCTTAAAAAGCAGCCAATTCTTTCCGCATCAGATTTATTGTGGCTGTTATATTCTCTGACATTGACTACCATGGAAAATGAGGCTTATGCTAACTTAAAAGTCAAGTCTCATAGCTTGGAGCGTGAATGTTTTATGGTTAAACTCAGCCATCTTACCTAAGGCAAACTCTTTCCTCAGTGCCATCAGTCGGTTGCTTAGTAAACCAAATTGGCAAACATAGACCCATCACCTAGCTTCCATGTTTACCCTCAGTTGAATAGCGTGACTAAAGGCTGTGGACCATTTGATATCTATCGTCCGTCGATCGATGCATTTGTTATATTTACAGCCTTCTTTATGAATCATATGATGATACTCTATGTCCATGTACCAGTGGGAATTGATCCAAGTCAGTGTGCTTCAAATATTAAAGATGTGAACATCTGATATAGCCTACTAGTTAAGTCATTTTCATTAAATGCAAACTAAAGTAAGAGACGTGTCTCCGCCTCCCCATTACTTAATTCCACCTAATACATCTAAACACTAATAACTTCACCATACCACGACCAAGCTTTGGTTCGTGTAATAGTGCTGGTAGACGATGAGCTGAACAAATCCTTATTGCACTTAGAATCTCTGAATTAGGAACAGGGTTTCCATTTTTATGGAGTAGTTTTTAAGGCACTGCAGTGCTTTGAAATTATAATTAAGCTTTAATGGATTTGTTGCTTCTTCAAAATGCAAGCAGAAGAGCCTGTGCGTCATCTAAGTGAGACTTTTATCTGTCTCACTGGTTCATTATATGAAAATGGCTATGAATTTGGTGTTTGTGGAACTAGCATGGCATTGGATTTCTCCCCTAAAACATGATAATTAAGTTGACAAATGATATAGGATGAGATCATAAATCGACTCTCCGCAAATAAACAATTTGCTCTTCAGTCCACAACTTTTAGAATATTTTAAAGTCAAGGACAAACAAAGTCGAGGGAATCGGGACTGTGAGGCCCCTCTGTGGTTTGGATGTTGGTTGTGTAAGTGGATCATAGCAAGTAGGACAGTTAAAATGACACAGACAGACCTAGATGTGTCTCACAGCCTCTCCCTCTCAGGGAAACTGATCAAGCACCAGACGGTGGGTGGACTGGGCAGACCAAAAATACTGACCATAATCATCCAGTGCAAAGAGCTTTGATCTAAAGTGAGATTTCATTCATTTGAAATTATGTCACACCATTTAAGCTTTATAATCAAGTGTAATTTTATTTAAAAAGACAACTGATGAATGAATTCACTGGTAAATAATAACACATTTGACTGAGTCTTGACACTGATTGGTTTTGTTGAAGAGTTCTGTATATGTATCAAATTATTGATGTCATTTTAAATGTTCTATCCACCTAGACAAAGTACTTATAATTATATGTAAATGCACGTTTGTCACAGAACGCTGTGAAGTATTTACAACACGTAATCCAGACTTTGCCCTCCCACTTCATTTTAGATGCACAGGAAGGATCTATTGGCAGCTGGCTTTGGATACAAGCAGCATCATGACTGAAGCTGAGGTGCATCTGAATCAAACAGACAGGGACAGCCTCTATCAACTTATGTGTCGAAATAAAAGCATCTCACAGATGAAAGGCAGGATCTCCATGGTTTCCCCTGGAGCTGGGCCTCGTTGCCATGGGAGTGCAAGGCACTATTGCAAGAGGGGAAAAAACGCAGAAAGACAGGCAGGAAGACAGTGTCATCTTTTTATGTACAGTACCTAATCATGCACAGTTTATTTTGCCATGAGTTTAAATATGCTCGTCAGTGTTATGTTATTACAATTTTGCTTTAAAAATAAATGTAAAAGAAACTCTTGTGATTCTTTTTTTTTTGTTATATGTTGTGTATTTAATCACCATAATTGTGTTCACATCTGTTAAGATGGTCTAAAGTTAGCATTAATTCAACAAATGATCTGTGTCGTGGCAGACTGTTTACCTAACTGTTTAATGGCTATTCAGACAGTACTGTGCAAGCCCTGTACTGTTTGTCCTAATGCATTTAACCATCTCATCAGCATGTGTCTGTTTACAAGTTGGATCAAACGCATGCACATCACTGAGGGCAACTGAGAAATGAACACACACAACTGGGGTGTAACACAAGGCCCCGTGAGTTATTATTAACCTCCACTTTTTACTGACATACTGTCAAGATATCCAATAATCAAACAACCATGCTTGTGAGTGATTACTTACCCTGGCCTTCAAACACATTGGTTCTGTTTATATAGGTCTGATCAGATGAGGAAGTCCAGCATACAGTATGTTTGGTTGTTATGTACTGAACAGGTCACGCTTGGACTCTGCTCCATACAGTGCCTGAGGTGATTGAGTGGGTGCTGTAACACAGGGCAGGTGCACAGGCTAAGTGATGAGTCTGCTACGTGCAGATGCGGCATGATTTGTTTTCAGCTTTATCTTAAACGGGGAATTTCTATACAGATAACAATATGTTAGGTGGTTGCATCAGGTTGATTTTGTGCCATTGTTAAATAGATGACCAGACAGAGACATAATGAATGAATGAATGGTCGCTGTGACACTGGAAATGTCAATAGGGTGCGATATACTTAGTCAAATCAAATATTCGGAGTAATGAAACCATAGTCGCTTTTGTCAGTTCTACCAATCATCTCAGCACACAAGTACTGTCATTCAATCATTAAAGGCTAAGCAGACTATGTTGTAAAAACATTATATAAAGAAATTAAATTAATTTTCAAATTAATTTGTAGTGTCTTACATTATTTAAATACTGCAGACTCCAATGAGTTTGGAACATCATCAGGCATTGGCAGTGTGTTTGTTTCAGTCAGATCTGGTTTCATCCTACGTGGTGTGTCCTCACACAGCCTAATGACGCAGCTAAAATATAACGTATGAAGCCTGCTCAAGGCTTCCACTAAGGGGGCAATAAACAGTGGTATCATGACCCTGAAACAATAATCACTCACAGCATCAGTACTGACATCATGGAATACTTTGACCTCTCTAAATCGGGTAATTTGATTAATGCTGTTTAATATGTAACTGAAGATCACATTTTGCTTGATGACATGTATGTATGCAGTGTGCAATAAAACCAATAAAATACAAAGACAGTTTCTTTTAATGGTCATCTGCTCCGTGTATGCAGTCAATGACCTCAACCACTTTTCTTATCAACTTACAAAAGAAGTTCCTAGAAGTTCTATCAATGTTAGGCATCAGAATACTTTGTCCTGACATCATGTCTATGATATGTAAAAGCCATTCTCACGGGACATTTGATTGATTGCAGTGGGAGGTGGATAACAAATGACAAAAGAGGTGCACTAGCCTTCGTCAGTCCAATTCTAAAGCAGTTGTTACCCTGAGAACATAAGAAGGTGGGGTCAAGGACCTACTGGTGACTACATTGGTCAAATATGTTTACAGTGACATTTTACGGTGTATGTTATATGTTTTGGCACAATATAGGAGCCTGGTAAAACAGAAAATAAGATAAGGAAACTGGTTTAAACAGACTCATTTACGCTGGAAGCTGTAAAACAGACAGGTGAGATATGGTAGAGGAAGGGGATAGTTTGCGTTTCTTAGTATAAAAACATTTTCTTTCCAATTAAAAAAACTAGAGAACACTGGAGGTTTTGCAGCAAATAGAGAGCTGAATGGAAGTAGGACATTCAAGATATCCAAGTATACCTGATAATTTCTAAATTTTAGTTGTCGATTCCAGCTCATTACTTTGAAATTGTAAATGTGCATTAAGGCAAAGACATCCTGGTGAGTGAAGGTAACCAGACAACTGTTTTCAGACACTTCAGATTAAGCCAGTGCGCTTCCCCTGTTGTGCGTTTGCATTCATGACGCACAGCTCTTAGGGAGACAGATGTTTCCTGCAGATAATATGAAATCACTTCTAGTAATAAGTACAAAACATTGCAAATTCAGTACACATACCAAATATTGTATTTCTATTTCTCAGTCATGCAGTATGTTTTGTTTTTTTTATGTTTGAAACAGGTAAGTGAGAGATCAATCTTAAGTTTATGCCAATATTAGTTATGGAGAAAAGGGCAGTTTGTTTTCCAAAGAAATTACTTTATTGGTTGGACTTAACATGTTGTAGCATGAAATCAATACTGAAGATGAACTTCCAGGATGTAGCCGTTTTCCAGGAGTAATATGAATAGCTAATAAGCTGTTATTTGATGCTGTTATTCATTGTCCATTGACAGATTACATTTTTGTATGGGTGGCACTAGCTTGGATCAAAGCCCCTAATGTTGCTGTAACCAATGTGCTGTATACCAACGCTTCTGCTCTTTTTAATGAAGATAGATCAGTGGAAATCCCTCCCAATCCTATCAGTGGTTGACCAGCAAGGGGAATCACTAGTAATTCTCATTTATTACAGGGTATTTCACAGCTGAGTCAACACTCAATACAAAAGTGTCTAACAGTATCAGCCTCCTCACAGGATCTGGAACATCCTATTCAGAGAGGTATTGTTGAAAAATGTAGGTTGTCTGTGTATAAGCGTTTCTTTGTCAGAAATGAGATGCTCCTATGTATTACAGTAACACAAAAGTGTGTTAGGGCCTTGTATTGTAGAAACACAAAACCCTTATTTACATCAAAACAATTGAGAAGAGATTGCAGGTCTGAATCTGTAGTTCAAACTGAAAGTGGATCATGAGCTATATTTGTCTAAATGCTTTTCTCAGTGGCCCAATACAAACTGTAAAATCTAGTGAAATATTTGCGTTGTAAAGCATGTATCATTACAGACATTTCGATTTCAAACCAATCTCCCAGCAGGTTATGATTATAGCTTTGGTGGAAATAGTTATTTATATGTATCTCCTCACATTACTGTTTGATGTTTTGTAATATACTGTATAACCAGCAGTTGTCAGTCCCCTATCAGAGCTTTTCTGCGCCCTGAGAAACCTATTAATCTTTAACTAGGAGCTATAGTGGCAGCCAGTGCTTTTAAGCCTGATCTTTATTGCTGAAAAGCAGCAGGATATACACACCATTAAGAGTTCCTGCTCTGTTCAGTTTAGTAAACATGTATATATATTGCATAGAGAGATGCTGTTTTTAGTCTTCAACATAGAGTATGTTATGTTCTGTAGTTCTGTAGTACTTAATGTTTTATTTAGCCTTTTAGCTGCTTTATTTTCAAATTCTAGGCCCAATTGATATTTTCATCCAGAGCTGAGGGTTTTGTACATTGCCATGCCTAGTTTAAGCGTTTTGTAAAAATAGTGAAAGTACCATTTTGGAAAAAGTCTTGTCACTGTATGCATGAATAAAAAAGTGAGATAAAAGGTTTTACTGATAAAAATATACCTAACTTGACTGGCCTTGAATGATACATGCTATTGAACTTGTAGAATGTGAGTTTCTCTAGATATATAGAGCTTGCACTGATTAGAATTATGCATACGGTGAAAACTCCTCTCTAAGGTTCCTGGTCTCTAGTCATATTTTTAATCATTGGAAAGGTCATGAAGAAAACAACAGGCTTAGGAGAAATACGAGACAGTAGTTGTCTCAGGCCAGCTGATGCTTCCGCCACATTGACACACCAAGGAATGAAAGGGTTGTAAATTATTATATACATTTTTGTTTGCTAATAAGCAGTTATAAGGTTGGGATTCACTTTTTGTTGGTGATGGATTTGTTGTTTTAAATTAAGTTTATCCTGAGCATTGAATTCTGAAAATGCATATGGAGAAATTTGGGTGAGCTGTTTCTGCAGACAGACACAATTTATGATATGAAACTTAGTAGCATATCGTCTTATTTTGAAATGTATTAAAGACAAACAACCTCAGTTTTCCATAATTTAATCATTATAAAATCTTGATTTACAATACAAATACATAAATAAGCAGTTAAGGAAGTACTTAGGTTTATGATGTAACAATGCTAGAAAGAGGCAAATCACAGTCACCCAGAAGATAGTCTCTTTTCAGGGTGGACATTTTGTTCACCACTTTAAAGCGAAGAGACCGCTGGCTGAGATCGTCCTCTGAGATACTATCAAAGAAGAAATCCTCATTGAAGATCGGATTACGGCTCTTTCTGATGACTGTGCTGCGTTGCTTCTGGACTTTTCCGGGCACCAGAGAGAGGCTGACACTGCAGTTGATAATCTTGGGGTCTACAGAGAGCGGATAGAGGCCCTCAGCACTGATCAGTCGAACCCGCAGTCTTTGGTTATCTGGGCAGTACTCAGCTGAGAGTCTTAGGCTGCCATCTTTCCCTATGGGTGCCATTCTCTCCTTCATTACCTTCTCTCTGTGCAGAGTCAAGTCCATGGGGAAGACGTTGGGTGGCGCCAGGCTGTAGCTGCTGGGCAGGCCTTCAGCTAACCCATCTGATGCCCTCCTCATGACATTGGGGCTATTGTCTGTGGAGCTGCCTTCATCTGTGGACAGGGAATTGTTCCTTGACACCATTGCCTTCCTCATGTTCCTTGACAACAGCAGTTCATGGCTCAGTGCTTTGAAGAGGGAAGACTTGGCAGGGCACCTGGCCAGCAGTGGCGAGCTGAAAGGAGAGGATTCAGTAGAGGAAGTCGTATCGCTGTCCAGAGTGGCCTGCCAGTTCAGGGTGTATCCTCTCGGGGAAAGCCTGGAAGTCAGGGTGTTAAGGCTGAATGAGGAAGGAGAGGAGGAGGGAGAAGTGGAGGGGGAGACTTTAGAGCACACGCTGGATCGACTCCTGGGCAGCAGCAAGGGAGAGGAGCCAGGATCGGAGTGGAAGAGCGACTCCTTCCTCCTAGTGTGGGGGCTCTCCAGTAAGGTGCAAAAGCCATAGCAGGTCTGAGCTTTGGCCATGTGTGGAAGAGACAAGGCAGCCTGGCTCTGGGGATCTGCATTGGTGGTCTCCTCATCACTGCAGCCATCATAGGGGCTCTCATCCACACTCTCCACCTGGATAATGTGCGGGTTCATCATCTCATGACATGACACCTCTATTTCAGGGTTGGCCCCCCCACAGGGAGACACCTTGATTACGCAAGCAGCTCGGCTCTGCTCCGTATTCTTCAACTCCTGCAGGGATGGGATTGTTGGGGGGATGCAGAACTCAGGGATGTTGTCGGGAGTGATGACATTAGGACAGAGGGAAATCCTTTTGGGTTTGTCGCCCTTTTCTCTGAACATGATGTCACTAATTTTAAAGCTGAGTTCTGCTGATTTAATAGGCAGGTAAGATCTCTCCACTGACACACGGATCTTCTCCACCACCCACATGGGTCCTCTGGTAGGAATTATGAAACTCTGTAAAACCAAACAGATATGCTTGTAAGTTGCTGCCTTATGTTCTGATCAATCACCAAAAAAGTCTTTAAAAGAAAATCATGTAATAATATCTACAATCATTAACTTTGCAGAAAGGTTTTCTTACCTTAATATTCTGAAATGATGGATAATCCACAATATTGTCATGAACAAGATGGACTAATAGCTCCAGCTAAAAGTTTAGGCTGTTGTGAAAAATCTCCGAGGCTCTTTTTACAGCAGGTTGGAGGTTCTCGCTTGTCAGGACCAGCACATATGTGGCTGTTTGAGGGATGAAGACAGTTAAATGAAGCAGGAAACCAGTGGATGCACAGTAACACACGCCCCCTGCGCTGCTCGAACAGGATCCACCCTCTCTCCTTGGCCACTGGTTCCCATGGAAATATATAAAACAACAACAGGGCTAAATGCCCCTGTAGAAACCGTTGTACTGTGTAGTGAGATAAGTGTACTCCTTCAAAATTAAACAACTGTTTTTAAGCAAATGGCAGGCTTTTGATTCACGTGTTTGTTTTCCATTTTCAATTAGATGGTGTGTATGACCTTGTTCTGTGAACATAAACACGGTGATCTGATAAGATAATAATTCTAAACAATTTAAGAACATTTGAAGTGCCATTACCTTTTAAAGGTACAATTTCAAGGGATAAAGCTGGCCCAGCTTTACTGTGTTGAGGAGAGCTATAACTTCCTACTGAAGTCCTTGTGGTATTTAAATAAATGTGGCATGTGCTATTGGTTGAACCATCCAGTATTAGTATATATTTCATATCTGTTCATGCCAGTAGCCTACTTTATTTATGCTATATCACACTAATCTTTAAAAAATAAATTTAAATAAAATTAAATAAAAACATTAAGATGCTGGACACCTTTTTATTGCTGCATCATCACTTCACATCATCACTACATATAAATATCCCAGAATTCAGTCTGATATATTTGAATGTTGGACTTTAAAATTACATCTTGTGGAGGTGAATAAATAATGTCATATGTATATATAGTGAATTCATTCATTCATCGACTAACACTCTACTATTACTGAAGAATTGCAGTGTTGGCAGGGCTGATCATAATGTCTCTTTATCAGAGATGTGGTTTCTGAAAAGTCAACATCCGTGCTAAATAGGACAAGGAGAACAATGACTTATATACAGTCAAACTGAACATGGCCCCTTAGGTCTTCAACCTGTATTGAAACATTGTCATGTCAGTGCTACCCTCTTGTGGTGGGACACTGAGCAGCTGTATTATGAATGATCACCAAAATGAATGACAGAAAGTTGTATTTGTGGTGGGTCTGTACGTGAACAGCTATAACTTGACATTTACTGTATATCCCAAAGGAAGCTTCTTGACAATCGATCAAACCTGTGTCAGTTCTGCTTGATTTTGACAGTCCCTTTACTTGTGTCCCTTAGCTTTCCTTCAAAAAGTAGTAAGGGAAAGTGGAGAGATCCTGTCCAAAAGCTTCACTCTGCCCTGGCCAAGGTTCAAGTGGAGTAACTTGGTTACTATGGGTTACCAGGCACTATGATGACAGAATGACAGAATGATGGCAGTGCTAACAATATTCCAGGAAAGTGTCCTGAATGGAGAACTTCTCAGAAATGTTTTTCCAAAATGTTCACGTCACATCTGTAATTTAAGTGTACCCTACCTCTCAAGCACCTTGTGCCTCTTAAATCAAGTGTAAGAATCTAATGAATTTGATGTAAATTATAAAGATGTTATAAAAAAAAATAGAAACTCTATTTATCTGAAAATACTATCTCAACTGAAGTTGATCAGAACACACACATGCACAGACATCCATGCCTACTTTGTGTGAGGCTGCTCTGTGTTTGTACACAATACCTACAAAAATCAAAATCATGAATACAGTTGGCAGGAGGGAAAGGTTTAATTACAAAGTTATTTGGTTGTCTGGTTGCCATAAATAACAGTTATCAATAATACTTAGGGAGTAGCTCAGCATGTTCTGTGATTCGGAAGAAGGGAAGTATGCTGGCAAAGAATAGCCATGCAAACCAGGGAGACAGATGATCAATCACCTTCTGATGTTTTAATATGTAAAATATTAATAAGGTATATTAATATGTAGTTGATACATATTGACAGCCCCTGACTTTGTTTCCAAGTGTCTGATCTTATCTTTACATGGAAGCTTGAACATCTCCATTAGGCGGCAGTATATGCTCAGATAAAAAACAGTACACCCACTGAGATGATACACCGAGAAGGAGATACATTAAACACTCTCTAATTGTTAGGCCTACAAAGATTTGCAAAACTGTAAATACAACCTAAATAAGCTAATCAAATACTGACGGACATGGTATATGAATTCATCATTCAGACTGCAAAAAAATATTTCTAAAATATTAACAGGTTACATGGTGTTTCTGGATGCTATTCGTTTGACATGTACTGTGTTATTTCCTACTGTAGACAGGATGGCTATAACATAATCTTCCATGTCCCATTGAGCTTGTGTCAAGTGCCACAGCAGTAGACTATGGGCTGTCCAACACTGACGGTTTTGCTGACACGCTTTCAGCAGGTGTACTTCACTGCACAAATTCAAAGCATTTTCAAAATAAGAGCGAGCTGAGTCATTCAAATCTTTCGTGCGTTGATCTTTAAGCGTTGATTGGTTATCGAGTCTATTTTATCTCGCAAGATTGCTCAACTGTATCAATCAGCCTACTCTTGAGCCTTTAAACCATCTTGATCTGGCTACATCTACGTTTATCAGAAACACGATTGACTGTGACGCCGCTTCCTTTTTTTTTCGGCGCATAGATATGCGGTCGTTTTTCTTTTTTCCCCCATCTCTCTCCACTGTACGATAAACGAGGAGGGGCTTGATGCCGTGGAGGAGGCAGGCTGGCAGGCTGAGCTGACCGGAGTGCGGTGTGTGTCGCCTAGCCTACATCCAAGCCAGGTCGCATGCATTAACGAGTGATCAGGTAGGATTTCGACTTCATTTTCTGTGTGTGTTTTTAAACCCTTGCGCTGTTGTTTCAAGGTGCTGTTCCGCCCAAATGGGCTCACTACAGGGAGAAGGGACCGCTCGATGTTGGCTCAGCAGAAGCGCTGAAAACATTTCATATTAACAGCCTGCAAACGACCTTTTCACACGATTAGTGTGATGTGTTCCACTTCACCATCTCCTTGCTCTTCTTTGGATTTAAGCGATTTGCTTCATCCGGTGCGTTATTATACGTCTGTCAAATCTATGTCTTCGCCTAATGTGTGACTGGCTGCTTTTGACATTGACGGATAAGAGGCAATAAGATGAATATTTTGTTGACCTACTTGTTTGACGTTGTTGCGTTGTTTGTGCTTGGAAGGAGGCTAAATGGGCAACTAATGCTGCCCAACTCCAGCATCATTTAATGCTCTGCAAAGAAATGTGCTGCACAGTAACTTGGACTTGACCTGAATGTTATCTGGAACGGCTCAACATCAAAGCTAAGTGAGACTGTAGTGCGAATGCAGGGATGTAACCATTGACGATTTACAGTAGGCTGACAGAAATGTGGGCAGAGTAGGCAGGGGATGCTCTGTAATGGTCAGTTTGGTCAAGTTTGTTAAGACTGCTAAAGCTTTCCAGCCCACTAATCCTTTGCCCCAGTGGGGGGAAAAAAGCTGCTATTTCATGGATCGCATGTATTTTCATGTAGGAAAATTCCTTTTTTTGTTTTTACCTGACACCTGCCTGCTTGCAGAGGTCAGAGTGCATGCTCACCTGGTTATACTTTCTTTTTGACACCAGCAGAAAGGATGTGCATTCCCTGATCGAAGGACATGACTCCTTTAACTGCTAAACCGCCCTGCTGCCTCGTACAATTGTGTATGTGCTGCACTTGTGTAGAGATATTTTATGAGCTGTGACAAGGTTGTTTCTAAGGTACGGGGCGTTACATGTTACTCCAACACAGTGGCTGTGGGGTGAAGGGGCCACACAGTACTGTACACCCCTACATATCTTTCCATGTTTGGTTTTACATTAGGTTGTGGAACAAATGTGTGAGTGTTGGGCTGACTCGCTGTGCCAATCCACATTAGCTACATGTCAGCCTCTTCCGACATTCTCGTTTACAGAAGAAGCTTTTGGCTGCTACGACCAACTGTTTGAAAACAATTCACCCCACCCTTCTACATTATACAGCAGCTGAGCATTCTCTATGAGAGGCATCTTGGATTTTTAAGGGTCAATTCAAGGATACTCATGCCGTAAGGGGGTTTTCAAACTGATATTGCAGAGTGACATGTTTTGCCTGAGTGATGTAACTAGAAGAGTCAAGCTGTATCAGCAGACAGCTGTGATTCTGGATGGCTTTATACAGTAAGGCACCACTGATGCTTAATGAATTTGTATAATTTCCACATAGGCTATCTGTGTCTGTTAAGTATCAATTAAATGCTAGAGGGCTGCATTCTGGTTTGACACCTTGTGAAAAGTATACAGTCCATACAGTGTACATACAGGGTTTCAAAACCAATAGGTTGGATGTTGACAGTTGATGGTGTCAAGCTTCACCAATTATGCTTTGGCGCTGAAGTCTGCTTTATGTGTGATGGAATAGAGGTCTCAGCAAATTAACTTTACATTAATAGAAATACTAAAGCCATGATTTATGTCTGCAGTACCTTATCAGTGAGCTATATAATGAAAAAGATGATGACATTGACAATTTTCTATTTATATTTATTTTGTCTTTAGTGTATGTCAACATATTTTCAAAGAGGGTAAGTGATCGGTTCATAGGTGCATCCCTTATAGTTTGTAGTAAAAAGATTTGTTGAATGGCAGATTGTCAAAAATGTGCCAATGGAGAATAATCTCCATATTACATAGTGCTGAAACGGCTTTATGAGTCGTAAATACTTTTCCCTTATAATGGAATTGAACTGAATTGTCTATAGGATTAATGTATTTATGTTTAGTCTAGTCATAAAAGATTTGCTCATTGTGTGTGCATATAGTATTGTCCATTCAAATATCACATTTTGTGGAAATACTGAATATGTATGTAAATCTCAGCAGTGGTACACTGGACCTGTTGGTTTACAATATGAGCCCTTTGCTTGCCCATGTTTAATAAAGAAGCAGAGACCTTCCCAATCTGAGGATCTGCAATGAGTACTGCACACTTTCCCATAGCACAGTACACAGATATAATTAGATCACAGCACCACCAATGTCACAAGCTCACATGCAGCATGCATTTGCCAGCGGCTGATAAAAGCTTACTGTTCCATCAAACACAACACAGATATTATTCACAGGAACGAAGGTTATAAGAGCAATGCTTGTAATCTTGTGCCAAAAGAAATCTGAAAAGTTGTTTAAACTTGAAAAAGAAAAAAGTAGAACAAACTCGTAGATATCAACATTCGACATGTCCTCTTGTCTAAGCAATTTCACTTTGCAGTGGTAATTAAAACCAATCACTATTTAAACGGTGCCTTTTTCCCAGCTATTGAAGAGGCCATTACCACAGTGATTCCGTATTATGGGAGAGCTATTAAGGGTATCTCTGCTACAACAACTTTAGTTCACTCTTTCAGCTCTGCACCTCATTTGGGGAATCACATGAGCCGTGTGCTCTTATCAATTGCTCTTAGTCAGTTTTCTTTCCAATTGTCCAGCCCAGGGAGAAACACACACTCCTTAAACTTTCCCTAAATAACTATAACAAGGTCATGCATTCCCAAGTAAGTATTTTGATCCACAGTTGAGAAAAAGCAATTGTTAAAGACAAAGCCTTAACTGTATTTCCGTGCTTTTCATTAGAAAGTGATTTTCCTCTCAGCTGTTGCAGTTGCTCTGTCATCAAGAATACATTCCTGGTCGGAATTCCCCAGGAAATGTTCAGCTTGGGGGGGGGGGGGGATTGGGAAGTAAGGGTTTGAGAGTCATTGGAGAGTGTGATTGCTGAACCATATTTAATGCATGAGTGTGTAGGAGGTGGAAACTAAAACATACCCCATGCTGTCACTGTGACCCAACCTTTTGTGCTTCGTGTTTACCAATGAAATAGATCTCTCCTATGTATTTTCCTGCTGCTGTCTCTCTGTGATCGCAGCCTCTTTAGGGCCTGGCTCGCCTCCAGATCAGTTTCTATAGAACAAGAGGTAGATGTATAAGCTGGCTGCCATTCTCATTCCTCCACTAGTACATCAATTTGAATTCATAATTTTTTCTGTATTTTTCCCCAGCAGATGATTGTGGGAGGCAGTCAGTATGTGAGAGTTGTTATGCAGATGTTTTTTTTATTATTTCTTTTTATTAGCAAGCATTTGATTTGAAGTAAGGTTGTTCTCACATCAGATTAAATTGGCTGCACGCTTGATTAATAATTGTTGGCCTTTATATCAGGGTGTATCAGTATTAGTACATCCACAGGTCAGTCATTTGTTGATCCTGTAATAGCAGTTTAATGGACTTTTTTTTTTTTCTTTTTTTTTTTACTGTTAACTTGCGGAATTGATAATAATATCTACAACAATATGAATTTATTTTTTGTTTTTTGATTGAAGGTAGAAAGGAAGAAAGCTGTTTCCTCTTTCCATTCATTTGGTGATCAGCTGATCATGTATGCAGGATATGACATTATTTATTATAATTGAGCATAATGTGATAAACAAACAATAGGTGAAGTGGTCTGAACCGAAGCGGCTGTGCTAGTGATGCGTAAGCAGACTCAAGAAGTAGGTAAGTAGATGCTGTCGTGGTGTGCTTCAGGTCAGAGGCAGTGGCACAGGCACTTCTCATCAGCGCGTCATATGAGATGCCAGTTTAAAGTAGCAGATGACAGGTCTGACTTCCCTGTCATGCACACAGTACATGGTCCCAAATTGGGTTAGTGGCAGAAAAGAAAAGATGTGTGATCTGAGGGTTCCCTGAGCACCGGCTGTCGGCTTAAGTAAATAGCTGTCTACTTATCTTTGCATGCTTTTATATAGGAATTTTAGTAAATGTAGGTCAATTTTTTCAAGTGTCGTTAATTTAATAAATATTCTTTCACCTAATCTCCGTGTGTGTGTGTGTGTGTGTGTGTGTGTGTGTGTGTGTGTGTGTGTGTTTTGAAGGAGGGCTATTTTGTTGAATTTTAATTTAGCCGCGAGCGAGCATCTGAAAAGAGTATTTTTGCTGAAATTTTAAATTTCTTTATTACTTTATTGGCATTCAGTTGTACTTGTAAAGTGTCTAGTGTGAAGAGAATAAGTATGCAATTTACACTAGAGTATTTTCTGTTGTTACATCTTTGTTTTTGTGTTACAGGAACACTGGAATGATCAGAAACATGGCTTACTCTGCCTGATGCTTATCAGTGCTAAGGATCATGTGATACCTATGCTAAAGCTCATGTGATATACAGCCTCATCTGAAAACGAATGCTCTTTTGTCTCTGACATGTTTCTCTGTATAACCAGTTTGAGTGAATACAATTAAGAATTCATAATGCATTGCATTTGAGTACACAAGGAGCTGATCATTCTGTTTAAGTCAATATTTTGCCTTCTGTTCTTACAGTGCAAAATGCTACTTTGGGTTTTAATGGCCACAGAATCCATAGAACACAGTTTATCACTTGGTAGTCTTTGTTCAGTTATAATGGCTGCTTGTGTCACCTTGTTGTAACCAGCCCAGCTTCTTTGTACTTTATTGGACGTACTAGTGCATCTAGGTGTTTCTTTGTTCAAAAATATATTTGAAGGTACCCTTTAAAAAAAGTGTTATTGTGCATTGACAGTGTCTTTTGGCTGTGTTAATGATGCATTATCGAAGAAATGCAATTACTTCTCTAGACGGTATATGTTAAGAGTTTTTGTATACTTTGTTGTTATTGTTTGTGCTCTGCTTTTGGTAGTGTTTGTTGTGGCCAGTATCACAAATAAAGCACATTAGAGGCACACTCTCAAAGGCTCTGATGTTTTTGCCCCCTTTATCAGCATGCTGGGCGTGTTTTGCACTGGCAGGGGGTCTCCTAGGAACGCCACAGGAGCTAGAGGTCAATGACAGTGGGGCCGAGATCAAGGCACTTGCTATCGATCTGCATCAGTGATGTATCACAGCCAAATACAGCCGAGTGGTAGGGGTCTTGCACCACAGCACAGTTCAGACAATAATCACTTAAGAAAATGATTAGTTTTGTTTTTTACACCTATGACACTTAATTGTTTCACTTATTGATGAAAATGAAAAAGCAGAGTTTAGTAATCCCAGTATGGGATGTCCAGAGGCTTACAAAATTTGTTGGACAGAGGAAACAAAGGCTAGCTGCACTGAGACAGATGTGAGATGGAATAAGAGACAGATAAAGTAAACAAAATGATATTGCTGTTGAATGGCACCATGGTTCTTGTTTTAGGGAGAATTGACATGGCAGTAGCTTCACATCAAGGTTAATTGAGGGCCGTCATGTCCTTTGTGTGTACAGCAGCTGTTGGGCTGTTTTTGAGACTGCCTGGGGGAAAGGACTCTCCTGTCGGAAGAGCAGCACTGAAATTACTGCTATCCCCTGCTCTGATCCTCTGCAGGCTGCAAGGGATGCTGACCGTGCGAGAACACACACACTCTCTCTCTCTCTCTCTCTCTCTCTCTGCTCAGGGCTACGTAGTGTCAGCACCTTGAGTCTCCAAGAAGAAACTGTGGACTGCTCTGACACAGTCTTGTTAAATGATCATTTCACTTTGGCCTGACGGAAGTGGTGCATTTAGCAGCTGGATGCTGTCCTGTGTAAGTGATTGTGTTACTTTAGCCTTGTATTTTCAGCTCATCAGCAATGCAGTGACCTTGTGTAAAGGGCAGAGCGACTCTCTGGTTACCCTTAGTGGAAGGCAATCGCTAGGATTACATTTGTTGCTCTGTTTTTGGAGATGGAACGATAAAGTTGACTCAGGTGACCATGGCATGATTTGTATTGGTACTCTTCAAAAAGCTTTTCATGACAGTGACCGTTTTGAACTTGGACCCCATTTTGGTTGGGAAAACTGAACCTGCAAGTACAGCCCAGATATACCATACTGTGTTGCACAAAGGTGTAGGCTTCTCTGTAGTCTATATCCATGATGTTCCACTTCCGGGATTGCCCTCGTTCTGCCGGAAATTACCTTCCGCTTTCTTTGTGTTGTAATTTTAAACTCCGGTTGATTTATGACGATTATGGTTAACTGCTCCTCAGATCTCTGCATGGTAAATTGAGACAGCTAGCTAGACTTTCTGTCCAATCTGAGTTTTCTGTCGCACGACTAAAACAACCTTTGAACGTACACGTTCCACCAAAACAAGTTCCTTCCCGAGGCTATTTTGCAGCGGTGGCACCGTGGCTCTACTCGGCGCTTAGCACCACCCAAGGCAATTGTGATTTGTTTAAAGAAATGCCAATAAATGAGAGCATGTTTTTCTCCCATCCCGGATTGCTGTGTTGACTAGCTAGATCCTCCTCCACAGCCCAGTGGAGGAAGGTCTGGCAAAGCAAGACTAGCCTCTCTGCTACCAAAGAAATCTCTAGTTAACCTTAATTGATCAGTTGACTTAACAGGAAAATCTCTCAAATTGTCTCTCCAGTGTTATCATCGTTCCACACATTAAATCAGTCAGGCAGATGGATCTGTCAAAATCTACTGCTTATTTAGAACAAAACTTTTGTCATTTTCTTGGTGACTAATGATTATTAGCTACTTCTCATTAAAGCTGCACTCATGAATGTTTTTTTATATTCGCATTAGATTAAATGAGTCTGTGGATGTGAAAGGGGTCGCTCGTAATGCCATACCCAAACGGTTTCTAGTATCAGCAGATAATTGCCCTCAATGACACAGCTCTATACATACATTGACATATACAATATATAAGAGATGGTGGAGACCAAAACAGAGCTAAAATAGAACGATTGGACTCGCATTCAAAAGGTGGACAGAAAAACAAAACACACAAATATTAATGCTAATGTAGCTCCGTATTTTTTACTGTGGATGTGTACAGTAAATAGGCTATTGTTTGCTAACACATTAGCCTGAAAGGTGCAGTAAGCGATGCTGCACAGAGATTGTTGATATTTGAGCTCATCTGCCAAACAAATACAACCCCCCATTAAGAAGCTCCACCCTCCAGATTCGCAGACAGATAACTGCCGGACGGCTGGCACATTCGCATGCTTCCTCCCCCCTACCATCAACTGTTGCTGATTGGCTGGAATAGTGTTTTGTGGCTCGTGCACTCCTTTTGTTTTTCATTTACACAGCCAGGGCTGTGTATTAGCCTAACACACAGAAAATAGAGAGCTAGGTGACCGTGAGGAGATATTCGCTGAATTTGACAAAAAGTGTATTGGATTAACATCACTTACTATACCTTTAACTTTATAAGATGATAATATGTCAGTGTTTTTTACATGACTTGATACGCTGACCCCAGGTAGCCACATTTTTTAAATGAAAAATTCAAACGAACGTTTGACCTAATTGACAAAATGACCAAAATGTCTGTATCGCTGACTCACCGCCAATGAATGACAGGTCAGATTTGTTTTTTTGTCTGTCTACTTGTTCTTTGGTCAGATAACTTCTGATTCAAAGCAGAATTATTATATTATTTACTGTTGACTATTAAGGCTGCTGACGTTCTACCACATTTAATACATGAGAACTTTGGCTAGGGGTTTATAAAAAACATGTCTTTAAGTAAGATGAGTGGTTTTGGTATCGGTACCATACACAGATATATCTTGGGCACTAGTGTCAAAACATTTCAAACGATACTCAGCCCTAGTGACCAATTACTTGACTATTTCAGGCTGCAGCTCTACTACGATTCAGCATAAAGCACTGGGAACACTTGAATTCAGACACAAACATTTTACAAGACTCTACAGCGAGCGTGAGTACAGTATCTAACATCTGTTGATTTTATAACCGTTACATTTATCTGCTCTCATGAATGTGTTGACTCAACCTTAGTTGTTATGCTGATCCTCTGGGTTGAATATGACACAAATTCTAAATAGCCGCTGTGGGAATAAGGTCACCTGGCCTGATGGCACAAAATCATTAGCAAAGGAGGACATTTTAATTCAAGTTAGGCATTAATTATACAAATTATGTTTTATACTGTAACCTTGTTTGTCGGTACGCTGTTGTTTTTAGAGCTGAACATGCATTGTCATTGCCAAATCAGAACCAAGAGCTGGCTTGAGTTTGTGTTCAATGTCCTGTACCTATCCCTGTGAGCAGCCACTGAAGTGCAGGAGATATCAACATCCTCCTAAAGCAGATTCTAATATAATCTCTTGTCTCTTAGTGTTTTTTAAACCTATCATTATATCTATATCTTGGCCTGTTAGTGATATTGCATGACATCTAATGCTGGGTTTGTTTCTTGGGAACGCCTCCTGGATCTTGTGGGATTTTGTGTGTAATTACACTGAAGAGAAATCAGTATTGCCTTTACAGAACAGAAATAAGAAAAAGCTAGCCTTAATTCATCACCTGCAAAGTATAGTAAAGCACTGGGGACAAAGCGTGTTATTGACAAGCTCCTTGAGGATGCTGATATGTTTGTGTATACAAGAGTCTTTCCTAGCCAAACAAGATCTGTATAAACTTAATTCTGTTAATAATGATTTCCATGGGGCTGGGGAGTCTACAACAGATTTAAGCATGGGAATAGTGCGTGGCAGAATACCTGGGGGAGTGGCCATTCTTTGGCATAAGAAATATGATCCACTGATCAGTGTGATAAGGCTGGAGGTGGACTGGTGCATAGCAATTAAAGTAGTACATAAGAATGCTGTTGCAATTTTAAATGTTTACACTCAAAATGAGGATGAATATCTTAATAGGCTTACTTTTATAAGTTCTCTTATTAAAGAATGTGCATATACAAACATATTTGTTGTGGGTGATATAAATGCTGATATCTCGGATAATAACTCAGTATTTGGTCAACACTTTTTCAGGTTTGAAAATGATATGGTGTTCATTTCTTGCTACCATTACCATCTGTTCAGTCCACTATATGGCAGCTGTTTGCTTCTCTTTCCGTTGAGTCTTCAGTTTCCTCGGACAGGAGATTGATGGACCTACAGCCAATAGAGGGTAGCTGCCCACATGCAGTGGATATGCTACCCCTTTGAGGCTATACCCACGAGATGACACCCTCTCACTCTAGTCTGGTCTCACTCTAGTCTGGCTGGGATGGAGTCATATAACAGAGCCAGGTGTGTGTGCCAGCCTGAGGTCAAAGGTCATTCTAGTGCTAATGATCACAAGTGGGTATCCTCCGTTTTTAAATACAGTATGAAGTGGCTTTTGTGCATCTTGGTGCCTCTGGTAATTCTTAATTTCCTCTGATTTGTTTCTGCTGTGTGTCATTCATTATCTATGCTTTCTGCCCTTTTCATAATCCAAAATCAAATGTAGTGCTGCCACATTATTGATGCTGTTATTTAATGACTGTCAGGATCTTTGGCATTCATTTGTGATTTACGGTCTACGTGAAGAGCTCATACTGGGAAACATGCACTATATTTACAGTGTGATTTGATTTCTTTGTGCCTGGGAAAAGGCTGTCATAAATTACAGGAATCTCATGGAGTGAGGCCCTGTGAAGCTTTATAAATTCCCCACTGGGAGGTGGGACAAAGAGACAGCGGAGGAGGCTGTGCTCTGAAAGGACGATCTGTATGCAACTTCAGTGGGAGACAGCATCCTCGACACATGGCACAAGCTCAGAGGCATTGCTAAGAATGTGGCTGGCTTGTCATGTAAGGCAGCTCACTGCACTCTGTTAGCTACATCCTGCGAGCCCTCCTCATTCAGCCACTTTGTGCAGATAAGGCTTGCTAAGGGTATTTTAGGAGGACCTGCTTGGTGTTGCTAGTACAGAGGTTCCTGGGTTTATTTATTCCCAGCAGTGAGTGAAACTATCTTTAATCCAAACCAACAGCACTAATGATGTGCTGCCAATATCTTCTATGCATACACATGGCCTGCACATCTTGGATAGCTCAATGAGATGGATCAGTCTGCCTCCCTTTGGTGCAGAACTGTGGGACTAATTGAATTACACATCCCCCTCCTTAGCTTCTCAGTCCCATGGGAGTGCACAACTAATCATTTGGAATCTCTGTTTTTCTGAAATGAGGAAGGGCGAGTATATCAATGGTTCTCCTATGAGTAGCCAACTGTATAGCCACTGTTGTTTACTTTTTCATAACATCTCCATAGCTAACGCAGGATTAGATGGCGTTACTCCAAGATAATCCAAACCTTTTGACCTTTAAAGGGCCATGGTCCCACCACAGCTGGTGCCCAGATGTACCCCACAAAGTTGCATTGCTCACTAATGAAATAAGAGAATTTAGGAAGTTGGCTGATGACCTTTCCCCAGAGCAAAATATTAAAATTTCAATGAATATAAGAATGTGACCTCACTCCACACATTTAGTAGACTTTATTATGTTGGTGCAACTTGGAGAAATAGTTTTATTTGGATGGGTCTGCATAGATTTTATTTGACATTTTGAGGATATTATACTGTACCATATACTTCAACTGAAATATTGTTGACAAGTAGACCAAGTTAGGATAATGGACCTTTCCCTGCTTATGGTGTGCAGGATAGGTGTGCGCTAACGCCAAACATTGTAAAATGTCAAACCTGCCAGAAGTCCTAAGCTCACAGCTTAAAATTGTGACAAAGGATGTCGGGAAGATTTATATTAAACGCAATTAAACCCAGTTTACTTAACTGCTGGTTGATGTAAAGCATTGTTACCAACATCCACAGTGCAATTATGGCCAGTATTATGAAATGGATGTAGCGTGTATAGGAAGGAAAAATAACACATGCAGGGGAAATTAAAGCAGTGAAATAATACATTTTGTGTCGTGCATGTTTCGTGATTATCACTGGAGGTCATACTTTACCTGTAACCTGTTTACAGTAAATAGATTTTCTACATGCTTCACTTTTAGTCATGTTACTCAGGTAATGAAAATCAGTTAGAAGCTTAGTAAATCGGGCTCAGTATTTCATCATAGACTGTCTATGTATTCATACAACATGACTGGATCTAAATGCTTAACTGCAGCAGCAATGCAAGTATGCTGTATGTTAGAGTGGAATTTGTTCCCCTTTCTGGAAACATATACATTGGGTGTCTTGATCATCTGCTGTTATGAATCCCTGCGTCTGTCTATGGCGCTTTCGTTGTCTCCCTTTCATAAATCAGATTTACAGCTACATCTGTAGTGCCCATGCTAATGAAGTAACACCCAGTGCAGAGACACAGCATTGATTTCATTTCCTGCCTCTCTGGCTGCTCCCTGGGTAGCTAGATGGATATTACATGGCGATGTCATATAAAAGGAGAGATTAAAGAATCTGTATCCAACTGGAGTGTCACAGATGTGTGCTCAGCCTCACAATTAGATGCAGAAGTTTAAGAGAGAGCAGCAGAGATGGTGCTCAGTACCATTGGCTTCCTCTCTTTTCCTACAGATCTTTGGAGCGTAACTTTTTGTCTTGTTAACTCAAGCTGGATGTGGAGGTTGGCAAGTTCTTTTCTCTCCCACACATCTCTGTCAATGATTCGGATGATCTGCGGATGGGTTGTCCAGTTATTATGGAACAGAGGAGAGCACAATTCATAGCCTGCCTGCATGCTTGCCTGCCTTCATGTCCTCACCCAGTGCCTACAGTATGTCTGTCCGTCTTTTCTATTAGTGGTAAAATGACAAAACAAGGCAAGACTGAATGTTAAATGATTTGTGTTGTCAAAACAAATTTCATTCTTTTACCTTTATTCTTACCTGTTAAAAAACATTGTGTCGGTAGTTGCTTATCTGATTAGGGCTGAAATATCTTCATGTTTACCGCACTGTACAGTATACCTTTCTTTGGTTGCATTATTAAAAGCATAAACTGCTGTTTTCAATATGACAAATTTCCAGAAAAGGTTAGTTACATGACACAGTGACAGTGGGTTGTTCAATGAGTGCAGTGTGATACAATTTTCGATTTGTTGATTGACAGGATATTAATCGTAGACCATTTTGATGAGCGATAATTCATTTAAGTAAACTGTGAAGAAAAATTGCCATAGCTTCCAGCTTCCCAAATGTCCCAAAAGCATTGTGGGATCATTTTACATTTTTCTGACATTGTATTAACTAAACGATTAATTGATTAATGAAAAAAATAATCAATATAGCCTATTAATAATTATAAAGATCATCTTTAGTTGCAGCCCTTTTACATCAAACAGCAACATTGTGTTAAAAGTCCCTGTTTAATCTCGCTGGTGCCTCATGCAGGCATGTGCACCTTAGTGTCATAGAGCACATTCTGACTATCAATACATTGTATACAGGGTGGGAAATTAACTTTTTTGCCACTGTGGCTGGTGGATGCTCAATTTTACCAGCCACTTAGCTTTTTTACCACCACTTTTTCCAGAATTCAAATTTATAAAAAGTGCACTAGCATATTTTGAATTGCTTCAATACATTATTTTTTTTATTATTAATACATATTTTATTAATAGAGGCAAAAAAAAAAAAATAATGTGAAAAAAAGCCTGCGAGACCATGGTAAAATTGTGTTTGGTCAGTTTGGTCATATTCTACAGTAATTGTAGGCCTACATGTTTAATGAACAAAAAAAATATTGACTCATCTCTCAGTAATATAGCATTAAACAGTTCCTCCAGGATTTCGCGGCCTTTTTTTGAGATAGTTGCGGCCCAAAATGCCTGATTTTGCGGGAGCTTTTGTAAAAAATTGCGATAAAAGTTGCGATGTCTTTTGTATTTTTGTTGCAATGAAGTTGCAAGAGACAGTGAAAGTTGCTTTTTTTGTATAGTTCTTTAAAAAATAAAAAGGAAACTTATTTTGGGGAGAATCAAATTGCTCTGGGCTGAGTTTTCCTAGAAACCTTACCAAAAAGGCTCAGGATGCTGCAAATGTTGGTAGAATATGAAAATGGCTGGTGGATTTAAGACAAAAAATGATAATTTATTGAATGAATCAAATTTGAACATTTCTGTCAGTGGCTTGTTGATCTTTACATTGTTAGTTAATTTCCTAACCCGGCCTGGGACACACATTCATACGGTTTGATCAAGTACTTATTGGACTTTAACTTATCATTGCACTTACAATAACGACCGTAGCTGCCCTCAATTTAGGTCATCGTGTACGTCTCATCTCCGTTTTTTTCTGCATCCACCCTGTGTGTGGATGGGTGTGGGTGTGTGTGGAACTGAGCAGCAGAGAGGCCGACAGGACATAACTTCTTCACAATAAAAGTCCTCCACTATTTTGGTATTTGAATGTTTTTATTATGAAGCAGCAAAATCCGGAAATGTTGGGCATTCATTAGCAGTAACGCGACTCCTATAAGCTACAAGGAATGTTTTACAATCCACCCGCCACTGTGGCTGGTATACAAGGCAAAGTCACCCGTCACTTTGAAAAAGTACCCGCCATTGGCTGGTGGCGGGTGCTAATTTCCCACCCTGATTGTATAGTACTGGTCACATGAAATATTGCCATTTGCAATCTCACAAATATGCTTTGTCTGTTAGTTTGTTATGGCTTCATCTGTTGAAATAGCTTCTTGACTTTGTATTTCCCCTCAAGGTACTGTAATGTTAAAGTGTTGAGGACCAAATGCCCTGGATGTAATTTTTGACGCCCATAATTTGATACACTTCTGTGGCACACTGCAGGCGGGACATTTGAAGCATTAACACCACCGTTCTGACTCATTCATCATCAAGTTAGGAGCAGATGCCCTAAAATGCCTTACGTGTATTTCTATGTAAAGGCACTGAAAACAATTGGGGCATTTGAAAACTGCACTCTCATGCTCCTAGCACATTAGTGGGTTAAAGCAGCACAAATGCTTTAAGGTTTTTTTGTGAGAGATTCCATTTTTCCTGTCTTGAAATAATGTGCTGGTCAATTTCAACCTTTAGCCCACAAAACTGTTTTCGAGTCTACCTCCTGGCTTACAACAGTATACAACAGGAATGTCCTAATGATATCCAGCAGGGCTGGAACAAATGAAGTTGGAGTGAATGAACTGACACATAATGGGCCCTATTTTAACGATCTGAAACGCAAGTATCAAACACCAAACGCAAGTAGCTTTGTGGGGGGATCTCGGGCGCTGTTGCTATTATATCGGCAGGATAAATGACTCTTAAAATGGGTTGGTCATAGGTGTGGTTTGGGAGTAACGTGCAATAAACCAATCAGAGCGTTATCTCACATTCCCTGTAAAAGCAGGTGTGCTTGTTCCATGGCGGATTGCTATTATAATGGAGGATTTGCTAGGTGCACGCTCTTAATACATCCATGGGCGCACGCCAGGAGTGGTTCACAGCCGAGGAGACGTTTGCTATTTTGCGATTTTTCTTTTTGACAAAATGTAAATAAAGAAATGTTACAAAAACATACTTTCTGATGTTTTGGGCTCACTCTCACTGAATCATGAGGTTATGAATGCATGGTGATATTTTTGCAATGAGGTCTAACATTAGACTGAGATTACCTCACTATAGACGATGCAGCTCTTCTGTCTCTTCTCTCCCGTGCTGCTGCTGGGGCATTTGGGTTAAGTGGCATCGGCACATGCAGTTCAACATCACATCTCCTTAAGTCCTCTAATATTTCTTCATTTATGTCATCAATACATCCATGATTCATGGAAATGTTGTGTAAAACAAGGTCATATTTTTCCTTGTATTTATGTATGGTTTGCAAAAATGGGAACTGCTGGGTCTGTGAGATGAGAGAAGCAAAGTGTATGCGCGATGTGCACACTCTACATTACGGCCAAGCATGCGGCCTTAAAATAGCATCTGAATAACGCGCCACTGACTTTAGACTAGGTTTTTCGGCGGAATTGTTTTCTGAAACTGCAAAATAGCACTAGGGAACGTTTGCACTGAAACACGCCTCCTCTTTTTGCTGAACCGCCCCCCGGGGGCACAAGTTAATTTCCTAATTAACCGACGTGAGTCTGTGGAGGGAAAAGTCCGCTGTGCGTCGGGTGCAAAATAGGAATAATACATGCGTTGGTGTACAAAGTCAATTGCGCTGGGTGCAAGATAGGGCCCAATGTGTTCAAATTAATTTGAGTAGCCTACAGTATAATCCTAAACAACACTGTAGAACTGATGCTGTTCCATTCATGAACAGCTGGCTCCTCAGACCTGTTGTCATTTTACAAATTCAGATAACAGCCTTACCGTTATTGTGATTTATAATGGGGGAGAATCCAAAATGCTTCCTTCTCATTTGGTCTGTTTGACACAACATGCTAATGTGCTCCATTTTGTGTCAATGAACGGAACAGCAAAAGCCTAATTTATTGCATGTAATAGATCAAAGTGACAGTGCACTTTACAAACTTCCCCCAGCTTAAATATAAAATGTTATGAATTTTGGATTCGGACAGATCATTACAGATGAAATATATTCACATTGCAGATAGAAGATTGTCAGCCCTGTTGCCCACTGTTCCTCTTTTTGTTCCAGCCTCGCCTAAGCACAGTTTCTGCCCTTCAATATACATAAAAGTTTATAAAGAAATATTTTGTACAAAGGAGCCAATTAAATCCATTCTGGAGCCTCGTTCATTCTATTAATTGCTAACTTTATTGATCCCCAAGGGGTAAAAACTTTGATACATTCAATGACAGTTTGATGATACCCAGATGTTTTAAAGAATAGCTCAAGAGACAAGCAGTTGTTGAGCATTTTAATGAGGATATTAACTGATAGTATGTACTGTATAAGAGAAGCTGATGTTCAACTCAGGTAGATAATCACCTCTTTGATGTCCTGGGTATGTAGAGTTTTTTTTTTTTTTTAAATTGTGTTTGATGTTCTGATTCTTTGTTTTCACCTGCTGTGGGCTTTACTTAAATGCAAACCCACACTCTCTCTGTGGCATGAGCATTGTCATTTTCTGATCTGTTTTATAGCTACATTCCTCAATTAACAATACAATGCCAAAAGCTATCAATGAAAATAACATGTATTTATAATCTGCTGTTGATGTAGATGTTGTGTTTACCAGTGTTTCCTCTAGAATTTTTTTCAGAAGCGGCAGGGGGGTCGAACGTCAAAAAGTACGGGCTTATCTGCTAATGTTAGCTACCGACCGTTACCTTGAAACCATCCAGCAAATAGACAGTACCGATAGGTTGATTTAACGTCACCGCTCATTTTACACACAGTTTAACAACAAAACAAAATGCTGAGTTAACATTACTAGCTACGTTTTTCATGTTGGTTTTGACTGGTATGCACCCCCACTAATCTGGAAAATGGTTTTAAAACGGTAACATTAATACAGCGTGTCGGAGGAATACAGCGTCTCCTGCAGCGGGGAGTCAGTCAAAGCCAGAGGGACCGTCACCGCAGCGTTCTCTAACGTTAGCTTCTTATCTCATCTAGGGTCTGCTCAATGCTATTTTCCAATAAACTGTAGCTGTCATACATTATTTACGGGAACCGCGAAAGTGCGATTTAATGTTGCGGCTTTCGTCGCTGTTTCTTACTTTGCCTAAAAGATTGAGTGACAAGTAGTACTCGGCTCGCCCTGTTTATTTGGTTGCCATGACTTCGCGAGTGATGACGTCCTGTCACTGTTCCAGTTGCTCACCCTAAGGGGATAGAGAGTGGATGACAGTTCGCTTGAGTTCAGTAGAGCACACAGCTCAAGGAGCGGCGGTGTACATAGCGGAAACCCTGTTGTGCGTCTGCCCTATTTCTGATACCGTGGCGGCAGAAAAATATCAACATAGAGGAACACTGGTTTACTGTGGATGATGAAATGTCATTATAGTAACTCAAAAAGCAGAAATTATAAGAATTCAGGTTTGGCTGGCTGAATAACCCCACTTAACTAATTAAAGTCTGTGTCAGCATTAATGAGTTGTGTGCTATGGTGGTAGAATTAATTGAGGCAATTAGTGAATATCAGAGAGCATGACACACCACGGCAAATTGCTGAGCTACACAGTAGCTGGGTCACTCATAACTGACAGCAATCAACAATCAGCTACCCTAAGAATGACCTCTGGTGGACAGACAATCAGCCACATGAAAATGTTAAATTTACCATTATGCGTGTTAAGTGTAAAGTCTGTTTTGCTGCATGTGTGGTGGGCAAATCTGTTCAGCTGAGTGACCAATTAACTTGCCGTGGCCAGAAATCAGGAGCAGATGATGACAATATGCTATGAAAGAGACTCTTGTAGTCCTCAACATCAAAGTCACATTCAGTTATCTGAAGAATTTGGACCTTTTTGAATGAAATTCTAGCCTACATCTGAGACAAATGTTTTCTGTGAAGCAATATTAAAGAAAATGCATTTTATCAAATAGTTGGTTTTATGCTGTATTGTCCCTTTTGAGGGAGCTTTGAGCTAAATGCTAATGTTAACATGTTAACGTTCACTTCTCGCTTACATGTTGATATATTCTAGCCTATTTGTGAGACATGCTGCATGACTCTGGGCATTGTAGGTCGGTCGGTCGGTCCACCATTTTGGTCCGGACTGAAATATTCTCCACAACTATTGGATGGATAACAAAACGTCGTACAGCCATCCATGGCCCCCAGATGATGAATCCTATTACCTTTGGTGATCCCCTGACTTTTCATCTAGTATCATTATCGTATCTGGGGCTGATTTGGTGTTACAGTATATACATCAGGCACACCAACAAACACCCCCCCTAAATGGATAGTGGCTTTGTTCCACTTTGGGAAATCCTGCTCCTCTTTTGGAGGATGAAGGAAAATAAACCTGCAGGACTCTGAGATAGTAAGTGGTGTGATTCAAGGAACGCAGGGACCCAGACACTAATGAGAAATGTGTAGATTTTTTTCTCCAAATGGGAGTCACTCAGTAACAAATTCTCTTTTCTGCTTGTTAGCATCAATCAAACCTCATCTTCCTCTGACAGTCCCTTCAGAAAGTGCCATGTGTATCTTTAAATAGCCCATACCAAGGCTGTCTGAATTGTGGCATGTATTTTTTATCAGCATAATGTAGTGTACGATTTATTTTCTTCAAGGACAGGATAATCTCAGTTTCTGTCAATTTAAGAAAAGAACTGTTCTCACGTTTGCTCTGTCCTTCACCAAATGCTCTGTCTTTGACAGACTTAATTACACTCGGATTGCAGGGAGGAAAATAACTGCTCCTGTTTTGGTCACTAAACCATCTAAATACTTTGCCCAGGTTTCCAGAGGATTGCTGTTTATTTGTTGATTTTTTTTAAACAAATTGGGTAAAATCCTTGGTACTAGGGTTACTTACATTAGCACCTATTGTGAAAACTCTCTACGCCATAAAATGTGAGCAGGAATGTTATGAAGTCTATGTATAAAAACAATGATGTTAGAGGACCTCCCACACTGCTGTTTAAGTCTACCCTCACTTTGCAAAGTTGTTATGCACAGTAACTTTGAAAATAACTAGTAGTGCCTTAACCTGCACATTTTGTCTTTTCTTGGTGTAGTACAGTATGTCCATGTGTTTTTGCTGAAGCATTGCAATTAAATATGTACACTTTTAATTCAGTTTTCTCGGAACGACTGCATGATTATTAAATGGGCTACAGGCTCCTTGGACATTAATTATACAAATGCAATAATAAACTTGAAATCTGAAACTATTTAGCCTGTGAGGAATCATTAAATGTTTTTTGATATAAATTTTAGTTTTAGAGCTGAAGATGAATTTCTGTGTGTCATTTGTTTTTCAGAAAACTCAACAACAAGCCTTTATCCAGTTGCATTGATAGTGTTAATGGAGTTTTATTTTCCTGTTCCTTTAAAGCTGTTGTGTGCACCCTGTTAACATGGCTTATCATGACATTTGGTAAGCCTGCAACTAGAATCTGGTCATTACTGTGTACGTTGTACACTGGTATTTAGTCAACATACACAACTGTGAATATACTAAGATGAGAGTCTATTAATCGTAATTTAGGGCTGCACCTGGCAACATAAGGCATAACAACAAAGTGTATCTGGCAGAGTTCGTCCCAGCAAACATTCACCTTCTTGATACTCTTAAACTAGCAACATGATGGACAGCCTGGCAGGATGTCCATCATGTTGGCACTGGTATTAACAGGACAATACTGTATACTGTATTATAGTGATGTACCCGGTCCTTTCCATGTGGAAGAACCAGATGTGCAGGACTTGTCTTAAACTTAATGTCCTAACAATGTTAGGAGTTGGGTAGTGTTGGTGTCTTTGTTGTTGAGGTTTGTCAAATTGCTTTAAATACCAATTAACTATTCCTGGATGAATGGATAGCTTTGCACGGACAAAATTGTTACTTTCGAGTTTTTATGACTCAGATGATCCAATAACAACCTTAACATTTATTAGTGTGCTGAAACACAGTCAAAATCTGTTTATAATAGTGACTAAAGATGGACACACCTTGACTCAAGCATGGCTCACCTGTTTGCAGGAGGCACAGTATGAATTGAATTGGGTGTGTACTGCTTAAATCGAGGTCTAATGGTCAAAAGTATTTACTTCAAGAGAAGTACCTGGGGGCTTCCTTATGCACAAATTTCACCTAGGCAGGTATATTTATTTTATTTAGCTGGCAACCTTTCCTTCATTTATCCATTTAGACAACTTTTCTCTGAGTTGCCCTTCAAACCTGCTACACCTTTGCCCAGATTGCAATTTCCTCTTCTCATCCATTACCCTAACAATTTCTATGGTCAATGAGCCATCTAGCTATGCTGGGTTTGAGTCTGAGGACGGGCTTCACATTCAGCTGCCAGTGAGAGCGAAGAGAGTAAGCGAGTCCAGTGTGTTTGTCTAGATCCACATTCAATGTCGTGCATCCAACAGTCTCTAAGCTCATTACAGTAATCATGTTAAAGACAGGGGAACTGGGGAGCGCTTGGCCTGCAGCATGTTTCCTCTGGACTTCCCCAGTGAGACGGAGAACCTCTCACACAGGCTCTGGCTGAACTACTGAGACCCGGCCCTGCAGACGCTTGCTCCTAATGATCGGCTCCCGCTGCTTCTGTTTGTATGAAACCTACACTGGAGTATTCAGCTGCACCCATGCTGCCATACTGACCAGCTTGTAATTGTAAAGCCCTTTTGATATACAGCCATTCCTTTCTAAGTTTCTGATCCATTTATTGTGGTTGACACTAACACAGTTAGTAAATAGCTAATCCTGTTCACTGCAATTTACTGTGCTTTTGCACAGATGAAGTCTAAACAATGAAGCCCCGTGAAGAACAGATGAGTTTAGTTTATTTTCACAAACCTGCAGAAACAGAACAGTGATACAGTGACTATTTACAAATGTAGCAAGACTGTGGGTGGAGGAGGTGTTTGTTCGCTTTTGTTGCTTTCGGTTTTGTAGCTTATACAGTATTTTGCTGAGTCACAAAAGCTGTGATTCGGCAGTAATGACAGTGTCTGTCTTGCATATTGCCCCTCCTGTTTGTGTCTTGGTTTTATTTAGTATTTTCAATCGTAGAATATCTACTGATTTTGTTTAAGCTGAGTCTCTTTATCTAGCCTCGTGAGAAACTACAGAGCAAGTTCAGCAAAAGTGATTCAGACCCACTTCAGTTGATCTGCAGTGGTGACAGCTTGTCTCTTTAAACGTCAAGTGTGTGTAACCATTAAAGAAACTTTAGTGACCATCTTAAGAAACACTAATGAAACTCTGAGCCTTTTATCATTCATCAGCTTCTTTTGCAAACTGCACTGCATAGAAAAGGCCCCATTTATTTGTCTTTGGAGCTGACAGAAGCCACCTGACCTGGGAATTGCCCAAAACCAGGGTTGCCATGGTAACCAGCAGATGTGGAGCATGAAATAGTGAGCCTGTGAGTCCTTAACTAAGCATGGCAGCATCCCTTAAATGCTCCACTCTGTATTGTGTGCCTCCTCTATCTCAGTATGGGTCCAGCTGCAAGATTTGTCCAGAGGTGTATCGCTGTGTTTCCCATCTGTCCCCTCAGCTCAGAGAAGAAAGCGTGCACGAGAAGAATTTAAAGTAGTCAGCGTGGTTCTCGTCAGTTGACCCTGTTGCACAATATGCTTAGGATATCCATGCTGAGTGTGGGTGGGTGGTTAGTTGACCAGATGTTTATGAGGCAGATTTAAGCCAGAGATGTTTGTTTCTAGTAATCAGGAACACTTGGGCTTAGATTTGGGGTGGAAAAGAGAGGGGGGTGGGGGCGTTGGTTTTGTCCCTGTTTTGACAATATAGTTTATTCCATTTGCTGCTGTATTATATGTTTCATATGTGCTAACTGGATCCCAGGGGTGGAAAGTAGCTGATTACAAGAGCTGTTACCATAATTGCAAAATGATGTTACCTTTGCATGCACTTTTCTGAGTATACTCTGAAAGCAGAAATTATGCTTTAAATTAGGTAATTTTCATTTTTGTTTCTCTCTACTTCTTTTGGAATTGCAAAAGTAACAGAGTGGTCTACACGTATGCTCCTATGGAAAAATCAGGAGAATGTATTTATGTTTCTTTGAACTTTTTTCTCCCTTTTTTTTTAAATTTGAGAAAACTTTATTCTAAAGAAAAGATGCTCACCACTTTGGAAGGAATAACAATCAACTTTTTACAGTTACTATGAATGTTTTTTATTGAATTTAAAAACCTGACATTTGCTCTATTTTTAAACAGGCAAGCACAAATGTGAAATGCATTTATGTTATATAGCACCTCTCCTGACTTAGAGGTTTGTTGCAGTAGAAATATACCAGAAAAATCTATATTGTTAAAAATATGTGTCTTTGAAACATTCTTCAGAAAAGACTTCCAATTATTGTCAGTCGGCCTCCTGCGCCCAGCCTTTTCTTGAAGAACTTTCTGATTTGTTGTATATGCCTTTTCCAGCCAATTTAAACATTAGCCTCTCCAGTGCTTTTAGTCCTCGCTGAGAGAAAAACAAAGCTGCAAGGAGTCACACAATGATACTGCGCTTGGAATGTACTCCCAAGTTAACTGAATAATGTGGGTTTTTTTTTCATTAGCTTTGGCCGTACACAGTTTGCTTTCAACTTTTATTGTTCGCTCTAGATGTTGACCAATCATTCATCATTTTTGGGGGGGTACACACACTAGACAGCTGTTTGGTTAATTGTGTGGAGAGAAAAGGTTCTTGCTTAAGTACTTTCTTTGTACATTCAGTGTCTGCCTGTCGTTGGACATGTTTGTCTTCTTCACTAAACTGTGGGAATCAATGCACCGCTAGAAGAAATCACAGACAGTTTCTCATTCTCACAGTGCCGATCTCCACACAAAATGGCAGATTATGTTTCTCTGGCAGAGCCTTCAAAAAAGCAGTTAAACTGAAGTGACACTTTCACATAAATGTATTTTCATGTTTAAGACAGGCTCTATCAAAGTGAATCACAGTCAACTCCCTCAATCTCTTTTGCTGCTGAACATTTCCATGTACTTATGACAGGATAACTGAGAGGCCCCTCTGGATGAAACTGGGATTGTATAGTCATATTCACAGATAAAGCAGGCTTTAACATTGCCAAATCTCCCTCTTTGACCTTGTGTGCTTGACATTTAAAAGCTGACTTTAGTTGAAATCATTGCAGAGTGTACCCTACATCCAGATGACCCTGGAAGCAGTTGCAGCCACAGACCTGAGAGCAGATTGGATCTGGCTGCTGCTGCTGCTGTCCAGCCTTATATGTCCAGGAAAAGGTGGGCACAGCAGCAGCCATGGCAACTGTGGGCAGAGTTGCTGATCTGGAAACAATAGGCCAACAACATGGCCTCACCCTGAATCTCGTCTCATGCAACAACATGGTTTCGCTCACACCATCAACAGGAGGTTTTATTGTTAGAGACTACTTTAATGTGGTTATACAGTACGTTACCATGTTGGCAGGTGTTGCCTTTTCTAATGCTTAACTAAGCTCACCTATTACAGATAATAACACAAGACATTGTGCAGGAGAAAGTGACTGCACCTCACGATTAAGCTGATATCTCTGCTTATAGCTTTCTTAGCTAAATGTTTGGTTTTGCTTAAAGAGCCAGCCTTTGTATGTCTGGTTTCTTCCTTTAGAGCATGCCAGAGGATAGAAAATGCTGATAGAGTCCTGCTGTGTATCACACTTTGGACAGAAGCCAGTGTATGTCCCGTTCCACTGCGCTTGATACTGTAATCAGCACACAAGTGGTAGTAGGCTACTAAAGTATGAGAGAGAGAGAGGCTCTGTGCTGGGGAGGCAGTTGCAGACCGGAGATTGGAGTCTCCTGATTTACAGGACATGAGACTCTAGGGAGAATATACTGATCATAGGAGCCAGAGGTGTGTTGTCTTATACTCAAAGTCCACTGCAGGATGATCCATTTGGAATATTTAAGTCAATGAAGCCTAATGTAAACTCCCACATTCCCCCTCACCTTCTACCTATTCTACGGTATTTACTTGTGCTATAACCTCAGGCATTTACCACATGATTTGTTATACAGTTCATAAAAGATTGTGTTCATTTTTCACATGTTTCGTTAGAACTCTGTTGTATGAATAAGCAATGTGTGGCAGACCGCTCTTGCAAGCTGCTGCTTTTCATAAGGAGAGGCTGTTTGATTTTGTTGCATGGTGCAAGGAGACACTCGACACATTGACCTTTTGTAATTGTGATGCAATGGTTTCATGAGCCGAGTCTGCCCTGTACTTACATATTCTTGCACTAATTACTGTCACATCTATGGAGTCTTTTCTTAATACTCCTTTATCTGTGCCTGTCTGTCTACATTTGATGAAATAGCATTTAAATTATGTCATACTTTATTGCTGGCACATAGTCCTTCTATCACGTTGTGTAGTGTAGTAGAGAGGAGAAACAGAAGGCTTATTACTGCAGTATCCCTTTTGGTTTGAGTGACATGGCTGAAACAATCTTGGGAGGACACTGTCTTTAATTTTTTTTGAAATTGCAATCTACTGAACTAATTTTTTTTGTTGGGTAGGTTGTGAACTGTATCACAAAAAAATACAAGCCATGTAAATGTCTTCGTTTTTTTAAAGATTATTTTGTGGCATTTCTAGGCCTCTACTTTTGACAGGACAGCCTAGACACGAAAGGGGAGAGAGAGGGGGAACGGCATGCAGCAAAGGGCCGCAGGCCGGAACCAAACCCACGGCCGTTGCGCCGAGGACCGAGCCCCTGCACATGTGCGCACGCTCCACCAGGCGAGCCACCCAGGCGCCCGAAATGTAAATGTCTTAATCACAAAAGTGTCATCACCTCAGTAAATACAGCAGGATGTGCAGTCCCACCACTTCATCATATCTCCTAATGTGATTTGTGTGGCGTTTGCATAAAGAAGCTGATTACACTTCACTGGTAGCACACAGGTTGCATTTCTGATGACCAATGGCCAATGTGTGCTTCCAGGTTGCTTTTTCGTGTGAAAAAAACACACGTCTATATGTACAAAATGCATCTGAGAGGAGGAAAAGAAGGCTGAATAAATCAGGTCCAGAGTGCCAAAACCCTCAATTAATTTAGGGTTTCAAATGATTCTTTTTGTTTGACAAAGACATTGTGAATGGCAACCCATTCTGCCTGTAGTCTTCACATGCCCATACTGGGAGTTATGGTACACCAACCCAAAATGCACTGCATGCAGCTTATGTCGCAGGGTTTATGCTTTACAGTTGGTGTGAGAACTGACAGTAGAGTTTCTGTGAGCACCAACTCAAAAAGCAAATGTGTGGGGGTTGAGCTGGAAAATAAATACATGTAGTGACACTAATAGTAATACCAAGTTGGCTGTATTTTGGTTCTGTTTTATGTTACAGTGTGATTGCTAATATACTTTATTTGACAAAGGTAAAGTTGCCTTTTATGTTGGGCTCAGTAAGTATATACTACTGTGTATACTGTATACTGTGTGTACTGTATTATGTTGAGATCAAACCAGTCAGATGGTACAGTATGCAGTGAACAGCTACTGTATGTGGATTAAGTTGAAGCCACTTGACAAGCACAGTTTAGAATTTTTTTCTCATAGTAGTCATGAATATAGCAATTACATACCCACATACTTTTTGTGATGTAAGATAAATATGTAAAGACATTCTCAATGTTTAATTTAAGAGAAATTAACCCATAGTGGGTTTAATTTGTGTGATCCATCTGGATTTATATCTTATTTAAGTACACTTTACACTAATATTGAGATTATTTGACGGTAGAGTTTACGTTTGACTGTTTTCAGAGAAATACATTATTTTACTAATATTTAATATATTAAATACAAGGTTCAGCCTTCATTTTTTAGCAAACTAAAAATAATTTCAGTTCTATGAATAAAGCCAAACTATTGACTCCAAACATGATCCCTGTTTCATATCATTACATCCCTTTGTCTGGCATAGTTATCAGTCAAAAACCACATGTAGGCTAGTGAACCAGAGGCTGCGTACTGTAAATGCTCTAAATTATAGATTTATTAAAAAAATAGATTATGTTTAAAAATGTGGTTGATAATTAAATTATTTTGGGCTGAGTCCTTTGTTGTTTCGGGCTGATCTGCAGCCATCAGTGTATGTAATAAAAGAAAAATGTTTGGGCGACATCTGTCCCTCCCCCTCACAGACTGACTGACTGACTGACTAGTTCATTGGTTGACTGACTGCAGCTGCTGGGTGGAGCTCTCCTCCTCTAGTAGCTGTTTCTGTCTCCATCTATTAGAAAGCTCATTCTTTACATCTCTAAATGAGGAATGATGGATGGTTCATATTGAACAACTGTGTTGTAAGACTTTGTGAGACTGTTTGGCAATCACAACCAATAATATCTCAATGGTAATGTAACCGAGCCAAGCACATTCGATACCCACTCTTATAATTTCTCCATTTACTGAAGGATTTGACTTCTAATCTTCGAAAAATTGAATGGATTTCACTCTGCTGCCATACCAGTGTAGGTATTAGTGAATGCCATTGTTTTTAATGATCAGGAAGCAACTGTTAATGTACATTCATTGCACTGCTTCTGCTTCGGATCCGTTTGAAACAGTGCTGCTGGAAAACGCTCTATTTCGCTAGATATTTTTAGTGTAAGAGGAGCTGCTCTCTCCCTCCCCACGACAAGGGCAAGATTAATAATTTCTGTCAGCATCCATACCCTCAAATTGCATTACGGCAGAGTGTGTCGCCCAGGAGCAAAGCCTGTAGCGCAAAGGTTCATATTAAAATGTAACATAAAAAAATAAGTCAGTGTAACTGTGAGTGGCTCTACTGTAAATTTAGAGCATGGGTTTGATGGCTTTTTTTATCTGGATCGACAACCAACTGCTTGACTAACACTCTGTTAGGGTTAGGGTTAAACTGTATAATAATACCATGCAAGCCACTTTTAACATGACAGCTTGTTCGTAGTAATCCTGGTGAACTTTAAATAGAAAGGGTCAGTTCTGCTTCATAATGCTGTCCGGTTGATTGCTGGGTTCTGGTGGAGTAATGATTAATTAATTTATGGAACGTGTGAAGGCTGTGATAAGGGTGGAGGTGACAGCCTTTGATTTATTAATTATTTGAATTGTATTCAGGTAGACTCCAGATTCAGTGGGTGTTCTTTGCAAGGAAATGAGCACAAGGACATCTTGATGAAGGAAAGAATATAGTCTCTGCACGGCAAAAGAAAGTGGACATTTGGAAATGTAACAGAGGGCATGTTTAATTTGATATCTACTATCTGAAAAGAAGATGTGATAATAAGCAGTACTATAAGACATGTATTTGTACACCCTTCACACCTTATTAAAAAATAAACCTGCTCCATCCATCATTCTTTTGGCAACTTACAAATATTTGAGTTTTTGCATCAGCGTACCATAATCATATTTCCCTCATGTTATTAATGTGGTGAAGGTAAGTTGACAGAATAATGTCTCTGTGGCCCCCTGTTGCTACTTAGATTACAGCCCTGGGCTATTAAATAGATGTATAATAATTTGCTATATGTAAGGTGTAAATCGAGTATGCCTCTCACTGATAATAAAGATGTATTTATGGTGATTGATTAATGCCTACTGTTAGGTCTCTGATTCACCAAATTCAAATTAGGATGTTGAGCGCTCACAATGATAGCCCAGCATTCATTACATTTAGAAACCACTTTCACATATGGTGGAAATAACACACCTGACCTTGTCACAGTCTCTCCATTGTGGAGTAGAACAGAAATGTAGTTCCTGGGTTGCAGGAATTTGGGATTTGAATACGCAGATGATCAAAACAACAACCCTTGTTTGCTGTTGTGTGACCCACCACTGTCTGTGTTCCAGGAAAACATAATGGTCTCTTGAGGCATACTAAGCTCCTGCAGGACACTGACCTTGCTTTTAATCAGACAGGGATAAAAGACTGAGTGTCGGTGCAGGATGTAAATGAGTAGAGAAAAGGAGGTGTGGAGCAGTTTAGCCAATTCGCATTTTCTTAACTCACGCATGCTTTAATCCTGCTGTTCTCAACAGTCCTGAGAACTGCTGAGGTCGGAATTACTCTCAGCCCTCCATCCAATGCCATTGACATACTACATGCTTAATTTTATAACAATTATAATAGTCCACCAGGCTGGAGATAATATGGTGTAGTAAATGGTAATTCATATTTGTGAGGTTACTGAAGGTAGCAACCACAGTTCTTTCCTGCTGCTTCACTGGCTATTTTATTTGAGCTTTGGGGTTATTTTCAATTGCATCACAGCTTGTTAAAATCAAATTGTCATCCTTTGCAATAATTGTACTTGCTTTAGAGTCGCCATTCCTATCTACCTTTTACCCCAGAGTGGGTGTTTGTGTAAGTAAGACAAGAGATGTTTGCATCTGCATCCCTATTTCTGTTTCTACTCCCAAATGCTGCTAAAGCAGAAAGTGCATACAAAGCTTTGTTTACCAGGGAATCATTACTTTTCCTCTGTGTTCTCATTTTAATGGGCTGACCTTGAAAATCCTGTGGCAATGTGGGGGGATGGCTTAGATTTGGTGCTTTAAGAAAAAGGAATTACAGTATATGCATTATGGATTATTTTTCATTCTAATGTGTCTCAAGTTCCTTTTTTAATTATGTTTTCCTCTCAATGTTCTACAGGCCAGTCCGACAGTAATTAACTCAAGATCACAATGACAAGTGTTTTACAGTACCCTGACATCTGATGTAAATTGCTGTGGACAATCTTGCGCACTATGGGCAACACATGCAGTACAATAATTGCCATATGATTTTTGCATTGAACATGTTCAAAGCAGCTGTAAAGAGCCTGTATGCTTTTCACAGTTGGAAACCCTGGCGGCGGCTCCAAGTAGCCCAGGCGTATCTCTTTCAGAAGAACAATCCTGCCTTTTGTTGTACTCTGCATTTCCTATATCTTCACGTTTACACTACATGAGGCTACAGACAGGCATTTACTGTGGTATTGATCAAATAAAAACCACAACATTGAAGCCACCCTGTACAGCATTGTTTGCGTTATCTCGTTGAAGGAATATTATTTGTTGTCATCCACGCCCTGTTGTGTTCTTTAGGGTAATTCTGCTCTAAATGCCCTTGTTCTATTAGAAGTATTTGGAAGACTGGTCCAGACAAACTGTTAAGGCCTGTACTAACACTTTTTAAGTAACCTCTTTGGTTGTTGTGTGACAGACTGGTGCAGTGATCGCAGTTCTTGCTCTCGGGCTCTGTGCTGCTGCTGGTATTAGTCAATCATTAAAGCTGTATCCTCTCCAGATGGCGCCTGCCTTCCCTGGTCTCTATTGAATTGTCCATGTTTGGACTCCCCAGCAAGCTGCTCTTTGGCCATTTGATGTCTTAATATGTATAATTCAAAGCAGGACTCTTTTCTGATGGACTAGCGATTGTTACGGGAGATAGTGTTTTGAAATTAAATTTCTAGGTCTACCTAGTGATCTAGAAAAGGTAATAAAATAGATAAGACTCGACAGTCACAAAAGTGAGTTGTTTCTCATTGCTCCTCTCTCAGACGTGGATCCTTCCATGCTTTAAAGCAGAGCTAATGAGGAGCTGGCTGCATTGGAGTGTTTGCACGGGGATCGTAGTGAAAAATGTGCTCTTACACTACTCAGGGATTATCATTATCCTCCTGGGTTTCATCATGTGGTTTCTGCAGTGCATACTCTTTAAAGTGACTGATGCTACTCACAACATATACTAAAGTGACTGTTGCTTTAACAGTAGACCAATAGTAATCTTTAGCAAATACCCGTCGTCAGAGGTAACATTGGCTTTTTCACAGAGATGGACCTGTCTGGAAATCTGGCAAAACCTCAATAAAAATGCAAACATTTTATCTGCACAATCTATACTTTTGGTGTGTGTGCATGTAGGTGGATGCTGTTATCTGTGAGTCTGTAGCCTGTCGTGGTGTCAGTTTGGGGTCTGAAGCTGCTTGTCTGGAAGAATGTATCTGTGGAAGAGCTGGATGACAAATCTCGGTGGGGCTTCTCTGTCAGCTGGTATAGAGGGGAGCTCATGCGGCGCCATTTCGCCTTCTTCTTTGTGCTCATCTTTCCCATCTTGTATGAAGAAAAACTCAGGGAGGTTAAGGGGCTAGTTGAGAGGAACCCTTGGCCATGATAGAGCCACAGTCACAGGTGGGCTCATTCACAACTCTTATCATTAATGAAGATTTCCCTCTCAGACTTTGTCTGCTCCAGCTCAAAAGGTGCCTGTGGATGAGCTGTGAATCCAGAGACTTCCTCTTCACACTTTCACGCATGATTGTCTTTTACGAGAGAACAATTTAATAATGGCTTTTGATGCCGGCCATAACACAGGCCATCTATATGTGTATAGCCAGCAGTATGACTTTACACACTCAAACCCTTACATATTGTTTCTACCTCTGTATTTTCCAGGGTTGTAGGTCGGTGAGGCAATTCTACTACCCACCAAGATGGTGGCTTTGTCACTAAAGATTTGTGTTCGCCAGTGCAATGTGGTGAAGACGATGCAGTTTGAACCATCTACGCCTGTGTACGATGCCTGCAGGATCATCAGAGAGCGAGTCCCAGAAGCTCAGACAGGACAAGGTTGGTGAATGACTCAGAAAATGTAATTTACATAATCCAAGTCTATATGCATCTATATATGCAGCATTTCCATGCTGTGTTTCACTTTGTGTTTCAGCGTCAGATTACGGCCTCTTCCTGTCTGACGATGATCCCAGGAAAGGAATCTGGCTCGAGTCTGGAAGAACCCTGGATTACTACATGCTGCGAAATGGAGTAAGATTAAGTCATATAGTTTGGGGTGGAGAACTGTCAGTGTCACTTATCATCTCTTGAAGTGATTTACATTTTCTAGAGGGACCTGAGATATTTACAGCATACCTCCCTGATTGCTGGGAGGGACTGCAGTTTACTTGCTTAGAACGATCAGCGGGGTTGTGGATGTCATTGTGCATTCTCTCTGGTTTTCTCAGGATGTTTTGGAGTATAAGAAGAAACAAAGGCCACAAAAGATCAAAATGCTGGACGGTGCAGTTAAAACCATCATGGTGGATGACTCAAAAACAGTTGGGGAGCTGCTTGTCACCATATGCAGCAGAATAGGTAAGTGATAGACTCCAAGTTCTGCTAATATGAGTCTTGTCAAGCCATTTTCTGAATTACTCATTACTCATCTTTTTTTAATCTTTAGTCCAAGCCATACCACCTGACTTCATACAGAGTTTTGCGTTATGTTACTGTCTTATTACATGCTATTGAATTCATATTTAAAGGTGCTGTAGGTAGGATTGTGAAGATCCAGGACTTAGCCAAAAACACTGAACATCAACAACTTCTCAGTCCCTCCCCCCTTTCTGCTAAAGCCCAACACGGTTTCCTAAGCCCCTCCACCCACAAGGGAGAATGAATGTGTGTGCATGAGCAGTGATTGACACACAGTTAGACACCCCCCCCTGGCCATGATTGGTGCATCTGAACTGTGGCTTTTTGCAAATCTCACTACAGGCTGTAGGTGGTGCCAGAGGAGCCAGATTTGTTTTTTAAATTACCTGCTTCATGTAGTTCTACTGGAACATAGGGTCAGTTTCAGCAAATATCACAGAAAGTTAGTTTTATAAGTCTTACCTATTGCAGCTTTTAAGCAGCAGCATTTGTTAGCACTTTGGAGCATTCATATATGCTTGATAAAGTCCTAATCATTTTTTGTTCAGAGCACGATGGGCGTGATTTATCAAGCTCAAGCAAGCTTGTTTCTAATAAATGCTAAAGTGTTCTTTCTTGGAAGGATGGCCCAGACTGAGCCATCCTTGCCTGTCACAGAGGTGTTCCCTAAGCTTTATATTTCAATTATAATGGGCTGCCATCAAGCTCAATTGGGTGAGGAGGAGAGGGACTTGTGCCTGGCAGATAGCTTTATTGGAAAATGTTTGTTTAGAGTAGGTCTTTCTGCTTGGCTTCTTCTCCTCCTAGGCTCCCATTTTAGTTTGCTGGCTCTGTACCAGCTTTCCTTCACTTGTGTTTCAAAGTAGAGAGAAAGAGATAAAAAAAGTGAGTGCAAGAGAATTGCAGAGGCACTTTCTTTATGATGGCTCTGGTTATCCTGCCAGTTTAAGGCATCTCCTTCTCTGAGAATGCCCTGGCTAACTTGCGTCCTTTTCAGGAATCACAAACTATGAGGAGTACTCCCTCATTCAAGAGGTCACGGAGGACAAAAAGGAGGATGGAATGGGGACACTGAAGAAAGACAGAACGCTGCTGCTGCGAGATGAGAGGAAGATGGAAAAGCTTAAAGCCAAACTCCACACAGATGATGACTGTGAGTGTGAAAAACCCCTCCAGAAGTGTTGTTGATATCTTGATGGTTTTTGCGCCTGTTTTTAGGGGATGTCTTATTTTCGCATTAATGAATCTGACTCAAGACCGTCATGTGGACATGTGCTTTATCACTCAGGTTTCATTTATTACATGGACATATCAGAGTTGATGAGTAATGGAATTAAAACTTTTATCTTTTGCCCAGAGGACACCAATTAAATAAAAATTAAATTTTGAAACATGCGAACATTTTACAGTATATATAAAATACCCTCCAACTTTGGCTGAACTAGCTTTTTGTTCAAAATTTCACTTCCCTATGATTCATTTGGTGGATTGTCTATCTAAGCTGATACCTGGTTAAACTTCACCATCAGTATCCTCCTCTAGTAACATCTTTGTTAAGTGAATGTCTATTCATTTAATTGCATGTGGTAACAGAGTGTGTGTATTGATTGGGCAGTGAACTGGCTGGACCACAGCAGGACGTTCAGAGAGCAGGGAGTGGAGGAAAGTGAGACTCTCCTGCTCAGGCGCAAGTTCTTCTATTCGGATCAGAATGTGGACTCGCGGGACCCTGTCCAGCTAAACCTGCTCTATGTTCAGGTAAAACAATTACATGCACCTTATATGCTGGTGTAGCAAAACACAGAGGAAAGAGAGAATGACTTACAGATTAACCTGAAACCTTCAATTTCTTTCAGAAGACCAAAGATAGTGTTATTAGGCTCAATAACTACGTTGTAGCATGCATCTACTTTTTGGCCAGGTCTGGACAGACAGATGTGGGAAGCTCAGATGTGGTCCAGACATGTTTGACTTGTTTCTTTGTTCATACTGTACAGTGACACATTATAAACCATTGAATGCAACGCTTTAGTTTCAGATAGAAAAGCTGCATTTTAAAGCTGTAAACACAACATTAACAAAGTTGATAATATGTGTAAAACCTCTGGATTTGTCACTATAAGTGAACCCTTTCACATTACTTATTCTTATTTGATCCATTGTTAATAAAACAAATATTAGTGCAGCGTTAAGTTCCTCTATGATTCCCACCATCTAATTACTATTATTTTTACTTTTATATAGCTCTTCTTTAAAAGCCCCCTTCTTCTCCATACACACATGTAGTTATCAGCACCACCAGTATTGCCCATTGTTGGGCTCTAAGCCAGATGTTTTAATGTTGGTGGATTTTCTTTGCAACACCATCCTACCATTCTTTGTGTTTTGGCAAGCTCAGTAAGATTAACTTTAAGACATACATTATTTGGAGGAGACTATTCAATGCATGATTGACAACATATCGTTCTACACCTGACTGAATGAATGCACTAATTGCATTGGATGGCATTGGTTTTTGCCAACAATATGGCTACAGTTTTGGAAATGTTACCTACTAAACTGTCCAGTTTCTTTCAATCTTTGCAGTGAGAAATAAGCTCTTCAGTTTTTTTTCCCTTTACTGTAAATAGCCTAAAGGCTGGATAATCATCTTAATCCACACTATTTTCTATTAGTTTATTCTAACTCTCCAACTCACAATGTTTAGACTAAACCATTCCGTCAAATCTATTCTAGATGTTTTGAATTTCCTCAAAATTCATATTTGGTTTCCTTGGAAACTTTAGGATACCCACTTCAACTTCAAAGGCTCTGTGTTTTAACAATGAATGTTTGTACTGACTGACCAACCAGTGATTCAGTGGGGTTGAATAGGTTACATCTATAGGACAGTAGTTGTTCATGACTTTTTAGGAGTTGTCAGAGGCAGTGAGTCATGTCAGTTTACAACTGCCTTTAGATTGCTGTTTGTAGATTTGTCCAACATGCAACATATATCTGGTCAGAGAGAGATACAGTTTGGCTTTGTGGAGTGCGGGCTGGATGAGGTGGTGTGTGTTTTTATTAAAATGTCTTTGCTCTCTCTCTCTCTCTGTTTCTCTATCTGTGTGTGTGTGTGTGTGTGTGTGTGTGTGTGTGTGTGTGTGTGTGTGTGTGTGTGTGTGTGTGTGTGTGTGTGTGTGTGTGTGTGTCTTTGTTGGTTCTACCAGTTTTTTAAACCGAGGGAGCCCTGTTGGCACCGGGGGTCCCTGAGGGGAGTCAGCTGAGTCCAGTACTGCACTAGTCAGGGTTAGCTCACTGCACACATCATTGCATTCACATTAACCCCTCCTGGAAACAGCAGGGTGTGGAGTACCCATATACACACACACACACACACATATGCAGATGTATCTTGTGAGACAGAGGGAGAATTGGTATTCTCACAGAAACGGTTGCAACATATTGTTTAAAATATTGTTGCTTGCTCTACTTAGCACTTGCAGCACTCACTTAGAAATATATATACCATGTCTGAAATGTGTATAGTCGACTCTCTTCATCTTTTCAATCCCTGCTGCGTTTCTGAATATGTTCATAAAAGGCATCCAGCCTCCCAGCCTGCTCCTGCTGCTCTCCTGCCTTCTATCTGTCTGGTCCTGTTTCTGCCTCTATTTTTCTTACCCTCCGTTTCCTTCCCTTTCAGTTCGCCTGTCTCAACTTTTTCTCCATCTCCTACACATTCTGACATCACATCCCCACCCTGTCACCCTGGCACACATTACAGCACAGTACATATCATGCTCTCCTCTAAACACAGACTCATATTTCCTTTCACAATAACAACCCCGCCCCTTGTCTCCGCCTCCTTTTTGCCTCTCTGTTGTCCTTCCCCATCAGTCTTTCCCTTGTTCTCTCTCTCTGACACACACACACACACACACACACACACACACACACACACACACACACACACACACACACACACACACAGATTGTTACACTGGCAGATCACAGAGACTCTTCACATGGCAGCAGCTCTAATTTGCCACTGTGTAAAAAGGCCAAACAGAGCCAGAAGAGGGCTCTTTAGCAGAGTGGAACATACCCCAGTCATCTCTTCCTCTTCTGCACAGCTTTTTACTCATTACAATTCCTGTAATTCTCAGAAACTCAGGATCAAGTAGTTAGATTCATATTGTGCCCCCTCATACACACACACACACACACACACACACACACACACATACTGTAATGGAAGCTCTGCCAGTAACAGACTAATCTCTTTTACTACTCGGCCACTCCCTTTCTGTCATGTATTTGTGCTAAGACCAGGATAAACCTCCATAGCAATAGCATCACAACCCTGTGTGTGTGTGTGTGTGTGTCCTGCTCATTTGCTTTCACTTTTGCTCACATTAGTTGATTCTGAAAGTATACTATTTGTACCACGAGACAGCATAGCACAAAGCAGGGACAGTTGAAGAATTGTCTTCAAAATAATATGTATCCTGCTGCCTCCTGTCATGTCATCATTTTTTTCCATCAATAGTTCTGTAAGAGTTTGCAATAGCATTTTAAGAGCTTATGAAGCATGTTTGCTTCATTGTAAATAAACAGAGAAAATAAAAGAGAATATGAGAAAGAAGGATGCAAAGCCAGACTGGCCTTGGTTCAAATCCACCTGGTACAGTACTGTAGCTAACTGAGCCACCAGAATGCCCCTGAACCATCTTGTTATTTAGGATTTGTCTTCAGAATAAAACTCTGTTGTCTAGTTCATGAAGCTGTCAAAATATTCCTTTACTGACTGATTAATTGCCAACCGTCCGGATCGAGCACTGTGTGCATTTAGTCGCTTTAGTGTTTCCCTATGTCAGCATTTATTTTTAAGGCTGCATAATACAGTGCACGCTCTGCTGGGTGATGGTGAACTGGTTGACCTCGGTTTTGTAGCCTCAGGCTGTATGTGTCACAGCTTCTGATGTCTTGTGCTTCACTTCCACTCATGCAGCTCTATTAAAATGGCCTAGAACCAGTGCCTGTATCACTTGCCATATCTGCTCTGAGAAAATTCAGGGTCTGTCCTCACTTGTCTTGTTGACAATCATGGTAGAATAACCCAGCTCATTTGACCAAATAGAAATATGTACCTGTTAGTTGGCTGCTTAATCAGATGTTTGCTTATTGATGTGAAACAACCCAGCCAATGAGTCAATGTTCAAATATAGCATAGGATAGCATCAGTTCAGCTATGCTCCATATATGTCCTGCCTGCATTAGCTGATTGTGAAGCATGAATGAAACTGCTGATGTCTGCTGGTTAATTTAAAGCAGTGCGGTTATCACCTGACCTTCCAATCATGTTTATGCAGGTGATCAGGGTGGCCATTATAACCTGACACTCACTTTACTCTGCCAATACACTCCTACAGTACCAGTACCATCTCTCATAACCTATGGAACATAAACAGACTGGTTATTTACCTCCTTGTATACATAATCCTAAATAGACTAGTATTTGCTGATCATCTGTGTGTCAAAGTACTGTCAATTCTGGACTGACTGACGCAGCAATTTAGGATGAACCCACTTAGTTTCTGGCTGCCTTGCATTTACCACTCTGAAGGAGATTGGCTCCTTCATCTTATCCCCAGGAATGGAAAATGAGAGCAACAACTGATAAAATGTATCTTTTGCATTACTGTTGTGAAACTTTCCCTTTCATTTTAGGGTTTAGATCATCATGGTAGATCACCAGGAAAGGCATGACCTGGTTTCTGAAACCATATTTGCATATGCAAACACATAACCAGGATACTCCAAAAACATAATAATAACATACTTGTGCATGTAACACATTGGTATCTACAGTAGCTGTGCTTTCCTCTACGTATCTGTGGAACAAATTGTGAAGTTAATGAAAACCCACACTGCTCTTGCAACCTAAAGCTTTTTTTTCTAAATAACTGGGGCCCTTTAACCAATCAATCTTAAACTAAGCAATACTTATTCAAAAATGTAGAATGTAACATCTAGGACATTCCATTATTCCTAGCATCATACTTCACAATGAAAACTGTCTAGTGAACATGTGTACCAGAGTGAATGGCATGTGTGAGGGCTAAATTTAGAGTGTCTTCTTGTGTTCAGTAAGAGCTTATGTACTCCACTGTGAATTGCACTGGGCTGGGGAAATGACTTGAATGTGAGTGGAGGGAGATTGTTGTCCTCATTACAACAGTAAGCTGCTGCTTAGTTTTTCATTGATGTAATGAGACGTAAGAATGAGTCGAGTCCACGCTGTGCACTGATATGCTAATGCTAAAAAGCACTGGAGCCTTTCTCACTGGCAGCAAGGCCTCTCGGCTTTTAGAGCCATTAATTTTGCAGCAGTGAACTAGAAAGAAGTAGTGAGAGAAGACACAGAGAAAGAGAGGGAGAGCTGACTGCCCCCTGGAGAAAACAGCCCACACTGACAACCATTTGAAAGATGTCAACGAAGGCTCCTCCCTTTCCATCTACCTAAATGGTGAAGATAATGTAGACAGCCTGGCTGAAAAAGCAGTGAAACATAAATGATCAGTTTTTTAGTGATTGTTGCTGGCAAAAATCCTTGATTATGCGGCACGTTTTCTTAAAAGATGTGATGGAATATGCGGGATATTTATGCAATTTTATGCAATGAAACTTGCAAAAACTGCGGTTTCATCCATAGACAGTATATAAGAAGGTTTCATCATGGCTTCATCGCGGCGTTTGCAGCTTTTCGATGATGTTCACTTCGCATAATTACGTCACTTCATAACGTTCCCATGGCAACAGGGGAAAATGGCTGCTCTTGTGTGACGTAAACGCAACATTTTTCAACTTTCTGCTGAGATATGTGTGACTTTTTTGCAACGAAAATGCGGGGATTATGAAATCATGCAAGCCCCATATATTTTGGGCGGAAATCTGCAATTTATGCGGCGAAAGTGCGGCGTATTTGAAAAAATGCGGCCCCCGCATAAATATGTGGACTTTGGCTGATTATGCATTGAATTATGCGATCGCATAATCACGTTTTTCTGGAGGGACTGAAATGATGTCCCAACAGCACCAAACAGGCACAAGCCTTCTTTTTTTCTTTTTTTGCTCGGTGAAAAAAAAAAAAATCCAGTCATTAAATTTCTTAACAACATATTGAGGGCCATTCTATAATGCAGATGGGATATTGTAAAAGACTGAAGCATTTCTATAATGTGTAATGTGCTGTGATGACAAACTGTAGGAGCTGTTACATTTGAAAGCCAGCAGAATGGCTTCTATTGTCACAAATAAATCTTATTTGGCTCCCCTGTGTGGATGAGTCTCAATGATGATGTCCCTGCTCTAGAAATACACTTAGTCATTCACTTAGGAAACATCCTCTCTGAAGCCAGTGCATTTAGAGCACACAATACAGTGCTCATTATGGAGCTCTGTTGGGTGAATTTTGGATAATTCTCATGCCTTTGTCGTTCTGTCCTGTCCTGTCCTGTCCCCACCCCCCAATCCCCCTCATCATGTTTCCTTTAGGCTAGGGATGATATATTGAATGGATCCCACCCTGTCTCCTTTGATAAAGCCTGTGAGTTCGCAGGCATCCAGGCTCAGATCCAGTTTGGACCCCACGTGGAGCACAAACACAAGCCTGGATTCTTGGAGTAAGCTATCCTTATTATGAAGATGCATTAACACTAACATTCACAATAACTTGGTTATGACGTGTTGCGTGTGCGTACACAGTGGTTATCTCCTGCTTTAGTACAGGCGGTTGCTTCAGGGATTTCCTCCAGTGGAAAGCTCAGGGGTGATGTCAGCTGTTACAACTGTTTTCTGATATGAAGGAAGTAGGGCAAGAATGACCTCATATGTAGAGGTATGTTAACAGAAAAGGAAATGCCTGTAGCTCAAAAGAGTAACCATGTAAAAATGCCATTTATCTCCGTAGCCTGAAGGAGTTCCTGCCTAAAGAGTACATCAAGCAGAGAGGGTCCGAGAAGAAAATATTCCAAGTATGTACTTTACAGTGCTGGAAATGTTACATGTTACTCTGTTGAGGCATAAATTGCCAAAATACAAAACATGTAGATCACATGACTTAACATATATGTAATGATCAGTCAATCAAGGAGGTGGAGATGTAACTTCTATTGTTTGATCAGGACCATAAAGACTGTGGGGAGATGACGGAGATTGAGGCAAAAGTGAAGTATGTGAAGCTCGCCAGATCGCTGCTGACATATGGAGTGTCCTTCTTCCTGGTGAAGGTAAGATCTAAAAGCATGCTACTGTATCACAGTTAAGAGGTAATTGGATTTGTAAGCACAGCAGACAATATGCTCACATTCCCACAAAATATACCAATAAAGGATAATTACAACTTGCATCTTATTCTCCTATCATCATTTCTAAAACAGATTTGCAGATCTCAGCAGTTAACTTACAGTACTTACAGAACAATGTTAACATAACTGAAACAATCGAGGGCCACAGATATGAAAACAAAACCAGGATTTCCCTTTAGTAATTACTGAGCAATATCAATTTAATGATACATCTAGTTATAGAAAACAGGCACATAATGCTTCTGTGCTAATGAGTGGCAGCTGTGATTAGAAAGCTTCTCTGAAATGCACTGTGCTGTCAAACAGGTATGAAAACTTGTTGAATACCACAAAACCCCATTTTCACAACAAATCAGAAGCGCCGGTGTGGAAGCTTGTGCGTTTGCAGTTCAGCAACGCACTCAGTGCTATAAAATACTTGTGACAATAGAAATTCTGTTCTGTTCTGGTTTGGCGAACACAAAAGTGGAATGGAAGTGCAGCATGCGAATGGGATGAAGTCGCACCAGCAGGTATTATAAAAGCTCTCTGACAGCAGCCCATTTGGTTGCGAACTAGTTGCAAAGAGGGGAAAAGAGAAAGCGTGCAGTTGTCTGCTGGGGTCTTAATGGACGATAAATGGAATGTTTGGCCCTGGAGTTAAAGCAGACTGCAGGGTTCAGATTATCTTTGTGCATGGAAGAGTGCGTGTGCATCAACATGTACGAGGCACTGTCTGCGTTCGATGAGGAGATGTAGCGATGGAGATTTCAAGACTCTTTTAAATAATTCACTCCAGCTGCACTCTTGTTCTTGATGCTAGCAGTGGCCAAAGCACAGACCTGGCTTTGTTGAGGCACATCTGAGAGTTTATTATAACCTTCCATTTCTCATCTGTCAGTCTTTAATCACTGCAGGTTCTAGGTTGGCAAGCCCTCTATTGCTGTGAACTTCACAGATAAAGAATTTCTGTACAGGGGAAGTAAAATGAGCCTGTGTGTTTGCTGTAGACATGCATGCAGGTGTGTACAATACTGTATAAAGCCTTCCCTTCTATTGTGATTTCTTGCACAAGCAGATTTTCCCCAACAATAATCAGGGTCAAACCATTTAAAATAATATCATACCTCAGCTACCCACTTCAGATTAGAAAATCAAACTTCCTGCTTGTAGATAGGCTTTGATTATTCTGACGTTCAAGTAACGTAGCCTACAATGGAAGTTTTTAATAACCCTTTGTACAAAGATATGATGAACACTGCGATAATGTTATCTGTCCTTGTGTTTAAGAGCCTTGAACCTAGAAGCCGCTCTACTTATTGGCCTTTGTGCGATTCTCAGAGCTCTCAGTGATAAAAAAAAAAAAACAATAGCCCGGAGACATAAAAAGTACGTATTTTGAACGCCCTCGACTCTACAAACCGTTAATTTTTGTGTCATCCTATGCACCCCTGGAAGGGAGCCAAGTGTAGGCTCAGTCTCTGAAGTGAGCTGTAATAGATTTTCAGTGGGCAGAGAGTGGAGGACACCAGAGCTTCTCAGGCAGAGAGCTAGTGGAAGCATCATGCTGGTGTGCTAACAGCGACTAAACCCTGTGGAGACCCTGCTCAATAAAGCAGCAGTTAAACAAGGCTGAACTATGCTGGGTCAGTTCACAGCTGCCCTTCTCCTCCTCCATTCGGGGCTTTAAGCCATGGACACAGCATGTGTATTACAGCAGCACCAGCAGAATGGCGAACGTTTTTGCGTTCGCACCTTGAATGAATCATCTGTGTAGGTGTTTAGCATCGACGTAAATGTTGTCTGTTTTCCTATCTGACAGGAAAAGATGAAGGGTAAAAATAAGCTGGTCCCGCGGCTGCTGGGGATAACCAAAGAGTCAGTGATGCGGGTGGAAGAGAAGACGAAGGAGGTGGTGCAGGAGTGGCCTCTGACAACTGTCAAGAGATGGGCTGCCTCCCCCAAGAGCTTCACCCTGGTACTGTGTGACTCTCTGCATCAAGTCTTCAGCATTACTTGCACAGTCAGATGTTGTACACTCCTACTGTAATCCTATGCACCTACTGTATATGAGTTATTCTGTCAACAGTGTGATTTACACTGTTCTGCATCACATGTTCAATCTTCCCCCCGAGTTTTCATTTCCCATTACAAACAGGATCCTAAAAATTGTTGAGACCTCAGACTCCAATATTGAATGTTTTCAGCATGCTAACCTGCTATTTCCTCTAAATTAACAATCATGCCCAGGGAAGAATGTGCAGAATTTAGACATATTATTTTTCTGAAAACCAGCTGCTTGGCAACAGTACTGTCTGTTTTCCTCCCATATTGTAAAGGAGCACTCCATTAAATGGATTATGAAAATAAAAAAGGTATATTTGACAGCATTGATTTAACCTCAGAATATTCACCCTTGCGTTTCTGTAGAATGCTTTGAAGTGAGCAGTTTTGGGATTCACTATCTCATTTTTTTAATCAGCTCTTTGAAAAAAATGGTATGCGCAATAGAAGCTTATTAGGTATAGAATGTTTATGCAATGCCAGATAGATGTTGAAATACTGTCCTGAATCTCTGCTGTCTTCAATGCATTACAAAGGATTTCGGAGAGTACCAGGAGAGTTATTACTCTGTTCAGACTACAGAGGGAGAGCAGATATCCCAACTTATTGCTGGATACATTGACATCATTCTTAAGAAGGCAAGTAATTCAAAATTGAATGCAAAAACTTGAATTGAATGAATAAAAAATACATATAATTCAGGAATCCTCAGTCAGCCCACATTGTTGACTGTGATGTCTGTTGTGTTCTTACTACAGAAGCAGAGTAAGGATCGTTTTGGCCTTGAGGGAGATGAGGAATCCACCATGCTGGAGGAATCCGTGTCCCCTAAGAAGTGAGTAGTGCTCATGTATTATCTACTGCAGGAGAATGTTGACCATTCTGATTCAGCGAACACAGTCTAGTTACTCTTCATGAATCCAAACCTCACTGTTTAATTGTGCATGTAATTACATTTCTGCCAGCATAGCACACTACCCCAAGAGAGGTAATGTTAGAATTAAACACAACGCTATTCTCGATATTGGCGAATACAATTTGCTAAATTGCTTCCTTGTATTTTTCCTATTTTTCCTAAACACAAAACCTGCCTCAAAGTGAAGACACAAAATGTTCATCTTATTTCCCCAAAGAAAGCTGAGTCATTCGGAAGTTAAGATATCACAGAGATTAAGTTATCATCTCGTTGAAAGCTGTTTTATTCAGTAATTCTTATCTCCCAGTTGGTTGCCATCTCTCCTGATTTTCATATGTGGCTTTGTAACTGATGGAAATGAAGGTAATGCTAATGGCCTAGGGTTCTATCACACAGAGCTTGAGAATGTGGTGTTACTGGAAATCCACATGGCTCTTGGTGAAACCAGTAGCGTTTTTTGGCACGGGCGAAGCGGGCAGCTGCCCGGGGCGGCATTTTTTCATGACACACGGGGGGCGGCATGAGCACTTAAAAAAAAAAAAAAATCCTCTGCGCCGCAAAGCAGTTTTCTATTATCTATCATTTCACTGTGTGGAGAAGGTGCCGTGCACAAAAGCTGTGTGAGACGGGGAAAGGGAAGGAGGGGCTGAAACAGAAGAAGTTCACGAAAGCAATCCAACTTGGTAAAAAAAAGACAATGCCTGTAATTAGTCTGCCAAATGTCTTCAAAGGAATGAAACGTTGATAATAAAGAACAGTGATTTAATAGTGATAAAGAGATGGTGCAATCCCAGGCCGGTGGACAGTTGTATCCGTGCTAACGGCTCCTATAGTGGTGTGTGTGTGTGTGTGTGTGTGTGTGTGTGTGTGTGTGTGTGAGCACCTGTCCTACCAAAGCAGAGAATTAGCTCCACACAGTTCATTATAGGCTAAGTCTTAAATATATTTGGAATATCCATTGAAATATTCACATTTTACATAAAAAAGGTTACTCTCAGATGTTTCCAGTTTGGGGCGTCGCATAGCATTACTGTATGTGCTGGGGTACATTTTCACTAGTGCTGTCAAACGATTAAAATATTTAATCGCGATTAATCGCATTAATGTCATAGTTAACTCGCAATTAGTCGCAATTAATCTCACATTTTTATCTATTCTAAATGTCCCTTGATTTCTTTTTGTCCCATTATTTTTTTCTCATTTTAATGCTCTTATCAACATGGAAAAGTGGATCGGCTTGCTTTGTGCTTTTGTCGCCTGGCTTTGACGAGGGGGCGGAGAATTGGCATCAGCTGTGTAATTGGCTATCAAGTGGTATTTCAGACTGGACGTGCTGCGATGATAGCTCAGTTCACAACGACAAAACACACAGATCACTTTGGTCTTGTCAATGGAACCATTTGGCAACTTTTTAAAAGTAAACTTTCCATTCAGAATCTTATTGGCATCCATTTTGGCGTCTCACGCTCGCCATCCACTGAAAACGTAACGTTAGCCTGCTACTCTTTGGCCGGCTCGCAAGCTCAAACAAGTGTGTGCGGCGTGCCTGTTGTTTTGTTTCCGGTCTAGCTAGATCTGGTGTGGTGTTGTAGTTTTACTTACATTACTAGTTGTTGCAACAGCATGTGAAAAAAACTACAAAGTTTGCTAGGCCAAAAAGAACGTTAATCTCGCGATAAAAAAATTGACGCTGTTAAAATGGGTTTGCGTTAACGTCATTAATAACGCGTTTAACTGACAGCACTAATTTTCACATAATTGATATACAAGTGGACACCTGAGTATTACCCCCATATTGATATAAATACAGCCAAAACATGCTTTTAGGGATATTGTAGTCAAATATAGTGATTGTGGTGTCATAATGCAGCAACAAAGTAATCTGTATTTTCTGTCTTTAAAAAAACTACAAATCGATTAAAGGTTAAGGCTGGTGATAGTCTGTATTGTTTAATCACTTGAAGGGGGTCGAAACCACTCTCTGACATATTCCTGCTGCTTATGGGCCAATTGACTCATGTTGTGGTTCTCAGTACAAAAACATAATTGCTGCCTCTCCAAACAAGCCATAATTAACCAATGGAGTCAGGAGCATCTGTTGAGCTGGGCAGGAAAACAGACATTTTTTCCCGTACAATATTTTTTCTGACAATGCCTACTCACCGTGGGAACAGTTGTTAGCGTGATAATTGTTTAAATTATAATTTTGTAATTTCCATCATCTAAATTAGAAGCAGTTGCGGTATCTTCTGGGACAATTATCTGAATTTAAATATACACTCACAAGTAACACAAAGGAAAATAGTCCACTCTAGAACATCTTTGTAAGTCAGTTTGCAAAGCACAATGTTACTGTAAAGACAAACAAAACAAAGTATTTTACCTCACTGTATGTTACTGATCTTTTCACTACACACATGCTTTTAACAACTCTATCTCTTTTTCTCCTGTACAAGGTCCACAATTTTGCAGCAGCAGTTCAATCGAGTGGGTCGTGTGGAGCATGGCTCAGTAGCACTTCCAGGTATAATTCGGTCTGGGTCTATTGCCGGCCCTGACACCTTTAATATGGGTACTATGCCCTCTGCCCAGCAGCAAATCACCACAGGGCAGATGCACAGAGGACACATGCCCCCACTGGTGAGTAAGAGCATTGCCACTTGCAAGCAAACATGGTGTCCTGGACAAATGTCCTATTCACTACATTTTTACATTAATTGGTAGCAGCTAACCTTGGGCCAATCTGTGTAATTAAAATACTGTGTGTGAGCGGGGGAAAAAAAATAACCGAGGGAATGAGAAAATTATGTAGCACCGCCGCTGTGCTCGGTTTTCAACTGTTTTAAAAAAAAATATCAGAACACACAGTGTCAGAGTACATCATGTAACATCATGTAAATCTCATCTGCAGCATTTGAAATATAGCTTGTGGTCCCTGCTGTCAACAATGAACCACAATGAACAATATGAAGAGGGCTGTGAGTGAGATAGGGAATGAAAAGTTCCTCATATTCACACTAAAAGCCCATCTGTCTCCTGTGGTTTATAGACATTAGATTGCAAGACAGTTTTGCACCCACATACAATACACATTGTGTATTTAGATTGCTTTTGTCATTTGCACTCTGTGTGTCTCTGTTTGTTATTGTCAGAGTCTAGCCCAGCAGGCCCTGATGGGGACCATCAACAGCAGTATGCAGGCTGTGCAGCAGGCTCAGGCTGACCTGGGATATGTAGATAATCTGCCTCCACTGGGCCATGACTTGGTAAGTCTCTTTCCCATTTACTACACAGTTTTGAGAAATATTTTAGAATAGATGCAGCATGGATAGATACACTACTCCTCCACATCCAATCCTTCACAGCAGCTCCTTGAGCTCCACTTTTTTTTTAACATTCATGAATGAGTGCTTTCTGATATTGCAGCCTCAAGTAAGCAGCCTCATGCAATGCAACGTAAGATTAGATAGAATTAAACAGTTAAATCACATCAAAGTCCATCATATTTCTAAAATACAATTAGGATACAGAACTGACTGTAAATACGGAGGCTGCATTTAATGCTTGGGTGCTTCCAAAGCCGTAGGTGTTGTACAGCCCTAATCCTTAAATCCTGCACGAGAAAGTTTATATGAACTGAAAATCACCCACTGTGATGAAAGCCAATTGCTCTCCTTTTCCTCCTCCACCTAAAGGCATCCAGGGTTTGGGTTCAGAACAAAGTAGATGAATCCAAACATGAAATCCACTCTCAGGTTGATGCCATCACCGCTGGAACAGCATCTGTGGTTAATCTCACTGCAGGTGAGTGCCCAGGAGAATACTAAACAGTATTCATCTATTTCTACACCTGAGAAGGCTGCGCTGGACAAAGCTCTAAAGGAAATTGCCCTGTTATTAATATTGTTTATCTTAACATTATTGTAACCCCAAGGTGTGAATCAATAAAAATGTTTTTCTAAGTCAGTGTTAGGCCCTCACTGATGATGATCTTTTTTAACAAAAGGGCATTTCCAATTTTTTCCCTGATAGATATTTCTGCTGATAAATAAATCTTGAACTTGTTGAAGCTCAACTAACAGTGTCTCTTGCTGCTCCCCTTGTTGGTGCAACGCCAGTCAAGTTCCTGCCAGTGTTTTGTAGTGTTTTAATTTTACCTCGCCATCTGTTTGGTTGCTATTATACTCCCTCCACTAGCTAATACAAAGTGTTCTTCTTCATTGCCATTTCATCAATGTGCTCATTTCCGTGGAACTATCTCAAATATGCTCTAATTACGATACTGATGTGTGTGTTACAGCATATGACACACAAGCTGCCCCGTGGATTAGCTAAATCAATGTGACAGCAGCACAACAAATTAAGATGCACAGTAGAGGTGTAGTTTGTAATGATGGCGGTCCATCCTTCACAGGTGAGCCCACAGAAACCGACTACACAGCGGTGGGCTGCGCCATCACCACCATCTCCTCCAACCTCACGGAAATGTCCAAGGGTGTCAAGCTGCTTGCGGCATTAATGGACGATGAGGTGGGCAGTGGACACAAGCTCATGGGCGCTGCCAGGATGCTGGCAGGAGCTGTGTCAGATCTGCTTAGATCTGTTGAGCCTGCAGCCGCTGAGGTGAGATGCCCACTGATTATTGTACTGACTTGGACTGCATCCTCCACTGTAGTCACAAAGCCACATGCTGTGTTGAACTGCATGTTTTGATTTTTATCAGTGTCCCCAGTGAAGATGAAGATATTCTGGGATGAGTTTTGATCCAGAATCCTGTTTTACATAATTCATGTAGGCATGTGTGAGAACAGGCCAGGCCAGAATAATGAATGTGGTGATGTCATTCTCGTACAGCCCAGACAGACGGTGCTGACTGCAGCAGGAAGCATCGGACAGGCCAGCGGGGACATGCTCCGTCACATGGGGGAGGGCGAGACCGATGAGAAGTTCCAGGTTGGACGCCACCCAGTCACTGTTCCTATGACACTGCTGGCCAAACAGGAAGACACACACATGCTCTCAGGCCCCATTTAAAAAAATACCAAAACATACTCAAGTAGTCACATCAGGCTTTATTATTAGACTATCACTTTATGAGGAATATGTAACAAAGTGTCAGAAGGAGAGCTTTTAGTAGTAACACGACAATATAGTGTCTCAGACATCCAGTTACAGAAGGTTGTGTTGTAGCATTCACTGTAGCTGTCTCATTTATTCTTTTACATTGAAATTCATTTACCTGCCACACACACATCTTTTAGTTCCTATGTGTCTTCTCATGGCTTTGATCACACTGCTGAACCAATACTTTTCTACCACACGAAGATCAATGTAGTTTTTGATCAAATTGTTTTAATATATAACATATTATTTGTTTTCCACCTCCTAAAATTCATAATCACTATCTGCCTCTACGGTAATTTTACTGCTGTTATTCTTTGTGCATTAGATGTCCAGTATCCACACTATGTCAACTGGACAAAATGAGTTAAAAACATTTACTCTCCTTCTCCCTTCACTCACATGTGCACAGCTGTGCTGTTTTAGTGAAGGACATTGATTAATATGTTGCAGGACACCCTGATGAATCTGGCCAAAGCAGTGGCCAATGCAGCTGCTATGTTAGTCCTGAAGGCCAAGAACGTGGCCCAGGTGGCTGAAGACACCATATTGCAGAACCGGGTGATCGCAGCTGCCACTCAGTGTGCCCTGTCCACCTCACAGCTGGTAGCCTGCACCAAGGTACTGATCTAAAACTTGTTCATCCCAGTAGCCAAGTAGGTAAAGGACCTACTAACAGGCAGGAAATCATCCAAATAGGATGTAAGACACTCACCATTGCCGCTTTGTTACACTATGGAGATGTGCAATATTGAACTTTTTTAAATTAAAAAACAGGTCTTTGTCTCATATCTTGTACAAAATAAGTGACTCTTGTATCAGAAACTAATAAATAACAATGTAATGTTTCATTTTAAAGTCCTGCATTCTTGTACTTGTTTAGATGAAACAGGAATTACTGTGATATAGTCTGTCTAATATCCTAATCCTATTCTAATGTCTTCAACTCTTGTAATTTCTCTTAGTTTCTGATAATGACTGTTTGTGGTGCAGGTAGTGAGCCCAACCATCAGCTCCCCAGTGTGTCAGGAGCAGCTTGTCGAGGCCGGGAAGCTGGTGGACCGCTCCGTGGAAACCTGCGTCAAGGCTTGCCGCTCGGCTAGCGACGACAGCGAGCTGCTGAAGCAAGTCGGGGCAGCAGCAGGTGTGGTGAGCCAGGCCCTCAGCGACCTGCTGCAGCATGTCCGCCACTACGCCAGCTGCGGAGAGCCCATCGGGCGTTACGACCAGGCCACAGACACGATCATGAACGTGACAGAAAACATTTTCACTTCTATGGGTGATGCTGGTGAGTACAAAATAAGTACTCAAGGCTAGAGAACGGTGTGGGTGAAGTCCAGTTATAAAGGCTTTCAATTAAAGTTGTATGGTGTCTCTTCAGTTTCTGTTTACTCACAACAGTAAAAAAAATAACAGGTGATCTCTAATGAAAACCTGCTTTTACTTGACTTGTTCTCATGTGTTTTGAGCACATAAGAGGGCCTTAAAATATTTTCCATATTTGTGTCCATGTTAAGTGATCTAAAAAATCCTGTGAAAACATTGTCAACGCTCAGGCTATTTGTTATGGGTCGAGCCATGAGGCTGAAGAATTTTCCAAACCAGCCAATTCTCAAAGGATCGTAGGAAACATGTAATCTAAAACCACTACAGAGCTCTCAATCTGGTCTTAATCAGCATCAGGGAGGCTTTGAAACTTAAAAAGAAACACATGACTGCGCATTTTGGAAGGACAAACATTTTACCTTCTATAAATCAACAAAAAAGAGAAAATAGAATAGCAATAGATCAGTATTCAGTGAATAGAGTCCATTCTACAGATAGTGTATTGGTTGATTCCCAAGGCCATTGGATGTAGGTTGTAAAGCACATAGATGTCTTCACAGACTTCTCTGGGTGGGTTATTTTGAGCTGGAGGTGGGTGTATGGGAAACACAGCTTTTTATAGGTGCGTGGAGAGATGTTACATATATTCCAAAGACTTTGATTTGTAAGAGAGAGGATGACTCACTAGAAACCTTCAGCTATAAAAGTTCATGAAGGTGAAAACGATGGGACTAAGCAACACTAGGACACTTATAGAAATGTCTCAGTGATGCACGCAAGAGTTGGAGTATATATATATATATATATATATATATATATATATATATATATATATATATATATATATATATATATATATATATATATAGTCTTATATTAATTAATAATTCACATTAGAGTAATTCATATTTGTCCCTTTTAATATCTCTGGTTGGATTAGGTGTACAGGATTTTTGCATTATTACATGATTGTCACCCGATTAAATGGGCCCGTCAAAAATAGATATTTCCATTGGTTGTTTTATCTCTACAGTCTCAACTAAATATCCAGAATATATTATGACTAAATGGATGATGACAACTCTGAAACGTAAAGGTTATTTTCAAAACGTTCTGGCTGTCGAAATGGATACAAATCTACAACAATCTGCACAAACAGACTTCATTAAAAAACAAAAACAAATGGACAAAGGACAGAGACTCCAAATCAGCTTTGCTATCCTGGTTGTGTGGGGCATCTGCCTTTTACTTACTGTCTGTATATGTGAACAGGTGAGATGGTGCGTCAGGCCAGGGTGTTAGCTCAGGCCACCTCTGACTTGGTCAATGCCATGAGATCTGATGCAGAGGCAGAAGTTGATGTTGACAACTCCAAGAAACTGCTGGCTGCAGCCAAACTCCTGGCTGATGCCACAGCTCGGATGGTGGAGGCTGCTAAGGTAAGAGTGTCCTCTCACAATGTAATGCAATATATATGATCATTGATTTGCCTCAACTTAATAACCAAATTTAATTGCTTTCTGTCATTATTACATTACGTTTTCATTAATCATTTTAGTTTAATTAGTACTTTATTCCAAATTAATATAGAAGAGTTAGTAGTTAGTTTCACCCCATTGTAAACGATCAGTTTGATCCACAACTGTTTTATTCAGTTTTTCTCGTTTTCTATTAGCTCTGTCACGGTGCTTTTTCATGTCTAATGTCATTCTGAATGTGTGAAAAGGTGAACTGAACTAAATTGCTTTTGTTTGATAGAATACACATTTTGGCATTACTGTATGCTCAGCTACCAGCATCGTTGCACATCCAAAATAAAAGGGTGCAGCATCAGTGGCTCTTAATAAGCCCCTGGCACTGTCAAGCAGGATACTATGACTGTGAAATACCCAGGCGAGTGAAATGCTGCCTATGGCAAATGAGATGTTTTTGATCTGTGACACATTAATCACCACATCACTGCCATTATCAAAGAGGAAGTGGGAATCAGGCACTGACGGTTTCCTTGGAAACTGCCAGAGAGCAGACAGAGCTAAATGCCAATTTGCATCTATTGCACAATGTGTGTAACCAGAGTTGATAAACTTTAATTGCTGTGGTCTGATATATATAGTTATATACTACATGTAACAGTCGTGTGTGTGTGTGTGTGTGTGTGTGTGTGTGTGTGTGTGTGTGTGTGTGTGTGTGTGTGTGTGTGTGTGTGTGTGTGTGTGTGTGTGTGTGTGTGTGTGCGCGCTCTCAGGGGGCGGCTGCTTACCCAGAGAATGAGGACCAGCAGCAGAGGCTCCGAGAGGCAGCTGAGGGGCTACGTGTAGCCACTAATGCTGCAGCTCAGAACGCAATAAAGAAAAAACTAGTGAACAGGCTTGAGGTGAGTCATTGAAGTCAACATGTTCTCTCTGTGTTGTTTGACCTTGATCAAAACACAACACTCCTCATTTCTCCCTACCAGCACATATGTCACGTAAATATCTCTTTCCCACATTTTGTTGTGATTGCTTTAGTATAAACAAAGTAAAAAATAAAAGGAGAGTTTAGACATTAGGCTAAAGGAAACACATGCCAGAGTGCAAATTATAAAATGCCTAAGCAGTCATTTGTACAAATACGGTCCATTTGCCTGTGTTATTTCTCTTTCCCGTAGCAGTGAGCTATAAATCCCATTAGAGCTATGAAGGAGCTATCTGAGTATAAAGATTTGTGTTTAGCCCTCGGTATCAGTTTGCCCCTAATGACTAGCCTCTCTCAGCTCCAGAGCGCCCACTGTTCAATTTCCTAGGCACATAAACTATGCATTACCCAGGGCTGGGATCAGCCTGCTATCAGACACATATCTCAGTCCGCCTCCTTGCATCAGATGGTTACATTATTGGTGCTAATGGTTGGCTCCATCAAGGAAATGTGTGAGCCAATGAAGACAATTGAAGTGTCATGATTCCGCTACAATTATCAATGTCACACCTTAAGACCGCATTAAGCTTACCTGTTCTCTCCTGACACACTGTCATTCAGCTGCTATGCAGATTTGCACATGCTTTTATTTAGTAAATAGGAATAAAATAATAGAGAGGACGCTACACCATAGGTAGCAAATTCTACTCCTACCTATCATGTCAATTTTACATACAGTTCAGTCTTGTTTTTCTCTCTCAGTATAATGAGATCATGTATTCTGGCTCTCTTTCATCATCTATGCCTCCTTATCCGCTCAACAAAGAATGTTGTCTCTCTCTGTTTTCATTCTTGTCATCACTTCAAAGCTAGTCTTGTGTCTATGATTTAATGTGAGTTAAGCAGTATGTTTTCAGTGCTTTAGTTTTGGAAACATAGCAAGAGTAAAGCAGTGCTGATCATCCCATAAAAATGAATGAGCACTGCAATTCAATTTCCCTCTTCTTACAGAATGTTTGGTTTGTGGCCCCTCTTAGTTTGATTAGAACAACTCTGTCTGAGTGCAGATCATGACAGCTTAATACTGCACAGAGTAGAAGTGAATGTTACTCTCAGCCAGGCGCCACTCTCTTACTTTAGCCTAAATGATTTTCATTTGTATCTTCTGAACAGATAGCTGCTAAGCAGGCAGCGGCTGCTGCTACTCAGACCATTGCAGCTGCACAAAATGCTGCTGCTTCCAACAAAAATACCGTCTCACACCAACAGCTAGTACACAGCTGCAAGGTATGATCGTGTACTCTTTTTACTGATGCATTAAAACAATGTCAAATAATCTCAATGCTTATAATGCATATTACATGCAGCAGCATTCTCTTTCAAACAGTATGATATGGATATGACGCATTCCTTGTTGGTGTGTTCAATGCAGGCAGTAGCAGATAGCATTCCCCAGTTGGTTCAGGGGATGAGGAGCAGCCAGGCCCAGCCCGAGGAACTTGGTGCCCAGCTTGCCCTCATCATGGCCAGCCAGAGCTTCTTACAGGTCAGACCTTTCGCCATGACACAGTCAGCAATTATCAAACTCTCTGTCATTAGATATACACACCACTGCTCCTTTTGTGCTTATTAATTTGTTGTTGTTTTTCTGTCACCATCAGCCTGGAAGTAAGATGGTGACGTCTGCAAAGTCAGCAGTTCCAACGGTGGCTGACCAGGCAGCTGGTATGCAACTGGGCCAGTGTGCCAAGAACTTGGCTACCTGCCTGGCTGAGCTCAGGACGGCCACCTTGAAGGTATCTATACATAACACTGGAATAGCAGGAGTCGAGTCATCTCACTGATGCAGGAAATGTGTTGCTATCTGCTCCATTCAAGCACAGCATATACAGTAGGCTGGCATCCTGGCCGTGCTCCATAATGGAAGGGTGCATGCCTGTGAGTAAAATGTATCTGTGTGTGTCGTTTGAAGGCCCATGAAGCCTGTGGTCCTTTGGAGATCGATTCAGCCCTCAAAACTGTACAGACGCTGAAGAGTGAGCTTCAGGATGCGAAGATGTCCGTCATTGACAGCCAACTTAAACCTCTTCCTGGGGAAACGGTCAGTACATAGCAACATCTGCTGTGAAGTTCAATTGAAACATTATACTGTAGATATCCAACTGTAGACATACTTACATGATGAGAAAATCCCAACTGTGAATCAAATGGTTTATTTGTGTGTTCTGTCGCTGCCACAGCTGGAGAAGTGTGCTCAGGATTTAGGAAGTACGTCCAAGGCTGTGGGCTCCTCCATGGCCCAGTTGCTGACATGTGCCGCACAGGGCAATGAGCATTATACAGGTAAGAGAAGTGTATTCTACACAGAGCACAGCTCTCAGAAGCTTAAGTAACCGCTTATTTAAAAAATGTACTCTAGAGTAGTTACATTGCCAGAATAGATAGATATAATAAATATATTTGGATTGCTGAATGCATTTTTTAATGAAAAAGGTTGCTTCTTTGCCAAGTGGGAGTGTGAGGATAAAGCAGGCAGAGAAAATTATGACTCCTTTATTTGTGCTATCACGATTGCTTTAAACTTTTGAATCCAACATGGTTTGGCAGTTCTGCTGTCAATTCTGGTCCGATTGAGGATCTCAGGGGAGGAGAGATGAAGACAAATAGAGAAAAGCATTTCTAACAATGAATGCTCCCAGGCAGCACTTCATGCTGTGGCCCATAGTGCTCCTCGCTACTCATTAATTTTATCAGATTTAACATTCCATCAGCAAATGGCTCCACTTGGCTGGTTTATGCAATTTGATGCAATTTGATGCTTTTCTTCTCGGCTCTGTGTATAATAAGTTAAGGGCACCTCCCATATGGAGCCATATTTATTATATTAACTCATTTATTTAAACAATGAGAGCATTTGAGTATCACAGTGTGTTCTCGGTGTGGTACGGCTAGCCCCTGCCAGGTGATTTACGCAATGCAATTAAAATTGTAGTAAAGACAGGAAATACACATACCTCTCAGTTTGTTTTGCGTGAACAGGACTGCTGCAAAGTAAAACTAATGAGATTGAATTTAATGTTTAGTAAAACGTCAGTTTCAATTTCTACAGAAACATGGTTACTTACTCTCACTACATAACAATGTGCAACACCAGAGAATGTGAACATCATATTTCATTTATATCTGTGTAATATATCATCCATAGTTCAGGCTGTATTTTCCCTTTCTGGTATTTACTGATGCTGTTGTTACACTGATATTATTTGGTTTGTGTCATAATATTCTCTTTGTCTCTATGATCAAATTCATTCATTATCATTTCAATGTGTTGCTGGTTGTTTGCAGGTGTGGCTGCCAGAGAAACAGCACAGGCTTTAAGGACATTGGCTCAAGCAGCCAGAGGTGTAGCAGCCAGCACCAAGGAGCCTCAGGCTGCAGCTGCGATGCTGGACTCAGCCCAGTTTGTCATGGAGGGCTCAGCTATGCTGATCCATGAAGCCCATCAGGCCCTGGTTCATCCAGGAGATGCTGAGAGTCAACAGAGGCTGGCACAGGTAGCATAGCTCCCAGTATTATATACCTCAGAGACAGTGATATTAGTCACATTGTTCCTCAGGCCCCTCTCTCTTTCTCTCCTCTACTGATTTGTAAACATTTCTTCTCTCCATAACAATCATCCCCTCTAAGCGTTGCTATTTTCTCTCTGCTCTCTGTCTCTCGCCTGGTATTCCTCTCTCAGGAATGCCAGAGTAAAACTGCTCATTCTCCTGCAGCCCTTCAGGGGATAAATATATTGTTTGGCATATATCTGTGACAGCAGCATAAATTAGTGACACGAATTACTCTGCACCGCTGTGAGCCCAATTTGCATTTGAGATGTTTTTCCCCTTATAGCTTTGCTCTGGGACTTTGTATTGTGTAGCACATTGTTAGAATGACTAATGGCAGTCCAGTGACAGAGCGTTGCACTGTGTTTCAGGTGGCCAAAGCAGTGTCGCACTCCCTGAATAACTGTGTAAATTGCCTGCCAGGCCAGAAGGATGTTGACATGGCCCTTAGGAGCATTGGTGAGGCCAGCAAGAAGCTGCTGGTGGACATTGTGAGTCCCGACTTTACTTAGGGATTTACTTGACATTTAGTGGATTTGTATTTACACAAAACATCTGTACTAAACACATACGTTAAAACACCACGCAATTCAGGAACAGGTTATTGCCATTTGACTTGATTTTTGATAGTCTGTGTACTACACTATGCCCTAATTGGTGTGTGTCCTGTCTTTGAAGCTCCCTCCCTGCTGTAAGACATTCCAGGAGGCCCAGAGTGATCTGAACCACACAGCTGCTGAACTCAACCACTCTGCAGGCGAGGTCGTCCACTCCTCTCGTGGAACGAGCAGCCAGCTGGCTGCGGCCTCAGGGAAGTTCAGCCAAGACTTTGATGAGTTCCTGGATGCTGGCATTGAGATGGCAGGACACACCCAAGTAGGTTTCATGAACATACAACCCCCTCCACACTCCATTGAAACAGGTAAATGGTAATCCACTGTAATCAGTATTTTATACACAGAGAGGAGCATTGAAACCGTTGATGGACAAACGCAAAAGTCTTAAAATCTGAGTGGACGAGGTATATTCTTGTGTCACTTTATTACCTAAGCTATTTAAATCATTTGTTAATTAGACCTTTTCGTTTAATTTACTTAGGCACATGATTGTGACCAAGAACACTAACACAGTCAGATGTAATGAGATCTTGTGATGTTCTTGTTCTGGTTATTTTGCTCATTAATTTGGAAAGATCATCTGGGATTGGAGTTGATGTAGCATGACACCCAAGCTTTAATCAGGCTCAATGAGACCTGCTGAGTGAGGAAAAGAGGATATAGGTGGTAGGGACACACTAAAACATTTTTTTTAATACTTTAACCCTTGACAGCTGTTATGACACAATAAATTCTCTAAATCCATCTTAAAAATCACCTGTATATATTTTTTTCCTTGGCTGTGCAGAAACAGGACGACCAGATCCAAGTCATTGGTAATCTGAAGAACATATCCATGGCATCCAGTAAGCTGCTGCTGGCTGCCAAGTCTCTGTCTGTGGATCCAGGTGCAGCCAATGCAAAGAATCTCCTAGCTGTGGCAGCAAGGTGCGATAAAATGCAGAGTGCCTGATATGTGTCAGAAATTATATTTATTTGTTCTTTTGTATGAATAGTATACAGTATTTTGCTGATAAACTACACCATGTTGTCCTAAATATGAATCCAAGTCCATATTCAAGCATGTAGCAAGTTATGAAAAATTCAGATTTGTGCCTTTCCCAAGCTGTGTCTGTTCGGCATTGCTTGAGGGAGTACAAAGTGAGAAGCCAACAGCTGGTCCCGCAGGGCTTTAGGCCTGACTGACTTCTCTCTGTCTAATTAGGAAGATGGAAGCTTTGGCCAGGGCCTGTCTGTGCTCAGCAAGGCTGAACACAAACTCAAGACAATCTCGGCACTCCTGTGCAGTGTGTTAGCCTATCGCAGTGAGAGGCCAGCAGTGCCATGCTTGAATAGGGGAGTTAAAAGCATGTGTGAGTGAGTGTGAGTGAAGCCAAGCTGTGTGTGCATGCGGAGGACATGTGAGAGCTAAAAAGCTTGTGTGTGTGCCTGTGTGTTTCAGGGCAGTGACAGAGAGTATTAACCAGCTGATCACGCTCTGTACACAGCAAGCAGCAGGACAAAAAGAGTGCGACAACGCCTTGAGGGAGTTGGAGGTAGCTGTCCTCACACACACTGTACCACACAGACTCTCCTTCTCTTTAGGCCTGTTTTCTGTTGCCTGTACAAGCCTGTATGTTTTTAATCAGGAAAACTAGATACATTTGTTCACCCTTTCCTTCCGCCTATTTTGCATTTAATGACTCCCATAGAGCCATTAATTATAGACATACATTAAATTCAGAACTATAGTACTTTCTAAGTGCATTAGTGACACTGGGTAAACCAGAGCATTTTTCTATACTGAAGCCTACATTTACTTATACTAAAGTAACTGAAAATGATAATCAGGCTGTGCATTTTAAAGGCTTGATTATCATTATTTATCAAGGCAGTATATTCTCATCATTTTGATTTATATTTATTGTGTTTCCTTTCTCTAAATTAAGTGGCTGATAAATTGTAATGTCGTAGAAGGAATGTTCAGTTGTGTGTCCATTGTAGTTATTATGTTATTATCATCTCTGTCTGTGTACAGGCTGTCAGAGGGCTCCTGGATAATCCCAATGAGCCTGTCAGCGAACTCTCCTACTTTGACTGCATCGAGAGCGTCATGGAGAATTCGAAGGTACAGGCTTTCAAAATAATTGTGTGACCCATATACTTTAACTGTCAGAGATATTTTAGGTAGTAGGTAGCTGAAGATCTAATTTGTACATGTTTTTCTCCATTTCCCTATGCCTCAGGTCCTAGGAGAGTCAATGGCAGGTATTTCACAGCACTGTAAGACAGGTGATGTGCTGGCCTTCGGGGAGAGCGTGGGCGTGGCGTCCAAAGCTCTGTGTGGGCTGACAGAGGCTGCAGGACAGGTGAGATCACAGCACGGTACTAACTACTCCCTCTGAGTTACCATGCTTCTGCTTTCATCTGAGCTTTCCGCCTTCTGCACTCTTTTTTGCTTAACTTGTTTTTTTAATGTATGCTTAAATTGAATCAACTTACATTTCGATTAGGGAAAGTAAATTGTTGAGCATTTGTTAAGGTTGATACACCCCTTTTTAAACAAGGATTCCACATGGAATCCCTTTATAATAAATGGCATTCAGACTTCGCAGGACACTTGGCCATGACAGTGAGCCAGGTTTTGTTGGAGGTTTTACAGGCTCCCATCCCTAAATTTGTAAAATAACACCCTCACCTCCATGCAACATTCAGTTACCTTGCCTGGAAAAGGGCACCCTCTGACATGTCTTGTGTTACCTCTGCAGCAAGCTCCCCTGTTATGTGCAATGTATACAATAGTTATCTATTCATATACTTATGTATGTAAGTCAGAGAATGTGGACTGCAGGTGGGGGGTGTTAGCTTGTCTGTGACAACAAGGGGGATCATGGAGGACAGTAAAGAACCTATTTAGTAGCAAACTAATCTATTAATTTATAACTTTGTTTTTTGCCCTGTAGGCCTCATATCTTGTAGGTGTGTCTGATCCAAATAGTCAGTCAGGCCACGAGGGACTGGTGGATCCCATCCAGTTTGCAAAGGCCCACCAGGCTATACAGATGGCTTGTCAGAACTTAGTGGACCCAGCTAGTAGTCCCTCACAGGTAAGAAGGGGCTTGAAAACCACCATTATCTTGTATATGGGGCATGCACTTGGGACAGTAGTGTATATAGATCTCTTGTGACTGTGATTAAACATTTAAAAACCTAAAATCGACCTGAATGTTGTCAATAATTTACTCTACACACCCTACCAGAATGCTTCATTTCATACTCAACCTCTGATTCCTATTTGTTGGTGTGTCTTTGTTTGTCAGATCTTGTCTGCAGCAACAATTGTAGCCAAGCACACCTCAGCTCTCTGTAATGCCTGCCGCCTGGCTTCCTCCAAAACCTCCAACCCTGTGGCTAGGAGACAGTTTGTCCAGTCAGCCAAAGAGGTGGCCAACACCACGGCCAACCTTGTCAAAACCATCAAGGTCAACTCCCCAACTGATCAAAACGTTGAGTGTAAATTTGTTACAGAATTCATTCGTCTTGTGAGAGAAGCTGTGGATGTGTGTATAATTCCGCCGCTTACAAAAGTATGACAAAAATGGAAAGATGTTCATATTCACATGCTTTTGTCTTGTTTCAGGCCTTAGATGGGGATTTTTCGGAAGACAACAGAAACAGATGCCGTGTTGCTACAACCCCACTCCTTGAGGCTGTAGAAAACCTGTCAACCTTTGCCAACAACCCCGAGTTTGCGAGCATCCCAGCGCAAATCAGCAATGAGGTATTCATCCATTTTCATGTTTGAAATGCTCTGTTTTCATTTTTTCCGCAGTTCCTAATGATTTAGCTGAATGAAAATGAAAGGCAATCTTTCCTCAGGTCCTCTGTTCTCAGAAACATCCAATTAGTAATTTTTTTCCCCCACGCATCCTACAGAGGATCTTGAAGCTACTCTTTAGAGAGATGTCATGAATCTTTTGTGACTGCACTCAATCCCCTTTAAACAGACACTTTTATATGAGCCAACACAGAAAGGTTTGTACAGCGAACATGGGGGGAATCAGATTAAAGGTCCAATTTTCCCTTTTTTAATGTCAAGAAAAGACTCAAAGAGAAAGACAGACAGAATTTTATTTTTCAATCTGAGTGTAACAGTTCTCACACAGTCCTCTAAAAGCTTTATGGCTGTAATCTATTGGAGGGCAGTGTTTAACGGCACTTTTTCTCAGCACAGCTGCTCTAATCTTCAGCTTGTTAATCTAATTGTCGAGGGAGGCTTTGGCTTGGATCATAAAGACTGAAGGTGTTTCTTCCTGCATCTGTGTAAAGCGCCTTTCTAATCTCATCCCTCCCGTTGATTGTACCTTTGATCTCTCCAAGGTAGTCAAGGAATATTAACAAATCTGTCATACCATTGTGGTAAGCTCTTTGCTGTTGAGCTGCTACCTGGGCTGTTGTTTCACCTGCACTATGTTTTCATTTCCACAGGGCTCGGCAGCTCAGGAGCCTATCGTGCATTCAGCCCGCTCCATGCTCGATAGCTCAACTTACCTTTTAGAAACAGCCCGCTCACTGGTCCTCAACCCCAAAGATCCTCCCACATGGTCCATACTGGCCGGCCACTCCAGAACAGTCTCTGACTCCATCAAGAGTCTCATCACCTCCATCAGGTTGGTAGTAATCCCACCTACTGCCACATCTGTCTCTGCAGGATTATCCTGAATCAAAGTTTATAATGGTTTGTTCACAGTTAGAGGAAAAAACTGTTTCTGAAGCCAGAGGGATTATTCTGTGATATCTGCTCAGCTAAGCAATACATTGTCACATTAGTTTATATCTGCTGAGATTCCTGCTGCCTTGTAATCGATTAGTGAACACTATAGAGCAGTGGTGAGATGAGGAGCCACGGTGGATCTGCAGCACATAGTGCCCCAACCAATTCTGTCTTTGTCATCATCCTCCAATCAGATGCATACACAGTTCTCACAGCAGCTAAAGTATGTATGCTTTTAAGGAATAAAAGAAAATGTTTATTCGCTCTCTTACCAAGAGTTAGATGAGAGGATGGATGCCAATCACATGTTTATTGCTAAATATGAAACAAAAGCAAACAGATTATCTAGGTTAAGCAGTGTCCTCTGGTTGCCTTGCAACCTCATTCTGATAACAAGACTCCACTGCTCCCAGCCAAAAAATAATCCTGCACAAAACCCTATGTAAAACCACAATTTGTCGATTCTATATTTCAGTTTTTCTACTGATTCAACAAACAATATATAATGTGTTAATCAGTAAGCTTTAGAGGTGCTAGCTGTTTCCCCCTGCTTCCAGTCTTTATGCTGAGCTAAGCTAATCGGCTGCTGAAAGTGGAAAGTGAAAGTGGTGTCAATGTCAGGAATGTGCGAAAAAATATGAACTATTTCATTGAATTAAATGCGTATTTCGTACCATGTCTTTTTGCATTATTTACTGTATACTTATACATGTATTTCATATTGATTGACATTACATGGATTGGCCCCTATATATATTGCTGATCTCCTTACCCTACATCACTCCTCCAGGAAACTAAGATCGTCTAATCAGTTCCTTTTAGCTATTCCACAGTCTCGGATGAAAACAAAGGGTGATCGTACCTTCTCTGTTGTGGCCCCGAGACTCTGGAACAAACTTCCCATTCACATTAGGTCCTCCTCTACTGCCAAGATCTTTAAGTCTCGTCTTAAAACACATTTTTATTCTTTGGCGTTTGATTTAGTTTGGGGACATTTGTATAGAAGTGTTTTGTTTGTATGATGTTCATTGTGTCTATATTTGTATTGTCTTCCTTTTGTATTTATAACATAATATAACTTTGTACAGCACTTTGTTCAGCCTAGGTTGGTTTTAAATGTGCTCTATGAATAAATTGACTTGACTTGACTTGCATAATAATATAAAATGTATTGATGTAACATTTCCTGATGATAGGGACAAGGCACCAGGACAGAGGGAGTGTGACTACTCCATTGATAACATCAATAAGTGTATCCGGGACATTGAGCAAGCTTCCCTAGCTGCAGTTGGGCAGACCTTGCCCTGCAGAGATGATATCTCCATGGAAGTGAGTTCAAGTACCCCATCACCTCTGTCTTGTCCGACAGAAAGAACCTAATGGAATTTGTAGTCTTTCTGTTGTGACTTATACCGTAATTATCTGCCGTTGTAACTCACCAGGCGCTCCAGGAGCAGCTGACATCCTCTGTGCAGGAGATTGGGCATCTGATTGATCCCGTCTCCACCGCAGCCCGAGGCGAAGCTGCCCAACTAGGACACAAGGTGATGGTCTGACCATATATCTCTTCATCCCCTCTGGATTTAGAAAGAAAACCCAATGCTGTCTATTTTCTATCTTGTGATCCAATACTTCCTCAAACAGTTCGGTTCCACTTGTTTTCCCAGGTAACCCAGCTGGCAAGTTACTTCGATCCACTCATTGTGGCATCAGTGGGCCTGGCCTCTAAGCTGCATGACCACCAGCAGCAGATGACCATCCTAGACCAGACCAAGACCCTGTCTGAGTCTGCGCTGCAGATGCTCTATGCTGCCAAGGAAGGCGGGGGGAACCCAAAGGTACTAAGCAGTTCATATAGTTACAGTGTGTTTAGCCTGCCATGGCCACCATTTCATGGGTGACCTGAGATATTAAGCTGAATTTCAGCAGGTCAAGACAATAAAGCAGTCGTGTTTCTTTTTAAAGCAACACTAGAGAACTTTTTGTAACTTAAAATAATGTTTCCAAAATCGTTTCAGTGTTTCATCAACTCGTAACAGGGTGAACAGCACTTCTGCATTTGCTTTGCGGCCCTCTACCGGCTAAAACCGCACTATGCAAGTTTGCCAGACTGGGTAGCGGATCTGTAGTTCAAATGAGACATAATGGGACAATTCCGCTTCCAACCTGTAGGGGGACCGAGGCGGGAAAAGTTCTCTAGTGTTGCTTTAAGAGGATCATGAAGAACTATCTTCTGCCTCAGTTTCTGTAATTCTTTATTATATGTTCTTTTTCTCGTATCAAACACATGGCATGTGAACTTTGTTAAATTTCAAATTTGGTGTTTGAATTGTTAGAAAATAGGGTACTACAAGCCTTTAGAGCAGCAAGAATCCATCCTGGCCAAGCGTTACCTAATGAGACACTGCATACTTTCCAGCTGTAGGGACACTCTGGAGCTGCTGTCATGCTGATAAATTTCCTTCTGGCTAGACCAAGACAGTGTCACAGAAGCGTTAATCAGCTGACTGTGTCCCCAGGCATCCCACACCCATGATGCCATCTCTGAAGCAGCCCAGCTGATGAAGGAGGCCGTTGACGACATTATGGTGACTTTGAATGAGGCGGCCAGTGAAGGGGGCATGGTCGGGGGCATGGTGGAGTCCATCGCTGAGGCCATGGGCAGGGTGAGTAAGGTTGTGTGTGTTTGTGTGTGTGTGTGTGGTACCATCTTATGGGAAGTCTGCTCAGGTGGTTTAAAATGGATTTCAGGTTGACACTTATTCCCCATCATTTTTGTCTGAAGGCAAAATGAGCTTTCCTCTGTAAGAGCAATTCCACAGCGAGTGTGCCAAGAGTGTGTCCTTGTCAGTGACTCTCATTAGTCCAGTAGATGACAAGTTTTAAATCCACAGCCCACTGGTGATGTTCACTGTCACTCAGCCTGCTGGGTGACATGTCACTGTGTTCACAGTGCGGTTAATAATTGACGATATTCTGCTCATACTCAGACATATAGCTCAGATCTTAACCTTCATTTTATTTTTTTTTCTAGTGTTTTTTATTTTTTACCCTCAGCTTTAACATAGGAGAGCAACCGTCATTAAAACACCATTAGCATATATAAAGTGGAAGCATTTTACAAGAATGCATACATAAAAAAGGTTTATATGTTCTCACTTATGGCAAATGATATATCAATTAACAAGTTATACTATAAAAAGGACTGGTTGCCAAATGGTGTACATCCAACATTGGTATTGCCAGCATAGCTCGATTTATCTTTGTGGTTGCTCTTAATTTAATCAACCTACGTTTGGACTATCCCCTACAACAGTGGTTCCCAACCTTTTTTCCTTGACGCCCCCCCTACTTATGTCTAAGAAAAGCTGAGCCCCCTCCTCCGAAACCGAAGTTGAGGTAACTCTCGAGATAGAGCCTTACTTTCTTTTTTGATACAGAGGAGTTATCAGCACTTTTATGTTTCTCCGCCATGTTTTATTCATAAAATAGTGATGCCGTGGCGGCAGGAAAAACGAGGATGCTAGCAGCTAGCAGCTGACCTGATGACAGCAAGGGTCACAGGTTAAGAGGTCCCGGAGGTTTGGCCTACTAAGTAGCCTGCCTACAATTTTAAGCAAGAACAAAAATATATAGTTTTTATACAGACTTTTGTATACATTATATATTCTAGTGTATTATCATAATTTGTTTAACATGTGCAAATATTTTTTTTTTACCTCAAACCAGATAAAGACTTGCGCACCCCCTGTGATCTTTGCCGCCCCCCTGAGGGGTCCCCGGACCCCAGGTTGGGAACCACTGCCCTACAATAATGTACCTTATAGATAAGGGCTACATAGCGTCAAAGCCACTTTATTAATGACTTAACATTGGCAGCTGTTGATGATAGTTTATTGTAATGTAGGAAAATCCAAAATTCTTTCATCAACATCCATCAATTTGCCATCATAAATGTACTGCACTTATATGTTTGGTCTATAGTGTGTCAGATACTGGATTTTGATACCAATATTGATAATTGAGTGTTCAAAAATCTGATAATGAACTATAATGTATCAATTCATTTATTTAACATTAGCACTTAACATAAACCATCATTTTTAAGGAGGATTTCTTAAATTTGGTTATTAATGAATTGTGACCAAAATATTTACCGAGCTGGACATTTTTCAGTTAAAAAATACAATTGTCAGTGCTCTCTGGTGGACAAACGGTATAATGGATTTATAATATAAATCATATCTTGGGCATTTCTGGACTGCAATTTCATGTTACTTATCAGCCAACACATACTGTTCGATAGATAGCTTTGCGATAGCTAATATTGGACCATATATTGTCCCAACAGATTTAATGTTCGGGCTGTAGTTTGGTTGGTAGCTTTCTCCCAAGAATGAGAGGGATCAAAAAGTCCATCGGAGGGGTTGATTAATAATACCTGCACAAAAAACAAAACAAGCTGCACTGGCAGGTGAACACACCGGGTAATCCTTCACTTCATTGTACGCTGGCAAACCAAATCTCTGCATATTAAGCATTATTTATATAGCATTCATAATTTAACACAGAATGCAGAATAATCATTACTGTAGCTGAGCTATTAGACCAGGCTTTTAAAATATGACGAAACAATTATTAACAATTAACAGAATAATTAATTAAAACCTCAAAACCCATTATACTATGCTTTATTTAAAAGTGTTACCAAACTAAATCAAAAGTCTCACATATAGCAAATGGGAGTACCAAATGTAAAAACACATAGGATAGCTATGTTTACTATGTACTATGGATAGGTAAGTACTAAAGGGCTGATCTTCACAGCTGGATGAAGGAACACCGCCTGAACCTAAGGGCTCCTTTGTGGACTACCAGACCACCATGGTGAAGTTCTCCAAGGCCATCGCTATCACTGCGCAAGAGATGGTGAGTGCACTAAGGCATTATATTCATGACTCTGTGTGTTTTCCATTACATTTCCAATCTTCAATGACAATATTTGTCAGTAGGGCTAGAGAAACATTAATCTGCCTCTGCTGAGGATGTATGTTCTCTCTGTCGCCAGATGACTAAGTCAGTAACCTGCCCTGAAGAGCTTGGCGGCCTTGCCTCTCAGGTGACGGTGGACTATGGACAGCTAGCACACCAAGGACGCCTCGCTGCAGCCACTGCAGAGCCAGAGGAGGTGAGAAGCCACGTCTCTGTCCTATGGAGTATGTGGGGGCAAATTACATACTCCTTATGAAAGATTTAACACATCAAGCTCTATATATCTTTGAAATTGTGCCCCTGAAATGTCAGACGGTATTCACTCACCCACTGATCAGAGCAGATGTTATTGCTGTTATTTGAAATGACACCCCTTGCTCAAGGTTGTGAGATCAAACCGAAATATACCTCTCCAGCATCCATCGCTCTCAGCACCCACATAGTCTTTTCTTACAGCTTTTCTGTGTAGTCCAGAGGATAGCAATGTGTGGAAACATTGCACTAATTAGCGTGCAGCTCTTATCAATATCTTGTATATAACAGGCCTCTGGAAACTCTGCTGGTTACCATAGCGACATTGTACCTCTACAAGTCTTAAAGCCTATAGTGACGCTTATAATGGAGTACCACCCACCCATGACTCTCAGTCTGTAAATTAAAGGTGTAGTGCCAGCATTCCCTGTCTCTGGATGCTTGAAATAATCCGCTGGGTACTGGCAGGTCTCTGCCAGTTTAGGACATGATTGTACTTTGTAATTGTGTAGTACAGTGACTCAAATGGGAAGATGGATGCGGTGTAAGTTGATGGTCTGGTTATGCTTTCAGGTTGGTTTCCAGATAAAGACACGGGTGCAAGAGCTGGGCCACGGCTGTATCTACATGGTCCAGAAGGCTGGAGCCCTGCAGCTCAGCCCCACTGACAGCTTCTCCAAAAGGGAGCTCATCGAGTGTGCCCGAGCAGTCACAGAGAAGGTAAACAGTGTCTTGCAGAAGGAAGCTTTTTTTATATATATATATATATATATATATATATATATATATATATATATATATATATATATATATATATATATATATATCATTAACTCAGCATTAGCATTTTTATTGAACTATTTCATGCATCTCTCAGTACATTTGCTGTATATATACCTATTTAAGTAAAGTGATAGAGAACATATAAGTGTGTGCAACTGCAAGGCTTAAGAAGAAGCAGTTCAGGTGTGAAAGTTAGTTTTGTACCGTAGCTGACAGGCTATTATTTATTATTAAGGTTTAGCTTTAGCCTTGATATTGAACTGGTATAGTGTCAGAAGACTATAGGGTTAATGTACTGTATGTTATTTTAGGAGTTAATAACTGGTGCTTAACAGTATTATTGCACCAGTCATGCAGGTCACGTGAGCATGCTCTCCTGATCACCCTCACACTGCGCAGGTAATGATAATACTAATGTCTCCCTGCTGTGACCCTGACAGCAGCTAGCCAGGCTGCTCACACATTTGTTTTTTTTGTCGCCACTGTGAGGCTATGACTTGATTCAGGGCTCATACCAAACTTGAAAAATGTGTGGTCTCACGTTTGCTGATACGTGAAGCCTGTGCCTCATTGAGATGTACCTGTCGGGGCTTTCCATTTGTTTAGGAGGGATAGGCAAACAGCAGTCTTCAGGGGAGATGCGAGATTTGCAGAGTCAGGCTCATTGGCTTAATGTGATTGTGCAGCAGACTGTGATTTGATGCATGTTAAACCCTGCTGTCTCTCTTTCTCCCAGCGTCCTCCTTTAATCAAGCTCGTCCAGATCTTACACTCTAAACATTTGCAACTTCACTCATCCGATTTATAAAGGCTCCTCCAACATCCAACAAAGAGTAAAAGCTGCTGGTTAATCATTAAAAATGTGCACGGCATACAGAAACTAGGGTTATTTTTAGTTGTTTTTTACACCTCTGACAACAGCGTGTTGGAAGGACCTCTCTGCATATCTAATGGTATGCTTCACATGTTCCAGGTGTCCTTGGTACTGTCAGCACTGCAGGCGGGGAACAAAGGCACCCAGGCCTGTATCACAGCAGCCAGCGCTGTTTCTGGCATCATCGCTGACCTGGACACCACCATCATGTTCGCCTCAGCTGGAACACTGAGCCCTGAGAATGAAGAGTCATTTGCTGACCACAGGTGCAATCACCTTGACCAAGACATTATGTTAAATGAAAACCTGTAATCACCAAAAAAGAGATGATGGTTAAAAGTGAGCATATGATTAATAGGTTTCGTGAGCACATGGGTAATACAACATATGTTTGCTGTGAGTTAACTTACCAAGATTTAGGTTGTTAGGTTTTTAGACTGCAACACCAGAGCTTCATTTTTCTTTTGATGACTCACTCAGGAGAAGTGCAGTTTTGTCTATAAAGTTCAGTATTCAGATGCATTTCACATAATGAGTGTACATTGAAAATTGTCCTAACTAAACACTGTTAAAAAGTAACAGCTTCCTTTCATTTTGCTGGTACTTGAGCGTGACTGTGCTGCAGATTGTGACACAATGTGTCCCGTCCCTCAGGGAGAGCATCCTGAAGACAGCCAAGGCACTGGTGGAGGACACCAAACTGCTCGTTGCTGGAGCTGCATCCAGCCAGGAGAAACTGGCCCAGGCTGCACAGTCCTCAGCCAAGACCATCACCCAGCTCACTGAGGTGGTCAAAATGGGAGCCACCAGCATGGGCTCTGAGAACCCAGAGACACAGGTGACGAAACTCCCAAAGACATTCAAACAAAAGAATGTCTAATACAACCACAGATGTTTCAGCCATGTGTAGTCACAGTTGTACGCCTTTGTGTTTCAGCAAAGCCCAGTTATTACTTACTTACTTAATTCAGCTGCACAGAACTTTAACCATATATTATAACTTATTATACTATTCTGAAATATTAGTCATTCATAATGAGTGTCTTCTATCTTGCTGTACACCGAGCATTAGATTCTCTGTGTAATTGAAGATTCATCTGATCTGATGTGTTTCCTCTTTCCTCTGTGCGTTTGCCTCTATCTCTGCCCTTCACTAAGTCTGAAGTATCATGACTAGGTGGGAGTGATAAGGGCTGCAGTGTTAAATCCTTTCCCCAGGGTGCTACTGATAAACCTTTACTCTGACCATTGTGCCATATTGATTGCAGCTCTATCTCCTCAGGTGGTTCTGATAAACGCGGTGCGGGATGTGGCCAAGGCTCTGGCCGAGCTCATTAGCGCCACCAAATGTGCCGCCGGCAAACCAGCAGACGACCCGTCCATGCATCAGCTGAAG